>NC_138511.1:14037295-14651662 GCF_964252035.2 Podarcis erhardii
GTAGAAAAACATTTTTTTGAAAAAATCCCTAAGCCCCGGGGTCACAATTTCATAAAAAATCTGACTTTCGGCAATTCACCCAAAAATGGTGGCAAACGGTTGCAAATGCTCCCCTGAAAGGTTTGGCGGTCGAAACAGAAGGCTTTTTATCACAGGAAAAGAAATCAGCCCGCGACAACTTAACGGGCAGAAAAACATTTTTTTGAAAAAATCCCTAAGCCCCGGGGTCACAATTTCATAAAAAATCTGACAATCGGCAATTGACTAAAAAAATGGTGCGAAATGGTTCCAAATGCTCCCCTGAGATGTTTGGCGGTCGAAACAGAAGGCTTTTTATCACAGGAAAAGAAATCAGCCCGCGACAACTTAACTGTCAGAAAAAGATTTTTTTCAAAAAATCCCTAAGCCCCCGAATCACAATTTCAACAAAAATCTGACTTTCGGCAATTGACTCAAAAATGGTGCCAAACGGTTGCAAATGCTTCCCTGAGATGTTTGGCGGTTGAAACAGAAGGCTTTTTATCACAGGAAAAGAAATCAGCCCTCGACAACATAACGGGCAGAAAAACATTTTTTTGAAAAAATCCCTAAGCCCCGGGGTCATAATGTCATCAAAAATCTGACTTTCGGCAATTCACCCAAAAATGGTGGCAAACGGTTGCAAATGCTCCCCTGAAAAGTTTGGCGGTCAAAACAGAAGGCTTTTTATCACAGGACAGGAAATCCATAACCGGCAGGAAACCGGGGTCACAATTTCATTAAAAATCTACTTTATATGGAAACAACTGGAAAAACCTCTCTGATTGAGGCTACCAACATGGCGCCATTTTGTACAATGAACACTTCCGAGGTCATTCTTACTACTACTTTACTACTACTTTACTACTACTTTACTACTACTTTACTACCACTTTACTACTACTTTACTACTGCTTTACTACTACTTTACTACCACTTTACTACTACTTTACTACTACCATACCACTACTTTACTACTGCTTCACTACTGCTTCACTACTACTTTACTACCATTTTGTGGTCGAGACAGAAGTCTTTTTATCACAGGACAGAAAATCCTTAACTGGCAGAAACACATTTTTTTGAAAAAATCCCTAAGCCCCCGGGTCACAATTTCAGCAAAAATCTGAGTTTCGGCAATTGACTCAAAAATGGTGCCAAACCGTTGCACCTGCTCCCATGAGATGTTTGGCGGTTGAAACAGAAGGCTTTTTATCACAGGACAAGAAATCAGCCCATGACAACTTAACTGGCAGAAAAAGATTTTTTTGAAAAAATCCCTAAGCCCCGGGGTCACAATTTCATTAAAAATCTGACTTTCGGCAATTCACTCAAAAATGGTGCCAAACGGTTGCAAATGCTTCCCTGAGATGTCTGGCGGTCGAAATAGAAGGCTTTTTATCACAGGAAAAGAAATCAGCCCGCAACAACATAACGGGCAGAAAAAGATTTTTCTCAAAAAATCCCTAAGCCCCCGAATCACAATTTCAACAAAAATCTGACTTTCGGCAATTGACTCAAAAATGGTGCCAAACCGTTGCACATGCTCCCATGAGATGTTTGGCGGTCGAAACAGAAGGCTTTTTATCACAGGACAAGAAATCAGCCCGCGACAACTTAACGGGCAGAAAAAGATTTTTTTGAAAAAATCCATAAGCCCCGGGGTCACAATTTCATAAAAAATCTGACTTTCGGCAATTCACCCAAAAATGGTGCCAAACGGTTGCAAATGCTGCCCTGAAAGGTTTGGCGGTCGAAACAGAAGGCTTTTTATCACAGGACAAGAAATCAGCCCGCGACAACTTAACGGGCAGAAAAACATTTTTTTGAAAAAATCCATAAGCCCCGGGGTCACAATTTCATAAAAAATCTGACTTTCGGCAATTCACCCAAAAATGGTGGCAAACGGTTGCAAATGCTCCCCTGAAAGGTTTGGCGGTCGAAACAGAAGGCTTTTTATCACAGGACAAGAAATCAGCCCTCGAAAACTTAACTGTCAGAAAAACATTTTTTTGAAAAAATCCCTAAGCCCCCGAGTCACAATTTCATAAAAAATCTGACTTTCGGCAATTGACTCAAAAATGGTGCCAAATGGTTGCAAATGCTCCCATGAGATGTTTGGCGGTCGAAACAGAAAGCTTTTTATCACAGGACAAGAAAACAGCCCACGACAACTTTACTGGCAGAAAAAGATTTTTTTGAAAAAATCCCTAAACTGATTTGATGGCAAACGGTTGCAAATGCTCCCCTGAAAGGTTTGGCGGTCGAAACAGAAGGCTTTTTATCACAGGAAAAGAAATCAGCCCGTGACAACTTAACTGGCAGAAAAAGATTTTTTTGAAAAAATCCCTAAGCCCCGGGGTCACAATGTCATCAAAAATCTGACTTTCGGCAATTCACCCAAAAATGGTGGCAAACGGTTGCAAATGCTCCCCTGAAAAGTTTGGCGGTCAAAACAGAAGGCTTTTTATCACAGGACAGGAAATCCATAACCGGCAGGAAACCGGGGTCACAATTTCATTAAAAATCTACTTTATATGGAAACAACTGGAAAAACCTCTCTGATTGAGGCTACCAACATGGCGCCATTTTGTACAATGAACACTTCCGAGGTCATTCTTACTACTACTTTACTACTACTTTACTACTACTTTACTACCACTTTACTACTACTTTACTACTGCTTTACTACTGCTTTACTACCACTTTACTACCACTTTACTACTACTTTACTACTACCTTACCACTACTTTACTACTGCTTCACTACTGCTTCACTACTACTTTACTACCATTTTGTGGTCGAGACAGAAGTCTTTTTATCACAGGACAGAAAATACTTAACTGGCAGAAACACATTTTTTTGAAAAAATCCCTAAGCCCCCGGGTCACAATTTCAGCAAAAATCTGAGTTTCGGCAATTGACTCAAAAATGGTGCCAAACCGTTGCACCTGCTCCCATGAGATGTTTGGCGGTTGAAACAGAAGGCTTTTTATCACAGGACAAGAAATCAGCCCGTGACGACTTAACTGGCAGAAAAAGATTTTTTTGAAAAAATCACTAAGCCCCGGGGTCACAATTTCATTAAAAATCTGACTTTCGGCAATTCACTCAAAAATGGTGCCAAACGGTTGCAAATGCTTCCCTGAGATGTCTGGCGGTCGAAACAGAAGGCTTTTTATCACAGGAAAAGAAATCAGCCCGCAACAACATAACGGGCAGAAAAAGATTTTTCTCAAAAAATCCCTAAGCCCCCGAATCACAATTTCAACAAAAATCTGACTTGCCGCAATTGACTCAAAAATGGTGCCAAACCGTTGCACATGCTCCCATGAGATGTTTGGCGGTTGAAACAGAAGGCTTTTTATCACAGGACAAGAAATCAGCCCTCGACAACTTAACGGGCAGAAAAAGATTTTTTTGAAAAAATCCATAAGCCCCGGGGTCACAATTTCAACAAAAATCTGAGTTTCGGCAATTGACTCAAAAATGGTGCCAAACGGCTGCAAATGCTTCCCTGAGATGTCTGGCGGTCGAAACAGAAGGCTTTTTATCACAGGAAAAGAAATCAGCCCTCGACAACATAACGGGCAGAAAAACATTTTTTTGAAAAAAATCCCTAAGCCCCGGGGTCACAATTTCATAAAAAATCTGACTTTCGGCAATTCACCCAAAAATGGTGGCAAACGGTTGCAAATGCTCCCCTGAAAGGTTTGGCGGTCGAAACAGAAGGCTTTTTATCACTGGACACGAAATCAGCCCGCGACAACTTAACGGGCAGAAAAACATTTTTTTGAAAAAATCCCTAAGCCACAAGAAAAGAAATCAGCCCTCGACACTACTTTATATGGAAACAACTCGAAAAACCTCTCTGATTGAGGCTACCAACATGGCGCCATTTTGTACAAGGAACACTTCCGAGGTCATTCTTACTACTACTTCCGTACTACTTTACTACTACTTTACTACCGCTTTACTACTGCTTTACTACCACTTTAGTACTACTTTACCACTACTTAACTAGTACTTTACTGCTACTTTACTACTCTACCACTTTACTCTCACTTTACTACTGCTTCACTACTACTTTACTACCACTTTACTATCATTTTAGTACTACTTTGCTATCCTTTTACTACTACTTTAAAGCTATTTTACTACTATTCCACCGCTTTACTATTGGACAATTTTACTACTACTTTACTACTATCTTACTGCTGTTTCACTACTGCCTTACTACCATTTTACTACTTTTTTACTACTGCATTACTACTACTACTTTACTATTGTTTTACTACTACTTTACTGCTATTTTACTACTATTCAACCACTTTACTATTGTTTAACCATTACTTAACTGCTACTTCACTACTGGTTTACTATTGCTTTACTACCACTTTACTTCCACTTTACTACTGCTACTTTATTACTTATCCTACTTTACTATTTATACAGTAGACCTTCCTGAACAATGGCATGCCTGTCTATAGTAACAAAAAGTATTTTTACTATTTTACTAATTGTATATACTGCCCCTCATACGTAGATTTAAGGTTGGTTTACAACTTAAAAATGCAAGGTAAAAAACACCTTAACCGGCAGAATTTTTTTTTAAAAAAAAATCCCTAAGCCCCGGGGTCACAATTTCAGCAAAAATCTGACTTTCGGCCATTCACTCAAAAATGGTGGCAAACGGTTGCAAATGCTCCCCTGAAAAGTTTGGCGGTCGAAACAGAAGGCTTTTTATCTCAGGAAAAGAAATCAGCCCTCGAAAACTTAACTGTCAGAAAAACATTTTTTTGAAAAAATCCCTAAGCCCCCGAGTCACAATTTCATAAAAAATCTGACTTTCGGCAATTGACTCAAAAATGGTGCCAAATGGTTGCAAATGCTCCCATGAGATGTTTGGCGGTCGAAACAGAAGGCTTTTTATCACAGGACAAGAAAACAGCCCACGACAACTTAACTGGCAGAAAAAGATTTTTTTCAAAAAATCACTAAGCCCCCGAGTCATAATTTCAGCAAAAATCTGACTTTCGGCAATTGACTCAAAAATGGTGCCAAACGGTTGCAAATGCTCCCATGAGATGTTTGGCGGTCGAAACAGAAGGCTTTTTATCACAGGAAAATAAATCAGCCCGCGACAACTTAACTGTCAGAAAAAGATTTTTTTCAAAAAATCCCTAAGCCCCCGAGTCACAATTTCATAAAAAATCTGACTTTCGGCAATTCTCCCAAAAATGGTGGCAAACGGTTGCAAATGCTGCCCTGAAAGGTTTGGCGGTCGAAACAGAAGGCTTTTTATCACAGGACAAGAAATCAGCCCGCGACAACTTAACGGGCAGAAAAACATTTTTTTGAAAAAATCCCTAAGCCCTGCTCACAATTTCATCAAAAATCTGAGTTTCGGCAATTGACTCAAAAATGGTGCCAAACGGTTGCCAATGCTCCCATGAGATGTTTGGCGGTTGAAACAGAAGGCTTTTTATCACAGGACAAGAAATCAGCCCGTGACAACTTAACTGGCAGAAAAAGATTTTTTAAAAAAAATCACTAAGCCCCGGGGTCACAATTTCATCAAAAATCTGACTTTCGGCAATTGACTCAAAAATGGTGCCAAACGGTTGCAAATACTCCTCTGATAGGTTTGGGGGTCAAAACAGAAGGCTTTTTATCTCAGGAAAAGAAATCAGCCCTCGACACTACTTTATATGGAAACAACTGGAAAAACCTCTCTGATTGAGGCTACCAACATGGCGCCATTTTGTACAAGGAACACTTCCGAGGTCATTCTTACTACTACTTCCGTACTACTTTACTACTACTTTACTACCGCTTTACTACTGCTTTACTACCACTTTAGTACTACTTTACCACTACTTAACTAGTACTTTACTGCTACTTTACTACTCTACCACTTTACTCTCACTTTACTACTGCTTCACTACTACTTTACTACCACTTTACTATCATTTTACTACTACTTTGCTATCCTTTTACTACTACTTTAAAGCTATTTTACTACTATTCCACCGCTTTACTATTGGACAATTTTACTACTACTTTACTACTATCTTACTGCTGTTTCACTACTGCCTTACTACCATTTTACTACTTTTTTACTACTGCATTACTACTACTACTTTACTACTGTTTTACTACTACTTTACTGCTATTTTACTACTATTCAACCACTTTACTATTGTTTAACCATTACTTAACTGCTACTTCACTACTGGTTTACTGTTGCTTTACTACCACTTTACTTCCACTTTACTACTGCTACTTTATTACTTATCCTACTTTACTATTTATACAGTAGACCTTCCTGAACAATGGCATGCCTGTCTATAGTAACAAATAGTATTGTTACTATTTTACTAATTGTATATACTGCCCCTCATACGTAGATTTAAGGTTGGTTTACAACTTAAAAATGCAAGGTAAAAAACACCTTAACCGGCAGAATTTTTTTTAAAAAAAAATCCCTAAGCCCCGGGGTCACAATTTCAGCAAAAATCTGACTTTTGGCCATTCACTCAAAAATGGTGGCAAACGGTTGCAAATGCTCCCCTGAAAAGTTTGGCGGTCGAAACAGAAGGCTTTTTATCTCAGGAAAAGAAATCAGCCCTCGAAAACTTAACTGTCAGAAAAACATTTTTTTGAAAAAATCCCTAAGCCCCCGAGTCACAATTTCATAAAAAATCTGACTTTCGGCAATTGACTCAAAAATGGTGCCAAATGGTTGCAAATGCTCCCATGAGATGTTTGGCGGTCGAAACAGAAGGCTTTTTATCACAGGACAAGAAAACAGCCCACGACAACTTTACTGGCAGAAAAAGATTTTTTTGAAAAAATCCCTAAACTGATTTGATGGCAAACGGTTGCAAATGCTCCCCTGAAAGGTTTGGCGGTCGAAACAGAAGGCTTTTTATCACAGGAAAAGAAATCAGCCCGTGACAACTTAACTGGCAGAAAAAGATTTTTTTGAAAAAATCCCTAAGCCCCGGGGTCACAATTTCAGCAAAAATCTGACTTTCGGCAATTGACTCAAAAATGGTGCCAAACGGTTGCAAATGCTCCCATGAGATGTTTGGCGGTCGAAACAGAAGGCTTTTTATCACAGGAAAATAAATCAGCCCGCGACAACTTAACTGTCAGAAAAAGATTTTTTTCAAAAAATCCCTAAGCCCCCGAGTCACAATTTCATAAAAAATCTGACTTTCGGCAATTCACCCAAAAATGGTGGCAAACGGTTGCAAATGCTGCCCTGAAAGGTTTGGCGGTCGAAACAGAAGGCTTTTTATCACAGGACAAGAAATCAGCCCGCGACAACTTAACGGGCAGAAAAAGATTTTTTTGAAAAAATCCATAAGCCCCGGGGTCACAATTTCATTAAAAATCTGACTTTCGGCAATTGACTCAAAAATGGTGCCAAACGGCTGCAAATGCTTCCCTGAGATGTCTGGCGGTCAAAACAGAAGGCTTTTTATCACAGGAAAAGAAATCAGCCCTCGACAACATAACGGGCAGAAAAACATTTTTTTGAAAAAATTCCTAAGCCCCGGGGTCACAATTTCAGCAAAAATCTGAGTTTCGGCAATTCACCCAAAAATGGTGGCAAACGGTTGCAAATGCTCCCCTGAAAGGTTTGGCGGTCGAAACAGAAGGCTTTTTATCACAGGACAAGAAATCAGCCCGCGACAACTTAACGGGCAGAAAAACATTTTTTTGAAAAAATCCCTAAGCCCCGGGGTCACAATTTCATCAAAAATCTGACTTTCGGCAATTGACTCAAAAATGGTGCCAAACGGTTGCAAATACTCCTCTGATAGGTTTGGGGGTCGAAACAGAAGGCTTTTTATCTCAGGAAAAGAAATCAGCCCTCGACACTACTTTATATGGAAACAACTGGAAAAACCTCTCTGATTGAGGCTACCAACATGGCGCCATTTTGTACAAGGAACACTTCCGAGGTCATTCTTACTACTACTTCAGTACTACTTTACTACTACTTTACTACCGCTTTACTACTGCTTTACTACCACTTTAGTACTACTTTACCACTACTTAACTAGTACTTTACTGCTACTTTACTACTCTACCACTTTACTCTCACTTTACTACTGCTTCACTACTACTTTACTACCACTTTACTATCATTTTACTACTACTTTGCTATCCTTTTACTACTACTTTAAAGCTATTTTACTACTATTCCACCGCTTTACTATTGGACAATTTTACTACTACTTTACTACTATCTTACTGCTGTTTCACTACTGCCTTACTACCATTTTACTACTTTTTTACTACTGCATTACTACTACTACTTTACTACTGTTTTACTACTACTTTACTGCTATTTTACTACTATTCAACCACTTTACTATTGTTTAACCATTACTTAACTGCTACTTCACTACTGGTTTACTATTGCTTTACTACCACTTTACTTCCACTTTACTACTGCTACTTTATTACTTATCCTACTTTACTATTTATACAGTAGACCTTCCTGAACAATGGCATGCCTGTCTATAGTAACAAATAGTATTGTTACTATTTTACTAATTGTATATACTGCCCCTCATACGTAGATTTAAGGTTGGTTTACAACTTAAAAATGCAAGGTAAAAAACACCTTAACCGGCAGATTTTTTTTTTAAAAAAAATCCCTAAGCCCCGGGGTCACAATTTCAGCAAAAATCTGACTTTCGGCCATTCACTCAAAAATGGTGGCAAACGGTTGCAAATGCTCCCCTGAAAAGTTTGGCGGTCGAAACAGAAGGCTTTTTATCTCAGGAAAAGAAATCAGCCCTCGAAAACTTAACTGTCAGAAAAACATTTTTTTGAAAAAATCCCTAAGCCCCCGAGTCACAATTTCATAAAAAATCTGACTTTCGGCAATTGACTCAAAAATGGTGCCAAATGGTTGCAAATGCTCCCATGAGATGTTTGGCGGTCGAAACAGAAGGCTTTTTATCACAGGACAAGAAAACAGCCCACGACAACTTTACTGGCAGAAAAAGATTTTTTTGAAAAAATCCCTAAACTGATTTGATGGCAAACGGTTGCAAATGCTCCCCTGAAAGGTTTGGCGGTCGAAACAGAAGGCTTTTTATCACAGGAAAAGAAATCAGCCCGTGACAACTTAACTGGCAGAAAAAGATTTTTTTGAAAAAATCCCTAAGCCCCGGGGTCACAATTTCATTAAAAATCTGAGTTTCGGCAATTGACTCAAAAATGGTGCCAAACGGTTGCAAATGCTTCCCTGAGATGTCTGGCGGTCGAAACAGAAGGCTTTTTATCACAGGAAAAGAAATCAGCCCGCAACAACATAACGGGCAGAAAAAGATTTTTTTCAAAAAATCCCTAAGCCCCCGAATCACAATTTCAACAAAAATCTGACTTTCGGCAATTGACTCAAAAATGGTGCCAAACCGTTGCACATGCTCCCATGAGATGTTTGGCGGTTGAAACAGAAGGCTTTTTATCACAGGAAAAGAAATCAGCCCTCGACAACATAACGGGCAGAAAAACATTTTTTTGAAAAAATCCCTAAGCCCCGGGGTCACAATTTCATAAGAAATCTGACTTTCGGCAATTCACCCAAAAATGGTGGCAAACGGTTGCAAATGCTCCCCTGAAAGGTTTGGCGGTCGAAACAGAAGGCTTTTTATCACAGGACAAGAAATCAGCCCGCGACAACTTAACTGGCAGAAAAACATTTTTTTGAAAAAATCCCTTAGCCCTGCTCACAATTTCATCAAAAATCTGAGTTTCGGCAATTGACTCAAAAATGGTGCCAAACGGTTGCCAATGCTCCCCTGAGATCTTTGGCAGTCGAAACAGAAGGCTTTTTATCACAGGACAAGAAATCAGCCTTCGACAACTTAACTGTCAGAAAAAGATTTTTTTAAAAAAATCACTAAGCCCCGGGGTCACAATTTCATCAAAAATCTGACTTTCGGCAATTGACTCAAAAATGGTGCCAAACGGTTGCAAATACTCCTCTGATAGGTTTGGGGGTCGAAACAGAAGGCTTTTTATCTCAGGAAAAGAAATCAGCCCTCGACACTACTTTATATGGAAACAACTGGAAAAACCTCTCTGATTGAGGCTACCAACATGGCGCCATTTTGTACAAGGAACACTTCCGAGGTCATTCTTACTACTACTTCCGTACTACTTTACTACTACTTTACTACCGCTTTACTACTGCTTTACTACCACTTTAGTACTACTTTACCACTACTTAACTAGTACTTTACTGCTACTTTACTACTCTACCACTTTACTCTCACTTTACTGCTGCTTCACTACTACTTTACTACCACTTTACTATCATTTTACTACTACTTTGCTATCCTTTTACTACTACTTTAAAGCTATTTTACTACTATTCCACCGCTTTACTATTGGACAATTTTACTACTACTTTACTACTATCTTACTGCTGTTTCACTACTGCCTTACTACCATTTTACTACTTTTTTACTACTGCATTACTACTACTACTTTACTACTGTTTTACTACTACTTTACTGCTATTTTACTACTATTCAACCACTTTACTATTGTTTAACCATTACTTAACTGCTACTTCACTACTGGTTTACTATTGCTTTACTACCACTTTACTACTGCTACTTTATTACTTATCCTACTTTACTATTTATACAGTAGACCTTCCTGAACAATGGCATGCCTGTCTATAGTAACAAATAGTATTGTTACTATTTTACTAATTGTATATACTGCCCCTCATACGTAGATTTAAGGTTGGTTTACAACTTAAAAATGCAAGGTAAAAAACACCTTAACCGGCAGAATTTTTTTTTAAAAAAAATCCCTAAGCCCCGGGGTCACAATTTCAGCAAAAATCTGACTTTTGGCCATTCACTCAAAAATGGTGGCAAACGGTTGCAAATGCTCCCCTGAAAAGTTTGGCGGTCGAAACAGAAGGCTTTTTATCTCAGGAAAAGAAATCAGCCCTCGAAAACTTAACTGTCAGAAAAACATTTTTTTGAAAAAATCCCTAAGCCCCCGAGTCACAATTTCATAAAAAATCTGACTTTCGGCAATTGACTCAAAAATGGTGCCAAATGGTTGCAAATGCTCCCATGAGATGTTTGGCGGTCGAAACAGAAGGCTTTTTATCACAGGACAAGAAAACAGCCCGCGACAACTTAACTGGCAGAAAAAGATTTTTTTCAAAAAATCACTAAGCCCCCGAGTCATAATTTCAGCAAAAATCTGACTTTCGGCAATTGACTCAAAAATGGTGCCAAACGGTTGCAAATGCTCCCATGAGATGTTTGGCGGTCGAAACAGAAGGCTTTTTATCACAGGAAAATAAATCAGCCCGCGACAACTTAACTGTCAGAAAAAGATTTTTTTCAAAAAATCCCTAAGCCCCCGAGTCACAATTTCATAAAAAATCTGACTTTCGGCAATTCACCCAAAAATGGTGGCAAACGGTTGCAAATGCTGCCCTGAAAGGTTTGGCGGTCGAAACAGAAGGCTTTTTATCACAGGACAAGAAATCAGCCCGCGACAACTTAACGGGCAGAAAAAGATTTTTTTGAAAAAATCCATAAGCCCCGGGGTCACAATTTCATTAAAAATCTGACTTTCGGCAATTGACTCAAAAATGGTGCCAAACGGCTGCAAATGCTTCCCTGAGATGTCTGGCGGTCGAAACAGAAGGCTTTTTATCACAGGAAAAGAAATCAGCCCTCGACAACATAACGGGCAGAAAAACATTTTTTTGAAAAAATCCCTAAGCCCCGGGGTCACAATTTCATAAAAAATCTGACTTTCGGCAATTCACCCAAAAATGGTGGCAAACGGTTGCAAATGCTCCCCTGAAAGGTTTGGCGGTCGAAACAGAAGGCTTTTTATCACAGGACAAGAAATCAGCCCGCGACAACTTAACGGGCAGAAAAACATTTTTTTGAAAAAATCCCTAAGCCCCCGGGTCACAATTTCAGCAAAAATCTGAGTTTCGGCAATTGACTCAAAAATGGTGCCAAACCGTTGCACCTGCTCCCATGAGATGTTTGGCGGTTGAAACAGAAGGCTTTTTATCACAGGACAAGAAATCAGCCCGTGACAACTTAACTGGCAGAAAAAGATTTTTTTAAAAAAATCACTAAGCCCCGGGGTCACAATTTCATCAAAAATCTGACTTTCGGCAATTGACTCAAAAATGGTGCCAAACGGTTGCAAATACTCCTCTGATAGGTTTGGGGGTCGAAACAGAAGGCTTTTTATCTCAGGAAAAGAAATCAGCCCTCGACACTACTTTATATGGAAACAACTGGAAAAACCTCTCTGATTGAGGCTACCAACATGGCGCCATTTTGTACAAGGAACACTTCCGAGGTCATTCTTACTACTACTTCAGTACTACTTTACTACTACTTTACTACCGCTTTACTACTGCTTTACTACCACTTTAGTACTACTTTACCACTACTTAACTAGTACTTTACTGCTACTTTACTACTCTACCACTTTACTCTCACTTTACTACTGCTTCACTACTACTTTACTACCACTTTACTATCATTTTAGTACTACTTTGCTATCCTTTTACTACTACTTTACAGCTATTTTACTACTATTCCACCGCTTTACTATTGGACAATTTTACTACTACTTTACTACTATCTTACTGCTGTTTCACTACTGCCTTACTACCATTTTACTACTTTTTTACTACTGCATTACTACTACTACTTTACTACTGTTTTACTACTACTTTACTGCTATTTTACTACTATTCAACCACTTTACTATTGTTTAACCATTACTTAACTGCTACTTCACTACTGGTTTACTATTGCTTTACTACCACTTTACTTCCACTTTACTACTGCTACTTTATTACTTATCCTACTTTACTATTTATACAGTAGACCTTCCTGAACAATGGCATGCCTGTCTATAGTAACAAATAGTATTGTTACTATTTTACTAATTGTATATACTGCCCCTCATACGTAGATTTAAGGTTGGTTTACAACTTAAAAATGCAAGGTAAAAAACACCTTAACCGGCAGAATTTTTTTTTAAAAAAAATCCCTAAGCCCCGGGGTCACAATTTCAGCAAAAATCTGACTTTCGGCCATTCACTCAAAAATGGTGGCAAACGGTTGCAAATGCTCCCCTGAAAAGTTTGGCGGTCGAAACAGAAGGCTTTTTATCTCAGGAAAAGAAATCAGCCCTCGAAAACTTAACTGTCAGAAAAACATTTTTTTGAAAAAATCCCTAAGCCCCCGAGTCACAATTTCATAAAAAATCTGACTTTCGGCAATTGACTCAAAAATGGTGCCAAATGGTTGCAAATGCTCCCATGAGATGTTTGGCGGTCGAAACAGAAGGCTTTTTATCACAGGACAAGAAAACAGCCCACGACAACTTTACTGGCAGAAAAAGATTTTTTTGAAAAAATCCCTAAACTGATTTGATGGCAAACGGTTGCAAATGCTCCCCTGAAAGGTTTGGCGGTCGAAACAGAAGGCTTTTTATCACAGGAAAAGAAATCAGCCCGTGACAACTTAACTGGCAGAAAAAGATTTTTTTGAAAAAATCCCTAAGCCCCGGGGTCACAATTTCATTAAAAATCTGAGTTTCGGCAATTGACTCAAAAATGGTGCCAAACGGTTGCAAATGCTTCCCTGAGATGTCTGGCGGTCGAAACAGAAGGCTTTTTATCACAGGAAAAGAAATCAGCCCGCAACAACATAACGGGCAGAAAAAGATTTTTTTCAAAAAATCCCTAAGCCCCCGAATCACAATTTCAACAAAAATCTGACTTTCGGCAATTGACTCAAAAATGGTGCCAAACCGTTGCACATGCTCCCATGAGATGTTTGGCGGTTGAAACAGAAGGCTTTTTATCACAGGAAAAGAAATCAGCCCTCGACAACATAACGGGCAGAAAAACATTTTTTTGAAAAAATCCCTAAGCCCCGGGGTCACAATTTCATAAGAAATCTGACTTTCGGCAATTCACCCAAAAATGGTGGCAAACGGTTGCAAATGCTCCCCTGAAAGGTTTGGCGGTCGAAACAGAAGGCTTTTTATCACAGGACAAGAAATCAGCCCGCGACAACTTAACTGGCAGAAAAACATTTTTTTGAAAAAATCCCTTAGCCCTGCTCACAATTTCATCAAAAATCTGAGTTTCGGCAATTGACTCAAAAATGGTGCCAAACGGTTGCCAATGCTCCCCTGAGATCTTTGGCAGTCGAAACAGAAGGCTTTTTATCACAGGACAAGAAATCAGCCTTCGACAACTTAACTGTCAGAAAAAGATTTTTTTAAAAAAATCACTAAGAAAAATCACAAAAATCACAAGAAATCAGCCCGCGACAACTTAACTGGCAGAAAAACATTTTTTTGAAAAAATCCCTTAGCCCTGCTCACAATTTCATCAAAAATCTGACTTTCGGCAATTGACTCAAAAATGGTGCCAAACGGTTGCAAATACTCCTCTGATAGGTTTGGGGGTCGAAACAGAAGGCTTTTTATCTCAGGAAAAGAAATCAGCCCTCGACACTACTTTATATGGAAACAACTGGAAAAACCTCTCTGATTGAGGCTACCAACATGGCGCCATTTTGTACAAGGAACACTTCCGAGGTCATTCTTACTACTACTTCCGTACTACTTTACTACTACTTTACTACCGCTTTACTACTGCTTTACTACCACTTTAGTACTACTTTACCACTACTTAACTAGTACTTTACTGCTACTTTACTACTCTACCACTTTACTCTCACTTTACTGCTGCTTCACTACTACTTTACTACCACTTTACTATCATTTTACTACTACTTTGCTATCCTTTTACTACTACTTTAAAGCTATTTTACTACTATTCCACCGCTTTACTATTGGACAATTTTACTACTACTTTACTACTATCTTACTGCTGTTTCACTACTGCCTTACTACCATTTTACTACTTTTTTACTACTGCATTACTACTACTACTTTACTACTGTTTTACTACTACTTTACTGCTATTTTACTACTATTCAACCACTTTACTATTGTTTAACCATTACTTAACTGCTACTTCACTACTGGTTTACTATTGCTTTACTACCACTTTACTTCCACTTTACTACTGCTACTTTATTACTTATCCTACTTTACTATTTATACAGTAGACCTTCCTGAACAATGGCATGCCTGTCTATAGTAACAAATAGTATTGTTACTATTTTACTAATTGTATATACTGCCCCTCATACGTAGATTTAAGGTTGGTTTACAACTTAAAAATGCAAGGTAAAAAACACCTTAACCGGCAGAATTTTTTTTTAAAAAAAATCCCTAAGCCCCGGGGTCACAATTTCAGCAAAAATCTGACTTTTGGCCATTCACTCAAAAATGGTGGCAAACGGTTGCAAATGCTCCCCTGAAAAGTTTGGCGGTCGAAACAGAAGGCTTTTTATCTCAGGAAAAGAAATCAGCCCTTGAAAACTTAACTGTCAGAAAAACATTTTTTTGAAAAAATCCCTAAGCCCCCGAGTCACAATTTCATAAAAAATCTGACTTTCGGCAATTGACTCAAAAATGGTGCCAAATGGTTGCAAATGCTCCCATGAGATGTTTGGCGGTCGAAACAGAAGGCTTTTTATCACAGGACAAGAAAACAGCCCGCGACAACTTAACTGGCAGAAAAAGATTTTTTTCAAAAAATCACTAAGCCCCCGAGTCATAATTTCAGCAAAAATCTGACTTTCGGCAATTGACTCAAAAATGGTGCCAAACGGTTGCAAATGCTCCCATGAGATGTTTGGCGGTCGAAACAGAAGGCTTTTTATCACAGGAAAATAAATCAGCCCGCGACAACTTAACTGTCAGAAAAAGATTTTTTTCAAAAAATCCCTAAGCCCCCGAGTCACAATTTCATAAAAAATCTGACTTTCGGCAATTCACCCAAAAATGGTGGCAAACGGTTGCAAATGCTGCCCTGAAAGGTTTGGCGGTCGAAACAGAAGGCTTTTTATCACAGGACAAGAAATCAGCCCGCGACAACTTAACGGGCAGAAAAAGATTTTTTTGAAAAAATCCATAAGCCCCGGGGTCACAATTTCATTAAAAATCTGACTTTCGGCAATTGACTCAAAAATGGTGCCAAACGGCTGCAAATGCTTCCCTGAGATGTCTGGCGGTCGAAACAGAAGGCTTTTTATCACAGGAAAAGAAATCAGCCCTCGACAACATAACGGGCAGAAAAACATTTTTTTGAAAAAATCCCTAAGCCCCGGGGTCACAATTTCATAAAAAATCTGACTTTCGGCAATTCACCCAAAAATGGTGGCAAACGGTTGCAAATGCTCCCCTGAAAGGTTTGGCGGTCGAAACAGAAGGCTTTTTATCACAGGACAAGAAATCAGCCCGCGACAACTTAACGGGCAGAAAAACATTTTTTTGAAAAAATCCCTAAGCCCCCGGGTCACAATTTCAGCAAAAATCTGAGTTTCGGCAATTGACTCAAAAATGGTGCCAAACCGTTGCACCTGCTCCCATGAGATGTTTGGCGGTTGAAACAGAAGGCTTTTTATCACAGGACAAGAAATCAGCCCGTGACAACTTAACTGGCAGAAAAAGATTTTTTTAAAAAAATCACTAAGCCCCGGGGTCACAATTTCATCAAAAATCTGACTTTCGGCAATTGACTCAAAAATGGTGCCAAACGGTTGCAAATACTCCTCTGATAGGTTTGGGGGTCGAAACAGAAGGCTTTTTATCTCAGGAAAAGAAATCAGCCCTCGACACTACTTTATATGGAAACAACTGGAAAAACCTCTCTGATTGAGGCTACCAACATGGCGCCATTTTGTACAAGGAACACTTCCGAGGTCATTCTTACTACTACTTCAGTACTACTTTACTACTACTTTACTACCGCTTTACTACTGCTTTACTACCACTTTAGTACTACTTTACCACTACTTAACTAGTACTTTACTGCTACTTTACTACTCTACCACTTTACTCTCACTTTACTACTGCTTCACTACTACTTTACTACCACTTTACTATCATTTTACTACTACTTTGCTATCCTTTTACTACTACTTTAAAGCTATTTTACTACTATTCCACCGCTTTACTATTGGACAATTTTACTACTACTTTACTACTATCTTACTGCTGTTTCACTACTGCCTTACTACCATTTTACTACTTTTTTACTACTGCATTACTACTACTACTTTACTACTGTTTTACTACTACTTTACTGCTATTTTACTACTATTCAACCACTTTACTATTGTTTAACCATTACTTAACTGCTACTTGACTACTGGTTTACTATTGCTTTACTACCACTTTACTTCCACTTTACTACTGCTACTTTATTACTTATCCTACTTTACTATTTATACAGTAGACCTTCCTGAACAATGGCATGCCTGTCTATAGTAACAAATAGTATTGTTACTATTTTACTAATTGTATATACTGCCCCTCATACGTAGATTTAAGGTTGGTTTACAACTTAAAAATGCAAGGTAAAAAACACCTTAACCGGCAGAATTTTTTTTTAAAAAAAATCCCTAAGCCCCGGGGTCACAATTTCAGCAAAAATCTGACTTTCGGCCATTCACTCAAAAATGGTGGCAAACGGTTGCAAATGCTCCCCTGAAAAGTTTGGCGGTCGAAACAGAAGGATTTTTATCTCGGGAGAAGAAATCAGCCCTCGAAAACTTAACTGTCAGAAAAACATTTTTTTGAAAAAATCCCTAAGCCCCCGAGTCACAATTTCATAAAAAATCTGACTTTCGGCAATTGACTCAAAAATGGTGCCAAATGGTTGCAAATGCTCCCATGAGATGTTTGGCGGTCGAAACAGAAGGCTTTTTATCACAGGACAAGAAAACAGCCCACGACAACTTTACTGGCAGAAAAAGATTTTTTTGAAAAAATCCCTAAACTGATTTGATGGCAAACGGTTGCAAATGCTCCCCTGAAAGGTTTGGCGGTCGAAACAGAAGGCTTTTTATCACAGGAAAAGAAATCAGCCCGTGACAACTTAACTGGCAGAAAAAGATTTTTTTGAAAAAATCCCTAAGCCCCGGGGTCACAATTTCATTAAAAATCTGAGTTTCGGCAATTGACTCAAAAATGGTGCCAAACGGTTGCAAATGCTTCCCTGAGATGTCTGGCGGTCGAAACAGAAGGCTTTTTATCACAGGAAAAGAAATCAGCCCGCAACAACATAACGGGCAGAAAAAGATTTTTTTCAAAAAATCCCTAAGCCCCCGAATCACAATTTCAACAAAAATCTGACTTTCGGCAATTGACTCAAAAATGGTGCCAAACCGTTGCACATGCTCCCATGAGATGTTTGGCGGTTGAAACAGAAGGCTTTTTATCACAGGAAAAGAAATCAGCCCTCGACAACATAACGGGCAGAAAAACATTTTTTTGAAAAAATCCCTAAGCCCCGGGGTCACAATTTCATAAGAAATCTGACTTTCGGCAATTCACCCAAAAATGGTGGCAAACGGTTGCAAATGCTCCCCTGAAAGGTTTGGCGGTCGAAACAGAAGGCTTTTTATCACAGGACAAGAAATCAGCCCGCGACAACTTAACTGGCAGAAAAACATTTTTTTGAAAAAATCCCTTAGCCCTGCTCACAATTTCATCAAAAATCTGAGTTTCGGCAATTGACTCAAAAATGGTGCCAAACGGTTGCCAATGCTCCCCTGAGATCTTTGGCAGTCGAAACAGAAGGCTTTTTATCACAGGACAAGAAATCAGCCTTCGACAACTTAACTGTCAGAAAAAGATTTTTTTAAAAAAATCACTAAGCCCCGGGGTCACAATTTCATCAAAAATCTGACTTTCGGCAATTGACTCAAAAATGGTGCCAAACGGTTGCAAATACTCCTCTGATAGGTTTGGGGGTCGAAACAGAAGGCTTTTTATCTCAGGAAAAGAAATCAGCCCTCGACACTACTTTATATGGAAACAACTGGAAAAACCTCTCTGATTGAGGCTACCAACATGGCGCCATTTTGTACAAGGAACACTTCCGAGGTCATTCTTACTGCTACTTCCGTACTACTTTACTACTACTTTACTACCGCTTTACTACTGCTTTACTACCACTTTAGTACTACTTTACCACTACTTAACTAGTACTTTACTGCTACTTTACTACTCTACCACTTTACTCTCACTTTACTGCTGCTTCACTACTACTTTACTACCACTTTACTATCATTTTACTACTACTTTGCTATCCTTTTACTACTACTTTAAAGCTATTTTACTACTATTCCACCGCTTTACTATTGGACAATTTTACTACTACTTTACTACTATCTTACTGCTGTTTCACTACTGCCTTACTACCATTTTACTACTTTTTTACTACTGCATTACTACTACTACTTTACTACTGTTTTACTACTACTTTACTGCTATTTTACTACTATTCAACCACTTTACTATTGTTTAACCATTACTTAACTGCTACTTCACTACTGGTTTACTATTGCTTTACTACCACTTTACTTCCACTTTACTACTGCTACTTTATTACTTATCCTACTTTACTATTTATACAGTAGACCTTCCTGAACAATGGCATGCCTGTCTATAGTAACAAATAGTATTGTTACTATTTTACTAATTGTATATACTGCCCCTCATACGTAGATTTAAGGTTGGTTTACAACTTAAAAATGCAAGGTAAAAAACACCTTAACCGGCAGAATTTTTTTTAAAAAAAAATCCCTAAGCCCCGGGGTCACAATTTCAGCAAAAATCTGACTTTTGGCCATTCACTCAAAAATGGTGGCAAACGGTTGCAAATGCTCCCCTGAAAAGTTTGGCGGTCGAAACAGAAGGCTTTTTATCTCAGGAAAAGAAATCAGCCCTCGAAAACTTAACTGTCAGAAAAACATTTTTTTGAAAAAATCCCTAAGCCCCCGAGTCACAATTTCATAAAAAATCTGACTTTCGGCAATTGACTCAAAAATGGTGCCAAATGGTTGCAAATGCTCCCATGAGATGTTTGGCGGTCGAAACAGAAGGCTTTTTATCACAGGACAAGAAAACAGCCCGCGACAACTTAACTGGCAGAAAAAGATTTTTTTCAAAAAATCACTAAGCCCCCGAGTCATAATTTCAGCAAAAATCTGACTTTCGGCAATTGACTCAAAAATGGTGCCAAACGGTTGCAAATGCTCCCATGAGATGTTTGGCGGTCGAAACAGAAGGCTTTTTATCACAGGAAAATAAATCAGCCCGCGACAACTTAACTGTCAGAAAAAGATTTTTTTTCAAAAAATCCCTAAGCCCCCGAGTCACAATTTCATAAAAAATCTGACTTTCGGCAATTCACCCAAAAATGGTGGCAAACGGTTGCAAATGCTGCCCTGAAAGGTTTGGCGGTCGAAACAGAAGGCTTTTTATCACAGGACAAGAAATCAGCCCGCGACAACTTAACGGGCAGAAAAAGATTTTTTTGAAAAAATCCATAAGCCCCGGGGTCACAATTTCATTAAAAATCTGACTTTCGGCAATTGACTCAAAAATGGTGCCAAACGGCTGCAAATGCTTCCCTGAGATGTCTGGCGGTCGAAACAGAAGGCTTTTTATCACAGGAAAAGAAATCAGCCCTCGACAACATAACGGGCAGAAAAACATTTTTTTGAAAAAATCCCTAAGCCCCGGGGTCACAATTTCATAAAAAATCTGACTTTCGGCAATTCACCCAAAAATGGTGGCAAACGGTTGCAAATGCTCCCCTGAAAGGTTTGGCGGTCGAAACAGAAGGCTTTTTATCACAGGACAAGAAATCAGCCCGCGACAACTTAACGGGCAGAAAAACATTTTTTTGAAAAAATCCCTAAGCCCCCGGGTCACAATTTCAGCAAAAATCTGAGTTTCGGCAATTGACTCCAAAATGGTGCCAAACCGTTGCACCTGCTCCCATGAGATGTTTGGCGGTTGAAACAGAAGGCTTTTTATCACAGGACAAGAAATCAGCCCGTGACAACTTAACTGGCAGAAAAAGATTTTTTTAAAAAAATCACTAAGCCCCGGGGTCACAATTTCATCAAAAATCTGACTTTCGGCAATTGACTCAAAAATGGTGCCAAACGGTTGCAAATACTCCTCTGATAGGTTTGGGGGTCGAAACAGAAGGCTTTTTATCTCAGGAAAAGAAATCAGCCCTCGAAACTACTTTATATGGAAACAACTGGAAAAACCTCTCTGATTGAGGCTACCAACATGGCGCCATTTTGTACAAGGAACACTTCCGAGGTCATTCTTACTACTACTTCAGTACTACTTTACTACTACTTTACTACCGCTTTACTACTGCTTTACTACCACTTTAGTACTACTTTACCACTACTTAACTAGTACTTTACTGCTACTTTACTACTCTACCACTTTACTCTCACTTTACTACTGCTTCACTACTACTTTACTACCACTTTACTATCATTTTACTACTACTTTGCTATCCTTTTACTACTACTTTAAAGCTATTTTACTACTATTCCACCGCTTTACTATTGGACAATTTTACTACTACTTTACTACTATCTTACTGCTGTTTCACTACTGCCTTACTACCATTTTACTACTTTTTTACTACTGCATTACTACTACTACTTTACTACTGTTTTACTACTACTTTACTGCTATTTTACTACTATTCAACCACTTTACTATTGTTTAACCATTACTTAACTGCTACTTCACTACTGGTTTACTATTGCTTTACTACCACTTTACTTCCACTTTACTACTGCTACTTTATTACTTATCCTACTTTACTATTTATACAGTAGACCTTCCTGAACAATGGCATGCCTGTCTATAGTAACAAATAGTATTGTTACTATTTTACTAATTGTATATACTGCCCCTCATACGTAGATTTAAGGTTGGTTTACAACTTAAAAATGCAAGGTAAAAAACACCTTAACCGGCAGAATTTTTTTTTAAAAAAAATCCCTAAGCCCCGGGGTCACAATTTCAGCAAAAATCTGACTTTCGGCCATTCACTCAAAAATGGTGGCAAACGGTTGCAAATGCTCCCCTGAAAAGTTTGGCGGTCGAAACAGAAGGCTTTTTATCTCAGGAAAAGAAATCAGCCCTCGAAAACTTAACTGTCAGAAAAACATTTTTTTGAAAAAATCCCTAAGCCCCCGAGTCACAATTTCATAAAAAATCTGACTTTCGGCAATTGACTCAAAAATGGTGCCAAATGGTTGCAAATGCTCCCATGAGATGTTTGGCGGTCGAAACAGAAGGCTTTTTATCACAGGACAAGAAAACAGCCCACGACAACTTTACTGGCAGAAAAAGATTTTTTTGAAAAAATCCCTAAACTGATTTGATGGCAAACGGTTGCAAATGCTCCCCTGAAAGGTTTGGCGGTCGAAACAGAAGGCTTTTTATCACAGGAAAAGAAATCAGCCCGTGACAACTTAACTGGCAGAAAAAGATTTTTTTGAAAAAATCCCTAAGCCTCGGGGTCACAATTTCATTAAAAATCTGAGTTTCGGCAATTGACTCAAAAATGGTGCCAAACGGTTGCAAATGCTTCCCTGAGATGTCTGGCGGTCGAAACAGAAGGCTTTTTATCACAGGAAAAGAAATCAGCCCGCAACAACATAACGGGCAGAAAAAGATTTTTTTCAAAAAATCCCTAAGCCCCCGAATCACAATTTCAACAAAAATCTGACTTTCGGCAATTGACTCAAAAATGGTGCCAAACCGTTGCACATGCTCCCATGAGATGTTTGGCGGTTGAAACAGAAGGCTTTTTATCTCAGGAAAAGAAATCAGCCCTCGAAAACTTAACTGTCAGAAAAACATTTTTTTGAAAAAATCCCTAAGCCCCCGAGTCACAATTTCATAAAAAATCTGACTTTCGGCAATTGACTCAAAAATGGTGCCAAATGGTTGCAAATGCTCCCATGAGATGTTTGGCGGTCGAAACAGAAGGCTTTTTATCACAGGACAAGAAAACAGCCCACGACAACTTTACTGGCAGAAAAAGATTTTTTTGAAAAAATCCCTAAACTGATTTGATGGCAAACGGTTGCAAATGCTCCCCTGAAAGGTTTGGCGGTCGAAACAGAAGGCTTTTTATCACAGGAAAAGAAATCAGCCCTCGACAACATAACGGGCAGAAAAACATTTTTTTGAAAAAATCCCTAAGCCCCGGGGTCACAATTTCATAAAAAATCTGACTTTCGGCAATTCACCCAAAAATGGTGGCAAACGGTTGCAAATGCTCCCCTGAAAGGTTTGGCGGTCGAAACAGAAGGCTTTTTATCACAGGACAAGAAATCAGCCCGCGACAACTTAACGGGCAGAAAAACATTTTTTTGAAAAAATCCCTAAGCCCCCGGGTCACAATTTCAGCAAAAATCTGAGTTTCGGCAATTGACTCCAAAATGGTGCCAAACCGTTGCACCTGCTCCCATGAGATGTTTGGCGGTTGAAACAGAAGGCTTTTTATCACAGGACAAGAAATCAGCCCGTGACAACTTAACGGGCAGAAAAAGATTTTTTTAAAAAAATCACTAAGCCCCGGGGTCACAATTTCATCAAAAATCTGACTTTCGGCAATTGACTCAAAAATGGTGCCAAACGGTTGCAAATACTCCTCTGATAGGTTTGGGGGTCGAAACAGAAGGCTTTTTATCTCAGGAAAAGAAATCAGCCCTCGAAACTACTTTATATGGAAACAACTGGAAAAACCTCTCTGATTGAGGCTACCAACATGGCGCCATTTTGTACAAGGAACACTTCCGAGGTCATTCTTACTACTACTTCAGTACTACTTTACTACTACTTTACTACCGCTTTACTACTGCTTTACTACCACTTTAGTACTACTTTACCACTACTTAACTAGTACTTTACTGCTACTTTACTACTCTACCACTTTACTCTCACTTTACTACTGCTTCACTACTACTTTACTACCACTTTACTATCATTTTACTACTACTTTGCTATCCTTTTACTACTACTTTAAAGCTATTTTACTACTATTCCACCGCTTTACTATTGGACAATTTTACTACTACTTTACTACTATCTTACTGCTGTTTCACTACTGCCTTACTACCATTTTACTACTTTTTTACTACTGCATTACTACTACTACTTTACTACTGTTTTACTACTACTTTACTGCTATTTTACTACTATTCAACCACTTTACTATTGTTTAACCATTACTTAACTGCTACTTCACTACTGGTTTACTATTGCTTTACTACCACTTTACTTCCACTTTACTACTGCTACTTTATTACTTATCCTACTTTACTATTTATACAGTAGACCTTCCTGAACAATGGCATGCCTGTCTATAGTAACAAATAGTATTGTTACTATTTTACTAATTGTATATACTGCCCCTCATACGTAGATTTAAGGTTGGTTTACAACTTAAAAATGCAAGGTAAAAAACACCTTAACCGGCAGAATTTTTTTTTAAAAAAAATCCCTAAGCCCCGGGGTCACAATTTCAGCAAAAATCTGACTTTCGGCCATTCACTCAAAAATGGTGGCAAACGGTTGCAAATGCTCCCCTGAAAAGTTTGGCGGTCGAAACAGAAGGCTTTTTATCTCAGGAAAAGAAATCAGCCCTCGAAAACTTAACTGTCAGAAAAACATTTTTTTGAAAAAATCCCTAAGCCCCCGAGTCACAATTTCATAAAAAATCTGACTTTCGGCAATTGACTCAAAAATGGTGCCAAATGGTTGCAAATGCTCCCATGAGATGTTTGGCGGTCGAAACAGAAGGCTTTTTATCACAGGACAAGAAAACAGCCCACGACAACTTTACTGGCAGAAAAAGATTTTTTTGAAAAAATCCCTAAACTGATTTGATGGCAAACGGTTGCAAATGCTCCCCTGAAAGGTTTGGCGGTCGAAACAGAAGGCTTTTTATCACAGGAAAAGAAATCAGCCCGTGACAACTTAACTGGCAGAAAAAGATTTTTTTGAAAAAATCCCTAAGCCCCGGGGTCACAATTTCATTAAAAATCTGAGTTTCGGCAATTGACTCAAAAATGGTGCCAAACGGTTGCAAATGCTTCCCTGAGATGTCTGGCGGTCGAAACAGAAGGCTTTTTATCACAGGAAAAGAAATCAGCCCGCAACAACATAACGGGCAGAAAAAGATTTTTTTCAAAAAATCCCTAAGCCCCCGAATCACAATTTCAACAAAAATCTGACTTTCGGCAATTGACTCAAAAATGGTGCCAAACCGTTGCACATGCTCCCATGAGATGTTTGGCGGTCGAAACAGAAGGCTTTTTATCTCAGGAAAAGAAATCAGCCCTCGAAAACTTAACTGTCAGAAAAACATTTTTTTGAAAAAATCCCTAAGCCCCCGAGTCACAATTTCATAAAAAATCTGACTTTCGGCAATTGACTCAAAAATGGTGCCAAATGGTTGCAAATGCTCCCATGAGATGTTTGGCGGTCGAAACAGAAGGCTTTTTATCACAGGACAAGAAAACAGCCCACGACAACTTTACTGGCAGAAAAAGATTTTTTTGAAAAAATCCCTAAACTGATTTGATGGCAAACGGTTGCAAATGCTCCCCTGAAAGGTTTGGCGGTCGAAACAGAAGGCTTTTTATCACAGGAAAAGAAATCAGCCCGTGACAACTTAACTGGCAGAAAAAGATTTTTTTGAAAAAATCCCTAAGCCCCGGGGTCACAATTTCATTAAAAATCTGAGTTTCGGCAATTGACTCAAAAATGGTACCAAACGGTTGCAAATGCTTCCCTGAGATGTCTGGCGGTCGAAACAGAAGGCTTTTTATCACAGGAAAAGAAATCAGCCCGCAACAACATAACGGGCAGAAAAAGATTTTTTTCAAAAAATCCCTAAGCCCCCGAATCACAATTTCAACAAAAATCTGACTTTCGGCAATTGACTCAAAAATGGTGCCAAACCGTTGCACATGCTCCCATGAGATGTTTGGCGGTTGAAACAGAAGGCTTTTTATCACAGGAAAAGAAATCAGCCCTCGACAACATAACGGGCAGAAAAACATTTTTTTGAAAAAATCCCTAAGCCCCGGGGTCACGATTTCATAAGAAATCTGACTTTCGGCAATTCACCCAAAAATGGTGGCAAACGGTTGCAAATGCTCCCCTGAAAGGTTTGGCGGTCGAAACAGAAGGCTTTTTATCACAGGACAAGAAATCAGCCCGCGACAACTTAACTGGCAGAAAAACATTTTTTTGAAAAAATCCCTTAGCCCTGCTCACAATTTCATCAAAAATCTGAGTTTCGGCAATTGACTCAAAAATGGTGCCAAACGGTTGCCAATGCTCCCCTGAGATCTTTGGCAGTCGAAACAGAAGGCTTTTTATCACAGGACAAGAAATCAGCCTTCGACAACTTAACTGGCAGAAAAAGATTTTTTTTAAAAAATCACTAAGCCCCGGGGTCACAATTTCATCAAAAATCTGACTTTCGGCAATTGACTCAAAAATGGTGCCAAACGGTTGCAAATACTCCTCTGATAGGTTTGGGGGTCGAAACAGAAGGCTTTTTATCTCAGGAAAAGAAATCAGCCCTCGACACTACTTTATATGGAAACAACTGGAAAAACCTCTCTGATTGAGGCTACCAACATGGCGCCATTTTGTACAAGGAACACTTCCGAGGTCATTCTTACTACTACTTCAGTACTACTTTACTACTACTTTACTACCGCTTTACTACTGCTTTACTACCACTTTAGTACTACTTTACCACTACTTAACTAGTACTTTACTGCTACTTTACTACTCTACCACTTTACTCTCACTTTACTACTGCTTCACTACTACTTTACTACCACTTTACTATCATTTTACTACTACTTTGCTATCCTTTTACTACTACTTTAAAGCTATTTTACTACAATTCCACCGCTTTACTATTGGACAATTTTACTACTACTTTACTACTATCTTACTGCTGTTTCACTACTGCCTTACTACCATTTTACTACTTTTTTACTACTGCATTACTACTACTACTTTACTACTGTTTTACTACTACTTTACTGCTATTTTACTACTATTCAACCACTTTACTAT
Source organism: Podarcis erhardii (assembly GCF_964252035.2). Taxonomy (NCBI): domain Eukaryota; kingdom Metazoa; phylum Chordata; class Lepidosauria; order Squamata; family Lacertidae; genus Podarcis; species Podarcis erhardii. Next base: position 14,064,449 of record NC_138511.1, read on the forward strand.
TGTTTAACCATTACTTAACTGCTACTTCACTACTGGTTTACTATTGCTTTACTACCACTTTACTTCCACTTTACTACTGCTACTTTATTACTTATCCTACTTTACTATTTATACAGTAGACCTTCCTGAACAATGGCATGCCTGTCTATAGTAACAAATAGTATTGTTACTATTTTACTAATTGTATATACTGCCCCTCATACGTAGATTTAAGGTTGGTTTACAACTTAAAAATGCAAGGTAAAAAACACCTTAACCGGCAGAATTTTTTAAAAAAAAAAATCCCTAAGCCCCGGGGTCACAATTTCAGCAAAAATCTGACTTTCGGCCATTCACTCAAAAATGGTGGCAAACGGTTGCAAATGCTCCCCTGAAAAGTTTGGCGGTCGAAACAGAAGGCTTTTTATCTCAGGAAAAGAAATCAGCCCTCGAAAACTTAACTGTCAGAAAAACATTTTTTTGAAAAAATCCCTAAGCCCCCGAGTCACAATTTCATAAAAAATCTGACTTTCGGCAATTGACTCAAAAATGGTGCCAAATGGTTGCAAATGCTCCCATGAGATGTTTGGCGGTCGAAACAGAAGGCTTTTTATCACAGGACAAGAAAACAGCCCACGACAACTTTACTGGCAGAAAAAGATTTTTTTGAAAAAATCCCTAAACTGATTTGATGGCAAACGGTTGCAAATGCTCCCCTGAAAGGTTTGGCGGTCGAAACAGAAGGCTTTTTATCACAGGAAAAGAAATCAGCCCGTGACAACTTAACTGGCAGAAAAAGATTTTTTTGAAAAAATCCCTAAGCCCCGGGGTCACAATTTCATTAAAAATCTGAGTTTCGGCAATTGACTCAAAAATGGTGCCAAACGGTTGCAAATGCTTCCCTGAGATGTCTGGCGGTCGAAACAGAAGGCTTTTTATCACAGGAAAAGAAATCAGCCCGCAACAACATAACGGGCAGAAAAAGATTTTTTTCAAAAAATCCCTAAGCCCCCGAATCACAATTTCAACAAAAATCTGACTTTCGGCAATTGACTCAAAAATGGTGCCAAACCGTTGCACATGCTCCCATGAGATGTTTGGCGGTTGAAACAGAAGGCTTTTTATCTCAGGAAAAGAAATCAGCCCTCGAAAACTTAACTGTCAGAAAAACATTTTTTTGAAAAAATCCCTAAGCCCCCGAGTCACAATTTCATAAAAAATCTGACTTTCGGCAATTGACTCAAAAATGGTGCCAAATGGTTGCAAATGCTCCCATGAGATGTTTGGCGGTCGAAACAGAAGGCTTTTTATCACAGGACAAGAAAACAGCCCACGACAACTTTACTGGCAGAAAAAGATTTTTTTGAAAAAATCCCTAAACTGATTTGATGGCAAACGGTTGCAAATGCTCCCCTGAAAGGTTTGGCGGTCGAAACAGAAGGCTTTTTATCACAGGAAAAGAAATCAGCCCGTGACAACTTAACTGGCAGAAAAAGATTTTTTTGAAAAAATCCCTAAGCCCCGGGGTCACAATTTCATTAAAAATCTGAGTTTCGGCAATTGACTCAAAAATGGTACCAAACGGTTGCAAATGCTTCCCTGAGATGTCTGGCGGTCGAAACAGAAGGCTTTTTATCACAGGAAAAGAAATCAGCCCGCAACAACATAACGGGCAGAAAAAGATTTTTTTCAAAAAATCCCTAAGCCCCCGAATCACAATTTCAACAAAAATCTGACTTTCGGCAATTGACTCAAAAATGGTGCCAAACCGTTGCACATGCTCCCATGAGATGTTTGGCGGTTGAAACAGAAGGCTTTTTATCACAGGAAAAGAAATCAGCCCTCGACAACATAACGGGCAGAAAAACATTTTTTTGAAAAAATCCCTAAGCCCCGGGGTCACGATTTCATAAGAAATCTGACTTTCGGCAATTCACCCAAAAATGGTGGCAAACGGTTGCAAATGCTCCCCTGAAAGGTTTGGCGGTCGAAACAGAAGGCTTTTTATCACAGGACAAGAAATCAGCCCGCGACAACTTAACTGGCAGAAAAACATTTTTTTGAAAAAATCCCTTAGCCCTGCTCACAATTTCATAAAAAATCTGAGTTTCGGCAATTGACTCAAAAATGGTGCCAAACGGTTGCCAATGCTCCCCTGAGATCTTTGGCAGTCGAAACAGAAGGCTTTTTATCACAGGACAAGAAATCAGCCTTCGACAACTTAACTGTCAGAAAAAGATTTTTTTAAAAAAATCACTAAGCCCCGGGGTCACAATTTCATCAAAAATCTGACTTTCGGCAATTGACTCAAAAATGGTGCCAAACGGTTGCAAATACTCCTCTGATAGGTTTGGGGGTCGAAACAGAAGGCTTTTTATCTCAGGAAAAGAAATCAGCCCTCGACACTACTTTATATGGAAACAACTGGAAAAACCTCTCTGATTGAGGCTACCAACATGGCGCCATTTTGTACAAGGAACACTTCCGAGGTCATTCTTACTACTACTTCAGTACTACTTTACTACTACTTTACTACCGCTTTACTACTGCTTTACTACCACTTTAGTACTACTTTACCACTACTTAACTAGTACTTTACTGCTACTTTACTACTCTACCACTTTACTCTCACTTTACTACTGCTTCACTACTACTTTACTACCACTTTACTATCATTTTACTACTACTTTGCTATCCTTTTACTACTACTTTAAAGCTATTTTACTACTATTCCACCGCTTTACTATTGGACAATTTTACTACTACTTTACTACTATCTTACTGCTGTTTCACTACTGCCTTACTACCATTTTACTACTTTTTTACTACTGCATTACTACTACTACTTTACTACTGTTTTACTACTACTTTACTGCTATTTTACTACTATTCAACCACTTTACTATTGTTTACCCATTACTTAACTGCTACTTCACTACTGGTTTACTATTGCTTTACTACCACTTTACTTCCACTTTACTACTGCTACTTTATTACTTATCCTACTTTACTATTTATACAGTAGACCTTCCTGAACAATGGCATGCCTGTCTATAGTAACAAATAGTATTGTTACTATTTTACTAATTGTATATACTGCCCCTCATACGTAGATTTAAGGTTGGTTTACAACTTAAAAATGCAAGGTAAAAAACACCTTAACCGGCAGAATTTTTTTTTAAAAAAAATCCCTAAGCCCCGGGGTCACAATTTCAGCAAAAATCTGACTTTTGGCCATTCACTCAAAAATGGTGGCAAACGGTTGCAAATGCTCCCCTGAAAAGTTTGGCGGTCGAAACAGAAGGATTTTTATCTCGGGAGAAGAAATCAGCCCTCGAAAACTTAACTGTCAGAAAAACATTTTTTTGAAAAAATCCCTAAGCCCCCGAGTCAAAATTTCATAAAAAATCTGACTTTCGGCAATTGACTCAAAAATGGTGCCAAATGGTTGCAAATGCTCCCATGAGATGTTTGGCGGTCGAAACAGAAGGCTTTTTATCACAGGACAAGAAAACAGCCCACGACAACTTTACTGGCAGAAAAAGATTTTTTTGAAAAAATCCCTAAACTGATTTGATGGCAAACGGTTGCAAATGCTCCCCTGAAAGGTTTGGCGGTCGAAACAGAAGGCTTTTTATCACAGGAAAAGAAATCAGCCCGTGACAACTTAACTGGCAGAAAAAGATTTTTTTGAAAAAATCCCTAAGCCCCGGGGTCACAATTTCATTAAAAATCTGACTTTCGGCAATTGACTCAAAAATGGTGCCAAACGGTTGCAAATGCTCCCATGAGATGTTTGGCGGTCGAAACAGAAGGCTTTTTATCACAGGAAAAGAAATCAGCCCGCGACAACTTAACTGTCAGAAAAAGATTTTTTTCAAAAAATCCCTAAGCCCCCGAGTCACAATTTCAGCAAAAATCTGACATTCGGCAATTGACTCAAAAATGGTGGCAAACGGTTGCAAATGCTGCCCTGAAAGGTTTGGCGGTCGAAACAGAAGGCTTTTTATCACAGGACAAGAAATCAGCCCGCGACAACTTAACGGGCAGAAAAAGATTTTTTTGAAAAAATCCATAAGCCCCGGGGTCACAATTTCATTAAAAATCTGACTTTCGGCAATTGACTCAAAAATGGTGCCAAACGGCTGCAAATGCTTCCCTGAGATGTCTGGCGGTCGAAACAGAAGGCTTTTTATCACAGGAAAAGAAATCAGCCCTCGACAACATAACGGGCAGAAAAACATTTTTTTGAAAAAATCCCTAAGCCCCGGGGTCACAATTTCATAAAAAATCTGACTTTCGGCAATTCACCCAAAAATGGTGGCAAACGGTTGCAAATGCTCCCCTCAAAGGTTTGGCGGTCGAAACAGAAGGCTTTTTATCACAGGACAAGAAATCAGCCCGCGACAACTTAACGGGCAGAAAAACATTTTTTTGAAAAAATCCCTAAGCCCCCGGGTCACAATTTCAGCAAAAATCTGAGTTTCGGCAATTGACTCAAAAATGGGGTCAAACCGTTGCACCTGCTCCCATGAGATGTTTGGCGGTTGAAACAGAAGGCTTTTTATCACAGGACAAGAAATCAGCCCGCGACAACTTAACTGGCAGAAAAACATTTTTTTGAAAAAATCCCTTAGCCCTGCTCACAATTTCATCAAAAATCTGAGTTTCGGCAATTGACTCAAAAATGGTGCCAAACGGTTGCCAATGCTCCCCTGAGATCTTTGGCAGTCGAAACAGAAGGCTTTTTATCACAGGACAAGAAATCAGCCTTCGACAACTTAACTGGCAGAAAAAGATTTTTTTTAAAAAATCACTAAGCCCCGGGGTCACAATTTCATCAAAAATCTGACTTTCGGCAATTGACTCAAAAATGGTGCCAAACGGTTGCAAATACTCCTCTGATAGGTTTGGGGGTCGAAACAGAAGGCTTTTTATCTCAGGAAAAGAAATCAGCCCTCGACACTACTTTATATGGAAACAACTGGAAAAACCTCTCTGATTGAGGCTACCAACATGGCGCCATTTTGTACAAGGAACACTTCCGAGGTCATTCTTACTACTACTTCCGTACTACTTTACTACTACTTTACTACCGCTTTACTACTGCTTTACTACCACTTTAGTACTACTTTACCACTACTTAACTAGTACTTTACTGCTACTTTACTACTCTACCACTTTACTCTCACTTTACTACTGCTTCACTACTACTTTACTACCACTTTACTATCATTTTACTACTACTTTGCTATCCTTTTACTACTACTTTAAAGCTATTTTACTACTATTCCACCGCTTTACTATTGGACAATTTTACTACTACTTTACTACTATCTTACTGCTGTTTCACTACTGCCTTACTACCATTTTACTACTTTTTTACTACTGCATTACTACTACTACTTTACTACTGTTTTACTACTACTTTACTGCTATTTTACTACTATTCAACCACTTTACTATTGTTTACCCATTACTTAACTGCTACTTCACTACTGGTTTACTATTGCTTTACTACCACTTTACTTCCACTTTACTACTGCTACTTTATTACTTATCCTACTTTACTATTTATACAGTAGACCTTCCTGAACAATGGCATGCCTGTCTATAGTAACAAATAGTATTGTTACTATTTTACTAATTGTATATACTGCCCCTCATACGTAGATTTAAGGTTGGTTTACAACTTAAAAATGCAAGGTAAAAAACACCTTAACCGGCAGAATTTTTTTTTAAAAAAAATCCCTAAGCCCCGGGGTCACAATTTCAGCAAAAATCTGACTTTTGGCCATTCACTCAAAAATGGTGGCAAACGGTTGCAAATGCTCCCCTGAAAAGTTTGGCGGTCGAAACAGAAGGATTTTTATCTCGGGAGAAGAAATCAGCCCTCGAAAACTTAACTGTCAGAAAAACATTTTTTTGAAAAAATCCCTAAGCCCCCGAGTGAAAATTTCATAAAAAATCTGACTTTCGGCAATTGACTCAAAAATGGTGCCAAATGGTTGCAAATGCTCCCATGAGATTTTTGGCGGTCGAAACAGAAGGCTTTTTATCACAGGACAAGAAAACAGCCCACGACAACTTTACTGGCAGAAAAAGATTTTTTTGAAAAAATCCCTAAACTGATTTGATGGCAAACGGTTGCAAATGCTCCCCTGAAAGGTTTGGCGGTCGAAACAGAAGGCTTTTTATCACAGGAAAAGAAATCAGCCCGTGACAACTTAACTGGCAGAAAAAGATTTTTTTGAAAAAATCCCTAAGCCCCGGGGTCACAATTTCATTAAAAATCTGAGTTTCGGCAATTGACTCAAAAATGGTGCCAAACGGTTGCAAATGCTTCCCTGAGATGTCTGGCGGTCGAAACAGAAGGCTTTTTATCACAGGAAAAGAAATCAGCCCGCAACAACATAACGGGCAGAAAAAGATTTTTTTCAAAAAATCCCTAAGCCCCCGAATCACAATTTCAACAAAAATCTGACTTTCGGCAATTGACTCAAAAATGGTGCCAAACCGTTGCACATGCTCCCATGAGATGTTTGGCGGTTGAAACAGAAGGCTTTTTATCACAGGAAAAGAAATCAGCCCTCGACAACATAACGGGCAGAAAAACATTTTTTTGAAAAAATCCCTAAGCCCCGGGGTCACAATTTCATAAGAAATCTGACTTTCGGCAATTCACCCAAAAATGGTGGCAAACGGTTGCAAATGCTCCCCTGAAAGGTTTGGCGGTCGAAACAGAAGGCTTTTTATCACAGGACAAGAAATCAGCCCGCGACAACTTAACTGGCAGAAAAACATTTTTTTGAAAAAATCCCTTAGCCCTGCTCACAATTTCATCAAAAATCTGAGTTTCGGCAATTGACTCAAAAATGGTGCCAAACGGTTGCCAATGCTCCCCTGAGATCTTTGGCAGTCGAAACAGAAGGCTTTTTATCACAGGACAAGAAATCAGCCTTCGACAACTTAACTGTCAGAAAAAGATTTTTTAAAAAAAATCACTAAGCCCCGGGGTCACAATTTCATCAAAAATCTGACTTTCGGCAATTGACTCAAAAATGGTGCCAAACGGTTGCAAATACTCCTCTGATAGGTTTGGGGGTCGAAACAGAAGGCTTTTTATCTCAGGAAAAGAAATCAGCCCTCGACACTACTTTATATGGAAACAACTGGAAAAACCTCTCTGATTGAGGCTACCAACATGGCGCCATTTTGTACAAGGAACACTTCCGAGGTCATTCTTACTACTACTTCCGTACTACTTTACTACTACTTTACTACCGCTTTACTACTGCTTTACTACCACTTTAGTACTACTTTACCACTACTTAACTAGTACTTTACTGCTACTTTACTACTCTACCACTTTACTCTCACTTTACTACTGCTTCACTACTACTTTACTACCACTTTACTATCATTTTACTACTACTTTGCTATCCTTTTACTACTACTTTAAAGCTATTTTACTACTATTCCACCGCTTTACTATTGGACAATTTTACTACTACTTTACTACTATCTTACTGCTGTTTCACTACTGCCTTACTACCATTTTACTACTTTTTTACTACTGCATTACTACTACTACTTTACTACTGTTTTACTACTACTTTACTGCTATTTTACTACTATTCAACCACTTTACTATTGTTTAACCATTACTTAACTGCTACTTCACTACTGGTTTACTATTGCTTTACTACCACTTTACTTCCACTTTACTACTGCTACTTTATTACTTATCCTACTTTACTATTTATACAGTAGACCTTCCTGAACAATGGCATGCCTGTCTATAGTAACAAATAGTATTGTTACTATTTTACTAATTGTATATACTGCCCCTCATACGTAGATTTAAGGTTGGTTTACAACTTAAAAATGCAAGGTAAAAAACACCTTAACCGGCAGAATTTTTTTTTTAAAAAAATCCCTAAGCCCCGGGGTCACAATTTCAGCAAAAATCTGACTTTTGGCCATTCACTCAAAAATGGTGGCAAACGGTTGCAAATGCTCCCCTGAAAAGTTTGGCGGTCGAAACAGAAGGCTTTTTATCTCAGGAAAAGAAATCAGCCCTCGAAAACTTAACTGTCAGAAAAACATTTTTTTGAAAAAATCCCTAAGCCCCCGAGTCACAATTTCATAAAAAATCTGACTTTCGGCAATTGACTCAAAAATGGTGCCAAATGGTTGCAAATGCTCCCATGAGATGTTTGGCGGTCGAAACAGAAGGCTTTTTATCACAGGACAAGAAAACAGCCCGCGACAACTTAACTGGCAGAAAAAGATTTTTTTCAAAAAATCACTAAGCCCCCGAGTCATAATTTCAGCAAAAATCTGACTTTCGGCAATTGACTCAAAAATGGTGCCAAACGGTTGCAAATGCTCCCATGAGATGTTTGGCGGTCGAAACAGAAGGCTTTTTATCACAGGAAAATAAATCAGCCCGCGACAACTTAACTGTCAGAAAAAGATTTTTTTCAAAAAATCCCTAAGCCCCCGAGTCACAATTTCATAAAAAATCTGACTTTCGGCAATTCACCCAAAAATGGTGGCAAACGGTTGCAAATGCTGCCCTGAAAGGTTTGGCGGTCGAAACAGAAGGCTTTTTATCACAGGACAAGAAATCAGCCCGCGACAACTTAACGGGCAGAAAAAGATTTTTTTGAAAAAATCCATAAGCCCCGGGGTCACAATTTCATTAAAAATCTGACTTTCGGCAATTGACTCAAAAATGGTGCCAAACGGCTGCAAATGCTTCCCTGAGATGTCTGGCGGTCGAAACAGAAGGCTTTTTATCACAGGAAAAGAAATCAGCCCTCGACAACATAACGGGCAGAAAAACATTTTTTTGAAAAAATCCCTAAGCCCCGGGGTCACAATTTCATAAAAAATCTGACTTTCGGCAATTCACCCAAAAATGGTGGCAAACGGTTGCAAATGCTCCCCTGAAAGGTTTGGCGGTCGAAACAGAAGGCTTTTTATCACAGGACAAGAAATCAGCCCGCGACAACTTAACGGGCAGAAAAACATTTTTTTGAAAAAATCCCTAAGCCCCCGGGTCACAATTTCAGCAAAAATCTGAGTTTCGGCAATTGACTCAAAAATGGGGCCAAACCGTTGCACCTGCTCCCATGAGATGTTTGGCGGTTGAAACAGAAGGCTTTTTATCACAGGACAAGAAATCAGCCCGTGACAACTTAACTGGCAGAAAAAGATTTTTTTAAAAAAATCACTAAGCCCCGGGGTCACAATTTCATCAAAAATCTGACTTTCGGCAATTGACTCAAAAATGGTGCCAAACGGTTGCAAATACTCCTCTGATAGGTTTGGGGGTCGAAACAGAAGGCTTTTTATCTCAGGAAAAGAAATCAGCCCTCGACACTACTTTATATGGAAACAACTGGAAAAACCTCTCTGATTGAGGCTACCAACATGGCGCCATTTTGTACAAGGAACACTTCCGAGGTCATTCTTACTACTACTTCAGTACTACTTTACTACTACTTTACTACCGCTTTACTACTGCTTTACAACCACTTTAGTACTACTTTACCACTACTTAACTAGTACTTTACTGCTACTTTACTACTCTACCACTTTACTCTCACTTTACTACTGCTTCACTACTACTTTACTACCACTTTACTATCATTTTACTACTACTTTGCTATCCTTTTACTACTACTTTAAAGCTATTTTACTACTATTCCACCGCTTTACTATTGGACAATTTTACTACTACTTTACTACTATCTTACTGCTGTTTCACTACTGCCTTACTACCATTTTACTACTTTTTTACTACTGCATTACTACTACTACTTTACTACTGTTTTACTACTACTTTACTGCTATTTTACTACTATTCAACCACTTTACTATTGTTTAACCATTACTTAACTGCTACTTCACTACTGGTTTACTATTGCTTTACTACCACTTTACTTCCACTTTACTACTGCTACTTTATTACTTATCCTACTTTACTATTTATACAGTAGACCTTCCTGAACAATGGCATGCCTGTCTATAGTAACAAATAGTATTGTTACTATTTTACTAATTGTATATACTGCCCCTCATACGTAGATTTAAGGTTGGTTTACAACTTAAAAATGCAAGGCAAAAAACACCTTAACCGGCAGAATTTTTTTTTAAAAAAAATCCCTAAGCCCCGGGGTCACAATTTCAGCAAAAATCTGACTTTCGGCCATTCACTCAAAAATGGTGGCAAACGGTTGCAAATGCTCCCCTGAAAAGTTTGGCGGTCGAAACAGAAGGCTTTTTATCTCAGGAAAAGAAATCAGCCCTCGAAAACTTAACTGTCAGAAAAACATTTTTTTGAAAAAATCCCTAAGCCCCCGAGTCACAATTTCATAAAAAATCTGACTTTCGGCAATTGACTCAAAAATGGTGCCAAATGGTTGCAAATGCTCCCATGAGATGTTTGGCGGTCGAAACAGAAGGCTTTTTATCACAGGACAAGAAAACAGCCCGCGACAACTTTACTGGCAGAAAAAGATTTTTTTGAAAAAATCCCTAAACTGATTTGATGGCAAACGGTTGCAAATGCTCCCCTGAAAGGTTTGGCGGTCGAAACAGAAGGCTTTTTATCACAGGAAAAGAAATCAGCCCGTGACAACTTAACTGGCAGAAAAAGATTTTTTTGAAAAAATCCCTAAGCCCCGGGGTCACAATTTCATTAAAAATCTGAGTTTCGGCAATTGACTCAAAAATGGTGCCAAACGGTTGCAAATGCTTCCCTGAGATGTCTGGCGGTCGAAACAGAAGGCTTTTTATCACAGGAAAAGAAATCAGCCCGCAACAACATAACGGGCAGAAAAAGATTTTTTTCAAAAAATCCCTAAGCCCCCGAATCACAATTTCAACAAAAATCTGACTTTCGGCAATTGACTCAAAAATGGTGCCAAACCGTTGCACATGCTCCCATGAGATGTTTGGCGGTTGAAACAGAAGGCTTTTTATCACAGGAAAAGAAATCAGCCCTCGACAACATAACGGGCAGAAAAACATTTTTTTGAAAAAATCCCTAAGCCCCGGGGTCACAATTTCATAAGAAATCTGACTTTCGGCAATTCACCCAAAAATGGTGGCAAACGGTTGCAAATGCTCCCCTGAAAGGTTTGGCGGTCGAAACAGAAGGCTTTTTATCACAGGACAAGAAATCAGCCCGCGACAACTTAACGGGCAGAAAAACATTTTTTTGAAAAATTCCCTTAGCCCTGCTCACAATTTCATCAAAAATCTGAGTTTCGGCAATTGACTCAAAAATGGTGCCAAACGGTTGCCAATGCTCCCCTGAGATCTTTGGCAGTCGAAACAGAAGGCTTTTTATCACAGGACAAGAAATCAGCCTTCGACAACTTAACTGTCAGAAAAAGATTTTTTTAAAAAAATCACTAAGCCCCGGGGTCACAATTTCATCAAAAATCTGACTTTCGGCAATTGACTCAAAAATGGTGCCAAACGGTTGCAAATACTCCTCTGATAGGTTTGGGGGTCGAAACAGAAGGCTTTTTATCTCAGGAAAAGAAATCAGCCCTCGACACTACTTTATATGGAAACAACTGGAAAAACCTCTCTGATTGAGGCTACCAACATGGCGCCATTTTGTACAAGGAACACTTCCGAGGTCATTCTTACTACTACTTCCGTACTACTTTACTACTACTTTACTACCGCTTTACTACTGCTTTACTACCACTTTAGTACTACTTTACCACTACTTAACTAGTACTTTACTGCTACTTTACTACTCTACCACTTTACTCTCACTTTACTACTGCTTCACTACTACTTTACTACCACTTTACTATCATTTTACTACTACTTTGCTATCCTTTTACTACTACTTTAAAGCTATTTTACTACTATTCCACCGCTTTACTATTGGACAATTTTACTACTACTTTACTACTATCTTACTGCTGTTTCACTACTGCCTTACTACCATTTTACTACTTTTTTACTACTGCATTACTACTACTACTTTACTACTGTTTTACTACTACTTTACTGCTATTTTACTACTATTCAACCACTTTACTATTGTTTAACCATTACTTAACTGCTACTTCACTACTGGTTTACTATTGCTTTACTACCACTTTACTTCCACTTTACTACTGCTACTTTATTACTTATCCTACTTTACTATTTATACAGTAGACCTTCCTGAACAATGGCATGCCTGTCTATAGTAACAAATAGTATTGTTACTATTTTACTAATTGTATATACTGCCCCTCATACGTAGATTTAAGGTTGGTTTACAACTTAAAAATGCAAGGTAAAAAACACCTTAACCGGCAGAATTTTTTTTTAAAAAAAATCCCTAAGCCCCGGGGTCACAATTTCAGCAAAAATCTGACTTTTGGCCATTCACTCAAAAATGGTGGCAAACGGTTGCAAATGCTCCCCTGAAAAGTTTGGCGGTCGAAACAGAAGGCTTTTTATCTCAGGAAAAGAAATCAGCCCTCGAAAACTTAACTGTCAGAAAAACATTTTTTTGAAAAAATCCCTAAGCCCCCGAGTCACAATTTCATAAAAAATCTGACTTTCGGCAATTGACTCAAAAATGGTGCCAAATGGTTGCAAATGCTCCCATGAGATGTTTGGCGGTCGAAACAGAAGGCTTTTTATCACAGGACAAGAAAACAGCCCGCGACAACTTAACTGGCAGAAAAAGATTTTTTTCAAAAAATCACTAAGCCCCCGAGTCATAATTTCAGCAAAAATCTGACTTTCGGCAATTGACTCAAAAATGGTGCCAAACGGTTGCAAATGCTCCCATGAGATGTTTGGCGGTCGAAACAGAAGGCTTTTTATCACAGGAAAATAAATCAGCCCGCGACAACTTAACTGTCAGAAAAAGATTTTTTTCAAAAAATCCCTAAGCCCCCGAGTCACAATTTCATAAAAAATCTGACTTTCGGCAATTCACCCAAAAATGGTGGCAAACGGTTGCAAATGCTGCCCTGAAAGGTTTGGCGGTCGAAACAGAAGGCTTTTTATCACAGGACAAGAAATCAGCCCGCGACAACTTAACGGGCAGAAAAAGATTTTTTTGAAAAAATCCATAAGCCCCGGGGTCACAATTTCATTAAAAATCTGACTTTCGGCAATTGACTCAAAAATGGTGCCAAACGGGTGCAAATGCTTCCCTGAGATGTCTGGCGGTCGAAACAGAAGGCTTTTTATCACAGGAAAAGAAATCAGCCCTCGACAACATAACGGGCAGAAAAACATTTTTTTGAAAAAATCCCTAAGCCCCGGGGTCACAATTTCATAAAAAATCTGACTTTCGGCAATTCACCCAAAAATGGTGGCAAACGGTTGCAAATGCTCCCCTGAAAGGTTTGGCGGTCGAAACAGAAGGCTTTCTATCACAGGACAAGAAATCAGCCCGCGACAACTTAACGGGCAGAAAAACATTTTTTTGAAAAAATCCCTAAGCCCCCGGGTCACAATTTCAGCAAAAATCTGAGTTTCGGCAATTGACTCAAAAATGGGGCCAAACCGTTGCACCTGCTCCCATGAGATGTTTGGCGGTTGAAACAGAAGGCTTTTTATCACAGGACAAGAAATCAGCCCGTGACAACTTAACTGGCAGAAAAAGATTTTTTTTAAAAAATCACTAAGCCCCGGGGTCACAATTTCATCAAAAATCTGACTTTCGGCAATTGACTCAAAAATGGTGCCAAACGGTTGCAAATACTCCTCTGATAGGTTTGGGGGTCGAAACAGAAGGCTTTTTATCTCAGGAAAAGAAATCAGCCCTCGACACTACTTTATATGGAAACAACTGGAAAAACCTCTCTGATTGAGGCTACCAACATGGCGCCATTTTGTACAAGGAACACTTCCGAGGTCATTCTTACTACTACTTCAGTACTACTTTACTACTACTTTACTACCGCTTTACTACTGCTTTACTACCACTTTAGTACTACTTTACCACTACTTAACTAGTACTTTACTGCTACTTTACTACTCTACCACTTTACTCTCACTTTACTACTGCTTCACTACTACTTTACTACCACTTTACTATCATTTTACTACTACTTTGCTATCCTTTTACTACTACTTTAAAGCTATTTTACTACTATTCCACCGCTTTACTATTGGACAATTTTACTACTACTTTACTACTATCTTACTGCTGTTTCACTACTGCCTTACTACCATTTTACTACTTTTTTACTACTGCATTACTACTACTACTTTACTACTGTTTTACTACTACTTTACTGCTATTTTACTACTATTCAACCACTTTACTATTGTTTAACCATTACTTAACTGCTACTTCACTACTGGTTTACTGTTGCTTTACTACCACTTTACTTCCACTTTACTACTGCTACTTTATTACTTATCCTACTTTACTATTTATACAGTAGACCTTCCTGAACAATGGCATGCCTGTCTATAGTAACAAATAGTATTGTTACTATTTTACTAATTGTATATACTGCCCCTCATACGTAGATTTAAGGTTGGTTTACAACTTAAAAATGCAAGGTAAAAAACACCTTAACCGGCAGAATTTTTTTTTTAAAAAAATCCCTAAGCCCCGGGGTCACAATTTCAGCAAAAATCTGACTTTTGGCCATTCACTCAAAAATGGTGGCAAACGGTTGCAAATGCTCCCCTGAAAAGTTTGGCGGTCGAAACAGAAGGCTTTTTATCTCAGGAAAAGAAATCAGCCCTCGAAAACTTAACTGTCAGAAAAACATTTTTTTGAAAAAATCCCTAAGCCCCCGAGTCACAATTTCATAAAAAATCTGACTTTCGGCAATTGACTCAAAAATGGTGCCAAATGGTTGCAAATGCTCCCATGAGATGTTTGGCGGTCGAAACAGAAGGCTTTTTATCACAGGACAAGAAAACAGCCCACGACAACTTTACTGGCAGAAAAAGATTTTTTTGAAAAAATCCCTAAACTGATTTGATGGCAAACGGTTGCAAATGCTCCCCTGAAAGGTTTGGCGGTCGAAACAGAAGGCTTTTTATCACAGGAAAAGAAATCAGCCCGTGACAACTTAACTGGCAGAAAAAGATTTTTTTGAAAAAATCCCTAAGCCCCGGGGTCACAATTTCATTAAAAATCTGAGTTTCGGCAATTGACTCAAAAATGGTGCCAAACGGTTGCAAATACTTCCCTGAGATGTCTGGCGGTCGAAACAGAAGGCTTTTTATCACAGGAAAAGAAATCAGCCCGCAACAACATAACGGGCAGAAAAAGATTTTTTTCAAAAAATCCCTAAGCCCCCGAATCACAATTTCAACAAAAATCTGACTTTCGGCAATTGACTCAAAAATGGTGCCAAACCGTTGCACATGCTCCCATGAGATGTTTGGCGGTTGAAACAGAAGGCTTTTTATCACAGGAAAAGAAATCAGCCCTCGACAACATAACGGGCAGAAAAACATTTTTTTGAAAAAATCCCTAAGCCCCGGGGTCACAATTTCATAAGAAATCTGACTTTCGGCAATTCACCCAAAAATGGTGGCAAACGGTTGCAAATGCTCCCCTGAAAGGTTTGGCGGTCGAAACAGAAGGCTTTTTATCACAGGACAAGAAATCAGCCCGCGACAACTTAACGGGCAGAAAAACATTTTTTTGAAAAATTCCCTTAGCCCTGCTCACAATTTCATCAAAAATCTGAGTTTCGGCAATTGACTCAAAAATGGTGCCAAACGGTTGCCAATGCTCCCCTGAGATCTTTGGCAGTCGAAACAGAAGGCTTTTTATCACAGGACAAGAAATCAGCCCGTGACAACTTAACTGTCAGAAAAAGATTTTTTTAAAAAAATCACTAAGCCCCGGGGTCACAATTTCATCAAAAATCTGACTTTCGGCAATTGACTCAAAAATGGTGCCAAACGGTTGCAAATACTCCTCTGATAGGTTTGGGGGTCGAAACAGAAGGCTTTTTATCTCAGGAAAAGAAATCAGCCCTCGACACTACTTTATATGGAAACAACTGGAAAAACCTCTCTGATTGAGGCTACCAACATGGCGCCATTTTGTACAAGGAACACTTCCGAGGTCATTCTTACTACTACTTCCGTACTACTTTACTACTACTTTACTACCGCTTTACTACTGCTTTACTACCACTTTAGTACTACTTTACCACTACTTAACTAGTACTTTACTGCTACTTTACTACTCTACCACTTTACTCTCACTTTACTACTGCTTCACTACTACTTTACTACCACTTTACTATCATTTTACTACTACTTTGCTATCCTTTTACTACTACTTTAAAGCTATTTTACTACTATTCCACCGCTTTACTATTGGACAATTTTACTACTACTTTATTACTATCTTACTGCTGTTTCACTACTGCCTTACTACCATTTTACTACTTTTTTACTACTGCATTACTACTACTACTTTACTACTGTTTTACTACTACTTTACTGCTATTTTACTACTATTCAACCACTTTACTATTGTTTAACCATTACTTAACTGCTACTTCACTACTGGTTTACTATTGCTTTACTACCACTTTACTTCCACTTTACTACTGCTACTTTATTACTTATCCTACTTTACTATTTATACAGTAGACCTTCCTGAACAATGGCATGCCTGTCTATAGTAACAAATAGTATTGTTACTATTTTACTAATTGTATATACTGCCCCTCATACGTAGATTTAAGGTTGGTTTACAACTTAAAAATGCAAGGTAAAAAACACCTTAACCGGCAGAATTTTTTTTTTAAAAAAATCCCTAAGCCCCGGGGTCACAATTTCAGCAAAAATCTGACTTTTGGCCATTCACTCAAAAATGGTGGCAAACGGTTGCAAATGCTCCCCTGAAAAGTTTGGCGGTGGAAACAGAAGGCTTTTTATCTCAGGAAAAGAAATCAGCCCTCGAAAACTTAACTGTCAGAAAAACATTTTTTTGAAAAAATCCCTAAGCCCCCGAGTCACAATTTCATAAAAAATCTGACTTTCGGCAATTGACTCAAAAATGGTGCCAAATGGTTGCAAATGCTCCCATGAGATGTTTGGCGGTCGAAACAGAAGGCTTTTTATCACAGGACAAGAAAACAGCCCGCGACAACTTAACTGGCAGAAAAAGATTTTTTTCAAAAAATCACTAAGCCCCCGAGTCATAATTTCAGCAAAAATCTGACTTTCGGCAATTGACTCAAAAATGGTGCCAAACGGTTGCAAATGCTCCCATGAGATGTTTGGCGGTCGAAACAGAAGGCTTTTTATCACAGGAAAATAAATCAGCCCGCGACAACTTAACTGTCAGAAAAAGATTTTTTTCAAAAAATCCCTAAGCCCCCGAGTCACAATTTCATAAAAAATCTGACTTTCGGCAATTCACCCAAAAATGGTGGCAAACGGTTGCAAATGCTGCCCTGAAAGGTTTGGCGGTCGAAACAGAAGGCTTTTTATCACAGGACAAGAAATCAGCCCGCGACAACTTAACGGGCAGAAAAAGATTTTTTTGAAAAAATCCATAAGCCCCGGGGTCACAATTTCATTAAAAATCTGACTTTCGGCAATTGACTCAAAAATGGTGCCAAACGGCTGCAAATGCTTCCCTGAGATGTCTGGCGGTCGAAACAGAAGGCTTTTTATCACAGGAAAAGAAATCAGCCCTCGACAACATAACGGGCAGAAAAACATTTTTTTGAAAAAATCCCTAAGCCCCGGGGTCACAATTTCATAAAAAATCTGACTTTCGGCAATTCACCCAAAAATGGTGGCAAACGGTTGCAAATGCTCCCCTGAAAGGTTTGGCGGTCGAAACAGAAGGCTTTTTATCACAGGACAAGAAATCAGCCCGCGACAACTTAACGGGCAGAAAAACATTTTTTTGAAAAAATCCCTAAGCCCCCGGGTCACAATTTCAGCAAAAATCTGAGTTTCGGCAATTGACTCAAAAATGGGGCCAAACCGTTGCACCTGCTCCCATGAGATGTTTGGCGGTTGAAACAGAAGGCTTTTTATCACAGGACAAGAAATCAGCCCGTGACAACTTAACTGGCAGAAAAAGATTTTTTTAAAAAAATCACTAAGCCCCGGGGTCACAATTTCATCAAAAATCTGACTTTCGGCAATTGACTCAAAAATGGTGCCAAACGGTTGCAAATACTCCTCTGATAGGTTTGGGGGTCGAAACAGAAGGCTTTTTATCTCAGGAAAAGAAATCAGCCCTCGACACTACTTTATATGGAAACAACTGGAAAAACCTCTCTGATTGAGGCTACCAACATGGCGCCATTTTGTACAAGGAACACTTCCGAGGTCATTCTTACTACTACTTCAGTACTACTTTACTACTACTTTACTACCGCTTTACTACTGCTTTACTACCACTTTAGTACTACTTTACCACTACTTAACTAGTACTTTACTGCTACTTTACTACTCTACCACTTTACTCTCACTTTACTACTGCTTCACTACTACTTTACTACCACTTTACTATCATTTTACTACTACTTTACTATCCTTTTACTACTACTTTAAAGCTATTTTACTACTATTCCACCGCTTTACTATTGGACAATTTTACTACTACTTTACTACTATCTTACTGCTGTTTCACTACTGCCTTACTACCATTTTACTACTTTTTTACTACTGCATTACTACTACTACTTTACTACTGTTTTACTACTACTTTACTGCTATTTTACTACTATTCAACCACTTTACTATTGTTTAACCATTACTTAACTGCTACTTCACTACTGGTTTACTGTTGCTTTACTACCACTTTACTTCCACTTTACTACTGCTACTTTATTACTTATCCTACTTTACTATTTATACAGTAGACCTTCCTGAACAATGGCATGCCTGTCTATAGTAACAAATAGTATTGTTACTATTTTACTAATTGTATATACTGCCCCTCATACGTAGATTTAAGGTTGGTTTACAACTTAAAAATGCAAGGCAAAAAACACCTTAACCGGCAGAATTTTTTTTTTAAAAAAATCCCTAAGCCCCGGGGTCACAATTTCAGCAAAAATCTGACTTTCGGCCATTCACTCAAAAATGGTGGCAAACGGTTGCAAATGCTCCCCTGAAAAGTTTGGCGGTCGAAACAGAAGGTTTTTTATCTCAGGAAAAGAAATCAGCCCTCGAAAACTTAACTGTCAGAAAAACATTTTTTTGAAAAAATCCCTAAGCCCCCGAGTCACAATTTCATAAAAAATCTGACTTTCGGCAATTGACTCAAAAATGGTGCCAAATGGTTGCAAATGCTCCCATGAGATGTTTGGCGGTCGAAACAGAAGGCTTTTTATCACAGGACAAGAAAACAGCCCACGACAACTTTACTGGCAGAAAAAGATTTTTTTGAAAAAATCCCTAAACTGATTTGATGGCAAACGGTTGCAAATGCTCCCCTGAAAGGTTTGGGGGTCGAAACAGAAGGCTTTTTATCACAGGAAAAGAAATCAGCCCGTGACAACTTAACTGGCAGAAAAAGATTTTTTTGAAAAAATCCCTAAGCCCCGGGGTCACAATTTCATTAAAAATCTGAGTTTCGGCAATTGACTCAAAAATGGTGCCAAACGGTTGCAAATGCTTCCCTGAGATGTCTGGCGGTCGAAACAGAAGGCTTTTTATCACAGGAAAAGAAATCAGCCCGCAACAACATAACGGGCAGAAAAAGATTTTTTTCAAAAAATCCCTAAGCCCCCGAATCACAATTTCAACAAAAATCTGACTTTCGGCAATTGACTCAAAAATGGTGCCAAACCGTTGCACATGCTCCCATGAGATGTTTGGCGGTTGTAACAGAAGGCTTTTTATCACAGGAAAAGAAATCAGCCCTCGACAACATAACGGGCAGAAAAACATTTTTTTGAAAAAATCCCTAAGCCCCGGGGTCACAATTTCATAAGAAATCTGACTTTCGGCAATTCACCCAAAAATGGTGGCAAACGGTTGCAAATGCTCCCCTGAAAGGTTTGGCGGTCGAAACAGAAGGCTTTTTATCACAGGACAAGAAATCAGCCCGCGACAACTTAACTGGCAGAAAAACATTTTTTTGAAAAAATCCCTTAGCCCTGCTCACAATTTCATCAAAAATCTGAGTTTCGGCAATTGACTCAAAAATGGTGCCAAACGGTTGCCAATGCTCCCCTGAGATCTTTGGCAGTCGAAACAGAAGGCTTTTTATCACAGGACAAGAAATCAGCCTTCGACAACTTAACTGTCAGAAAAAGATTTTTTTTAAAAAATCACTAAGCCCCGGGGTCACAATTTCATCAAAAATCTGACTTTCGGCAATTGACTCAAAAATGGTGCCAAACGGTTGCAAATACTCCTCTGATAGGTTTGGGGGTCGAAACAGAAGGCTTTTTATCTCAGGAAAAGAAATCAGCCCTCGACACTACTTTATATGGAAACAACTGGAAAAACCTCTCTGATTGAGGCTACCAACATGGCGCCATTTTGTACAAGGAACACTTCCGAGGTCATTCTTACTACTACTTCAGTACTACTTTACTACTACTTTACTACCGCTTTACTACTGCTTTACTACCACTTTAGTACTACTTTACCACTACTTAACTAGTACTTTACTGCTACTTTACTACTCTACCACTTTACTCTCACTTTACTACTGCTTCACTACTACTTTACTACCACTTTACTATCATTTTACTACTACTTTGCTATCCTTTTACTACTACTTTAAAGCTATTTTACTACTATTCCACCGCTTTACTATTGGACAATTTTACTACTACTTTACTACTATCTTACTGCTGTTTCACTACTGCCTTACTACCATTTTACTACTTTTTTACTACTGCATTACTACTACTACTTTACTACTGTTTTACTACTACTTTACTGCTATTTTACTACTATTCAACCACTTTACTATTGTTTAACCATTACTTAACTGCTACTTCACTACTGGTTTACTATTGCTTTACTACCACTTTACTTCCACTTTACTACTGCTACTTTATTACTTATCCTACTTTACTATTTATACAGTAGACCTTCCTGAACAATGGCATGCCTGTCTATAGTAACAAATAGTATTGTTACTATTTTACTAATTGTATATACTGCCCCTCATACGTAGATTTAAGGTTGGTTTACAACTTAAAAATGCAAGGTAAAAAACACCTTAACCGGCAGAATTTTTTTTTAAAAAAAATCCCTAAGCCCCGGGGTCACAATTTCAGCAAAAATCTGACTTTTGGCCATTCACTCAAAAATGGTGGCAAACGGTTGCAAATGCTCCCCTGAAAGGTTTGGCGGTCGAAACAGAAGGCTTTTTATCACAGGAAAAGAAATCAGCCCGTGACAACTTAACTGGCAGAAAAAGATTTTTTTCAAAAAATCACTAAGCCCCCGAGTCATAATTTCAGCAAAAATCTGACTTTCGGCAATTGACTCAAAAATGGAGGCAAACGGTTGCAAATGCTCCCATGAGATGTTTGGCGGTCGAAACAGAAGGCTTTTTATCACAGGAAAATAAATCAGCCCGCGACAACTTAACTGTCAGAAAAAGATTTTTTTCAAAAAATCCCTAAGCCCCCGAAAAACAATTTCAGCAAAAATCTGACTTTCGGCAATTGACTCAAAAATGGTGCCAAACGGTTGCAAATGCTTCCTTGAGATGTCTAGCGGTCGAAACAGAAGGCTTTTTATCACAGGACAAGAAATCAGCCCGCGACAACTTTACTGGCAGAAAAAGATTTTTTTGAAAAAATCCCTAAACTGATTTGATGGCAAACGGTTGCAAATGCTCCCCTGAAAGGTTTGGCGGTCGAAACAGAAGGCTTTTTATCACAGGAAAAGAAATCAGCCCGTGACAACTTAACTGGCAGAAAAAGATTTTTTTGAAAAAATCCCTAAGCCCCGGGGTCACAATGTCATAAAAAATCTGAGTTTCGGCAATTGACTCAAAAATGGTGCGAAACGGTTGCAAATGCTTCCCTGAGATGTCTGGCGGTCGAAACAGAAGGCTTTTTATCACAGGAAAAGAAATCAGCCCTCGACAACATAACGGGTAGAAAAACATTTTTTTGAAAAAATCCCTAAGCCCCGGGGTCACAATTTCGTAAAAAATCTGACTTTCGGCAATTCACCCAAAAATGGTGGCAAACGGTTGCAAATGCTCCCCTGAAAAGTTTGGCGGTCAAAACAGAAGGCTTTTTATCACAGGACAGGAAATCCATAACCGGCAGGAAACCGGGGTCACAATTTCATTAAAAATCTACTTTATATGGAAACAACTGGAAAACCCTCTCTGATTGAGGCTACCAACATGGCGCCATTTTGTACAATGAACACTTCCGAGGTCATTCTTACTACTACTTTACTACTACTTTACTACTACTTTACTACCACTTTACTACTACTTTACTACCGCTTTACTACTACTTTACTACCACTTTACTACCACTTTACTACTACTTTACTACTACCTTACCTCTACTTTACTACTGCTTCACTACTGCTTCACTACTACTTTACTACCATTTTGTGGTCGAGACAGAAGTCTTTTTATCACAGGACAGAAAATCCTTAACTGGCAGAAACACATTTTTTTGAAAAAATCCCTAAGCCCCTGGGTCACAATTTCAGCAAAAATCTGAGTTTCGGCAATTGACTCAAAAATGGTGCCAAACTGTTGCACCTGCTCCCATGAGATGTTTGGCGGTCGAAACAGAAGGCTTTTTATCACAGGACAAGAAATCAGCCCGTGACAACTTAACTGGCAGAAAAAGATTTTTTTTAAAAAATCCCTAAGCCCCGGGGTCACAATTTCATAAAAAATCTGACATTCGGCAATTGACTCAAAAATGGTGCCAAACGGTTGCACATGCTCCCATGAGATGTTTGGCGGTTGAAACAGAAGGCTTTTTATCACAGGACAAGAAATCAGCCCGCGACAACTTTACTGGCAGAAAAAGATTTTTTTGAAAAAATCCCTAAACTGATTTGATGGCAAACGGTTGCAAATGCTCCCCTGAAAGGTTTGGCGGTCGAAACAGAAGGCTTTTTATCACAGGAAAAGAAATCAGCCCGCGACAACATAACTGGCAGAAAAAGATTTTTTTGAAAAAATCCCTAAGCCCCGGGGTCACAATTTCATAAAAAATCTGACTTTCGGCAATTGACTCAAAAATGGTGCGAAACGGTTGCAAATGCTACCCTGAGATGTTTCGCGGTCGAAACAGAAGCCTTTTTATCACAGGAAAAGAAATCAGCCGCGACAACTTAACTGTCAGAAAAAGATTTTTTTCAAAAAATCCCTAAGCCCCCGAGTTACAATTTCAGCAAAAATCTGACTTTCGGCAATTGACTCAAAAATGGTGCCAAACGGTTGCAAATGCTCCCATGAGATGTTTGGCGGTCGAAACAGAAGGCTTTTTATCACAGGACAAGAAATCAGCCCGCGACAACATAACTGGCAGAAAAATATTTTTTTGAAAAAATCCCTAAGCCCCGGGGTCACAATTTCATAAAAAATCTGACTTTCGGCAATTGACTCAAAAATGGTGCGAAACGGTTGCAAATGCTACCCTGAGATGTTTCGCGGTCGAAACAGAAGCCTTTTTATCACAGGAAAAGAAATCAGCCGCGACAACTTAACTGTCAGAAAAAGATTTTTTTCAAAAAATCCCTAAGCCCCCGAGTTACAATTTCAGCAAAAATCTGACTTTCGGCAATTGACTCAAAAATGGTGCCAAACGGTTGCAAATGCTCCCATGAGATGTTTGGCGGTCAAAACAGAAGGCTTTTTATCACAGGACAAGAAATCAGCCCGCGACAACTTAACGGGCAGAAAAAGATTTTTTTGAAAAAATGCCTAAACCCCAGGGTCACAATTTCAGCAAAAATCTGACTTTCGGCAATTGACTCAAAAATGGTGCGAAATGGTTGCAAATGCTCCCATTAGATGTTTGGCGGTCGAAACAAAGGCTTTTTATCACAGGACAAGAAATCAGCCCGCGACAACTTTACTGGCAGAAAAAGATTTTTTTGAAAAAATCCCTAAGCCCCGGGGTCACAATGTCATCAAAAATCTGACTTTCGGCAATTGACTCAAAAATGGTGTGAAACGCTTGCAAATGCTCCCATGAGATATTTGGCTGTCGAAACAGAAGGATTTTTATCACAGGAAAAGAAATCAGCCCTCGACAACATAACGGGGCGAAAAAGATTTTTTTGAAAAAATCCCTAAGCCCCGGGGTCACAATTTCATTAAAAATCTGACTTTCGGCAATTGACTCAAAAATGGTGCCAAACGGTTGCAAATGCTCCCATGAGATGTTTGGCGGTCAAAACAGAAGGCTTTTTATCACAGGACAAGAAATCAGCCCGCGACAACTTAACGGGCAGAAAAAGATTTTTTTGAAAAAATGCCTAAACCCCGGGGTCACAATTTCAGCAAAAATCTGACTTTCGGCAATTGACTCAAAAATGGTGCGAAACGGTTGCAAATGCTCCCATTAGATGTTTGGCGGTCGAAACAGAAGGCTTTTTATCACAGGACAAGAAATCAGCCCGCGACAACTTTACTGGCAGAAAAAGATTTTTTTGAAAAAATCCCTAAGCCCCGGGGTCACAATGTCATCAAAAATCTGACTTTCGGCAATTGACTCAAAAATGGTGCCAAACGGTTGCAAATGCTTCCCTGAGATGTCTGGCGGTCGAAACAGAAGGCTTTTTATCACAGGAAAAGAAATCAGCCCTCGACAACATAACGGGCAGAAATATTTTTATTTGAAATAATCCCTAATCCCCGGGGTCACAATTTCATAAAAAATCTGACATTCGGCAATTGACTCAAAAATGGTGCGAAACGCTTGCAAATGCTCCCATGAGATATTTGGCTGTCGAAACAGAAGGCTTTTTATCACAGGAAAAGAAATCAGCCCTCGACAACATAACGGGCAGAAAAAGATTTTTTTGAAAAAATCCCTAAGCCCCGGGGTCACAATTTCATAAAAAATCTGACTTTCGGCAATTGACTCAAAAATGGTGCCAAACGGTTGCAAATGCTTCCCTGAGATGTCTGGCGGTCGAAACAGAAGGCTTTTTATCACAGGACAAGAAATCAGCCCGCAACAACATAACGGGCAGAAAAAGATTTTTTTGAAAAAATCCCTAAGCTCCGGGGTCACAATTTCATAAAAAATCTGACTTTCGGCAATTGATTCAAAAATGGTGCCAAACGGTTGCAAATGCTCCCATGAGATATTTGGCTGTCGAAACAGAAGGCTTTTTATCACAGGAAAAGAAATCAGCCCTCGACAACATAACGGGCAGAAATATTTTTTTTGAAAAAATCCCTAAGCCCCGGGGTCACAATTTCATAAAAAATCTGACATTCGGCAATTGACTCAAAAATGGTGCGAAACGCTTGCAAATGCTCCCATGAGATATTTGGCTGTCGAAACAGAAGGCTTTTTATCACAGGAAAAGAAATCAGCCCTCGACAACATAACGGGCAGAAAAACATTTTTTTGAAAAAATCCCTAAGCCCCGGGGTCACAATTTCATAAAAAATCTGACATTCGGCAAATGACTCAAAAATGGTGCGAAACGCTTGCAAATGCTCCCATGAGATATTTGGCTGTCGAAACAGAAGGCTTTTTATCACAGGAAAAGAAATCAGCCCTCGACAACATAACGGGCAGAAAAAGATTTTTTTGAAAAAATCCCTAAGCCCCGGGGTCACAATTTCATAAAAAATCTGACTTTCGGCAATTGACTCAAAAATGCTGCCAAACGGTTGCAAATGCTTCCCTGAGATGTCTGGCGGTCGAAACAGAAGGCTTTTTATCACAGGACAAGAAATCAGCCCGCAACAACATAACGGGCAGAAAAAGATTTTTTTGAAAAAATCCCTAAGCTCCGGGGTCACAATTTCATAAAAAATCTGACTTTCGGCAATTGATTCAAAAATGGTGCCAAACGGTTGCAAATGCTCCCATGAGATATTTGGCTGTCGAAACAGAAGGCTTTTTATCACAGGAAAAGAAATCAGCCCTCGACAACATAACGGGCAGAAATATTTTTTTTGAAAAAATCCCTAAGCCCCGGGGTCACAATTTCATAAAAAATCTGACATTCGGCAATTGACTCAAAAATGGTGCGAAACGCTTGCAAATGCTCCCATGAGATATTTGGCTGTCGAAACAGAAGGCTTTTTATCACAGGAAAAGAAATCAGCCCTCGACAACATAACGGGCAGAAAAACATTTTTTTGAAAAAATCCCTAAGCCCCGGGGTCACAATTTCATAAAAAATCTGACATTCGGCAAATGACTCAAAAATGGTGCGAAACGCTTGCAAATGCTCCCCTGAGAGGTTAGGGGGCCGAAACAGAAGGCTTTTTATCACAGGAAAAGAAATCAGCCCGCGACAACATAACGGGCAGAAAAACATTTTTTGGAAAAAATCCCTAAGCCCCCGGGTCACAATTTCAGCAAAAATCTGACTTTCGGCAATTGACTCAAAAATGCTGCCAAACGGTTGCAAATGCTTCCCTGAGATGTCTGGCGGTCGAAACAGAAGGCTTTTTATCACAGGACAAGAAATCAGCCCGCGACAACTTAACAGGCAGAAAAACATTTTTTGGAAAAAATCCCTAAGCCCCCGGGTCACAATTTCAGCAAAAATCTGACTTTCGGCAATTGACTCAAAAATGGTGCCAAACGGTTGCAAATGCTTCCCTGAAAGGTTTGGCGGTCGAAACAGAAGGCTTTTTATCACAGGAAAAGAAATCAGCCCTCGACAACATAACGGGCAGAAAAACATTTTTTTGAAAATATCCCTAAGCCCCGGGGTCACAATTTCATAAAAAATCTGACTTTCGGCAATTCACCCAAAAATGGTGGCAAACGGTTGCAAATGCTCCCCTGAAAGGTTTCGCGGTCGAAACAGAAGGCTTTTTATCACAGGAAAAGAAATCAGCCCGCGACAACTTAACGGGCAGAAAAACATTTTTTTGAAAAAATCTCTAAGCTCCCGGGTCACAATTTCATAAAAAATCTTACAATCGGCAATTGACTCAAAAATGGTGCGAAATGGTTGCAAATGCTACCCTGAAAGGTTTGGCGGTCGAAACAGAAGGCTTTTTATCACAGGACAAGAAATCAGCCCGCGACAACTTAACTGGCAGAAACAGATTTTTTTGAAAAAATCCCTTAGCCCCGGTCACAATTTCATCAAAAATCTGAGTTTCGGCAATTGACTCAAAAATGGTGCCAAACGGTTGGAAATACTCCTCTGATAGGTTTGGGGGTCGAAACAGAAGGCTTTTTATCTCAGGAAAAGAAATCAGCCCTCGACACTACTTTATATGGAAACAACTGGAAAAACCTCTGTGATTGAGGCTACCAACATGGCGCCATTTTGTACAAGGAACACTTCCGAGGTCATTCTTACTACTACTTTAGTACTACTTTACTACTACTTTACTACCGCTTTACTACTGCTTTACTACCACTTTACTACTACTTTACCACTACTTAACTACTACTTTACTGCTACTTTACTACTCTACTACTTTACTATCACTTTACTACTGCTTCACTACTACTTTACTACCACTTTACTACCACTTTACTACTGCCTTACTACTGCTTTACTATCATTTTACTACTACTTTGCTATCCTTTTACTACTACTTTAAAGCTATTTTACTACTATTCCACCGCTTTACTATTGGACAATTTTACTACTACTTTACTACTATCTTACTGCTGTTTCACTACTGCCTTACTACCATTTTACTACTATTTTACTACTGCATTACTACTAGTACTTTACTACTGTTTTACTACTACTTTACTGCTATTTTACTACTATTTAACCAGTTTACTATTGTTTAACCATTACTTAACTGCTACTTCACTACTGGTTTACTATTGCTTTACTACCACTTTACTTCCACTTTACTACTGCTACTTTATTACTTATCCTACTTTACTATTTATACAGTAGACCTTCCTGAACAATGGCATGCCTGTCTATAGTAACAAATAGTATTGTTACTATTTTATTAATTGTATATACTGCCCCTCATACGTAGATTTAAGGTTGATTTACAACTTAAAAATGCAAGGTAAAAAACACCTTAACCGGCAGATTTTTTTTTAAAAAAAAATCCCTAAGCCCCGGGGTCACAATTTCAGCAAAAATCTGACTTTCGGCCATTCACTCAAAAATGGTGGCAAACGATTGCGAATGCTCCCCTGAAAAGTTTGGCGGTCAAAACAGAAGGCTTTTTATCACAGGACAAGAAATCAGCCCGCGACAACTTAACGGGCAGAAAAAGATTTTTTTGAAAAAATACCTAAACTGATTTGATGGCAAACGGTTGCAAATGCTCCCGTGAAAGGTTTGGCGGTCGAAACAGAAGGCTTTTTATCACAGGAAAAGAAATCAGCCCGCGCCAACTTAACGGGCAGAAAAACATTTTTTTGAAAAAATCCCTAAGCCCCCGGGTCACAATTTCATAAAAAATCTGACTTTCGGCAATTCACCCAAAAATGGTGGCAAACGGTTGCAAATGCTCCCCTGAAAGGTTTGGCGGTCCAAACGGAAGGCTTTTTATCACAGGAAAAGAAATCAGCCCTCGACAACATAACGGGCAGAAAAACATTTTTTTTGAAAAAATCCCTAAGCCCCGGGGTCACAATTTCATAAAAAATTTGACATTCGGCAAATGACTCAAAAATGGTGCGAAACGCTTGCAAATGCTCCCCTGAGAGGTTAGGGGGCCGAAACAGAAGGCTTTTTATCACAGGAAAAGAAATCAGCCTTAGATAAGTGTCAGAAAAACATTTTTTTAAAAAAATCACTAAGCCCCGGGGTCACAATTTCATCAAAAATCTGACTTTCGGCAATTGACTCAAAAATGGTGCCAAACGGTTGCAAATGCTTCCCTGAGATGTCTGGCGGTCGAAACAGAAGGCTTTTTATCACAGGACAAGAAATCAGCAAGCGACATCTTAACTGGCAGTAAAAGACTTTCTTGAAAAAATCCCTAAGCCCCCGAGTCAGAATTTCAGCAAAAATCTGACTTTCGGCAATAAACTCAAAAATGGTGCCAAACGGTTGCAAATGCTCCCATGAGATGTTTGGCGGTCGAAACAGAAGGCTTTTTATCACAGGACAAGAAAACAGCCCGCGACAACTTAACTGTCAGAAAAAGTTTTTTTTCAAAAAATCCCTATGCCCCCGAGTCACAATTTCAGCAAAAATCTGACATTCGGCAATTGACTCAAAAATGGTGCCAAACGGTTGCAAATGCTCCCCTGAGATGTCTGGTGGTCGAAACAGAAGGCTTTTTATCACAGGAAAAGAAATCAGCCCGCGACAACTTAACTGGCAGAAACAGATTTTTTTGAAAAAATCCCTTAGCCCCGGTCACAATTTCATCAAAAATCTGAGTTTCTGCAATTGACTCAAAAATGGTGCCAAACGGTTGCCAATGCTCCCCTGAGATCTTTGGCAGTCGAAACAGAAGGCTTTTTATCACAGGACAAGAAATCAGCCTTCGACAACTTAACTGTCAGAAAAAGATTTTTTTTAAAAAATCACTAAGCCCCGGGGTCACAATTTCATAAAAAATCTGACTTTCGGCAATTGACTCAAAAATAACCGGCAGAGAAAGATTTTTTTCAAAAAATCACTAAGCCCCGGGTTCACAATTTCGTCAAAAATCTACTTTATATGGAAAAAACTGGAAAAACCTCTGTGATTGAGGCTACCAACATGGCGCCATTTTGTACAACGAACACTTCCGAGGTCATTCTTACTACTACTTTACTACTACTTTACTACCACTTTACTACTACTTTACTACTACTTTACCACTACTTTACTACTGCTTTACTACTGCTTTACTATTATTTTACTACTACTTTGCTATCATTTTACTACTACTTTACAGCTATTTTACTACGATTCCACTGCTTTACTTTTGGACAATTTTACTACTACTTTACTACTATCTTACTGCTGTTTCAATTTAAGGTTGGTTTACAACTTAAATTTAAGGTTGGTTTACAACTTAAAAATGCAAGGTAAAAAACACCTTAACTGGCAGAATTTTTTTTTTAAAAAAAATCCCTAAGCCCAGGGGTCACAATTTCCCTGAGAGGTTTGGCGGTTGAAACAGAAGTCTTTTTATCACAGGACAGAAAATCCTTAACCGGCAGAAAAAGCTTTTTTTGAAAAACCCCTAAGCCCTGGGGTCACAACTTAACTATCAGAAAAACATTTTTTTTGAAAAAATACCCTAAGCCTACAAAAATCCCTTAAGGTTACAATTTCATCAAAATTCTGACTTTTGGCAATTCACTCAAAAATGGTGCCAAACGGTTGCAAATGCTCC
This sequence comes from Podarcis erhardii, assembly GCF_964252035.2. Taxonomy (NCBI): domain Eukaryota; kingdom Metazoa; phylum Chordata; class Lepidosauria; order Squamata; family Lacertidae; genus Podarcis; species Podarcis erhardii. The sequence goes on from NC_138511.1 coordinate 14,094,846, forward strand.
CCTGAGATCTTTGGCGGTCGAAACCGAAGGCTTTTTATCTCAGGAAAAGAAATCAGCCTTCGACAATTTCACCGGCAATTTCATTAAAAATCTACTTTATATGGAAACAACTGGAAAAACCTCTCTGATTGAGGCTACCAACATGGCGCCATTTTGTACAATGAACACTTCCGACGTCATTCTTACTACTACTTTACTACTACTTTACTACCACTTTACTACTACTTTACTACCACTTTACTACTACTTTACTACCGCTTTACTACTACTTTACTACCACTTTACTACCACTTTACTACTACTTTACTACTACTTTACCACTACTTTACTACTGCTTCACTATTGCTTCACTACTACTGTACTACCATTTTGTGGTCAAGACAGAAGTCTTTTTATCACAGGACAGAAAATCCTTAACTGGCAGAAACACATTTTTTTGAAAAAATCCCTAAGCCCCGGGATCACAATTTCATCAAAAATCTGACTTTCGGCAATTCACTCAAAAATGGTGCCAAACGGTTGCAAATGCTCCCCTGAAAAGTTTGGCGGTCGAAACAAAAGGCTTTTTATCACAGGACCGAAAATCCTTAACCGGCAGGAAAAGATTTTTTTGAAAAAATCCCTAAGCCCCGGGGTCACAATTTCATCAAAAATCTGATGTCAGAGCTGCCTCTAGGTCCCAGCTCACAGAGGACCAATGCCCGGTTGATGTAATGTACAAAAGTCTTTATTGAAGTTTAGTTTCCATTTCAAACCCCAGAGCGTGCAGCCCTACGTCTTGACTCTAGATCGGCGAAGTCCCCTCTGAATCACTACCCCTTCCGCACCAGGTTAAGATCCTAGCCCGGCTCCACCTCCTGCGCTGTTCTTTCCTCCTCTGGGTCCTTCTGCCCCCTGGGGTTTCCTCCTTCCTGGACTCTTCTGACGCTGACCCCCCTGAGTCTTGCCCTTCCTTCCGGCGGGCTTTAGGACCTGGCTCCCTATCCGGGCTACCTGCTGTGCCGCTCGCCTGTACATTTGAACTTGGCTCGCGCGCCCAGCCGGTAACCTTCCTCCTGACCGTTTCCCCGCTCTCCGATGTGGGCGTGGTCAATCCTGACTCATCTCCTCTCGCTGGTGGTGAGAACACTGGTCCCAATTCCTGGGACTCCTCCCCCCTACTGCGTTCTGGTGGGGAAGCTGGTCCTGATTTCCAACTGCTGCTCAGGGAGTCCCCGCTGGCCCCTTCCTGCTGGGGTTTCCCCCTTGGCACCCCCCTCGCCCTGGCCATCGGCGCTCCTTTCTGTGAATCTTCCGATTCGCTGGACAGACTCGTGGAATCCCTCTGACCACTGTCACTGCCTACACCCCCCTCGGATTCCTCCCCCTCGCTCTCCATTTGCTCCCTCTCCTGTGTCTCTGCTCCTGAACCCCTGACATCCATCCCCCCCTCGAAGCCCCCCTTCCCCCTCCCCCTCTTCAGGTGCGGGTTCCTGGAACTCCAGTGTTGTGGGGGTGAGCGCAGGGTACAGTTCGTCCCCCGTGGCATGCAGCCATCGGGATAAGTCCGGGAAGTCCTGCATGGGCTCATCAACGGCGATCTCCTCTGTCTCCATCTCTTGGGAGGCGTGTTCGAAACCTGGAGCCACCCCCAAATCACCCATGACCCCCTCTTCCCCTGTCGCCTGGGATGACACTGCGTGCCAAGGTCCCTTCGGTAGGTCTCTGCACCAGCCCACTTCGGGTTGATCCTCCCACCAATAAGATCCTCCCGTGCCAAACCCTGAGAGCGATCCCTCTGGGGAACTAGTCCCCGGAGCCGTCTCCTCAGCTGATGAGAAACCCTGGAAAGTGCTGGCTGAGAGTGTGGGTGTGAAAAGATATTCGTCGAAATAATCTGCTGGCATGGGTTTGTGCGGGAAAATTGTATGGAATTCTTCTTTGAGCCACTGCTCCTCCACTGCATAATCCGGCACCCACCTGTTGGCGCTGGCCGGGGTGTCTTCCGTGGCGAGGAGATATTCAATCCCTTCCTCCCCCCACCTCGAGTCTAAAATCTCTGTGGCTTCATTGATTGGCTCCCCTCTCGGCGACCCCCCCCCTTCTCAGGTGCTCCCCTGAGCGGTTCTGGTGCTGTCCCTGGCGCCTGAAACCTGTGAGCTGCCTTGTAGGGCGTGAGCACCGATCTATGAAAGACCGGGTGCATTCTGGATCCCTCCGGGAGTGTCAACCGGAAAGCCACTGGGTTGATCTGTGCCTCGACTTGGTAAGGGCCTAGCTGCTTGTGTCCGAGCTTCTTCTTAGCTAACGATCTGGCCGGGACTGCCTGGGCTGCTAACCAGACCCAGTCCCCCACCCGGATGTCCTCCCCAACTCTCCTGTGTCGGTCTGCCTGCACTTTGTAAGCTTGTTTCGCTAGCTCTAACTGCCGCCTGAGCTGCTCGTGGACCTCCTGTAACTCCGCTGCCACGGCCTCTGCTCCCTGCGGCTCCCCCTCCCTCACCTTCTCTAAACCCGGGAAGGTTCTGGGATGCCGCCCATTGTTGGCGAAAAACGGTGTCACCCCCGTGGACACGTGCTTCGTGTTGTTGTAGGCAAACTCGGCCAGCGGTAGGTAGTCCACCCAGGTCAAGGGCTGCTGGTTCGTGTAGCATCTCAGGTACTGCTGCATGACGGCGTTGACCCTTTCTGCCTGTCCATTGGTCTGCGGGTGTCTCGCCGACGCCAGGTTGACCTTGACGTTCAGGATGCCCATCAGCTTCTGCCAGAAGTTGGAGATGAACTGGCGCCCCCGGTCGGACAGGATAGACCGTGGTAGGCCGTGCACCTTGAACACGTGGTCTATGAACAGCTTGGCGGTCTGCTCGGCTGTGGCCACCTTCGCGCAAGGAATGAAGTGGGGCCCATGATATTATGTTTGCTGACTGGGAGCAGTTATGGACCACAGGTATTAAATTTACGGCATGTAGTGCCTTGAAAGAAAATATAATGAAAATGATCTATAGGTGGTACATGACCCCAGTCAAGCTTGCAAAGATATATCACTTGCCCAATAACAATTGTTGGAAGTGTAATGAATGCGAAGGAACTTTCTATCATCTTTGGTGGACCTGCCCGAAGATTAAGGCCTACTGGGAAATGATCTATAATGAAATTAAGAAAATCCTTAAGTGGACATTTATAAAGAAACCAGAGGCTTTTCTCTTGGGCATGGTGGGCCAAACGGTTCCAAAGAAAGATAGAACATTCTTTATGTACGCAACAACAGCAGCAAGAATTCTTTTGGCGAAGTATTGGAAGACTAAAGAAGTACCTACTCTGGAAGAATGGCAGACCAAGGTGACTGAATTCATGGGACTGGCAGAGATGACCGGCAGAATCCGTGACCAGAAGAGAGAGACAGTGGAAGAAGACTGGAAAAAATTTAAAATCTATCTTAAAAATTGTTGTAAAATTTCGGAATGTTAAAGATGTCAAGGGATTAGATATAAAGAATTACAGCTGTAAAAATTGAAATTTAGAAAAAAGCTCTAAAGAGAATTAAATATAAAAAGGGATGAAGGATTGCTAAAAAAATTTTAAAATAAGGATGCAGTGAAGGGGAGGTTTGGGGAAGTCGCGTTATGTTTGTTTGTTTTTTGTTTATGTTGTAAAACTAATAAAAATTATTTTTTTTAAAAAAAAGAAGTGGGCCATCTTGGTGAACAGGTCTACTACCACGAGTACTGCTGTCTTTCCCCTCGAGCTGGGCAGATCAGTGACAAAGTCCAGAGCCACCCTCTCCCACGGTTCGAACGGTGTCTGTAGCGGTTCCAACAGTCCCGCCGGCGGCCTGTGTACCGGCTTGGCCCTTTGGCAGGTGTCGCACCTATTGACGTAATCCGCGACTTCCCCCCGCATCTTGGGCCACCAAAAGTCTCTGGCTACTAATTCCACCGTCTTCTCTTTGCCGAAGTGCCCAGCGCTGGGCGCGTCGTGCAACTGTTGCAGTACTTTCGCTTGGAGGTCGTCTCCCGGCACGTAGAAGGCCCCTTTGCGGATGAGCAGTCCGTCGCGTATCTGGAACTCGTCGCCCCTCGCCATGCCGCTGCGCACCTCCTCCATCTTGGCTCGAGCGAAGGAGTCCGTCTGCAGCGCGCGACGTACCGCGTCCAGGTCCACCGTGGCTGAGGCGCATGCCCACGCTTCCGGTGCAAAAATGTGCTTGGCCGCCGCCGGTGCCTCTTCCTCGAGATACTGCGGTTTCCTGGATAGCGCATCCGCCATGATGTTGCTGTCTCCCGGGATGTATTCTATCCTGAAGTCGAAATCTGCAAAGAACTCCGCCCAGCGGATGTGCCTCTGGTTCAGGAACCTCGCCGTGCGCCAGTACTCCAAGTTCTTATGGTCCGTGTGAACCTGCACCGTGTGTTTGGCTCCGATGAGGAAGTGCCGCCACGCCTTGAAGGCTGCATGAATGGCCAGCAACTCCCTGTCCCAGATGGTGTAGTTCTGTTCCGACTTGCTGAGTTTCCTGGAGTAGAAAGCGCACGGCCTCCAGTCCCCCTGGTGGTCTTGCTGCAACAGGACGGCCCCCACGGCTCTGTCTGAGGCATCCGTCTCCACCCTCATGGGCCTGCTGGGGTTCACATGCAGTAGTTGTTCTTCGGACGCGAAGAGACGCTTGAGCTTCTGAAAGGACAGCTCCGCCTGCTCAGTCCAGATGAACTTCTTCTTCTTGGAACTGAGGGTGTCGGTGATGGCCGCCGTCTGCATAGTGAAACCCTTGATGAATTTGCGATAAAAGTTGGCAAAGCCGACAAACCTCTGGACCTCCTTCCGATTGCACGGGCTTTTCCAGTCCAGCACCGAATGGACCTTGGCGCTGTCCATGGCGAGTCCCTTGTCGGACAGCTTGTATCCCAGGAAATCCACCTCCGTCTTGTCGAACTGGCACTTCTCCAGCTTGGCGTAAAGCCTGTGGTCCTTCAGCCGCTGCAGGACTTCCTTGACATCTCTCTCGTGAGTCTCCTGCGACTCCGAGAAGATCAGGATGTCGTCCAGGAAGCAGACGCACTTCTTGTAGAGGAGACCCGCCAAGACGTGGTGCATGAAGGCCTGAAAACAGTGGGAACCATTCTGCAATCCAAAAGGCATAACTCTATATTCATAGGTGCCTAGCGGCGTAAACATGGCCGTTTTCCACTCGTCGCCTTCCCGCACGCGTATGAGATTGTACGCTCCGCACAGATCCAATTTAGTAAAGATGCGACCCTTCCTCACCGTCGCCAGCAGGTCGTCGATCTTGGGCATGGGGAAGGCTGAGGGCTTGGTTTTCGAGTTCAAGATTCTGTAATCAACCACCAGCCTCTTTTGGGGCGTGTCCCGCTTCTTCACAAAAAACACGGGACTGCCCCCCACTGCCTTGGATTCTCGGATGAATCCCCGCTTCAAGTTGTGATCTATGAACTCCCTGAGTTCCTGCAGTTCATCCTCAGACATGGAATACAGTTTCCCCGTCGGCAGCGTCGCCCCCGGCAGGAGGTCAATTTTGCAGTCGTAGGGTCTGTGGGGAGGCAGCTTGTCCGCTTCCTTCTCGCAGAAAACCTCCGAAAACTCTTTGTACTTGTTGGGTACTGCTTGCAACACGCCTAAGTTCAGCTGTGGTCCATCCTCGTGCCCCTCCTCTTCCGGGTTAGCGAGGATGCAGTGTTCTGCGCAGTAGGAGGAGCCGAAGGTCAGTTGACGCTGGTACCATGCTAATGCCGGGCTGTGCCTGTCCAGCCAACTCATGCCCAACACTATGGGCGTGTCTGACAGGTGGGTGACGTTGAAGCTGATGATTTCACGGTGATTTCCAATTCGCATCACCATTGGAGGTGTCTGCTGCAGCACTTGCCCTCCCAGTAGCTCTCTGCCGTCCACCGTGACTACGTTCAGGGGCATCGTGGCCGGTAGGAGCGCCACGTTGTGTTGCTTGAGAAAATCCACTCCGATAAAGTCTGCATTGCTGCCAGAGTCAATGGTAATAGGGACTTCCATGGTGAGCCCATTGGGAAGCTGGAGGGATGCGGTGAGCTGCACCACTGGTTTGGGTGGGAGGGGGTCTGTGGGCTGTAAGATCCCTGGGGACTGCTTCACTGACTTGTCTGGCTGGGCCCCAGTGCCTCCGATTCCAGCCAGACCATCTCGTTTCCCTGCTGCGATGCACTCTGCTGAACTGATTCTGTTACTGTTGCTGAGGCTGCAATGTGCTTGTGAATCCTCCGGGGACACTCTTTCGCCATGTGCTGTGCACTGTCACAGATGTAACATTTCCTGTTCCCTCTAGGAGGCTTCGCCTTTACTGCCCCGGATGCTGGGACTCTGGCTGTTGCTTGAGCCTTAGCACCACCAATTTCCATCGGTTCCTCCCCCTGCCGCGCCAGAGGCGAGGGATGTGCCTGACTGAAATCTCTGGGGAGAAAAGGAGGCGTCCTTGCCGGTGCACGCGCCTGGCGTCCCTCCTCATTGTGCCAAGGACGTTCTTTGTGCCGTACCCCTATTGCAAGAGCCCTCTGCACGACGTCCTCCAGGGTCTGAGGTCTGTCTCCCCTGGCAAGTTCATCTTTTATGGGGCCGCTGAGACCCTCCCAGAACAAATCTCTCACTGGTTTGCAGTCCTTCTCCCAGCCTAAGACAGTCAGTAAGGCGAAAAATCGCGAATGATACTGACGCACAGTGGCTCTGCCTTGCCGCAACCCGTGCATTTCCCTGCGTGCAAGATCAAGATCCACGGTTGACTGGAAACAAGCGTCCATCGCTTTAATAAATTCATCAGAATCGCGGCGGGCAGGGCCGTCTTCGCGCCACAAATTGCGCAACCAAGCTCTTGCCTCCCCATGCAAATGAGACACAATAAACCCCACTTTCTCCTCTTCATCTTTAAAGTCATTACGAAGCAAATGCAGTGCATACAAGACGTCTGCTCTGAAACTTGGGTAGTGCTTTAGGTTCCCATCGAAGTGGGTGACTAGACTGCCCCCCCGCCTTCCAAGTCCAATTCCCTCTGATCTGGACCCTGGGAACCCTTCCTTGCTTGCACGCTCCCACCTTATTTGCAGGTCCTGGCAGCGCTTCTCCGCTTCATCACTCTTCTTCTGAGATGCAATGACTGCAGCGGTGAGGTCTGTAACTGCGTTGCGCAGCGTTGCTAGTTGCTCCTCCGCACTCATGGCCGCTACCGTTCGTGAGCTTTGCAAAAAAAAATTTTGCGTTCTGTGGGAGGGTACTTACTGTCAGAGTCACCCGTGGTCCCAGCTCACAAGAGACCAAAGTCCACTCCAGCTTATGTACAAAAGCTTTTATTGAAGAACATTATTAGCTTCACATCCGAGGTCCGTGACTCTACGTCTGTTACGCTTAGACCGCTGAAGTCCCCTCTGAGTCGGTCCCCCCTCTACACCAGTTTAAGAGGCTTGTACTGGTCCACCTCTTTCTCTCTTTCCTTTTCCGCAGGGTCTTTCTGCCCCCCTGTGTTCTCTCCCTTCGGGACTCTCCAGAGGCTGAATCCTCTGCCGCCTCCTCCCCCCTCCTTCGGGCTTTGGGACCAGGCTCCTCCCCAGGACTCTCTTCATTTCCGCGCGCCTCCCATTTTGAACTTGGCGCGCGTACGTTGCTCCTGACCTTCCCTTCGACAGTTACACTGCCCTCGATACTACATTCCTCCCCTTCCGGCAGGACGTTTTGCCCTGATCTCCTTCCCCTCTCTGCTTCCTGTTCTGCTCCTTCTGACACACTGGTCACTCCTCCCCCCTCACTCCGTTCCAGCGGAGCAGCCGGTCTCGCTCTCCAACTCCCACTGGGGGTTCCCCCTTCGTTTCCCTGCTCCTGACTGCTTCCCCCTCTAGCTCCCCTTGGCTTGACCAGAGGGGCTCCCTTTTGGGAGTCCTCCGATACACTGGACGGACTCATGGACAATCTTGGGTCATTGTCATCCTCTTCCTCGTCACTCTGGAATCCTTCCCCCTCACTCTCTGTCTCCTCCCTCATCTGCGCCTCTCTCCCTGAACCCCTGACAACTACTTTACTACTATCTTACTGCTGTTTCTCTACTGCCTTACTACCATTTTACTACTATTTTACTACTGAATTACTACTACTACTTTACTACTGTTTTACTACTACTTTACTGCTATTTTACTACTATTCCACCACTTTACTATTGTTTTACCATTACTTAACTGCTACTTCACTACTGGTTTACTATTGCTTTACTACCACTTTACTTCCACTTTACTACTGCTACTTTATTACTTATCCTACTTTACTATTTATACAGTAGACCTTCCTGAACAATGGCATGCCTGTCTATAGTAACAAATAGTATTGTTACTATTTTTTTTAATTGTATATACTGCCCCTCATCCGTAGATTTAAGGTTGGTTTACAACTTAAAAATGCAAGGTAAAAAACACCTTAACCGGCAGAATATTTTTTTTAAAAAAATCCCCAATTTTATCAAAAATCTGACTTTCGGCAATTGACACAAAAATGGTGCCAAACGGTTTTAAATGCTTCCCTGAGATGTCTGGCTGTCGAAACAGAAGGCTTTTTATCAAAGGAGAAGAAATCAGCCCTCGACAACATAACTGTCAGAAAAACATTTTTTTGAAAAAATCCCTAAGCCCCGGGGTCACAATTTCAGCAAAAATCTGACTTTCGTCAATTGACTCAAAAATGGTGCCAAACGGTTGCAAATGCTTCCCTGAGATGTCTGGCGGTCGAGACAGAAGGCTTTTTATCACAGGACAGAAAATCCTTAATCGGCAGAAAAAGATTTTTTTGAAAAAATCACTAAGCCCCGGGGTTACAATTTCATCAAAAATCTGACTTTTGGCAATTCACTCAAAAATGGAGCCAAACAGTTGCAAATGCTCCCCTGAGAGGTTTGGCGGTCGAAACAGAAGGCTTTTTATCACAGGAAAAGAAATCAGCCCTCGAAAACCTAACTGTCAGAAAAACTTTTTTTTTGATGTGACTTTCAGCGATTCACTCAAAAATGGTGCCAAACGGTTGCAAATGCTGCCCTGAAAAGTTTTGCGGTCGAGACAGAAGGCTTATTATCTCAGGAAAAGAAATCAGCCCTCGACAATTTAACCGGCAGAGAAAGGTTTTTTTCAAAAAAATCCTTAAGTCACAATTTCATCAAAAATCTGACTTTCGGCCATTCACTCTAAAATGGTGCCTGAAGAAAATAGGAAACGCCACTGGGCCGGTAAGATATAATCTAAGTCAAATCCCTTATATTGACTACTGGCTCCTCACACAGCTCCTGACTCACGACAGTGTGTTGCCCATCGCTCAGTTCTGACTAAAGGATTTTGTGCAGCCACTGCTGGAGGGGACATTTTGGGACCCAAAATATCCAACGCCACTAAATTCTGGTGTACTTTTTAACAGGGATCAACATACAAACACTGAGAAGCCAATCCCCCCGCCCCACTACTTTATATGGAAACAACTGGAAAAACCACTGTGATTGAGGCTACCAACATGGCGCCATTTTGTACAACGAACACTTCCGAGGTCATTCTTACTACTACTTTACTACTACTTTACTACTGCTTTACTACTACTTTACTACCACTTTACTACCACTTTACTACCACTTTACTACTACTTTACTACCACTTTACTACCATTTTACTACTGCCTTGCTACTGCTTTACTATCATTTTACTACTACTTTGCTATCCTTTTACTACTACTTTACAGCTATTTTACTACTATTCCACCGCTTTACTATTGGACCATTTTATTACTACTTTACTACTATCTTACTGCTGTTTCTCTACTGCCTTACTACCATTTTACTACTATTTTACTACTGAATTACTACTACTACTTTACTACTGTTTACTACTTTACTACTGTTTACTACTTTACTACCACTTTACTACTACTTTACTACTACTTTACTACCACTTTACTACCATTTTACTACTGCCTTGCTACTGCTTTACTATCATTTTACTACTACTTTGCTATCCTTTTACTACTACTTTACTGCTATTTTACTACTATCACACCATTTTACTATTGTTTTACCATTACTTAACTGCTACTTCACTACTGGTTTACTATTGCTTTACTACCACTTTACTTCCACTTTACTACTGCTACTTTATTACTTATCCTACTTTACTATTTATACAGTAGACCTTCTTGAACAATGGCATGCCTGTCTATAGTAACAAATAGTATTGTTACTATTTTATTAATTGTATATACTGCCCCTCATCCGTAGATTTAAGGTTGGTTTACAACTTAAAAATGCAAGGTAAAAAACACCCTAACCGGCAGAATTTTTTTAAAAAAAAAATCCCTAAGCCCGGGGGCCACAATTTTATCAAAAATCTGACTTTCGGCCATTCACTCAAAAATGGTGCCAAACTGTTGCAAATGCCTCCCTGAAAGGTATGACAGTCGAAACAGAAGGCTTTTTATCACAGGAAAAGAAATCAGCCCTCGACAACTTAACCGGCAGAAAAACATTTTTTTGAAAAAATCACTCAAAAATGGTACTATTTACTTTACTACTGTTTTACTACTACTTTACTGCGATTTTTCTACTATTCCACCACTTTACTGTTGTTTTACCATTACTTAATTGCTACTTCACTACTGGTTTACTATTGCTTTACTACCACTTTCCTTCCACTTTACTACTGCTACTTTATTACTTATCCTACTTTACTATTTATACAGTAGACCTTCCTGAACAATGGCATGCCTGTCTATAGTAACAAATAGTATTGTTACTATTTTATTAATTGTATATACTGCCCCTCATCCGTAGATTTAAGGTTGGTTTACAAGTTAAAAATGCAAGGTAAAAAACACCTTAACCGGCAGAATATTTTTTTAAAAAAAAATCCCCAATTTTATCAAAAATCTGACTTTCGGCGATTCACTCAAAAATGGTGCCAAACGGTTGCAAATGCTCCCCTGAGAGGTTTGGCGGTCTAAACAGAAGGCTTTTTATCACAGGACAGAAAATCCTTAACCGGCAGAAAAAGAATTCTTCGGAAAAACCCGTAAGCCCCGGGGTCACAATTTCAGCAAACATCTGACTTTTGGCAATTCACTCAAAAGTGGTACCAAATGGTTGCAAATGCTTCCCTGAGATGTCTGGCGGTCGGAACAGAAGGCTTTTTATCACAGGAAAAGAAATCAGCCCTCGACAACATAACGGGCAGAAAAACATTTTTTTGAAAAAATCCCTAAGCCCCCGAGTCACAATTTCATCAAAAATCTGACTTTCGGCCATTCACTCAAAAATGGTGCCTACTGAAGAAAGTAGGAAACACCACTGGGCCGGTAACATATAATCTAAGTCAAATCCCTTATTTTGACTACTGGCTCCTCACACAGCTCCTGACTCACTACAGTGTGTTGCCCATCGCTCAGTTCTGACTAAAGGATTTTATGCAGCCACTGCTGGCGGGGATACTTTGGGACCCAAAATATCCAACGCCACTAAATTCTGGTGTACTTTTTAACATAATAGTGTAAACAGGGATCAACATACAAACACTGAGAAGCCATTCCCCCCGCCCCACTACTTTCTATGGAAACAACTGGAAAAACCTCTGTGATTGAGGCTACCAACATGGCGCCATTTTGTACAACGAACACTTCCGAGGTCATTCTTACTACTACTTTACTACCACTTTACTACCACTTTACTACCACTTTACCACTACTTTACTACTGCTTAACTACTACTTTACTACTGCTTCACTACTACTTTACTACCATTTTACTACTGCCTTGCTACTGCTTTACTATCATTTTACTACTACTTTGCTATCCTTTTACTACTACTTTACAGCTATTTTACTACTATTCCGCCACTTTACTATTGTTTTACCATTACTTAACTGCTACTTCACTACTGGTTTACTATTGCTTTACTACCACTTTACTTCCACTTTACTTTATTACTTATCATACTTTACTATTTATACAGTAGACCTTCCTGAACAATGGCATGCCTGTCTATAGTAACAAATAGTATTGTTATTATTTTATTAATTGTATATACTGCCCCTCATCCGTAGATTTAAGGTTGGTTTACAACTTAAAAATGCAAGGTAAAAAACACCTTAACCGGCAGAATTTTTTTTTTAAAAAAAAAAATCCCTAAGCCCCGGGGCCACAATTTCATAAAAAAATCTGACTTTCGGCCATTCACTCAAAAATGGTGCCTACTGAAGAAAGTAGGAAACACCACTGGGCCGGTAAGATATAATCTAATTCAAATCCGTGATTTTGACTACTGGCTCCTCACACAGCTCCTGACTCACGACAGTGTGTTGCCCATCGCTCAGTTCTGACTAAAGGATTTTATGCAGCCACTGCTGGCGGGGACATTTTGGGACCCAAAATATCCTACGTCACTAAATTCTGGTGTACTTTTTAACATAATAGTGTAAACAGGGATCACCATACAAACACTGAGAAGCCATTCCCCCCGCCCCACTACTTTATATGGAAACAACTGGAAAAACCTCTGTGATTGAGGCTAGCAACATGGCGCCATTTTCTACAACGAACATTTCCGAGGTCATTCTTACTACTACTTTACTACTACTTTACTACCACTTTACTAGCACTCTACTACCACTTTACTACCAGTTTACTACTACTTTACTACCATTTTACTACTGCCTTACTACTGCTTTACTATCATTTTACTACTACTTTGCTATCCTTTTACTAGTACCTTAAAGCTATTTTACTACGATTCCACCGCTTTACTATTGGACCATTTTACTACTACTTTACTACTATCTTACTGCTGTTTCACTACTGCATTACTACCATTTTCCTACTATTTTACTACTGCATTACTACTACTACTTTACTACTGTTTTACTACTACTTTACTGCTATTTTACTACTATTCCACCACTTTACTATTGTTTTACCATTACTTAACTGCTACTTCACCACTGGTTTACTATTGCTTTACTACCACTTTACTTCCACTTTACTACTGCTACTTTATTACTTATCCTACTTTACTATTTATACAGTAGACCTTCCTGAACAATGGCATGCCTGTCTGTAGTAACAAATAGTATTGTTACTATTTTATTAATTGTATATACTGCCCCTCATCCGTAGATTTAAGGTTGGTTTACAACTTAAAAATGCAAGGTAAAAAACACCTTAACCGGCAGAATTTATTTTTTGAAAAAATCCCCAATTTTATCAAAAATCTGACTTTCAGCAATTGACTCAAAAATGGTGCCAAACGGTTGCAAATGCATCCCTGAGATGTCTGGCGGTCGAAACAGAAGGCTTTTTTATCACAGGACAAGAAATCAGCCCTCAACAACTTAACTGTCAGAAAAACATTTTTTTGAAAAAATCCCTAAGCCCCAGGGTCACAATTTCATCAAAAATTTGACTTTCGGGCATTCACTCAAAAATGGTGCCAAACGGCTGCAAATGCTCCCCTGAGAGGTTTGGGGGTCGAAACAGAAGGCTTTTTATCTCAGTAAAAGAAATCAGCCCTCGACAACATAATCGGCAGAAAAACATTTTTTTGAAAAAATCCCTAAGCCCCGGGGTCACAATTTCATCAAAAATCTGACTTTGGGCAATTCACTCAAAAATGTTGCCAAACGGTTTCAAATGCTTCCCTGAGATGTCTGGCTTTCGAAACAGAAGGCTTTTTATCACAGGAAAAGTAATCAGCCCGCGACAACTTAATTGGCAGAAAAAGATTTTTTTGAAAAAATCCCTATGCCCCCAAATGCAAATGCTCCCCGGAGAGGTTTGGCGGTCGAAACAGAAGGCTTTTTATCACAGGAATGAAATCAGCCCTCAACAACTTAATCAGCAGAAAAACATTTTTTTGAAAAAATCCCTAAGCCCCGGGGTCACAATTTCAGCAACAATCTGACCTTCCCCAATTAACTCAAACATGGTGCCAAACGGTTGCAAATGCTCCCCTGAAAAGTTTGGCGGTCGAAACAGAAGGCTTTTTATCACAGGAAAAGTAATCAGCCCTTGACAACTTAACCGGCAGAAAACATTTTTTTGAAAAAAATCCCTAAGCCCCAGGGTCACAATTTCATAAAAAATCTGACTTTCGGCAATTGACTCAAAAATGGTGCCAAACGGTTCAAATGCTTCCCTCAGATGTCTGGCGGTCGAAACAGAAGGCTTTTTATCACAGGAAAAGAAATCAGCCCTCGACAACATAACCGGCAGAAAAACAATTTTTTGAAAAAATCCCTAAGCCCCGGGGTCACAATTTCATCAAAAATTTGACTTTCGGTCATTCACTCAAAAATGGTGCCAAACGACTGCAAATGCTCCCCTGAGAGGTTTGGGGGTCGAAACAGAAGGCTTTTTATCTCAGTAAAAGAAATCAGCCCTCGACAACTTAATCGGCAGAAAAACATTTTTTTGAAAAAATCCCTAAGCCCCGGGGTCACAATTTCATCAAAAATCTGACTTTCGGCAATTCACTCAAAAATGGTGCCAAACGGTTGCAAATGCTCACCTGAAAAGTTTGGCTGTCAAAACAGAAGGCTTTTTATCACAGGACAGACAATCCTTAACTGGCAGAAAAAGATTTTTTTGAAAAAAATCCCTAAGCCCCGGGGTCACAATTTCATAAAAAATCTGACTTTCGGCAATTGACTCAAAAATAGTGCCAAACGGTTGCAAATGCTCCACGTAGAGGTTTGGCGGTCGAAACAGAAGGCTTTTTATCACAGGAATGAAATCAGCCCTCAACAACTTAATCAGCAGAAAAACATTTTTTTGAAATAATCCCTAAGCCCCGGGGTCACAATTTCAGCAACAATTTGACCTTCCCCAATTAACTCAAACATGGTGCCAAATGGTTGCAAATGCTCCCCTGAAAAGTTTGGCGGTCGAAACAGAAGGCTTTTTATCACAGGAAAAGTAATCATTCCTTGACAACTTAACCGGCAGAAAACATTTTTTTGAAAAAATCCCTAAGCCCCGGTGTCACAATATCATAAAAAATCTGACTTTCGGCAATTGACTCAAAAATGGTGCCAAACGGTTGCAAATGCTCACCTGAAAAGTTAGGCGGTCGAAACAGAAGGCTTTATATCACAGGAAAAGAAATCAGCCCGCGACACCTAAACTATCAGAAAAAGATTTTTTTCAAAAAATCCCTAAGCCCCGGGGTCACAATTTCATCAAAAATCTAACTTTCGGCAATTGACTCAAAAATGGTGCCAAACGGTTGCAAATGCTCCCCGGAGAGGTTTGGCGGTCAAAACAGAAGGCTTTTTATCACAGGACAAGAAATCAGCGAGCGACAACTAACCTGGCAGAAAAAGATTTTTTTGAAAAAATCCCTATGCCCCGGGGTCACAATTTCATCAAAAATCTGACTTTCGGCAATTGACTCAAAAAAGGTGCCAAACGGTTGCAAATGATTCCCTGAGATGTCTGGCTGTCGAAACAGAAGTCTTTTTATCACAGGAAAAGAAATCAGCCCTCGACAACTTAACTGGCAGAAAAAGATTTTTTTGAAAAAATCCCTAAGCCCTGGGGTCACAATTTCATAAAAAATCTGACTTTCGGCAATTGACTCAAAAATGGTGCCAAACGGTTGCAAATGCTCCCCGGAGAGGTTTGGCGGTCGAAACAGAAGGCTTTTTATCACAGGAATGAAATCAACCCTCAACAACTTAAGCAGCAGAAAAACTTTTTTTTGAAATAATCCCTAAGCCCTGGGGTCACAATTTCAGCAACAATCTGACCTTCCCCAAGTAACTCAAACATGGTTCCAAACGGTTGCAAATGCTCCCCTGAAAAGTTTGGCGGTCGAAACAGAAGGCTTTTTATCACAGGAAAAGTAATCAGCCCTTGACAACTTAACCGGCAGAAAACTTTTTTTTGAAACAATCCCTAAAACCCGGGGTCACAATTTCATCAAATATTTGACTTTCGGTCATTCACTCAAAAATGGTGCCAAATGCTCACCTGAAAAGTTTGGCGGTCAAAACAGAAGGCTTTTTATCACAGGACAGAAAATCCTTAACCGGCAGAAAAAGATTTTTTTGAAAAAATCCCTAAGCCCCGAGGTCACAATTTCATAAAAAATCTGACTTTCGGCAATTCACTCAAAAATGTTGCCAAACGGTTGCAAATGCTTCCCTGAGAGGTTTGGGGGTCGAAACAGAAGGCTTTTTATCTCAGTAAAAGAAATCAGCCCTCGACAACTTAATCGGCAGAAAAACATTTTTTTGAAAAAATCCCTACGCCCCGGGGTCACAATTTCATCAAAAATCTGACTTTCGGCAATTCACTCAAAAATCGTGCCAAATGGTTGCAAATGCTTCCCTGAGATGTTTGGCGGTCGAAACAGAAGGCTTTTTATCACAGGAAAAGAAATCAGCCCTCGACAACTTAACTGTCAGAAAAACATTTTTTTGAAAAAATCCCTAAGCCCCGGGGTCACAATTTCATCAAAAATCTGACTTTCAGCAATTGATTCAAAAATGGTGCCAAACGGTTGCAAATGCTCACCTGAAAAGTTAGGCGGTCGAAACAGAAGGCTTTTTATCACAGGACAAGAAATCAGCCCGCAACAACTAAACTATCAGAAAACGATTTTTTTCAAAAAATCCCTATGCCGGGCCCAGGGTCACAATTTCATCAAAAATTTGACTTTCGGTCATTCACTCAAAAATGGTGCCAAACGACTGCAAATGCTCCCCTGAGAGGTTTGGGGGTCGAAACAGAAGGCTTTTTATCTCAGTAAAAGAAATCAGCCCTCGACAACTTAATCGGCAGAAAAACATTTTTTTGAAAAAATCCCTAAGCCCCGGGGTCACAATTTCATCAAAAATCTGACTTTCGGCAATTCACTCAAAAATGGTGCCAAACGGTTGCAAATGCTCACCTGAAAAGTTAGGCGGTCGAAACAGAAGACTTTTTATCACAGGACAAGAAATCAGACCGCGACAACTAAACTATCAGAAAAAGATTTTTTTCAAAAAATCCCTAAGCCCCGGGGTCACAATTTCATCAAAAATTTGACTTTCGGTCATTCACTCAAAAATGGTGCCAAACGACTGCAAATGCTCCCCTGAGAGGTTTGGGGGTCGAAACAGAAGGCTTTTTATCTCAGTAAAAGAAATCAGCCCTCGACAACTTAATCGGCAGAAAAACATTTTTTTGAAAAAATCCCTAAGCCCCGGGGTCACAATTTCATCAAAAATCTGACTTTCGGCAATTGATTCAAAATTGGTGCCAAACGGTTGCAAATGCTCCCCGGAGAGGTTTGGCGGTCGAAACAGAAGGCTTTTTATCACAGGAATGAAATCAGCCCTCAACAACTTAATCAGCAGAAAAACATTTTTTGAAAAAATCCCTAAGCCCCAGGGTCACAATTTCATCAAAAATCTGACTTTTGGCAATTGACTCAAAAATGGTGCCAAACGGTTGCAAATGCTCACCTGAAAAGTTTGGCGGTCAAAACAGAAGGCTTTTTATCACAGGACAGACAATCCTTAACCGGCAGAAAACGATTTTTTTGAAAAAATCCCTATGCCGGGCCCGGGGTCACAATTTCATCAAAAATCTGACTTTCGGCAGTTGATTCAAAATTGGTGCCAAACGGTTGCACATGCTCCCCGGAGAGGTTTGGCGGTCGAAACAGAAGGCTTTTTATCACAGGAATGAAATCAGCCCTCAACAACTTAATCAGCAGAAAAACATTTTTTTGAAATAATCCCTAAGCCCCGGGGTCACAATTTCAGCAACAATTTGACCTTCCCCAATTAACTCAAACATGGTGCCAAATGGTTGCAAATGCTCCCCTGAGAAGTTAGGCGGTCGAAACAGAAGGCTTTATATCACAGGAAAAGAAATCAGCCCACGACAACTAAACTATCAGAAAACGATTTTTTTCAAAAAATCCCTATGCCGGGCCCAGGGTCACAATTTCATCAAAAATTTGACTTTCGGTTATTCACTCAAAAATGGTGCCAAACGGCTGCAAATGCTCCCCTGAGAGGTTTGGGGGTCGAAACAGAAGGCTTTTTATCTCAGTAAAAGAAATCAGCCCTCGACAACTTAATCGGCAGAAAAACATTTTTTTGAAAAAATCCCTAAGCCCCGGGGTCACAATTTCATCAAAAATCTGACTTTCGGCCATTGACTCAAAAATAGTGCCAAACGGTTGCAAATGCTCACCTGAAAAGTTTGGCGGTCAAAACAGAAGGCTTTTTATCACAGGACAGAAAATCCTTAACCGGCAGAAAAAGATTTTTTTGAAAAAATCCCTAAGCCCCGAGGTCACAATTTCATCAAAAATCTGACTTTCGGCAATTGACTCAAAAATGGTGCCAAACGGTTGCAAATGCTTCCCTCAGATGTGTGGCGGTCGAAACAGAAAGCTTTTTATCACAGGAAAAGAAATCAGCCCTCGACAACATAACCGGCAGAAAAAGATTTTTTTGAAAAAATCCCTAAGCCCCGAGGTCACAATTTCATAAAAAATCTGACTTTCGGCAATTGACTCAAAAATGGTGCCAAACGGATGCAAATGCTCCCCTGAGAAGTTAGGCGGTCGAAACAGAAGGCTTTATATCACAGGAAAAGAAATCAGCCCGCGACAACTAAACTATCAGAAAAAGATTTTTTTCAAAAAATCCCTAAGCCCCGGGGTCACAATTTTATCAAAAATCTGACTTTCGGCAATTGACTCAAAAATGGTGCCAAACGGTTGCAAATGCTTCCCTGAGATGTCTGGCGGTCGAAACAGAAGGCTTTTCATCACAGGAAAAGAAATCAGCCCTCGACAACATAACCGGCAGAAAAACATTTTTTTGAAAAAATCCCTAAGCCCCGGGGTCACAATTTCATAAAAAATCTGACTTTCGGCAATTGACGCAAAAATAGTGCCAAACGGTTGCAAATGCTCCCCGGAGAGGTTTGGCGGTCGAAACAGAAGGCTTTTTATCACAGGAATGAAATCAGCCCTCAACAACTTAATCAGCAGAAAAACATTTTTTGAAAAAATCCCTAAACCCCAGGGTCACAATTTCATCAAAAATCTGACTTTCGGCAATTGACTCAAAAATGGTGCCAAACGGTTGCAAATGCTTCCCTCAGATGTCTGGCGGTCGAAACAGAAGGCTTTTTATCACAGGAAAAGAAATCAGCCCTCGACAACATAACCGGCAGAAAAACATTTTTTTGAAAAAATCCCTAAGCCCCGGGGTCACAATTTCATAAAAAATCTGACTTTCGGCAATTGACTCAAAAATAGTGCCAAACGGTTGCAAATGCTCCCCGGAGAGGTTTGGCGGTCGAAACAGAAGCTTTTTATCACAGGAATGAAATCAGCCCTCAACAACTTAATCAGCAGAAAAACATTTTAATGAAAAAATCCCTAAGCCCCGGGGTCACAATTTCATCAAAAATCTGACATTCGGCCATTGACTCAAAAATGGTGCCAAACGGTTCCAAATGCTCCCCTGAGAGGTTTGGGGGTCGAAACAGAAGGCTTTTTATCACAGGAATGAAATCAGCCCTCAACAACTTAATCAGCAGAAAAACATTTTTTTGAAATAATCCCTAAGCCCCGGGGTCACAATTTCAGCAACAATTTGACCTTCCCCAATTAACTCAAACATGGTGCCAAATGGTTGCAAATGCTCCCCTGAAAAGTTTGGCGGTCGAAACAGAAGGCTTTATATCACAGGAAAAGAAATCAGCCCGCGACAACTAAACTATCAGAAAACGATTTTTTTCAAAAAATCCCTATGCCGGGCCCAGGGTCACAATTTCATCAAAAATTTGACTTTCGGTTATTCACTCAAAAATGGTGCCAAACGGCTGCAAATGCTCCCCTGAGAGGTTT
The DNA here is from genome assembly GCF_964252035.2 of Podarcis erhardii. Classification (NCBI taxonomy): domain Eukaryota; kingdom Metazoa; phylum Chordata; class Lepidosauria; order Squamata; family Lacertidae; genus Podarcis; species Podarcis erhardii. Next base: position 14,114,719 of record NC_138511.1, read on the forward strand.
GGGGGTCGAAACAGAAGGCTTTTTATCTCAGTAAAAGAAATCAGCCCTCGACAACTTAATCGGCAGAAAAACATTTTTTTGAAAAAATCCCTAAGCTCCGGGGTCACAATTTCATCAAAAATCTGACTTTCGGCCATTGACTCAAAAATAGTGCCAAACGGTTGCAAATGCTCACCTGAAAAGTTTGGCGGTCAAAACAGAAGGCTTTTTATCACAGGACAGAAAATCCTTAACCGGCAGAAAAAGATTTTTTTGAAAAAACCCCTAAGCCCCGAGGTCACAATTTCATCAAAAATCTGACTTTCGGCAATTGACTCAAAAATGGTGCCAAACGGTTGCAAATGCTTCCCTCAGATGTGTGGCGGTCGAAACAGAAAGCTTTTTATCACAGGAAAAGAAATCAGCCCTCGACAACATAACCGGCAGAAAAAGATTTTTTTGAAAAAATCCCTAAGCCCCGAGGTCACAATTTCATAAAAAATCTGATTTTCGGCAATTGACTCAAAAATGGTGCCAAACGGATGCAAATGCTCCCCTGAGAAGTTAGGCGGTCGAAACAGAAGGCTTTATATCACAGGAAAAGAAATCAGCCCGCGACAACTAAACTATCAGAAAAAGATTTTTTTCAAAAAATCCCTAAGCCCCGGGGTCACAATTTTATCAAAAATCTGACTTTCGGCAATTGACTCAAAAATGGTGCCAAACGGTTGCAAATGCTTCCCTGAGATGTCTGGCGGTCGAAACAGAAGGCTTTTTATCACAGGAAAAGAAATCAGCCCTCGACAACATAACCGGTAGAAAAACATTTTTTTGAAAAAATCCCTAAGCCCCGGGGTCACAATTTCATAAAAAATCTGACTTTCGGCAATTGACGCAAAAATAGTGCCAAACGGTTGCAAATGCTCCCCGGAGAGGTTTGGCGGTCGAAACAGAAGGCTTTTTATCACAGGAATGAAATCAGCCCTCAACAACTTAATCAGCAGAAAAACATTTTTTGAAAAAATCCCTAAGCCCCAGGGTCACAATTTCATAAAAAATCTGACATTCGGCCATTGACTCAAAAATGGTGCCAAACGGTTCCAAATGCTCCCCTGAGAGGTTTGGGGGTCGAAACAGAAGGCTCTTTATTACAGGAAAAGAAATCAGCCCTCTACAACTTAACTGTCAGAAAAACATTTTTTTGAAATAATCCCTAAGACCCGGGGTCACAATTTCAGCAACAATCTGACCTTCCCCAATTAACTCAAACATGGTTCCAAACGGTTGCAAATGCTCCCCTGAAAAGTTTGGCGGTCGAAACAGAATGCTTTTTATCACAGGAAAAGTAATCAGCCCTTGACAACTTAACTGGCAGAAAACATTTTTTTGAAAAAATCCCTAAGCCCCGGGGTCACAATTTCATAACAAATCTGACTTTCGGCAATTGACTCAAAAATGGTGCCAAACGGTTGCAAATGCTTCCCTGAGATGTCCGGCGGTCGAAACAGAAGGCTTTTTATCTCAGGAAAAGAAATCAGCCCTCGACAACTTAATCGGCAGAAAAACATTTTTTTGAAAAAATTCCTAAAACACGGGGTCACAATTTCATCAAAAATCTGACTTTCGGCAATTGACTCAAAAATGGTGCCAAACGGTTGCAAATGCTCCCCGGAGAGGTTTGGCGGTCGAAACAGAAGGCTTTTTATCACAGGAATGAAATCAGCCCTCAACAACTTAACTGTTAGAAAAACATTTTTTTGAAAAAATCCCTAAGCCCCGGGGTCACAATTTCATCAAAAATATGACTTTCGGTCATTCACTCAAAAATGGTGCCAAATGCTCACCTGAAAAGTTTGGTGGTCAAAACAGAAGGCTTTTTTTCACAGGACAGAAAATCCTTAACCGGCAAAAAAAGATTTTTTTGAAAAAATCCCTAAGCCCCGAGGTCACAATTTCATAAAAAATCTGACTTTCGGCAATTCACTCAAAAATGTTGCCAAACGGTTGCAAATGCTTCCCTGAGAGGTTTGGGGGTCGAAACCGAAGGCTTTTTATCTCAGTAAAAGAAATCAGCCCTCGACAACTTAATCGGCAGAAAAACATTTTTTTGAAAAAATCCCTAAGCCCCGGGGTCACAATTTCATCAAAAATCTGACTTTCGGCAATTGACTCAAAAATGGTGCCAAACGGTTGCAAATGCTTCCCTCAGATGTCTGGCGGTCGAAACAGAAGGCTTTTTATCACAGGAAAAGAAATCAGCCCTCGACAACATAACCGGCAGAAAAACATTTTTTTGAAAAAATCCCTAAGCCCCGGGGTCACAATTTCATAAAAAATCTGACTTTCGGCAATTGACTCAAAAATAGTGCCAAACGGTTGCAAATGCTCCCCGGAGAGGTTTGGCGGTCGAAACAGAAGCTTTTTATCACAGGAATGAAATCAGCCATCAACAACTTAATCAGCAGAAAAACATTTTTTTGAAAAAATCCCTAAGCCCCGGGGTCACAATTTCATCAAAAATCTGACATTCGGCCATTGACTCAAAAATGGTGCCAAACGGTTCCAAATGCTCCCCTGAGAGGTTTGGGGGTCGAAACAGAAGGCTCTTTATTACAGGAAAAGAAATCAGCCCTCGACAACTTAACTGTCAGAAAAACATTTTTTTGAAAAAATGCGTAAGCCCCGGGGTCACAATGTCATCAAAAATCTGACTTTCGGCAATTGACTCAAAAATCGTGCCATATGGTTGCAAATGCTTCCCTGAGAGGTTTGGCGGTCGAAACAGAAGCTTTTTATCACAGGAATGAAATCAGCCCTCAACAACTTAATCAGCAGAAAAACATTTTTTTGAAAAAATCCCTAAGCCCCGGGGTCACAATTTCATCAAAAATCTGACATTCGGCCATTGACTCAAAAATGGTGCCAAACGGTTCCAAATGCTCCCCTGAGAGGTTTGGGGGTCGAAACAGAAGGCTCTTTATTACAGGAAAAGAAATCAGCCCTCGACAACTTAACTGTCAGAAAAACATTTTTTTGAAAAAATGCCTAAGCCCCGGGGTCACAATGTCATCAAAAATCTGACTTTCGGCAATTGACTCAAAAATGGTGCCAAACGGTTGCAAATGCTTCCCTGAGAGGTTTGGGGGTCGAAACCGAAGGCTTTTTATCTCAGTAAAAGAAATCAGCCCTCGACAACTTAATCGGCAGAAAAACATTTTTTTGAAAAAATCCCTAAGCCCCGGGGTCACAATTTCATCAAAAATCTGACATTCGGCCATTGACTCAAAAATGGTGCCAAACGGTTCCAAATGCTCCCCTGAGAGGTTTGGGGGTCGAAACAGAAGGCTCTTTATTACAGGAAAAGAAATCAGCCCTCGACAACTTAACTGTCAGAAAAACATTTTTTTGAAAAAATGCCTAAGCCCCGGGGTCACAATGTCATCAAAAATCTGACTTTCGGCAATTGACTCAAAAATGGTGCCAAACGGTTGCAAATGCTTCCCTGAGAGGTTTGGGGGTCGAAACCGAAGGCTTTTTATCTCAGTAAAAGAAATCAGCCCTCGACAACTTAATCGGCAGAAAAACATTTTTTTGAAAAAATCCCTAAGCCCCGGGGTCACAATTTCATCAAAAATCTGACTTTCGGCAATTGACTCAAAAATGGTGCCAAACGGTTGCAAATGCTTCCCTCAGATGTCTGGCGGTCGAAACAGAAGGCTTTTTATCACAGGAAAAGAAATCAGCCCTCGACAACATAACCGGCAGAAAAACATTTTTTTGAAAAAATCCCTAAGCCCCGGGGTCACAATTTCATAAAAAATCTGACTTTCGGCAATTGACTCAAAAATAGTGCCAAACGGTTGCAAATGCTCCCCGGAGAGGTTTGGCGGTCGAAACAGAAGCTTTTTATCACAGGAATGAAATCAGCCCTCAACAACTTAATCAGCAGAAAAACATTTTTTTGAAAAAATCCCTAAGCCCCGGGGTCACAATTTCATCAAAAATCTGACATTCGGCCATTGACTCAAAAATGGTGCCAAACGGTTCCAAATGCTCCCCTGAGAGGTTTGGGGGTCGAAACAGAAGGCTCTTTATTACAGGAAAAGAAATCAGCCCTCGACAACTTAACTGTCAGAAAAACATTTTTTTGAAAAAATGCGTAAGCCCCGGGGTCACAATGTCATCAAAAATCTGACTTTCGGCAATTGACTCAAAAATCGTGCCAAATGGTTGCAAATGCTTCCCTGAGAGGTTTGGCGGTCGAAACAGAAGCTTTTTATCACAGGAATGAAATCAGCCCTCAACAACTTAATCAGCAGAAAAACATTTTTTTGAAAAAATCCCTAAGCCCCGGGGTCACAATTTCATCAAAAATCTGACATTCGGCCATTGACTCAAAAATGGTGCCAAACGGTTCCAAATGCTCCCCTGAGAGGTTTGGGGGTCGAAACAGAAGGCTCTTTATTACAGGAAAAGAAATCAGCCCTCGACAACTTAACTGTCAGAAAAACATTTTTTTGAAAAAATGCCTAAGCCCCGGGGTCACAATGTCATAAAAAATCTGACTTTCGGCAATTGACTCAAAAATCGTGCCAAATGGTTGCAAATGCTTCCCTGAGATGTTTGGCGGTCGAAACAGAAGGCTTTTTATCACAGGAAAAGTAATCAGCCCTTGACAACTTAACCGGCAGAAAACATTTTTTTGAAAAAATCCCTAAGCCCCGGGGTCACAATTTCATCAAAAATCTGACTTTCGGCAATTGATTCAAAAATGGTGCCAAACGGTTGCAAATGCTCCCCTGAAAAGTTAGGCGGTCGAAACAGAAGGCTTTATATCACAGGAAAAGAAATCAGCCCGCGACAACTAAACTATCAGAAAAAGATTTTTTTCAAAAAATCCCTAAGCCCCGGGGTCACAATTTCATCAAAAATTTGACTTTCGGTCATTCACTCAAAAATGGTGCCAAACGACTGCAAATGCTCCCCTGAGAGGTTTGGGGGTCGAAACAGAAGGCTTTTTATCTCAGTAAAAGAAATCAGCCCTCGACAACTTAATCGGCAGAAAAACTTTTTTTTGAAAAAATCCCTAAGCCCCGGGGTCACAATTTCATCAAAAATCTGACTTTCGGCAATTGACTCAAAAATAGTGCCAAACGGTTGCAAATGCTCCCCGGAGAGGTTTGGCGGTCGAAACAGAAGGCTTTTTATCACAGGAATGAAATCAGCCCTCAACAACTTAATCAGCAGAAAAACATTTTTTGAAAAAATCCCTAAGCCCCAGGGTCACAATTTCATCAAAAATCTGACTTTCGGCAATTGACTCAAAAATGGTGCCAAACGGTTGCAAATGCTTCCCTCAGATGTCTGGCGGTCGAAACAGAAGGCTTTTTATCACAGGAAAAGAAATCAGCCCTCGACAACATAACCGGCAGAAAAAGATTTTTTTGAAAAAATCCCTAAGCCCCGAGGTCACAATTTCATAAAAAATCTGACTTTCGGCAATTGACTCAAAAATGGTGCCAAACGGATGCAAATGCTCCCCTGAGAAGTTAGGCGGTCGAAACAGAAGGCTTTATATCACAGGAAAAGAAATCAGCCCGCGACAACTAAACTATCAGAAAAACATTTTTTTGAAAAAATGCGTAAGCCCCGGGGTCACAATTTCATAAAAAATCTGACATTCGGCAATTGATTCAAAAATCGTGCCAAACTGTTGCAAATGCTGCCCTGAAATATTTGGCGGTCTAAACAAAAAGCTTTTTATCACAGGAAAAGAAATCAGCCCTCGACAACATAACGGGTAGAAAAACATTTTTTTGAAAAAATCCCTAAGCCCCGGGGTCACAATTTCATAAAAAATCTGACATTCGGCCATTGACTCAAACATGGTGCCAAACGGTTTTTAATGCTTCCCTGAGATGTCTGGCTGTCGAAACAGAAGGCTTTTTATCACAGGAGAAGAAATCAGCCCGCGACAACATAACTGTCAGAAAACCATTTTTTTGATGTGACCTTCGGCGATTCACTCAAAAATGGTGCCAAACGGTTGCAAATGCTCCCCTGAAAGGTTTGGCGGTCGAAACAGAAGGCTTTTTATCACAGGAAAAGTTATCATCCCTTGACAACTTAACCGGCAGAAAAACATTTTTTTGAAAAAATCCCTAAGCCCCGGGGTCACAATTTCATCAAAAATCTGACATTCGGCCATTGACTCAAAAATGGTGCCAAACGGTTCCAAATGCTCCCCTGAGAGGTTTGGGGGTCGAAACAGAAGGCTCTTTATTACAGGAAAAGAAATCAGCCCTCGACAACTTAACTGTCAGAAAAACATTTTTTTGAAAAAATGCGTAAGCCCCGGGGTCACAATGTCATCAAAAATCTGACTTTCGGCAATTGACTCAAAAATCGTGCCAAATGGTTGCAAATGCTTCCCTGAGAGGTTTGGCGGTCGAAACAGAAGCTTTTTATCACAGGAATGAAATCAGCCCTCAACAACTTAATCAGCAGAAAAACATTTTTTTGAAAAAATCCCTAAGCCCCGGGGTCACAATTTCATCAAAAATCTGACATTCGGCCATTGACTCAAAAATGGTGCCAAACGGTTCCAAATGCTCCCCTGAGAGGTTTGGGGGTCGAAACAGAAGGCTCTTTATTACAGGAAAAGAAATCAGCCCTCGACAACTTAACTGTCAGAAAAACATTTTTTTGAAAAAATGCCTAAGCCCCGGGGTCACAATGTCATCAAAAATCTGACTTTCGGCAATTGACTCAAAAATCGTGCCAAATGGTTGCAAATGCTTCCCTGAGATGTTTGGCGGTCGAAACAGAAGGCTTTTTATCACAGGAAAAGTAATCAGCCCTTGACAACTTAACCGGCAGAAAACATTTTTTTGAAAAAATCCCTAAGCCCCGGGGTCACAATTTCATCAAAAATCTGACTTTCGGCAATTGATTCAAAAATGGTGCCAAACGGTTGCAAATGCTCCCCTGAAAAGTTAGGCGGTCGAAACAGAAGGCTTTATATCACAGGAAAAGAAATCAGCCCGCGACAACTAAACTATCAGAAAAAGATTTTTTTCAAAAAATCCCTAAGCCCCGGGGTCACAATTTCATCAAAAATTTGACTTTCGGTCATTCACTCAAAAATGGTGCCAAACGACTGCAAATGCTCCCCTGAGAGGTTTGGGGGTCGAAACAGAAGGCTTTTTATCTCAGTAAAAGAAATCAGCCCTCGACAACTTAATCGGCAGAAAAACTTTTTTTTGAAAAAATCCCTAAGCCCCGGGGTCACAATTTCATCAAAAATCTGACTTTCGGCAATTGACTCAAAAATAGTGCCAAACGGTTGCAAATGCTCCCCGGAGAGGTTTGGCGGTCGAAACAGAAGGCTTTTTATCACAGGAATGAAATCAGCCCTCAACAACTTAATCAGCAGAAAAACATTTTTTGAAAAAATCCCTAAGCCCCAGGGTCACAATTTCATCAAAAATCTGACTTTCGGCAATTGACTCAAAAATGGTGCCAAACGGTTGCAAATGCTTCCCTCAGATGTCTGGCGGTCGAAACAGAAGGCTTTTTATCACAGGAAAAGAAATCAGCCCTCGACAACATAACCGGCAGAAAAAGATTTTTTTGAAAAAATCCCTAAGCCCCGAGGTCACAATTTCATAAAAAATCTGACTTTCGGCAATTGACTCAAAAATGGTGCCAAACGGATGCAAATGCTCCCCTGAGAAGTTAGGCGGTCGAAACAGAAGGCTTTATATCACAGGAAAAGAAATCAGCCCGCGACAACTAAACTATCAGAAAAACATTTTTTTGAAAAAATGCGTAAGCCCCGGGGTCACAATTTCATAAAAAATCTGACATTCGGCAATTGATTCAAAAATCGTGCCAAACTGTTGCAAATGCTGCCCTGAAATATTTGGCGGTCTAAACAAAAAGCTTTTTATCACAGGAAAAGAAATCAGCCCTCGACAACATAACGGGTAGAAAAACATTTTTTTGAAAAAATCCCTAAGCCCCGGGGTCACAATTTCATAAAAAATCTGACATTCGGCCATTGACTCAAACATGGTGCCAAACGGTTTTTAATGCTTCCCTGAGATGTCTGGCTGTCGAAACAGAAGGCTTTTTATCACAGGAGAAGAAATCAGCCCGCGACAACATAACTGTCAGAAAACCATTTTTTTGATGTGACCTTCGGCGATTCACTCAAAAATGGTGCCAAACGGTTGCAAATGCTCCCCTGAAAGGTTTGGCGGTCGAAACAGAAGGCTTTTTATCACAGGAAAAGTTATCATCCCTTGACAACTTAACCGGCAGAAAAACATTTTTTTGAAAAAATCCCTAAGCCCCGGGGTCACAATTTCATCAAAAATCTGACATTCGGCCATTGACTCAAAAATGGTGCCAAACGGTTCCAAATGCTCCCCTGAGAGGTTTGGGGGTCGAAACAGAAGGCTCTTTATTACAGGAAAAGAAATCAGCCCTCGACAACTTAACTGTCAGAAAAACATTTTTTTGAAAAAATGCGTAAGCCCCGGGGTCACAATGTCATCAAAAATCTGACTTTCGGCAATTGACTCAAAAATCGTGCCAAATGGTTGCAAATGCTTCCCTGAGAGGTTTGGCGGTCGAAACAGAAGCTTTTTATCACAGGAATGAAATCAGCCCTCAACAACTTAATCAGCAGAAAAACATTTTTTTGAAAAAATCCCTAAGCCCCGGGGTCACAATTTCATCAAAAATCTGACATTCGGCCATTGACTCAAAAATGGTGCCAAACGGTTCCAAATGCTCCCCTGAGAGGTTTGGGGGTCGAAACAGAAGGCTCTTTATTACAGGAAAAGAAATCAGCCCTCGACAACTTAACTGTCAGAAAAACATTTTTTTGAAAAAATGCCTAAGCCCCGGGGTCACAATGTCATCAAAAATCTGACTTTCGGCAATTGACTCAAAAATCGTGCCAAATGGTTGCAAATGCTTCCCTGAGATGTTTGGCGGTCGAAACAGAAGGCTTTTTATCACAGGAAAAGTAATCAGCCCTTGACAACTTAACCGGCAGAAAACATTTTTTTGAAAAAATCCCTAAGCCCCGGGGTCACAATTTCATCAAAAATCTGACTTTCGGCAATTGATTCAAAAATGGTGCCAAACGGTTGCAAATGCTCCCCTGAAAAGTTAGGCGGTCGAAACAGAAGGCTTTATATCACAGGAAAAGAAATCAGCCCGCGACAACTAAACTATCAGAAAAAGATTTTTTTCAAAAAATCCCTAAGCCCCGGGGTCACAATTTCATCAAAAATTTGACTTTCGGTCATTCACTCAAAAATGGTGCCAAACGACTGCAAATGCTCCCCTGAGAGGTTTGGGGGTCGAAACAGAAGGCTTTTTATCTCAGTAAAAGAAATCAGCCCTCGACAACTTAATCGGCAGAAAAACTTTTTTTTGAAAAAATCCCTAAGCCCCGGGGTCACAATTTCATCAAAAATCTGACTTTCGGCAATTGACTCAAAAATAGTGCCAAACGGTTGCAAATGCTCCCCGGAGAGGTTTGGCGGTCGAAACAGAAGGCTTTTTATCACAGGAATGAAATCAGCCCTCAACAACTTAATCAGCAGAAAAACATTTTTTGAAAAAATCCCTAAGCCCCAGGGTCACAATTTCATCAAAAATCTGACTTTCGGCAATTGACTCAAAAATGGTGCCAAACGGTTGCAAATGCTTCCCTCAGATGTCTGGCGGTCGAAACAGAAGGCTTTTTATCACAGGAAAAGAAATCAGCCCTCGACAACATAACCGGCAGAAAAAGATTTTTTTGAAAAAATCCCTAAGCCCCGAGGTCACAATTTCATAAAAAATCTGACTTTCGGCAATTGACTCAAAAATGGTGCCAAACGGATGCAAATGCTCCCCTGAGAAGTTAGGCGGTCGAAACAGAAGGCTTTATATCACAGGAAAAGAAATCAGCCCGCGACAACTAAACTATCAGAAAAAGATTTTTTTGAAAAAATCCCTAAGCCCCGGGGTCACAATTTCATAAAAAATCTGACATTCGGCAATTGACTCAAAAATCGTGCCAAACTGTTGCAAATGCTGCCCTGAAATATTTGGCGGTCTAAACAAAAAGCTTTTTATCACAGGAAAAGAAATCAGCCCTCGACAACATAACGGGTAGAAAAACATTTTTTTGAAAAAATCCCTAAGCCCCGGGGTCACAATTTCATAAAATATCTGACATTCGGCAATTGACTCAAAAATGGTGCCAAACGGTTTTTAATGCTTCCCTGAGATGTCTGGCTGTCGAAACAGAAGGCTTTTTATCACAGGAGAAGAAATCAGCCCGCGACAACATAACTGTCAGAAAACCATTTTTTTGATGTGACCTTCGGCGATTCACTCAAAAATGGTGCCAAACGGTTGCAAATGCTCCCCTGAAAGGTTTGGCGGTCGAAACAGAAGGCTTTTTATCACAGGAAAAGTTATCATCCCTTGACAACTTAACCGGCAGAAAAACATTTTTTTGAAAAAATCCCTAAGCCCCGGGGTCACAATTTCATAAAAAATCTGACTTTCGGCAATTGACTCAAAAATAGTGCCAAACGGTTGCAAATGCTCCCCGGAGAGGTTTGGCGGTCGAAACAGAAGCTTTTTATCACAGGAATGAAATCAGCCCTCAATAACTTAATCAGCAGAAAAACATTTTTTTGAAAAAATCCCTAAGCCCCGGGGTCACAATTTCATCAAAAATCTGACATTCGGCCATTGACTCAAAAATGGTGCCAAACGGTTCCAAATGCTCCCCTGAGAGGTTTGGGGGTCGAAACAGAAGGCTCTTTATTACAGGAAAAGAAATCAGCCCTCGACAACTTAACTGTCAGAAAAACATTTTTTTGAAAAAATGCGTAAGCCCCGGGGTCACAATGTCATCAAAAATCTGACTTTCGGCAATTGACTCAAAAATCGTGCCAAATGGTTGCAAATGCTTCCCTGAGAGGTTTGGCGGTCGAAACAGAAGCTTTTTATCACAGGAATGAAATCAGCCCTCAACAACTTAATCAGCAGAAAAACATTTTTTTGAAAAAATCCCTAAGCCCCGGGGTCACAATTTCATCAAAAATCTGACATTCGGCCATTGACTCAAAAATGGTGCCAAACAGTTCCAAATGCTCCCCTGAGAGGTTTGGGGGTGGAAACAGAAGGCTCTTTATTACAGGAAAAGAAATCAGCCCTCGACAACTTAACTGTCAGAAAAACATTTTTTTGAAAAAATGCCTAAGCCCCGGGGTCACAATGTCATCAAAAATCTGACTTTCGGCAATTGACTCAAAAATCGTGCCAAATGGTTGCAAATGCTTCCCTGAGATGTTTGGCGGTCGAAACAGAAGGCTTTTTATCACAGGAAAAGTAATCAGCCCTTGACAACTTAACCGGCAGAAAACATTTTTTTGAAAAAATCCCTAAACCCCGGGGTCACAATTTCATCAAAAATCTGACTTTCGGCAATTGATTCAAAAATGGTGCCAAACGGTTGCAAATGCTCCCCTGAAAAGTTAGGCGGTCGAAACAGAAGGCTTTATATCACAGGAAAAGAAATCAGCCCGCGACAACTAAACTATCAGAAAAAGATTTTTTTCAAAAAATCCCTAAGCCCCGGGGTCACAATTTCATCAAAAATTTGACTTTCGGTCATTCACTCAAAAATGGTGCCAAACGACTGCAAATGCTCCCCTGAGAGGTTTGGGGGTCGAAACAGAAGGCTTTTTATCTCAGTAAAAGAAATCAGCCCTCGACAACTTAATCGGCAGAAAAACTTTTTTTTGAAAAAATCCCTAAGCCCCGGGGTCACAATTTCATCAAAAATCTGACTTTCGGCAATTGACTCAAAAATAGTGCCAAACGGTTGCAAATGCTCCCCGGAGAGGTTTGGCGGTCGAAACAGAAGGCTTTTTATCACAGGAATGAAATCAGCCCTCAACAACTTAATCAGCAGAAAAACATTTTTTGAAAAAATCCCTAAGCCCCAGGGTCACAATTTCATCAAAAATCTGACATTCGGCCATTGACTCAAAAATGGTGCCAAACGGTTGCAAATGCTTCCCTCAGATGTCTGGCGGTCGAAACAGAAGGCTTTTTATCACAGGAAAAGAAATCAGCCCTCGACAACATAACCGGCAGAAAAAGATTTTTTTGAAAAAATCCCTAAGCCCCGAGGTCACAATTTCATAAAAAATCTGACTTTCGGCAATTGACTCAAAAATGGTGCCAAACGGATGCAAATGCTCCCCTGAGAAGTTAGGCGGTCGAAACAGAAGGCTTTATATCACAGGAAAAGAAATCAGCCCGCGACAACTAAACTATCAGAAAAAGATTTTTTTGAAAAAATCCCTAAGCCCCGGGGTCACAATTTCATAAAAAATCTGACATTCGGCAATTGACTCAAAAATCGTGCCAAACTGTTGCAAATGCTGCCCTGAAATATTTGGCGGTCTAAACAAAAAGCTTTTTATCACAGGAAAAGAAATCAGCCCTCGACAACATAACGGGTAGAAAAACATTTTTTTGAAAAAATCCCTAAGCCCCGGGGTCACAATTTCATAAAATATCTGACATTCGGCAATTGACTCAAAAATCGTGCCAAATGGTTGCAAATGCTTCCCTGAGATGTTTGGCGGTCGAAACAGAAGGCTCTTTATCACAGGAAAAGTAATCAGCCCTTGACAACTTAACCGGCAGAAAACATTTTTTTGAAAAAATCCCTAAGCCCCGGGGTCACAATTTCATCAAAAATCTGACTTTCGGCAATTGACTCAAAAATGGTGCCAAACGGATGCAAATGCTCCCCTGAGAAGTTAGGCGGTCGAAACAGAAGGCTTTATATGACAGGAAAAGAAATCAGCCCGCGACAACTAAACTATCAGAAAAAGATTTTTTTGAAAAAATCCCTAAGCCCCGGGGTCACAATTTCATAAAAAATCTGACATTCGGCAATTGACTCAAAAATCGTGCCAAACTGTTGCAAATGCTGCCCTGAAATATTTGGCGGTCTAAACAAAAAGCTTTTTATCACAGGAAAAGAAATCAGCCCTCGACAACATAACGGGTAGAAAAACATTTTTTTGAAAAAATCCCTAAGCCCCGGGGTCACAATTTCATAAAATATCTGACATTCGGCAATTGACTCAAAAATGGTGCCAAACGGTTTTTAATGCTTCCCTGAGATGTCTGGCTGTCGAAACAGAAGGCTTTTTATCACAGGAGAAGAAATCAGCCCGCGACAACATAACTGTCAGAAAACCATTTTTTTGATGTGACCTTCGGCGATTCACTCAAAAATGGTGCCAAACGGTTGCAAATGCTCCCCTGAAAGGTTTGGCGGTCGAAACAGAAGGCTTTTTATCACAGGAAAAGTTATCATCCCTTGACAACTTAACCGGCAGAAAAACATTTTTTTGAAAAAATCCCTAAGCCCCGGGGTCACAATTTCATAAAAAATCTGACTTTCGGCAATTGACTCAAAAATAGTGCCAAACGGTTGCAAATGCTCCCCGGAGAGGTTTGGCGGTCGAAACAGAAGCTTTTTATCACAGGAATGAAATCAGCCCTCAATAACTTAATCAGCAGAAAAACATTTTTTTGAAAAAATCCCTAAGCCCCGGGGTCACAATTTCATCAAAAATCTGACATTCGGCCATTGACTCAAAAATGGTGCCAAACGGTTCCAAATGCTCCCCTGAGAGGTTTGGGGGTCGAAACAGAAGGCTCTTTATTACAGGAAAAGAAATCAGCCCTCGACAACTTAACTGTCAGAAAAACATTTTTTTGAAAAAATGCGTAAGCCCCGGGGTCACAATGTCATCAAAAATCTGACTTTCGGCAATTGACTCAAAAATCGTGCCAAATGGTTGCAAATGCTTCCCTGAGAGGTTTGGCGGTCGAAACAGAAGCTTTTTATCACAGGAATGAAATCAGCCCTCAACAACTTAATCAGCAGAAAAACATTTTTTTGAAAAAATCCCTAAGCCCCGGGGTCACAATTTCATCAAAAATCTGACATTCGGCCATTGACTCAAAAATGGTGCCAAACAGTTCCAAATGCTCCCCTGAGAGGTTTGGGGGTGGAAACAGAAGGCTCTTTATTACAGGAAAAGAAATCAGCCCTCGACAACTTAACTGTCAGAAAAACATTTTTTTGAAAAAATGCCTAAGCCCCGGGGTCACAATGTCATCAAAAATCTGACTTTCGGCAATTGACTCAAAAATCGTGCCAAATGGTTGCAAATGCTTCCCTGAGATGTTTGGCGGTCGAAACAGAAGGCTTTTTATCACAGGAAAAGTAATCAGCCCTTGACAACTTAACCGGCAGAAAACATTTTTTTGAAAAAATCCCTAAACCCCGGGGTCACAATTTCATCAAAAATCTGACTTTCGGCAATTGATTCAAAAATGGTGCCAAACGGTTGCAAATGCTCCCCTGAAAAGTTAGGCGGTCGAAACAGAAGGCTTTATATCACAGGAAAAGAAATCAGCCCGCGACAACTAAACTATCAGAAAAAGATTTTTTTCAAAAAATCCCTAAGCCCCGGGGTCACAATTTCATCAAAAATTTGACTTTCGGTCATTCACTCAAAAATGGTGCCAAACGACTGCAAATGCTCCCCTGAGAGGTTTGGGGGTCGAAACAGAAGGCTTTTTATCTCAGTAAAAGAAATCAGCCCTCGACAACTTAATCGGCAGAAAAACTTTTTTTTGAAAAAATCCCTAAGCCCCGGGGTCACAATTTCATCAAAAATCTGACTTTCGGCAATTGACTCAAAAATAGTGCCAAACGGTTGCAAATGCTCCCCGGAGAGGTTTGGCGGTCGAAACAGAAGGCTTTTTATCACAGGAATGAAATCAGCCCTCAACAACTTAATCAGCAGAAAAACATTTTTTGAAAAAATCCCTAAGCCCCAGGGTCACAATTTCATCAAAAATCTGACATTCGGCCATTGACTCAAAAATGGTGCCAAACGGTTGCAAATGCTTCCCTCAGATGTCTGGCGGTCGAAACAGAAGGCTTTTTATCACAGGAAAAGAAATCAGCCCTCGACAACATAACCGGCAGAAAAAGATTTTTTTGAAAAAATCCCTAAGCCCCGAGGTCACAATTTCATAAAAAATCTGACTTTCGGCAATTGACTCAAAAATGGTGCCAAACGGATGCAAATGCTCCCCTGAGAAGTTAGGCGGTCGAAACAGAAGGCTTTATATCACAGGAAAAGAAATCAGCCCGCGACAACTAAACTATCAGAAAAAGATTTTTTTGAAAAAATCCCTAAGCCCCGGGGTCACAATTTCATAAAAAATCTGACATTCGGCAATTGACTCAAAAATCGTGCCAAACTGTTGCAAATGCTGCCCTGAAATATTTGGCGGTCTAAACAAAAAGCTTTTTATCACAGGAAAAGAAATCAGCCCTCGACAACATAACGGGTAGAAAAACATTTTTTTGAAAAAATCCCTAAGCCCCGGGGTCACAATTTCATAAAATATCTGACATTCGGCAATTGACTCAAAAATCGTGCCAAATGGTTGCAAATGCTTCCCTGAGATGTTTGGCGGTCGAAACAGAAGGCTCTTTATCACAGGAAAAGTAATCAGCCCTTGACAACTTAACCGGCAGAAAACATTTTTTTGAAAAAATCCCTAAGCCCCGGGGTCACAATTTCATCAAAAATCTGACTTTCGGCAATTGATTCAAAAATGGTGCCAAACGGTTGCAAATGCTCCCCTGAAAAGTTAGGCGGTCGAAACAGAAGGCTTTATATGACAGGAAAAGAAATCAGCCCGCGACAACTAAACTATCAGAAAAAGATTTTTTTCAAAAAATCCCTAAGCCCCGGGGTCACAATTTCATCAAAAATTTGACTTTCGGTCATTCACTCAAAAATGGTGCCAAACGACTGCAAATGCTCCCCTGAGAGGTTTGGGGGTCGAAACAGAAGGCTTTTTATCTCAGTAAAAGAAATCAGCCCTCGACAACTTAATCGGCAGAAAAACTTTTTTTTGAAAAAATCCCTAAGCCCCGGGGTCACAATTTCATCAAAAATCTGACTTTCGGCAATTGACTCAAAAATAGTGCCAAACGGTTGCAAATGCTCCCCGGAGAGGTTTGGCGGTCGAAACAGAAGGCTTTTTATCACAGGAATGAAATCAGCCCTCAACAACTTAATCAGCAGAAAAACATTTTTTGAAAAAATCCCTAAGCCCCAGGGTCACAATTTCATCAAAAATCTGACATTCGGCCATTGACTCAAAAATGGTGCCAAACGGTTGCAAATGCTTCCCTCAGATGTCTGGCGGTCGAAACAGAAGGCTTTTTATCACAGGAAAAGAAATCAGCCCTCGACAACATAACCGGCAGAAAAAGATTTTTTTGAAAAAATCCCTAAGCCCCGAGGTCACAATTTCATAAAAAATCTGACTTTCGGCAATTGACTCAAAAATGGTGCCAAACGGATGCAAATGCTCCCCTGAGAAGTTAGGCGGTCGAAACAGAAGGCTTTATATCACAGGAAAAGAAATCAGCCCGCGACAACTAAACTATCAGAAAAAGATTTTTTTGAAAAAATCCCTAAGCCCCGGGGTCACAATTTCATAAAAAATCTGACATTCGGCAATTGACTCAAAAATCGTGCCAAACTGTTGCAAATGCTGCCCTGAAATATTTGGCGGTCTAAACAAAAAGCTTTTTATCACAGGAAAAGAAATCAGCCCTCGACAACATAACGGGTAGAAAAACATTTTTTTGAAAAAATCCCTAAGCCCCGGGGTCACAATTTCATAAAATATCTGACATTCGGCAATTGACTCAAAAATCGTGCCAAATGGTTGCAAATGCTTCCCTGAGATGTTTGGCGGTCGAAACAGAAGGCTCTTTATCACAGGAAAAGTAATCAGCCCTTGACAACTTAACCGGCAGAAAACATTTTTTTGAAAAAATCCCTAAGCCCCGGGGTCACAATTTCATCAAAAATCTGACTTTCGGCAATTGATTCAAAAATGGTGCCAAACGGTTGCAAATGCTCCCCTGAAAAGTTAGGCGGTCGAAACAGAAGGCTTTATATGACAGGAAAAGAAATCAGCCCGCGACAACTAAACTATCAGAAAAAGATTTTTTTCAAAAAATCCCTAAGCCCCGGGGTCACAATTTCATCAAAAATTTGACTTTCGGTCATTCACTCAAAAATGGTGCCAAACGACTGCAAATGCTCCCCTGAGAGGTTTGGGGGTCGAAACAGAAGGCTTTTTATCTCAGTAAAAGAAATCAGCCCTCGACAACTTAATCGGCAGAAAAACTTTTTTTTGAAAAAATCCCTAAGCCCCGGGGTCACAATTTCATCAAAAATCTGACTTTCGGCAATTGACTCAAAAATAGTGCCAAACGGTTGCAAATGCTCCCCGGAGAGGTTTGGCGGTCGAAACAGAAGGCTTTTTATCACAGGAATGAAATCAGCCCTCAACAACTTAATCAGCAGAAAAACATTTTTTGAAAAAATCCCTAAGCCCCAGGGTCACAATTTCATCAAAAATCTGACTTTCGGCAATTGACTCAAAAATGGTGCCAAACGGTTGCAAATGCTTCCCTCAGATGTCTGGCGGTCGAAACAGAAGGCTTTTTATCACAGGAAAAGAAATCAGCCCTCGACAACATAACCGGCAGAAAAAGATTTTTTTGAAAAAATCCCTAAGCCCCGAGGTCACAATTTCATAAAAAATCTGACTTTCGGCAATTGACTCAAAAATGGTGCCAAACGGATGCAAATGCTCCCCTGAGAAGTTAGGCGGTCGAAACAGAAGGCTTTATATCACAGGAAAAGAAATCAGCCCGCGACAACTAAACTATCAGAAAAAGATTTTTTTGAAAAAATCCCTAAGCCCCGGGGTCACAATTTCATAAAAAATCTGACATTCGGCAATTGACTCAAAAATCGTGCCAAACTGTTGCAAATGCTGCCCTGAAATATTTGGCGGTCTAAACAAAAAGCTTTTTATCACAGGAAAAGAAATCAGCCCTCGACAACATAACGGGTAGAAAAACATTTTTTTGAAAAAATCCCTAAGCCCCGGGGTCACAATTTCATAAAATATCTGACATTCGGCAATTGACTCAAAAATGGTGCCAAACGGTTTTTAATGCTTCCCTGAGATGTCTGGCTGTTGAAACAGAAGGCTTTTTATCACAGGAGAAGAAATCAGCCCGCGACAACATAACTGTCAGAAAACCATTTTTTTGATGTGACCTTCGGCGATTCACTCAAAAATGGTGCCAAACGGTTGCAAATGCTCCCCTGAAAGGTTTGGCGGTCGAAACAGAAGGCTTTTTATCACAGGAAAAGTTATCATCCCTTGACAACTTAACCGGCAGAAAAACATTTTTTTGAAAAAATCCCTAAGCCCCGGGGTCACAATTTCATAAAAAATCTGACTTTCGGCAATTGACTCAAAAATAGTGCCAAACGGTTGCAAATGCTCCCCGGAGAGGTTTGGCGGTCGAAACAGAAGCTTTTTATCACAGGAATGAAATCAGCCCTCAACAACTTAATCAGCAGAAAAACATTTTATTGAAAAAATCCCTAAGCCCCGGGGTCACAATTTCATCAAAAATCTGACATTCGGCCATTGACTCAAAAATGGTGCCAAACGGTTCCAAATGCTCCCCTGAGAGGTTTGGGGGTCGAAACAGAAGGCTCTTTATTACAGGAAAAGAAATCAGCCCTCGACAACTTAACTGTCAGAAAAACATTTTTTTGAAAAAATGCGTAAGCCCCGGGGTCACAATGTCATCAAAAATCTGACTTTCGGCAATTGACTCAAAAATCGTGCCAAATGGTTGCAAATGCTTCCCTGAGAGGTTTGGCGGTCGAAACAGAAGCTTTTTATCACAGGAATGAAATCAGCCCTCAACAACTTAATCAGCAGAAAAACATTTTTTTGAAAAAATCCCTAAGCCCCGGGGTCACAATTTCATCAAAAATCTGACATTCGGCCATTGACTCAAAAATGGTGCCAAACGGTTCCAAATGCTCCCCTGAGAGGTTTGGGGGTCGAAACAGAAGGCTCTTTATTACAGGAAAAGAAATCAGCCCTCGACAACTTAACTGTCAGAAAAACATTTTTTTGAAAAAATGCGTAAGCCCCGGGGTCACAATGTCATCAAAAATCTGACTTTCGGCAATTGATTCAAAAATGGTGCCAAACGGTTGCAAATGCTCCCCTGAAAAGTTAGGCGGTCGAAACAGAAGGCTTTATATCACAGGAAAAGAAATCAGCCCGCGACAACTAAACTATCAGAAAAAGATTTTTTTCAAAAAATCCCTAAGCCCCGGGGTCACAATTTCATCAAAAATTTGACTTTCGGTCATTCACTCAAAAATGGTGCCAAACGACTGCAAATGCTCCCCTGAGAGGTTTGGCGGTCGAAACAGAAGGCTTTTTATCTCAGTAAAAGAAATCAGCCCTCGACAACTTAATCGGCAGAAAAACTTTTTTTTGAAAAAATCCCTAAGCCCCGGGGTCACAATTTCATCAAAAATCTGACTTTCGGCAATTGACTCAAAAATGGTGCCAAACGGTTGCAAATGCTTCCCTGAGATGTCTGGCGGTCGAAACAGAAGGCTTTTTATCACAGGAAAAGAAATCAGCCCTCAACAACATAACCGGCAGAAAAAGATTTTTTTGAAAAAATCCCTAAGCCCCGAGGTCACAATTTCATAAAAAATCTGACTTTCGGCAATTGACTCAAAAATGGTGCCAAACGGATGCAAATGCTCCCCTGAGAAGTTAGGCGGTCAAAACAGAAGGCTTTATATCACAGGAAAAGAAATCAGCCCGCGACAACTAAACTATCAGAAAAAGATTTTTTTGAAAAAATCCCTAAGCCCCGGGGTCACAATTTCATCAAAAATCTGACATTCGGCAATTGACTCAAAAATCGTGCCAAACGGTTTTTAATGCTTCCCTGAGATGTCTGGCTGTCGAAACAGAAGGCTTTATATCACAGGAGAAGAAATCAGCCCGCGACAACATAACTGTCAGAAAACCATTTTTTTGATGTGACCTTCGGCGATTCACTCAAAAATGGTGCCAAACGGTTGCAAATGCTCCCCTGAGATGTCTGGCTGTCGAAACAGAAGGCTTTATATCACAGGAGAAGAAATCAGCCCGCGACAACATAACTGTCAGAAAACCATTTTTTTGATGTGACCTTCGGCGATTCACTCAAAAATGGTGCCAAACGGTTGCAAATGCTCCCCTGAAAGGTTTGGTGGTCGAAACAGAAGGCTTTTTATCACAGGAAAAGTTATCATCCCTTGACAACTTAACCGGCAGAAAAACATTTTTTTGAAAAAATCCCTAAGCCCCGGGGTCACAATTTTATCTGACTTTCGGCCATTCACTCAAAAATGGTGCCAAACGGTTGCAAATGCTTCCCTGAAAGGTTTGACAGTCGAAACAGAAGGCTTTTTATCACAGGAGAAGAAATCAGCCCTCGACAACATAACGGGCAGAAACACATTTTTTTGATGTGACTTTCAGCGATTCACTCAAAAATGGTGCCAAATGGTTGCAAATGCTCCCCTGAGATGTTTGGCGGTCGAAATAGAAGGCTTTTTATCTCAGGAAAAGAAATCAGCCCTCGACAATTTAACCGGCAGAGAAAGATTTTTTTCGAAAAATCCCTAAGCCCCGGGGTCACAATTTTCATCAAAAATCTGACTTTCGGCCATTCACTCAAAAATGGTGCCTACTGAAGAAAGTAGGAAACACCACTGGGCCGGTAAGATATAATCTAAGTCAAATCCCTTATTTTGACTACTGGCTCCTCACACAGCTCCTGACTCACGACAGTGTGTTGCCCATCGCTCAGTTCTGACTAAAGGATTTTATGCAGCCACTGCTGGAGGGGACATTTTGGGACCCAAAATATCCTACGCCACTAAATTCTGGTGTACTTTTTAACAGGGATCAACATACAAACACTGAGAAGCCAATCCCCCCGCCCCACTACTTTATATGGAAACAACTGGAAAAACCTCTGTGATTGAGGCTACCAACATGGCGCCATTTTGTACAACGAACAATTCCGAGGTCATTCTTACTACTACTATAGTACTACTTTACTACCGCTTTACTACTTTACTACTACTTTACTACTACTTTACTACCACTTTACTACTACTTTACTACCACTTTACTACTGCTACTTTATTACTTATCCTACTTTACTATTTATACAGTAGACCTTCCTGAACAATGGCATGCCTGTCTATAGTAACAAATAGTATTGTTACTGTTTTATTAATTGTATATACTGCCCCTCATCCGTAGATTTAAGGTTGGTTTACAACTTAAAAATGCAAGGTAAAAAACACCTTAACCGGCAGAATATTTTTTTTAAAAAAAATCCCCAATTTTATCAAAAATCTGACTTTCGGCAATTGACTCAAAAATGGTGCCAAACGGTTTTAAATGCTTCCCTGAGATGTCTGGCTGAAGAAACAGAAGGCTTTTTATCACAGGAGAAGAAATCAGCCCTCGACAACATAACTGTCAGAAAAACATTTTTTTGATGTGACCTTCGGCGATTCACTCAAAAATGGTGCCAAACGGTTGGAAATGCTCCCCTGAAAGGTTTGGCGGTCGAAACAGAAGGCTTTTTATCACAGGAAAAGTAATCAGCCCTTGACAACTTAACCGGCAGAAAAACATTTTTTTGACAAAATCCCTAAGCCCCGGGGTCACAATTTCATCAAAAATCTGACTTTTGGCAATTCACTCAAAAATGGTGCCAAACAGTTGCAAATGCTCCCCTGAGATCTTTGGCGGTCGAAACAGAAGGCTTTTTATCACATGAAAAGAAATCAGCCCTCAAAAACTTAACTGTCAGAAAAACATTTTTTTGAAAAAATCCCTAAGCCCCGGAGTCACAATTTCCCTGAGAGGTTTGGCGGTCGAAACAGAAGGCTTATTATCTAAGGAAAAGAAATCAGCCCTCGACAATTTAACCGGCAGAGAAAGATTTTTTTCAAAAAATCCCTAAGCCCCGGGGTCACAATTTCATCAAAAATCTGACTTTCGGCAATTCACTCAAAAATGGTGCCAAACGGTTGTAAATGCTCCCCTGAGATGTTTGGCGGTCGAAACAGAAGGCTTTTTATCACAGGAAAAGAAATCAGCCCTCGACAACTTAACCGGCAGAAAAACATTTTTTTGAAAAAAAATCACTCAAAAATGGTGCCAAACGGTTGCAAATGCGCCCCTGAAAAGTTTTGCGGTCGAGACAGAAGGCTTTTTATCACAGGACAGAAAATCCTTAACCGGCAAGAAAAGATTTTTTTGAAAAAATCCCTAAGCCACGGGGTCACAATTTCATCAAAAATCTGACTTTCGGCAATTCAACCAAAAATGGTGGCAAACGGTTGCAAATGCTCCCCTGAAAGGTTTGATAGTCCAGACAGAAGCCTTTTTATCACAGGAAAAGAAATCAGCCCTCGACAACATAACGGGCAGAAAAACATTTTTTTGAAAAAATCCCTAAGCCCCGGGGTCACAATTTCATCAAAAATCTGAGTTTCGGCAATTGACTCAAAAATGTTGCCAAATGGTTGCAAATGCTCCCTGGAGAGGTTTGGCAGTCGAAACAGAAGGCTTTTTATCACAGGAAAAGAAATGAGCCCTCAAAAACTTAATTGTCAGAAAAACATTTTTTTGAAAAAATCCCTAAGCCCCGAGGTCACAATTTCATCAAAAATCTGACTTTCGGCAATTCACTCAAAAATGTTGCCAAACGGTTGCAAATGCTTCCCTGAGAGGTTTGGGGGACGAAACAGAAGGCTTTTTATCACAGGACAGAAAATCCTTAACCGGCAGAAAAAGATTTTTTTGAAAAAATCCCTAAGCCCCGAGGTCACAATTTCATAAAAAATCTGACTTTCGGCAATTGACTGAAAAATGGTGCCAAACGGTTGCAAATGCTTCCCTGAGATGTCTGGCGGTCGAAACAGAAGGCTTTTTATCACAGGACAAGAAATCAGCCCTCAACAACTTAATCGGGAGAAAAACATTTTTTTGAAAAAATCCCTAAGCCCCGGGGTCACAATTTCATCAAAAATCTGACTTTCGGCAATTGACTCAAAAAAGGAGCCAAACGATTGCAAATGCTTCCCTGAGATGTCTGGCTGTCGAAACAGAAGGCTTTTTATCACAGGAAAAGAAATCAGCCCTCGACAACTTAACTGTCAGAAAAACATTTTTTTGAAAAAATCCCTAAGCCCCGGGGTCACAATTTCAGCAACAATTTGACCTCCCCCAATTAACTCAAACGTGGTGCCAAACGGTTGCAAATGCTCCCCTGAAAAGTTTGGCGGTCAAAACAGAAGGCTTTTTATCACAGGAAAAGTAATCAGCCCTTGACAACTTAACCCGCAGAAAACATTTTTTTGAAAAAATCCCTAAGCCCCGGGATCACAATATCATAAAAAATCTGACTTTCGGCAATTGACTCAAAAATGGTGCCAAACGGTTGCAAATGCTCCCCGGAGAGGTTTGGCGGTCGAAACAGAAGGCTTTTTATCACAGGAATGAAATCAGCCCTCAACAACTTAATCAGCAGAAAAACATTTTTTTGAAATTATCCCTAACCCCCGGGGTCACAATTTCATCAACAATCTGACTTTCCCCAATTAACTCAAACATGGTGCCAAACGGTTGCAAATGCTCCCCTGAAAAGTTTGGCGGTCGAAACAGAAGGCTTTTTATCACAGGAAAAGTAATCAGCCCTTGACAACTTAACCCGCAGAAAACATTTTTTTGAAAAAATCCCTAAGCCACGGGGTCACAATTTCATCAAAAATCTGACTTTCGGCAATTGACTCAAAAATGGTTCCAAACGGTTGCAAATGCTTCCCTGAGATGTCTGGCGGTCGAAACATAATGTTTTTTATCACAGGACAAGAAATCAGCCCGCGACAACTTAATTGGCAGAAAAATATTTTTTTGAAATTATCCCTAACCCCCGGGGTCACAATTTCATCAAAAATCTGACTTTCGGCAATTGACTCAAAAATAGTGCCAAACGGTTGCAAATGCTCCCCTGAGATGTTTGGCGGTCGAAACAGAAGGCTTTTTATCACAGGAAAAGAAATCAGCCCACGACAACTTAACTATCAGAAAACGATTTTTTCCAAAAAATCCCTATGCCCCCGGGGTCACAATTTCATCAAAAATCTGACTTTCGGCAATTGACTCAAAAAAGGAGCCAAACGGTTGCAAATGCTTCTCTGAGATGTCTGGCTGTCAAAACAGAAGGCTTTTTATCACAGGAAAAGAAATCAGCCCTCAACAACTTAACTGTCATAAATACATTTTTTTTCAAAAAATCCCTAAAACCCGGGGTCACAATTTCATCAACAATTTGACTTTCGGTCATTCACTCAAAAATGGTGCCAAACAGTTGCAAATGCTCCCCTGAGATGTTTGGCGGTCGAAACAGAAGGCTTTTTATCACAGGACAAGAAATCAGCGCGCGACAACTAACCTGGCAGAAAAAGATTTTTTTGAAAAAATCCCTAAGCCCCAGGGTCACAATTTCATCAAAAATCTGACTTTCGGCAATTGACTCAAAAATAGTGCCAAACGGTTCCAAATGCTCCCATGAGATGTTTGGCGGTCGAAACAGAAGTCTTTTTATCACAGGAAAAGAAATCAGCCCTCGACAACTTAACTGTCAGAAAAACATTTTTTTGAAAAAATCCCTAAGCCCCGGGGTCACAATTTCATAAAAAATCTGACTTTCGGCAATTGACTCAAAAATAGTGCCAAAGGGTTGCAAATGCTCCCCGGAGAAGTTGGGCAGTCGAAACAGAAGGCTTTTTATCACAGGAAAAGAAATCAGCCGTCAACAACTTAACTGTCAGTAAAACATTTTTTTGAAAAAATCCCTAAGCCCCAGGGTCACAATTTCATCAAAAATCTGACTTTCGGCAATTCACTCAAAAATAGTGCCAAACGGTTGCAAATGCTTCCCTGAGATGTCTGGCGGTCGAAACAGAAGGCTTTTTATCACAGGAAAAGAAATCAGCCCTCGACAACATAACCGGCAGAAAAAGATTTTTTTGAAAAAATCCCTAAGCCCCGGGGTCACAATTTCATCAAAAATCTGACTTTCGGCCATTCACTCAAAAATGGTGCCTACTGAAGAAAGTAGGAAACACCACTGGGCCGGTAAGATATAATCTAAGTCAAATCCCTTATTTTGACTACTGGCTCCTCACACAGCTCCTGACTCACAACAGTGTGTTGCCCATCGCTCAGTTCTGACTAAAGGATTTTATGCAGCCACTGCTGGAGGGGACATTTTGGGACCCAAAATATCCTACGCCACTAAATTCTGGTGTACTTTTTAACAGGGATCAACATACAAACACTGAGAAGCCAATCCCCCCGCCCCACTACTTTATATGGAAACAACTGGAAAAACCTCTGTGATTGAGGCTACCAACATGGCGCCATTTTGTACAACGAACAATTCCGAGGTCATTCTTACTACTACTATAGTACTACTTTACTACCGCTTTACTACTTTACTACTACTTTACTACCACTTTACTACTACTTTACTACCACTTTACTACTACTTTACTACCACTTTACTACTGCTTTACTACTACTTTACTACTACTTTACTACCACTTTACTACTGCTTCACTACTACTTTACTACCATTTTACTACTGCCTTGCTACTGCTTTACTATCATTTTAATACTACTATGCTATCCTTTTACTACTACTTTACAGCTATTTTACTACTATTCCACCGCTTTACTATTGGACCATTTTATTACTACTTTACTACTATCTTACTGCTGTTTCTCTACTGCCTTACTACCATTTTACTACTATTTTACTACTGAATTACTACTACTACTTTACTACTGTCTTACTACTACTTTACTGCTATTTTACTACTATTCCACCACTTTACTATTGTTTTACCATTACTTAACTGCTACTTCACTACTGGTTTACTATTGCTTTACTACCACTTTACTTCCACTTTACTACTGCTACTTTATTACTTATCCTACTGTACTATTTATACAGTAGACCTTCCTGGACAATGGCATGCCTGTCTATAGTAACAAATAATATTGTTACTATTTTATTAATTGTATATTATTAATTGTATATACTGCCCCTCATCCGTAGATTTAAGGTTGGTTTACAACTTAAAAATGCAAGGTAAAAAAACACCTTAACCGGCAGAATTTATTTTTTAAAAAAAATCCCTAAGCCCCGGGGCCACAATTTTATCTGACTTTCGGCCATTCACTCAAAAATGGTGCCAAACTGTTGCAAATGCCTCCCTGAAAGGTTTGACAGTCGAAACGGAAGGCTTTTTATCACAGGAAAAGAAATCAGCCCTCGACAACTTAACCGGCAGAAAAACAATTTTTTTGAAAAAATCACTCAAAAATGGTACTATTTACTTTACTACTGTTTTACTACTACTTTACTGCGATTTTACTGCTATTCCACCACTTTACTGTTGTTTTACCATTACTTAATTGCTACTTCACTACTGGTTTACTATTGCTTTACTACCACTTTACTTCCACTTTACTACTGCTACTTTATTACTTATCCTACTTTACTATTTATACAGTAGACCTTCCTGAACAATGGCATGCCTGTCTATAGTAACAAATAGTATTGTTACTGTTTTATTAATTGTATATACTGCCCCTCATCCGTAGATTTAAGGTTGGTTTACAACTTAAAAATGCAAGGTAAAAAACACCTTAACCGGCAGAATATTTTTTTTAAAAAAAATCCCCAATTTTATCAAAAATCTGACTTTCGGCAATTGACTCAAAAATGGTGCCAAACGGTTTTAAATGCTTCCCTGAGATGTCTGGCTGAAGAAACAGAAGGCTTTTTATCACAGGAGAAGAAATCAGCCCTCGACAACATAACTGTCAGAAAAACATTTTTTTGATGTGACCTTCGGCGATTCACTCAAAAATGGTGCCAAACGGTTGGAAATGCTCCCCTGAAAGGTTTGGCGGTCGAAACAGAAGGCTTTTTATCACAGGAAAAGTAATCAGCCCTTGACAACTTAACCGGCAGAAAAACATTTTTTTGACAAAATCCCTAAGCCCCGGGGTCACAATTTCATCAAAAATCTGACTTTTGGCAATTCACTCAAAAATGGTGCCAAACAGTTGCAAATGCTCCCCTGAGATCTTTGGCGGTCGAAACAGAAGGCTTTTTATCACATGAAAAGAAATCAGCCCTCAAAAACTTAACCGGCAGAAAAACATTTTTTTGAAAAAATCCCTAAGCCCCGGAGTCACAATTTCCCTGAGAGGTTTGGCGGTCGAAACAGAAGGCTTATTATCTAAGGAAAAGAAAACAGCCCTCGACAATTTAACCGGCAGAGAAAGATTTTTTTCAAAAAATCCCTAAGCCCCGGGGTCACAATTTCATCAAAAATCTGACTTTCGGCAATTCACTCAAAAATGGTGCCAAACGGTTGTAAATGCTCCCCTGAGATGTTTGGCGGTCGAAACAGAAGGCTTTTTATCACAGGAAAAGAAATCAGCCCTCGACAACTTAACCGGCAGAAAAACATTTTTTTGAAAAAAAATCACTCAAAAATGGTGCCAAACGGTTGCAAATGCGCCCCTGAAAAGTTTTGCGGTCGAGACAGAAGGCTTTTTATCACAGGACAGAAAATCCTTAACCGGCAAGAAAAGATTTTTTTGAAAAAATCCCTAAGCCACGGGGTCACAATTTCATCAAAAATCTGACTTTCGGCAATTCAACCAAAAATGGTGGCAAACGGTTGCAAATGCTCCCCTGAAAGGTTTGATAGTCCAGACAGAAGCCTTTTTATCACAGGAAAAGAAATCAGCCCTCGACAACATAACGGGCAGAAAAACATTTTTTTGAAAAAATCCCTAAGCCCCGGGGTCACAATTTCATCAAAAATCTGAGTTTCGGCAATTGACTCAAAAATGTTGCCAAATGGTTGCAAATGCTCCCTGGAGAGGTTTGGCAGTCGAAACAGAAGGCTTTTTATCACAGGAAAAGAAATGAGCCCTCAAAAACTTAATTGTCAGAAAAACATTTTTTTGAAAAAATCCCTAAGCCCCGAGGTCACAATTTCATCAAAAATCTGACTTTCGGCAATTCACTCAAAAATGTTGCCAAACGGTTGCAAATGCTTCCCTGAGAGGTTTGGGGGACGAAACAGAAGGCTTTTTATCACAGGACAGAAAATCCTTAACCGGCAGAAAAAGATTTTTTTGAAAAAATCCCTAAGCCCCGAGGTCACAATTTCATAAAAAATCTGACTTTCGGCAATTGACTGAAAAATGGTGCCAAACGGTTGCAAATGCTTCCCTGAGATGTCTGGCGGTCGAAACAGAAGGCTTTTTATCACAGGACAAGAAATCAGCCCTCAACAACTTAATCGGGAGAAAAACATTTTTTTGAAAAAATCCCTAAGCCCCGGGGTCACAATTTCATCAAAAATCTGACTTTCGGCAATTGACTCAAAAATAGTGCTAAACGGTTGCAAATGCTCCCCTGAGATGTTTGGCGGTCGAAACAGAAGGCTTTTTATCACAGGAAAAGAAATCAGCCCGCGACAACTTAACTATCAAAAAACAATTTTTTTCAAAAAATCCATAGAGCTATGCCCCGGGGTCACAATTTCATCAAAAATCTGACTTTCGGCAATTGACTCAAAAAAGGAGCCAAACGATTGCAAATGCTTCCCTGAGATGTCTGGCTGTCGAAACAGAAGGCTTTTTATCACAGGAAAAGAAATCAGCCCTCGACAACTTAACTGTCAGAAAAACATTTTTTTGAAAAAATCCCTAAGCCCCGGGGTCACAATTTCAGCAACAATTTGACCTCCCCCAATTAACTCAAACGTGGTGCCAAACGGTTGCAAATGCTCCCCTGAAAAGTTTGGCGGTCAAAACAGAAGGCTTTTTATCACAGGAAAAGTAATCAGCCCTTGACAACTTAACCCGCAGAAAACATTTTTTTGAAAAAATCCCTAAGCCCCGGGATCACAATATCATAAAAAATCTGACTTTCGGCAATTGACTCAAAAATGGTGCCAAACGGTTGCAAATGCTCCCCGGAGAGGTTTGGCGGTCGAAACAGAAGGCTTTTTATCACAGGAATGAAATCAGCCCTCAACAACTTAATCAGCAGAAAAACATTTTTTTGAAATTATCCCTAACCCCCGGGGTCACAATTTCATCAACAATCTGACTTTCCCCAATTAACTCAAACATGGTGCCAAACGGTTGCAAATGCTCCCCTGAAAAGTTTGGCGGTCGAAACAGAAGGCTTTTTATCACAGGAAAAGTAATCAGCCCTTGACAACTTAACCCGCAGAAAACATTTTTTTGAAAAAATCCCTAAGCCACGGGGTCACAATTTCATCAAAAATCTGACTTTCGGCAATTGACTCAAAAATGGTTCCAAACGGTTGCAAATGCTTCCCTGAGATGTCTGGCGGTCGAAACATAATGTTTTTTATCACAGGACAAGAAATCAGCCCGCGACAACTTAATTGGCAGAAAAAGATTTTTTTGAAATTATCCCTAACCCCCGGGGTCACAATTTCATCAAAAATCTGACTTTCGGCAATTGACTCAAAAATAGTGCCAAACGGTTGCAAATGCTCCCCTGAGATGTTTGGCGGTCGAAACAGAAGGCTTTTTATCACAGGAAAAGAAATCAGCCCACGACAACTTAACTATCAGAAAACGATTTTTTCCAAAAAATCCCTATGCCCCCGGGGTCACAATTTCATCAAAAATCTGACTTTCGGCAATTGACTCAAAAAAGGAGCCAAACGGTTGCAAATGCTTCTCTGAGATGTCTGGCTGTCAAAACAGAAGGCTTTTTATCACAGGAAAAGAAATCAGCCCTCAACAACTTAACTGTCATAAATACATTTTTTTTCAAAAAATCCCTAAAACCCGGGGTCACAATTTCATCAACAATTTGACTTTCGGTCATTCACTCAAAAATGGTGCCAAACAGTTGCAAATGCTCCCCTGAGATGTTTGGCAGTCGAAACAGAAGGCTTTTTATCACAGGACAAGAAATCAGCGCGCGACAACTAACCTGGCAGAAAAAGATTTTTTTGAAAAAATCCCTAAGCCCCAGGGTCACAATTTCATCAAAAATCTGACTTTCGGCAATTGACTCAAAAATAGTGCCAAACGGTTCCAAATGCTCCCATGAGATGTTTGGCGGTCGAAACAGAAGTCTTTTTATCACAGGAAAAGAAATCAGCCCTCGACAACTTAACTGTCAGAAAAACATTTTTTTGAAAAAATCCCTAAGCCCCGGGGTCACAATTTCATAAAAAATCTGACTTTCGGCAATTGACTCAAAAATAGTGCCAAAGGGTTGCAAATGCTCCCCGGAGAAGTTGGGCAGTCGAAACAGAAGGCTTTTTATCACAGGAAAAGAAATCAGCCGTCAACAACTTAACTGTCAGTAAAACATTTTTTTGAAAAAATCCCTAAGCCCCAGGGTCACAATTTCATCAAAAATCTGACTTTCGGCAATTCACTCAAAAATAGTGCCAAACGGTTGCAAATGCTTCCCTGAGATGTCTGGCGGTCGAAACAGAAGGCTTTTTATCACAGGAAAAGAAATCAGCCCTCGACAACATAACCGGCAGAAAAACATTTTTTTGAAAAAATCCCTAAGCCCCGGGGTCACAATTTCATCAAAAATCTGACTTTTGGCAATTCACTCAAAAATAGTGCCAAACGGTTGCAAATGCTCACCTGAAAGTTTGGCGGTCAAAACAGAAGGCATTTTATCACAGGACAGAAAATCCTTAACCGGCAGAAAAAGATTTTTTTGAAAAAATCCCTAAGCCCCGAGGTCACAATTTCATAAAAAATCTGACTTTCGGCAATTGACTCAAAAATGGTGCCAAACGGATGCAAATGCTCCCCTGAGAAGTTAGGCGGTCGAAACAGAAGGCTTTATATCACAGGAAAAGAAATCAGCCCGCGACAACTAAACTATCAGAAAAAGATTTTTTTGAAAAAATCCCTAAGCCCCGGGGTCACTATTTCATAAAAAATCTGACATTCGGCAATTGACTCAAAAATCGTGCCAAACTGTTGCAAATGCTGCCCTGAAATATTTGGCGGTCTAAACAAAAAGCTTTTTATCACAGGAAAAGAAATCAGCCCTCGACAACATAACGGGTAGAAAAACATTTTTTTGAAAAAATCCCTAAGCCCCGGGGTCACAATTTCATAAAATATCTGACATTCGGCAATTGACTCAAAAATGGTGCCAAACGGTTTTTAATGCTTCCCTGAGATGTCTGGCTGTCGAAACAGAAGGCTTTTTATCACAGGAGAAGAAATCAGCCCGCGACAACATAACTGTCAGAAAACCATTTTTTTGATGTGACCTTCGGCGATTCACTCAAAAATGGTGCCAAACGGTTGCAAATGCTCCCCTGAAAGGTTTGGCGGTCGAAACAGAAGGCTTTTTATCACAGGAAAAGTTATCATCCCTTGACAACTTAACCGGCAGAAAAACATTTTTTTGAAAAAATCCCTAAGCCCCGGGGTCACAATTTCATAAAAAATCTGACTTTCGGCAATTGACTCAAAAATAGTGCCAAACGGTTGCAAATGCTCCCCGGAGAGGTTTGGCGGTCGAAACAGAAGCTTTTTATCACAGGAATGAAATCAGCCCTCAACAACTTAATCAGCAGAAAAACATTTTTTTGAAAAAATCCCTAAGCCCCGGGGTCACAATTTCATCAAAAATCTGACATTCGGCCATTGACTCAAAAATGGTGCCAAACGGTTCCAAATGCTCCCCTGAGAGGTTTGGGGGTCGAAACAGAAGGCTCTTTATTACAGGAAAAGAAATCAGCCCTCGACAACTTAACTGTCAGAAAAACATTTTTTTGAAAAAATGCGTAAGCCCCGGGGTCACAATGTCATCAAAAATCTGACTTTCGGCAATTGACTCAAAAATCGTGCCAAATGGTTGCAAATGCTTCCCTGAGAGGTTTGGCGGTCGAAACAGAAGCTTTTTATCACAGGAATGAAATCAGCCCTCAACAACTTAATCAGCAGAAAAACATTTTTTTGAAAAAATCCCTAAGCCCCGGGGTCACAATTTCATCAAAAATCTGACATTCGGCCATTGACTCAAAAATGGTGCCAAACGGTTCCAAATGCTCCCCTGAGAGGTTTGGGGGTCGAAACAGAAGGCTCTTTATTACAGGAAAAGAAATCAGCCCTCGACAACTTAACTGTCAGAAAAACATTTTTTTGAAAAAATGCGTAAGCCCCGGGGTCACAATGTCATCAAAAATCTGACTTTCGGCAATTGATTCAAAAATGGTGCCAAACGGTTGCAAATGCTCCCCTGAAAAGTTAGGCGGTCGAAACAGAAGGCTTTATATCACAGGAAAAGAAATCAGCCCGCGACAACTAAACTATCAGAAAAAGATTTTTTTCAAAAAATCCCTAAGCCCCGGGGTCACAATTTCATCAAAAATTTGACTTTCGGTCATTCACTCAAAAATGGTGCCAAACGACTGCAAATGCTCCCCTGAGAGGTTTGGCGGTCGAAACAGAAGTCTTTTTATCACAGGAAAAGAAATCAGCCCTCGACAACTTAACTGTCAGAAAAACATTTTTTTGAAAAAATCCCTAAGCCCCGGGGTCACAATTTCATAAAAAATCTGACTTTCGGCAATTGACTCAAAAATAGTGCCAAAGGGTTGCAAATGCTCCCCGGAGAAGTTGGGCAGTCGAAACAGAAGGCTTTTTATCACAGGAAAAGAAATCAGCCGTCAACAACTTAACTGTCAGTAAAACATTTTTTTGAAAAAATCCCTAAGCCCCAGGGTCACAATTTCATCAAAAATCTGACTTTCGGCAATTCACTCAAAAATAGTGCCAAACGGTTGCAAATGCTTCCCTGAGATGTCTGGCGGTCGAAACAGAAGGCTTTTTATCACAGGAAAAGAAATCAGCCCTCGACAACATAACCGGCAGAAAAACATTTTTTTGAAAAAATCCCTAAGCCCCGGGGTCACAATTTCATCAAAAATCTGACTTTTGGCAATTCACTCAAAAATAGTGCCAAACGGTTGCAAATGCTCACCTGAAAGTTTGGCGGTCAAAACAGAAGGCATTTTATCACAGGACAGAAAATCCTTAACCGGCAGAAAAAGATTTTTTTGAAAAAATCCCTAAGCCCCGAGGTCACAATTTCATAAAAAATCTGACTTTCGGCAATTGACTCAAAAATGGTGCCAAACGGATGCAAATGCTCCCCTGAGAAGTTAGGCGGTCGAAACAGAAGGCTTTATATCACAGGAAAAGAAATCAGCCCGCGACAACTAAACTATCAGAAAAAGATTTTTTTGAAAAAATCCCTAAGCCCCGGGGTCACTATTTCATAAAAAATCTGACATTCGGCAATTGACTCAAAAATCGTGCCAAACTGTTGCAAATGCTGCCCTGAAATATTTGGCGGTCTAAACAAAAAGCTTTTTATCACAGGAAAAGAAATCAGCCCTCGACAACATAACGGGTAGAAAAACATTTTTTTGAAAAAATCCCTAAGCCCCGAGGTCACAATTTCATAAAATATCTGACATTCGGCAATTGACTCAAAAATGGTGCCAAACGGTTTTTAATGCTTCCCTGAGATGTCTGGCTGTCGAAACAGAAGGCTTTTTATCACAGGAGAAGAAATCAGCCCGCGACAACATAACTGTCAGAAAACCATTTTTTTGATGTGACCTTCGGCGATTCACTCAAAAATGGTGCCAAACGGTTGCAAATGCTCCCCTGAAAGGTTTGGCGGTCGAAACAGAAGGCTTTTTATCACAGGAAAAGTTATCATCCCTTGACAACTTAACCGGCAGAAAAACATTTTTTTGAAAAAATCCCTAAGCCCCGGGGTCACAATTTCATAAAAAATCTGACTTTCGGCAATTGACTCAAAAATAGTGCCAAACGGTTGCAAATGCTCCCCGGAGAGGTTTGGCGGTCGAAACAGAAGCTTTTTATCACAGGAATGAAATCAGCCCTCAACAACTTAATCAGCAGAAAAACATTTTTTTGAAAAAATCCCTAAGCCCCGGGGTCACAATTTCATCAAAAATCTGACATTCGGCCATTGACTCAAAAATGGTGCCAAACGGTTCCAAATGCTCCCCTGAGAGGTTTGGGGGTCGAAACAGAAGGCTCTTTATTACAGGAAAAGAAATCAGCCCTCGACAACTTAACTGTCAGAAAAACATTTTTTTGAAAAAATGCGTAAGCCCCGGGGTCACAATGTCATCAAAAATCTGACTTTCGGCAATTGACTCAAAAATCGTGCCAAATGGTTGCAAATGCTTCCCTGAGAGGTTTGGCGGTCGAAACAGAAGCTTTTTATCACAGGAATGAAATCAGCCCTCAACAACTTAATCAGCAGAAAAACATTTTTTTGAAAAAATCCCTAAGCCCCGGGGTCACAATTTCATCAAAAATCTGACATTCGGCCATTGACTCAAAAATGGTGCCAAACGGTTCCAAATGCTCCCCTGAGAGGTTTGGGGGTCGAAACAGAAGGCTCTTTATTACAGGAAAAGAAATCAGCCCTCGACAACTTAACTGTCAGAAAAACATTTTTTTGAAAAAATGCGTAAGCCCCGGGGTCACAATGTCATCAAAAATCTGACTTTCGGCAATTGATTCAAAAATGGTGCCAAACGGTTGCAAATGCTCCCCTGAAAAGTTAGGCGGTCGAAACAGAAGGCTTTATATCACAGGAAAAGAAATCAGCCCGCGACAACTAAACTATCAGAAAAAGATTTTTTTCAAAAAATCCCTAAGCCCCGGGGTCACAATTTCATCAAAAATTTGACTTTCGGTCATTCACTCAAAAATGGTGCCAAACGACTGCAAATGCTCCCCTGAGAGGTTTGGCGGTCGAAACAGAAGGCTTTTTATCTCAGTAAAAGAAATCAGCCCTCGACAACATAACCGGCAGAAAAACATTTTTTTGAAAAAATCCCTAAGCCCCGGGGTCACAATTTCATCAAAAATCTGACTTTTGGCAATTCACTCAAAAATAGTGCCAAACGGTTGCAAATGCTCACCTGAAAGTTTGGCGGTCAAAACAGAAGGCATTTTATCACAGGACAGAAAATCCTTAACCGGCAGAAAAAGATTTTTTTGAAAAAATCCCTAAGCCCCGAGGTCACAATTTCATAAAAAATCTGACTTTCGGCAATTGACTCAAAAATGGTGCCAAACGGATGCAAATGCTCCCCTGAGAAGTTAGGCGGTCGAAACAGAAGGCTTTATATCACAGGAAAAGAAATCAGCCCGCGACAACTAAACTATCAGAAAAAGATTTTTTTGAAAAAAATCCCTAAGCCCCGGGGTCACTATTTCATAAAAAATCTGACATTCGGCAATTGACTCAAAAATCGTGCCAAACTGTTGCAAATGCTGCCCTGAAATATTTGGCGGTCTAAACAAAAAGCTTTTTATCACAGGAAAAGAAATCAGCCCTCGACAACATAACGGGTAGAAAAACATTTTTTTGAAAAAATCCCTAAGCCCCGGGGTCACAATTTCATAAAATATCTGACATTCGGCAATTGACTCAAAAATGGTGCCAAACGGTTTTTAATGCTTCCCTGAGATGTCTGGCTGTCGAAACAGAAGGCTTTTTATCACAGGAGAAGAAATCAGCCCGCGACAACATAACTGTCAGAAAACCATTTTTTTGATGTGACCTTCGGCGATTCACTCAAAAATGGTGCCAAACGGTTGCAAATGCTCCCCTGAAAGGTTTGGCGGTCGAAACAGAAGGCTTTTTATCACAGGAAAAGTTATCATCCCTTGACAACTTAACCGGCAGAAAAACATTTTTTTGAAAAAATCCCTAAGCCCCGGGGTCACAATTTCATAAAAAATCTGACTTTCGGCAATTGACTCAAAAATAGTGCCAAACGGTTGCAAATGCTCCCCGGAGAGGTTTGGCGGTCGAAACAGAAGCTTTTTATCACAGGAATGAAATCAGCCCTCAACAACTTAATCAGCAGAAAAACATTTTTTTGAAAAAATCCCTAAGCCCCGGGGTCACAATTTCATCAAAAATCTGACATTCGGCCATTGACTCAAAAATGGTGCCAAACGGTTCCAAATGCTCCCCTGAGAGGTTTGGGGGTCGAAACAGAAGGCTCTTTATTACAGGAAAAGAAATCAGCCCTCGACAACTTAACTGTCAGAAAAACATTTTTTTGAAAAAATGCGTAAGCCCCGGGGTCACAATGTCATCAAAAATCTGACTTTCGGCAATTGACTCAAAAATCGTGCCAAATGGTTGCAAATGCTTCCCTGAGAGGTTTGGCGGTCGAAACAGAAGCTTTTTATCACAGGAATGAAATCAGCCCTCAACAACTTAATCAGCAGAAAAACATTTTTTTGAAAAAATCCCTAAGCCCCGGGGTCACAATTTCATCAAAAATCTGACATTCGGCCATTGACTCAAAAATGGTGCCAAACGGTTCCAAATGCTCCCCTGAGAGGTTTGGGGGTCGAAACAGAAGGCTCTTTATTACAGGAAAAGAAATCAGCCCTCGACAACTTAACTGTCAGAAAAACATTTTTTTGAAAAAATGCGTAAGCCCCGGGGTCACAATGTCATCAAAAATCTGACTTTCGGCAATTGATTCAAAAATGGTGCCAAACGGTTGCAAATGCTCCCCTGAAAAGTTAGGCGGTCGAAACAGAAGGCTTTATATCACAGGAAAAGAAATCAGCCCGCGACAACTAAACTATCAGAAAAAGATTTTTTTCAAAAAATCCCTAAGCCCCGGGGTCACAATTTCATCAAAAATTTGACTTTCGGTCATTCACTCAAAAATGGTGCCAAACGACTGCAAATGCTCCCCTGAGAGGTTTGGCGGTCGAAACAGAAGGCTTTTTATCTCAGTAAAAGAAATCAGCCCTCGACAACTTAATCGGCAGAAAAACTTTTTTTTGAAAAAATCCCTAAGCCCCGGGGTCACAATTTCATCAAAAATCTGACTTTCGGCAATTGACTCAAAAATGGTGCCAAACGGTTGCAAATGCTTCCCTCAGATGACTGGCGGTCGAAACAGAAGGCTTTTTATCACAGGAAAAGAAATCAGCCCTCAACAACATAACCGGCAGAAAAAGATTTTTTTGAAAAAATCCCTAAGCCCCGAGGTCACAATTTCATAAAAAATCTGACTTTCGGCAATTGACTCAAAAATGGTGCCAAACGGATGCAAATGCTCCCCTGAGAAGTTAGGCGGTCAAAACAGAAGGCTTTATATCACAGGAAAAGAAATCAGCCCGCGACAACTAAACTATCAGAAAAAGATTTTTTTGAAAAAATCCCTAAGCCCCGGGGTCACAATTTCATCAAAAATCTGACATTCGGCAATTGACTCAAAAATCGTGCCAAACGGTTTTTAATGCTTCCCTGAGATGTCTGGCTGTCGAAACAGAAGGCTTTATATCACAGGAGAAGAAATCAGCCCGCGACAACATAACTGTCAGAAAACCATTTTTTTGATGTGACCTTCGGCGATTCACTCAAAAATGGTGCCAAACGGTTGCAAATGCTCCCCTGAAAGGTTTGGTGGTCGAAACAGAAGGCTTTTTATCACAGGAAAAGTTATCATCCCTTGACAACTTAACCGGCAGAAAAACATTTTTTTGAAAAAATCCCTAAGCCCCGGGGTCACAACTTTATCTGACTTTCGGCCATTCACTCAAAAATGGTGCCAAACGGTTGCAAATGCTTCCCTGAAAGGTTTGACAGTCGAAACAGAAGGCTTTTTATCACAGGAGAAGAAATCAGCCCTCGACAACATAACGGGCAGAAACACATTTTTTTGATGTGACTTTCAGCGATTCACTCAAAAATGGTGCCAAATGGTTGCAAATGCTCCCCTGAGATGTTTGGCGGTCGAAATAGAAGGCTTTTTATCTCAGGAAAAGAAATCAGCCCTCGACAATTTAACCGGCAGAGAAAGATTTTTTTCGAAAAATCCCTAAGCCCCGGGGTCACAATTTTCATCAAAAATCTGACTTTCGGCCATTCACTCAAAAATGGTGCCTACTGAAGAAAGTAGGAAACACCACTGGGCCGGTAAGATATAATCTAAGTCAAATCCCTTATTTTGACTACTGGCTCCTCACACAGCTCCTGACTCACGACAGTGTGTTGCCCATCGCTCAGTTCTGACTAAAGGATTTTATGCAGCCACTGCTGGAGGGGACATTTTGGGACCCAAAATATCCAACGCCACTAAATTCTGGTGTACTTTTTAACAGGGATCAACATACAAACACTGAGAAGCCAATCCCCCCGCCCCACTACTTTATATGGAAACAACTGGAAAAACCTCTGTGATTGAGGCTACCAACATGGCGCCATTTTGTACAACGAACAATTCCGAGGTCATTCTTACTACTACTATAGTACTACTTTACTACCGCTTTACTACTTTACTACTACTTTACTACCACTTCACTACTACTTTACTACCACTTTACTACCACTTTACTACTGCTTTACTACTACTTTACTACTACTTTACTACCACTTTACTACTGCTTCACTACTACTTTACTACCATTTTACTACTGCCTTGCTACTGCTTTACTATCATTTTACTACTACTATGCTATCCTTTTACTACTACTTTACAGCTATTTTACTACTATTCCACCGCTTTACTATTGGACCATTTTATTACTACTTTACTACTATCTTACTGCTGTTTCTCTACTGCCTTACTACCATTTTACTACTATTTTACTACTGAATTACTACTACTACTTTACTACTGTCTTACTACTACTTTACTGCTATTTTACTACTATTCCACCACTTTACTATTGTTTTACCATTACTTAACTGCTATTTCACTACTGGTTTACTATTGCTTTACTACCACTTTACTTCCACTTTACTACTGCTACTTTATTACTTATCCTACTTTACTATTTATACAGTAGACCTTCCTGGACAATGGCATGCCTGTCTATAGTAACAAATAGTATTGTTACTATTTTATTAATTGTATATTATTAATGGTATATACTGCCCCTCATCCGTAGATTTAAGGTTGGTTTACAACTTAAAAATGCAAGGTAAAAAACACCCTAACCGGCAGAATTTATTTTTTAAAAAAAATCCCTAAGCCCCGGGGCCACAATTTTATCTGACTTTCGGCCATTCACTCAAAAATGGTGCCAAACTGTTGCAAATGCTTCCCTGAAAGGTTTGACAGTCGAAACAGAAGGCTTTTTATCACAGGAAAAGAAATCAGCCCTCGACAACTTAACCGGCAGAAAAACATTTTTTTGAAAAAAATCACTCAAAAATGGTACTATTTACTTTACTACTGTTTCACTACTACTTTACTGCGATTTTACTACTATTCCACCACTTTACTGTTGTTTTACCATTACTTAATTGCTACTTCACTACTGGTCTACTATTGCTTTACTACCACTTTACTTCCACTTTACTACTGCTACTTTATTACTTATCCTACTTTACTATTTATACAGTAGACCTTCCTGAACAATGGCATGCCTGTCTATAGTAACAAATAGTATTGTTACTATTTTATTAATTGTATATACTGCCCCTCATCCGTAGATTTAAGGTTGGTTCACAACTTAAAAATGCAAGGTAAAAAACACCTTAACCGGCAGAATATTTTTTTTTAAAAAAATCCCCAATTTTATCAAAAATCTGACTTTCGGCAATTGACTCAAAAATGGTGCCAAACGGTTTTAAATGCTTCCCTGAGATGTCTGGCTGTCGAAACAGAAGGCTTTTTATCAAAGGAGAAGAAATCAGCCGTCGACAACATAACTGTCAGAAAAACATTTTTTTGATGTGACCTTCGGCGATTCACTCAAAAATGGTGCCAAACAGTTGCAAATGCTCCCCTGAAAGGTTTGTCGGTCGAAACAGAAGGCTTTTTATCACAGGAAAAGTAATCAGCCCTTGACAACTTAACCGGCAGAAAAACATTTTTTTGACAAAATCCCTAAGCCCCGGGGTCACAATTTCATCAAAAAACTGACTTTTGGCAATTCACTCAAAAATGGTGCCAAACAGTTGCAAATGCTCCCCTGAGATCTTTGGCGGTCAAAACAGAAGGCTTTTTATCACAGGAAAAGAAATCAGCCCTCGAAAACTTAACCGGCAGAAAAACATTTTTTTGAAAAAATCCCTAAGCCCCGGAGTCACAATTTCCCTGAGAGGTTTGGCGGTCGAAACAGAAGGCTTATTATCTCAGGAAAAGAAATCAGCCCTTGACAATTTAACCGGCAG
Source organism: Podarcis erhardii (assembly GCF_964252035.2). Taxonomy (NCBI): domain Eukaryota; kingdom Metazoa; phylum Chordata; class Lepidosauria; order Squamata; family Lacertidae; genus Podarcis; species Podarcis erhardii. The sequence continues at coordinate 14,155,166 of NC_138511.1, forward strand.
AGAAAGATTTTTTTCAAAAAATCGACAACATAACCGGCAGAAAAACATTTTTTTGAAAAAAAATCCCTAAGCCCCTGGGTCACAATTTCAGCAAAAATCTGACTTTTGGCAATTCACTCAAAAATGGTGCCAAACAGTTGCAAATGCTCCCCTGAGATCTTTGGCGTTCGAAACAGAAGGCTTTTTATCACAGGAAAAGAAATCAGCCCTCGAAAACTTCACCGGCAGAAAAACATTTTTTTGAAAAAATCCCTAAGCCCCGGAGTCACAATTTCCCTGAGAGGTTTGGCGGTCGAAACAAAAGGCTTATTATCTCATGAAAAGAAATCAGCCCTCGACAATTTAACCGGCAGAGAAAGATTTTTTCAAAAAATCCCTAAGCCCCTGGGTCATAATTTCATCAAAAATCTGACTTTCAGCAATTCACTCAAAAATGGTGCCAAACGGTTGCAAATTCTCCCCTGAGAGGTTTGCAGATCGAAACAGAAGGCTTTTTATCACAGGAAAAGAAATCAGCCCTCGAAAACTTCACCGGCAGAAAAACATTTTTTTGAAAATAAATCACTCAAAAATGGTGCCAAACGGTTGCAAATGCTCCCCTGAAAAGTTTTGCGGTCGAGACAGAAGGCTTTTTATCACAGGACAGAAAATCCTTAACCGGCAAGAAAAGATTTTTTTGAAAAAATCCCTAAGCCCCGGGGTCACAATTTCATCAAAAATGTGACTTTCAGCAATTCACTCAAAAATGGTGCCAAACGGTTGTAAATGCTTCCCTGAGATGTTTGGCGGTCGAAACAGAAGGCTTTTTATCACAGGAAAAGTAATCAGCCCTCAAAAACTTAACCGGCAGACAAACATTTTTTTGAAAAAATCCCTAAGCCCCAGGGTCACAATTTCAGCAAAAATCTGACTTTCGGCAATTCACTCAAAAATGGTGCCAAACCGTTGCAAATTCTCCCCTGAGAGGTTTGCGGGTTGAAACAGAAGGCTTTTTATCACAGGAAAAAAAATCAGCCCTCGACAACTTACTACTTTACTACCGCTTTACTACTGCTTTACTACCGCTTTAATACTACTTTACTACCACTTTACTACTACTTTACTACTACTTTACTACCGCTTTACTACTACTTTACTACCACTTTACTACTGCTTCACTACTACTTTACTACCATTTTACTACTGCCTTGCTACTGCTTTACTATCATTTTACTACTACTATGCTATCCTTTTACTACTACTTTACAGCTATTTTACTACTATTCCACCGCTTTACTATTGGACCATTTTATTACTACTTTACTACTATCTTACTGCTGTTTCTCTACTGCCTTACTACCATTTTACTACTATTTTACTACTGAATTACTACTACTACTTTACTACTGTCTTACTACTACTTTACTGCTATTTTACTACTATTCCACCACTTTACTATTGTTTTACCATTACTTAACTGCTACTTCACTACTGGTTTACTATTGCTTTACTACCACTTTACTTCCACTTTACTACTGCTACTTTATTACTTATCCTACTTTACTATTTATACAGTAGACCTTCCTGGACAATGGCATGCCTGTCTATAGTAACAAATAGTATTCTTACTATTTTATTAATTGTATATTATTAATTGTATATACTGCCCTTCATCCGTAGATTTAAGGTTGGTTTACAACTTAAAAATGCAAGGTAAAAAACACCTTAACCGGCAGAATTTTTTTTTAAAAAAAATCCCTAAGCCCCGGGGCCACAATTTTATCTGACTTTCGGCCATTCACTCAAAAATGGTGCCAAACTGTTGCAAATGCTTCCCTGAAAGGTTTGACAGTCGAAACAGAAGGCTTTTTATCACAGGAAAAGAAATCAGCCGGCGACAACTTAACTGGCAGAAAAACATTTTTTTGAAAAAATCACTCAAAAATGGTACTATTTACTTTACTACTGTTTTACTACTACTTTACTTCTATTTTACTACTATTCCACCACTTTACTATTGTTTAACCATTACTTAACTGCTACTTCACTACTGGTTTACTATTGCTTTACTACCACTTTACTTCCACTTTACTACTGCTACTTTATTACTTATCCTACTTTACTATTTATACAGTAGACCTTCCTGAACAATGGCATGCCTGTCTATAGTAACAAATAGTATTGTTACTATTTTATTAATTGTATATACTGCCCCTCATCCGTAGATTTAAGGTTGGTTCACAACTTAAAAATGCAAGGTAAAAAACACCTTAACCGGCAGAATATTTTTTTAAAAAAAAATCCCCAATTTTATCAAAAATCTGACTTTCGGCAATTGACTCAAAAATGGTGCCAAACGGTTTTAAATGCTTCCCTGAGATGTCTGGCGGTCGAAACAGAAGGCTTTTTATCACAGGAAAAGAAATCAGCCCTCGAAAACTTAACCGGCAGAAAAACATTTTTTTGAAAAAATCCCTAAGCCCCGGGGTCACAATTTCATAAAAAATCTGACTTTTGGCAATTCACTCAAAAATGGTGCCAAACAGTTGCAAATGCTGCCCTGAGATCTTTGGCGGTCGAAACAGAAGGCTTTTTATCACAGGAAAAGAAATCAGCCCTCGAAAACTTAACCGGCAGAAAAACATTTTTTTGAAAAAATCCCTAAGCCCCGGAGTCACAATTTCCCTGAGAGGTTTGGCGGTCGAAACAGAAGGCTTATTATCTCAGGAAAAGAAATCAGCCCTCGACAATTTAACCGGCAAAGAAAGATTTTTTCAAAAAATCCCTAAGCCCCGGGGTCACAATTTCATCAAAAATCTGACTTTCAGCAATTCACTCAAAAATGGTGCCAAACGGTTGCAAATTCTCCCCTGAGAGGTTTGCGGGTCGAAACAGAAGGCTTTTTATCACAGGAAAAGAAATCAGCCCTCGAAAACTTCACCGGCAGAAAAACATTTTTTTGAAAATAAATCACTCAAAAATGGTGCCAAACGGTTGCAAATGCTCCCCTGAAAAGTTTTGCGGTCGAGACAGAAGGCTTTTTATCACAGGACAGAAAATCCTTAACCGGCAAGAAAAGATTTTTTTGAAAAAATCCCTAAGCCACGGGGTCACAATTTCATAAAAAATCTGACTTTCGGCAATTGACTCAAAAATGGTGCCAAACGGTTGCAAATGCTCCCATGAGATGTCTGGCTGTCGAAACAGAAGGCTTTTTATCACAGGAGAAGAAATCAGCCCTCGACAACATAACTGTCAGAAAACCATTTTTTTGATGTGACCTTCGGCGATTCACTCAAAAATGGTGCCAAACGGTTGGAAATGCTCCCCTGAAAGGTTTGGCGGTCGAAACAGAAGGCTTTTTATCACATGAAAAGTAATCAGCCCTTGACAACTTAACCGGCAGAAAAACATTTTTTAGAAAAAATGCTTAAGCCCCGGGGTCACAATTTCATCAAAAATCTGACTTTTGGCAATTCACTCAAAAATGGTGCCAAACAGTTGCAAATGCTCCCCTGAGATCTTTGGCAGTCGAAACAGAAGGCTTTTTGTCACAGGAAAAGAAATCAGCCCTCGACAATTTAACCGGCAGAAAAACATTTTTTTGAAAATATCCCTAAGCCCCGGGGTCACAATTTTCATCAAAAATCTGACTTTCGGCCATTCACTCAAAAATGGTGCCTACTGAAGAAAGTAGGAAACACCACTGGGCCGGTAAGATATAATCTAAGTCAAATCCCTTATTTTGACTACTGGCTCCTCACACAGCTCCTGACTCACGACAGTGTGTTGCCCATCGCTCAGTTCTGACTAAAGGATTTTATGCAGCCACTGCTGGAGGGGACATTTTGGGACCCAAAATATCCTACGCCACTAAATTCTGGTGTACTTTTTAACAGGGATCAACATACAAACACTGAGAAGCCAATCCCCCCGCCCCACTACTTTATATGGAAACAACTGGAAAAACCTCTGTGATTGAGGCTACCAACATGGCGCCATTTTGTACAACGAACAATTCCGAGGTCATTCTTACTACTACTTTAGTTCTACTTTACTACCGCTTTACTACTACTTTACTACTACTTTACTACTGCTTTACTACTGCTTTACTACCACTTTACTACTACTTTACTACCACTTTACTACTGCTTCACTACTACTTTACTACCATTTTACTACTGCCTTGCTACTGCTTTACTATCATTTTACTACTACTATGCTATCCTTTTACTACTACTTTACAGCTATTTTACTACTATTCCACCGCTTTACTATTGGACCATTTTATTACTACTTTACTACTATCTTACTGCTGTTTCTCTACTGCCTTACTACCATTTTACTACTATTTTACTACTGAATTACTACTACTACTTTACTACTGTCTTACTACTACTTTACTGCTATTTTACTACTATTCCACCACTTTACTATTGTTTTACCATTACTTAACTGCTATTTCATTACTGGTTTACTATTGCTTTACTACCACTTTACTTCCACTTTACTACTGCTACTTTATTACTTATCCTACTTTACTATTTATACAGTAGACCTTCCTGAACAATGGCATGCCTGTCTATAGTAACAAATAGTATTGTTACTATTTTACTAATTGTATATACTGCCCCTCATCCGTAGATTTAAGGTTGGTTTACAACTTAAAAATGCAAGGTAAAAAACACCTTAACCGGCAGAATTTATTTTAAAAAAAAAAATCCCTAAGCCCCGGGGCCACAATTTTATCTGACTTTCGGCCATTCACTCAAAAATGCTGCCAAACTGTTGCAAATGCTTCCCTGAAAGGTTTGACAGTCGAAACAGAAGGCTTTTTATCACAGGAAAAGAAATCAGCCCTCGACAACTTAACCGGCAGAAAAACATTTTTTTGAAAAAAATCACTCAAAAATGGTACTATTTACTTTACTACTGTTTCACTACTACTTTACTGCGATTTTACTACTATTCCACCACTTTACTGTTGTTTTACCATTACTTAATTGCTACTTCACTACTGGTCTACTATTGCTTTACTACCACTTTACTTCCACTTTACTACTGCTACTTTATTACTTATCCTACTTTACTATTTATACAGTAGACCTTCCTGAACAATGGCATGCCTGTCTATAGTAACAAATAGTATTGTTACTATTTTATTAATTGTATATACTGCCCCTCATCCGTAGATTTAAGGTTGGTTCACAACTTAAAAATGCAAGGTAAAAAACACCTTAACCGGCAGAATATTTTTTTAAAAAAAAATCCCCAATTTTATCAAAAATCTGACTTTCGGCAATTGACTCAAAAATGGTGCCAAACGGTTTTAAATGCTTCCCTGAGATGTCTGGCGGTCGAAACAGAAGGCTTTTTATCACAGGAAAAGAAATCAGCCCTCGAAAACTTAACCGGCAGAAAAACATTTTTTTGAAAAAATCCCTAAGCCCCGGGGTCACAATTTCATAAAAAATCTGACTTTTGGCAATTCACTCAAAAATGGTGCCAAACAGTTGCAAATGCTCCCCTGAGATCTTTGGCGGTCGAAACAGAAGGCTTTTTATCACAGGAAAAGAAATCAGCCCTCGAAAACTTAACCGGCAGAAAAACATTTTTTTGAAAAAATCCCTAAGCCCCGGAGTCACAATTTCCCTGAGAGGTTTGGCGGTCGAAACAGAAGGCTTATTATCTCAGGAAAAGAAATCAGCCCTCGACAATTTAACCGGCAAAGAAAGATTTTTTCAAAAAATCCCTAAGCCCCGGGGTCACAATTTCATCAAAAATCTGACTTTCAGCAATTCACTCAAAAATGGTGCCAAACGGTTGCAAATTCTCCCCTGAGAGGTTTGCGGGTCGAAACAGAAGGCTTTTTATCACAGGAAAAGAAATCAGCCCTCGAAAACTTCACCGGCAGAAAAACATTTTTTTGAAAATAAATCACTCAAAAATGGTGCCAAACGGTTGCAAATGCTCCCCTGAAAAGTTTTGCGGTCGAGACAGAAGGCTTTTTATCACAGGACAGAAAATCCTTAACCGGCAAGAAAAGATTTTTTTGAAAAAATCCCTAAGCCACGGGGTCACAATTTCATAAAAAATCTGACTTTCGGCAATTGACTCAAAAATGGTGCCAAACGGTTGCAAATGCTCCCATGAGATGTCTGGCTGTCGAAACAGAAGGCTTTTTATCACAGGAGAAGAAATCAGCCCTCGACAACATAACTGTCAGAAAACCATTTTTTTGATGTGACCTTCGGCGATTCACTCAAAAATGGTGCCAAACGGTTGGAAATGCTCCCCTGAAAGGTTTGGCGGTCGAAACAGAAGGCTTTTTATCACATGAAAAGTAATCAGCCCTTGACAACTTAACCGGCAGAAAAACATTTTTTAGAAAAAATGCTTAAGCCCCGGGGTCACAATTTCATCAAAAATCTGACTTTTGGCAATTCACTCAAAAATGGTGCCAAACAGTTGCAAATGCTCCCCTGAGATCTTTGGCAGTCGAAACAGAAGGCTTTTTGTCACAGGAAAAGAAATCAGCCCTCGACAATTTAACCGGCAGAAAAACATTTTTTTGAAAATATCCCTAAGCCCCGGGGTCACAATTTTCATCAAAAATCTGACTTTCGGCCATTCACTCAAAAATGGTGCCTACTGAAGAAAGTAGGAAACACCACTGGGCCGGTAAGATATAATCTAAGTCAAATCCCTTATTTTGACTACTGGCTCCTCACACAGCTCCTGACTCACGACAGTGTGTTGCCCATCGCTCAGTTCTGACTAAAGGATTTTATGCAGCCACTGCTGGAGGGGACATTTTGGGACCCAAAATATCCTACGCCACTAAATTCTGGTGTACTTTTTAACAGGGATCAACATACAAACACTGAGAAGCCAATCCCCCCGCCCCACTACTTTATATGGAAACAACTGGAAAAACCTCTGTGATTGAGGCTACCAACATGGCGCCATTTTGTACAACGAACAATTCCGAGGTCATTCTTACTACTACTTTAGTTCTACTTTACTACCGCTTTACTACTACTTTACTACTACTTTACTACTGCTTTACTACTGCTTTACTACCACTTTACTACTACTTTACTACCACTTTACTACTGCTTCACTACTACTTTACTACCATTTTACTACTGCCTTGCTACTGCTTTACTATCATTTTACTACTACTATGCTATCCTTTTACTACTACTTTACAGCTATTTTACTACTATTCCACCGCTTTACTATTGGACCATTTTATTACTACTTTACTACTATCTTACTGCTGTTTCTCTACTGCCTTACTACCATTTTACTACTATTTTACTACTGAATTACTACTACTACTTTACTACTGTCTTACTACTACTTTACTGCTATTTTACTACTATTCCACCACTTTACTATTGTTTTACCATTACTTAACTGCTATTTCATTACTGGTTTACTATTGCTTTACTACCACTTTACTTCCACTTTACTACTGCTACTTTATTACTTATCCTACTTTACTATTTATACAGTAGACCTTCCTGAACAATGGCATGCCTGTCTATAGTAACAAATAGTATTGTTACTATTTTACTAATTGTATATACTGCCCCTCATCCGTAGATTTAAGGTTGGTTTACAACTTAAAAATGCAAGGTAAAAAACACCTTAACCGGCAGAATTTATTTTAAAAAAAAAAATCCCTAAGCCCCGGGGCCACAATTTTATCTGACTTTCGGCCATTCACTCAAAAATGCTGCCAAACTGTTGCAAATGCTTCCCTGAAAGGTTTGACAGTCGAAACAGAAGGCTTTTTATCACAGGAAAAGAAATCAGCCCTCGACAACTTAACCGGCAGAAAAACATTTTTTTGAAAAAAATCACTCAAAAATGGTACTATTTACTTTACTACTGTTTCACTACTACTTTACTGCGATTTTACTACTATTCCACCACTTTACTGTTGTTTTACCATTACTTAATTGCTACTTCACTACTGGTCTACTATTGCTTTACTACCACTTTACTTCCACTTTACTACTGCTACTTTATTACTTATCCTACTTTACTATTTATACAGTAGACCTTCCTGAACAATGGCATGCCTGTCTATAGTAACAAATAGTATTGTTACTATTTTATTAATTGTATATACTGCCCCTCATCCGTAGATTTAAGGTTGGTTCACAACTTAAAAATGCAAGGTAAAAAACACCTTAACCGGCAGAATATTTTTTTAAAAAAAAATCCCCAATTTTATCAAAAATCTGACTTTCGGCAATTGACTCAAAAATGGTGCCAAACGGTTTTAAATGCTTCCCTGAGATGTCTGGCTGTCGAAACAGAAGGCTTTTTATCAAAGGAGAAGAAATCAGCCGTCGACAACATAACTGTCAGAAAAACATTTTTTTGATGTGACCTTCGGCGATTCACTCAAAAATGGTGCCAAACAGTTGCAAATGCTCCCCTGAAAGGTTTGGCGGTCGAAACAGAAGGCTTTTTATCACAGGAAAAGTAATCAGCCCTTGACAACTTAACCGGCAGAAAAACATTTTTTTGACAAAATCCCTAAGCCCCCCGGGGTCACAATTTCATCAAAAAACTGACTTTTGGCAATTCACTCAAAAATGGTGCCAAACAGTTGCAAATGCTCCCCTGAGATCTTTGGCGGTCAAAACAGAAGGCTTTTTATCACAGGAAAAGAAATCAGCCCTCGAAAACTTAACCGGCAGAAAAACATTTTTTTGAAAAAATCCCTAAGCCCCGGAGTCACAATTTCCCTGAGAGGTTTGGCGGTCGAAACAGAAGGCTTATTATCTCAGGAAAAGAAATCAGCCCTTGACAATTTAACCGGCAGAGAAAGATTTTTTTCAAAAAATCGACAACATAACCGGCAGAAAAACATTTTTTTGAAAAAAAATCCCTAAGCCCCTGGGTCACAATTTCAGCAAAAATCTGACTTTTGGCAATTCACTCAAAAATGGTGCCAAACAGTTGCAAATGCTCCCCTGAGATCTTTGGCGTTCGAAACAGAAGGCTTTTTATCACAGGAAAAGAAATCAGCCCTCGAAAACTTCACCGGCAGAAAAACATTTTTTTGAAAAAATCCCTAAGCCCCGGAGTCACAATTTCCCTGAGAGGTTTGGCGGTCGAAACAAAAGGCTTATTATCTCATGAAAAGAAATCAGCCCTCGACAATTTAACCGGCAGAGAAAGATTTTTTCAAAAAATCCCTAAGCCCCTGGGTCATAATTTCATCAAAAATCTGACTTTCAGCAATTCACTCAAAAATGGTGCCAAACGGTTGCAAATTCTCCCCTGAGAGGTTTGCAGATCGAAACAGAAGGCTTTTTATCACAGGAAAAGAAATCAGCCCTCGAAAACTTCACCGGCAGAAAAACATTTTTTTGAAAATAAATCACTCAAAAATGGTGCCAAACGGTTGCAAATGCTCCCCTGAAAAGTTTTGCGGTCGAGACAGAAGGCTTTTTATCACAGGACAGAAAATCCTTAACCGGCAAGAAAAGATTTTTTTGAAAAAATCCCTAAGCCCCGGGGTCACAATTTCATCAAAAATGTGACTTTCAGCAATTCACTCAAAAATGGTGCCAAACGGTTGTAAATGCTTCCCTGAGATGTTTGGCGGTCGAAACAGAAGGCTTTTTATCACAGGAAAAGTAATCAGCCCTCAAAAACTTAACCGGCAGACAAACATTTTTTTGAAAAAATCCCTAAGCCCCAGGGTCACAATTTCAGCAAAAATCTGACTTTCGGCAATTCACTCAAAAATGGTGCCAAACCGTTGCAAATTCTCCCCTGAGAGGTTTGCGGGTTGAAACAGAAGGCTTTTTATCACAGGAAAAAAAATCAGCCCTCGACAACTTACTACTTTACTACCGCTTTACTACTGCTTTACTACCGCTTTAATACTACTTTACTACCACTTTACTACTACTTTACTACTACTTTACTACCGCTTTACTACTACTTTACTACCACTTTACTACTGCTTCACTACTACTTTACTACCATTTTACTACTGCCTTGCTACTGCTTTACTATCATTTTACTACTACTATGCTATCCTTTTACTACTACTTTACAGCTATTTTACTACTATTCCACCGCTTTACTATTGGACCATTTTATTACTACTTTACTACTATCTTACTGCTGTTTCTCTACTGCCTTACTACCATTTTACTACTATTTTACTACTGAATTACTACTACTACTTTACTACTGTCTTACTACTACTTTACTGCTATTTTACTACTATTCCACCACTTTACTATTGTTTTACCATTACTTAACTGCTACTTCACTACTGGTTTACTATTGCTTTACTACCACTTTACTTCCACTTTACTACTGCTACTTTATTACTTATCCTACTTTACTATTTATACAGTAGACCTTCCTGGACAATGGCATGCCTGTCTATAGTAACAAATAGTATTCTTACTATTTTATTAATTGTATATTATTAATTGTATATACTGCCCTTCATCCGTAGATTTAAGGTTGGTTTACAACTTAAAAATGCAAGGTAAAAAACACCTTAACCGGCAGAATTTTTTTTTAAAAAAAATCCCTAAGCCCCGGGGCCACAATTTTATCTGACTTTCGGCCATTCACTCAAAAATGGTGCCAAACTGTTGCAAATGCTTCCCTGAAAGGTTTGACAGTCGAAACAGAAGGCTTTTTATCACAGGAAAAGAAATCAGCCGGCGACAACTTAACTGGCAGAAAAACATTTTTTTGAAAAAATCACTCAAAAATGGTACTATTTACTTTACTACTGTTTTACTACTACTTTACTTCTATTTTACTACTATTCCACCACTTTACTATTGTTTAACCATTACTTAACTGCTACTTCACTACTGGTTTACTATTGCTTTACTACCACTTTACTTCCACTTTACTACTGCTACTTTATTACTTATCCTACTTTACTATTTATACAGTAGACCTTCCTGAACAATGGCATGCCTGTCTATAGTAACAAATAGTATTGTTACTATTTTATTAATTGTATATACTGCCCCTCATCCGTAGATTTAAGGTTGGTTCACAACTTAAAAATGCAAGGTAAAAAACACCTTAACCGGCAGAATATTTTTTTTAAAAAAAATCCCCAATTTTATCAAAAATCTGACTTTCGGCAATTGACTCAAAAATGGTGCCAAACGGTTTTAAATGCTTCCCTGAGATGTCTGGCGGTCGAAACAGAAGGCTTTTTATCACAGGAAAAGAAATCAGCCCTCGAAAACTTAACCGGCAGAAAAACATTTTTTTGAAAAAATCCCTAAGCCCCGGGGTCACAATTTCATAAAAAATCTGACTTTTGGCAATTCACTCAAAAATGGTGCCAAACAGTTGCAAATGCTCCCCTGAGATCTTTGGCGGTCGAAACAGAAGGCTTTTTATCACAGGAAAAGAAATCAGCCCTCGAAAACTTAACCGGCAGAAAAACATTTTTTTGAAAAAATCCCTAAGCCCCGGAGTCACAATTTCCCTGAGAGGTTTGGCGGTCGAAACAGAAGGCTTATTATCTCAGGAAAAGAAATCAGCCCTCGACAATTTAACCGGCAAAGAAAGATTTTTTCAAAAAATCCCTAAGCCCCGGGGTCACAATTTCATCAAAAATCTGACTTTCAGCAATTCACTCAAAAATGGTGCCAAACGGTTGCAAATTCTCCCCTGAGAGGTTTGCGGGTCGAAACAGAAGGCTTTTTATCACAGGAAAAGAAATCAGCCCTCGAAAACTTCACCGGCAGAAAAACATTTTTTTGAAAATAAATCACTCAAAAATGGTGCCAAACGGTTGCAAATGCTCCCCTGAAAAGTTTTGCGGTCGAGACAGAAGGCTTTTTATCACAGGACAGAAAATCCTTAACCGGCAAGAAAAGATTTTTTTGAAAAAATCCCTAAGCCACGGGGTCACAATTTCATAAAAAATCTGACTTTCGGCAATTGACTCAAAAATGGTGCCAAACGGTTGCAAATGCTCCCATGAGATGTCTGGCTGTCGAAACAGAAGGCTTTTTATCACAGGAGAAGAAATCAGCCCTCGACAACATAACTGTCAGAAAACCATTTTTTTGATGTGACCTTCGGCGATTCACTCAAAAATGGTGCCAAACGGTTGGAAATGCTCCCCTGAAAGGTTTGGCGGTCGAAACAGAAGGCTTTTTATCACAGGAAAAGTAATCAGCCCTTGACAACTTAACCGGCAGAAAAACATTTTTTAGAAAAAATGCTTAAGCCCCGGGGTCACAATTTCATCAAAAATCTGACTTTTGGCAATTCACTCAAAAATGGTGCCAAACAGTTGCAAATGCTCCCCTGAGATCTTTGGCAGTCGAAACAGAAGGCTTTTTGTCACAGGAAAAGAAATCAGCCCTCGACAATTTAACCGGCAGAAAAACATTTTTTTGAAAATATCCCTAAGCCCCGGGGTCACAATTTTCATCAAAAATCTGACTTTCGGCCATTCACTCAAAAATGGTGCCTACTGAAGAAAGTAGGAAACACCACTGGGCCGGTAAGATATAATCTAAGTCAAATCCCTTATTTTGACTACTGGCTCCTCACACAGCTCCTGACTCACGACAGTGTGTTGCCCATCGCTCAGTTCTGACTAAAGGATTTTATGCAGCCACTGCTGGAGGGGACATTTTGGGACCCAAAATATCCTACGCCACTAAATTCTGGTGTACTTTTTAACAGGGATCAACATACAAACACTGAGAAGCCAATCCCCCCGCCCCACTACTTTATATGGAAACAACTGGAAAAACCTCTGTGATTGAGGCTACCAACATGGCGCCATTTTGTACAACGAACAATTCCGAGGTCATTCTTACTACTACTTTAGTTCTACTTTACTACCGCTTTACTACTACTTTACTACTACTTTACTACTGCTTTACTACTGCTTTACTACCACTTTACTACTACTTTACTACCACTTTACTACTGCTTCACTACTACTTTACTACCATTTTACTACTGCCTTGCTACTGCTTTACTATCATTTTACTACTACTATGCTATCCTTTTACTACTACTTTACAGCTATTTTACTACTATTCCACCGCTTTACTATTGGACCATTTTATTACTACTTTACTACTATCTTACTGCTGTTTCTCTACTGCCTTACTACCATTTTACTACTATTTTACTACTGAATTACTACTACTACTTTACTACTGTCTTACTACTACTTTACTGCTATTTTACTACTATTCCACCACTTTACTATTGTTTTACCATTACTTAACTGCTATTTCATTACTGGTTTACTATTGCTTTACTACCACTTTACTTCCACTTTACTACTGCTACTTTATTACTTATCCTACTTTACTATTTATACAGTAGACCTTCCTGGACAATGGCATGCCTGTCTATAGTAACAAATAGTATTGTTACTATTTTATTAATTGTATATTATTAATGGTATATACTGCCCCTCATCCGTAGATTTAAGGTTGGTTTACAACTTAAAAATGCAAGGTAAAAAACACCTTAACCGGCAGAATTTATTTTAAAAAAAAAAATCCCTAAGCCCCGGGGCCACAATTTTATCTGACTTTCGGCCATTCACTCAAAAATGCTGCCAAACTGTTGCAAATGCTTCCCTGAAAGGTTTGACAGTCGAAACAGAAGGCTTTTTATCACAGGAAAAGAAATCAGCCCTCGACAACTTAACCGGCAGAAAAACATTTTTTTGAAAAAATCACTCAAAAATGGTACTATTTACTTTACTACTGTTTTACTACTACTTTACTGCGATTTTACTACTATTCCACCACTTTACTGTTGTTTTACCATTACTTAATTGCTACTTCACTACTGGTTTACTATTGCTTTACTACCACTTTACTTCCACTTTACTACTGCTACTTTATTACTTATCCTACTTTACTATTTATACAGTAGACCTTCCTGAACAATGGCATGCCTGTCTATAGTAACAAATAGTATTGTTACTATTTTATTAATTGTATATACTGCCCCTCATCCGTAGATTTAAGGTTGGTTTACAACTTAAAAATGCAAGGTAAAAAACACCTTAACCGGCAGAATATTTTTTTTTAAAAAAATCCCCAATTTTATCAAAAATCTGACTTTCGGCAATTGACTCAAAAATGGTGCCAAACGGTTTTAAATGCTTCCCTGAGATGTCTGGCTGTCGAAACAGAAGGCTTTTTATCACAGGAGAAGAAATCAGCCCTCGACAACATAACTGTCAGAAAAACATTTTTTTGATGTGACCTTCGGCGATTCACTCAAAAATGGTGCCAAACAGTTGCAAATGCTCCCCTGAAAGGTTTGGCGGTCGAAACAGAAGGCTTTTTATCACAGGAAAAGTAATCAGCCCTTGACAACTTAACCGGCAGAAAAACATTTTTTTGACAAAATCCCTAAGCCCAGGGGTCACAATTTCATCAAAAATCTGACTTTCGGCAATTCACTCAAAAATGGTGCCAAACAGTTGCAAATGCTCCCCTGAGATCTTTGGCGGTCGAAACAGAAGGCTTTTTATCACAGGAAAAGTAATCAGCCCTTGACAACTTAACCGGCAGAAAAACATTTTTTTGAAAAAATCCCTAAGCCCCGGAGTCACAATTTCCCTGAGAGGTTTGGCGGTCGAAACAGAAGGCTTATTATCTCAGGAAAAGAAATCAGCCCTCGACAATTTAACCGGCAGAGAAAGATTTTTTTCAAAAAATCCCTAAGCCCCGGGGTCACAATTTCATCAAAAATGTGACTTTCAGCAATTCACTCAAAAATGGTGCCAAACGGTTGTAAATGCTCCCCTGAGAGGTTTGCGGGTCGAAACAGAAGGCTTTTTATCACAGGAAAAGAAATCAGCCTTCAACAACTTAACCGGCAGAAAAACATTTTTTTGAAAAAATCCCTAAGCCCCGGGGTCACAATTTCATCAAAAATCTGACTTTCGGCAATTCACTCCAAAATGGTGCCAAACGGTTGCAAATTCTCCCCTGAGAGGTTTGCGGATCGAAACAGAAGGCTTTTTATCACAGGAAAAGAAATCAGCCCTCGACAACTTAACCGGCAGAAAAACATTTTTTTGAAAATAAATCACTCAAAAATGGTGCCAAACGGTTGCAAATGCTCCCCTGAAAAGTTTTGCGGTCGAGACAGAAGGCTTTTTATCACAGGACAGAAAATCCTTAACCGGCAAGAAAAGATTTTTTTGAAAAAATCCCTAAGCCACGGGGTCACAATTTCATCAAAAATCTGACTTTCGGCAATTCACCCAAAAATGGTGGCAAACGGTTGCAAATGCTCTCCTGAAAGGTTTGATGGTCCAAACAGAAGGCTTTTTATCACAGGAAAAGAAATCAGCCCTCGACAACATAACCGGCAGAAAAACATTTTTTTGAAAAAATCCCTAAGCCCCTGGGTCACAATTTCAGCAAAAATCTGACTTTTGGCAATTCACTCAAAAATGGTGCCAAACAGTTGCAAATGCTCCCCTGAGATCTTTGGCGGTCGAAACAGAAGGCTTTTTATCACAGGAAAAGAAATCAGCCCTCGAAAACTTCACCAGCAGAAAAACATTTTTTTGAAAAAATCCCTAAGCCCCGGAGTCACAATTTCCCTGAGAGGTTTAGCGGTCGAAACAGAAGGCTTATTATCTCAGGAAAAGAAATCAGCCCTCGACAATTTAACCGGCAGAAAAACATTTTTTTGAAAATAAATCACTCAAAAATGGTGCCAAACGGTTGCAAATGCTCCCCTGAAAAGTTTTGCGGTCGAGACAGAAGGCTTTTTATCACAGGACAGAAAATCCTTAACCGGCAAGAAAAGATTTTTTTGAAAAAATCCCTAAGCCACGGGGTCACAATTTCATAAAAAATCTGACTTTCGGCAATTGACTCAAAAATGGTGCCAAACGGTTGCAAATGCTCCCATGAGATGTTTGGCGGTCGAAACAGAAGGCTTTTTATCACAGGACAAGAAATCAGCCCGCGACAACATAACCGGCAGAAAAACATTTTTTTGAAAATATCCCTAAGCCCCTTGGTCACAATTTCATCAAAAATCTGACTTTTGGCAATTCACTCAAAAATGGTGCCTACTGAAGAAAGTAGGAAACACCACTGGGCCGGTAAGATATAATCTAATTCAAATCCCTTATTTTGACTACTGGCTCCTCACACAGCTCCTGACTCACGACAGTGTGTTGCCCATCGCTCAGTTCTGACTAAAGGATTTTATGCAGCCACTGCTGGAGGGGACATTTTGGGACCCAAAATATCCAACGCCACTAAATTCTGGTGTACTTTTTAACAGGGATCAACATACAAACACTGAGAAGCCAATCCCCCCGCCCCACTACTTTATATGGAAACAACTGGAAAAACCTCTGTGATTGAGACTACCAACATGGCGCCATTTTGTACAACGAACAATTCCGAGGTCATTCTTACTACTACTTTAGTACTACTTTACTACCGCTTTACTACTACTTTACTACTACTTTACTACTGCTTTACTACTGCTTTACTACCGCTTTACTACTACTTTACTACCACTTTACTACTACTTTACTACTACTTTACTACCGCTTTACTACTACTTTACTACCACTTTACTACTGCTTCACTACTACTTTACTACCATTTTACTACTGCCTTGCTACTGCTTTACTATCATTTTACTACTACTATGCTATCCTTTTACTCTTACTATACATCTATTTTACTACTATTCCACCGCTTTACTATTGGACCATTTTATTACTACTTTACTACTATCTTACTGCTGTTTCTCTACTGCCTTACTACCATTTTACTACTATTTTACTACTGAATTACTACTACTACTTTACTACTGTCTTACTACTACTTTACTGCTATTTTACTACTATTCCACCACTTTACTATTGTTTTACCATTAATTAACTGCTACTTCACTACTGGTTTACTATTGCTTTACTACCACTTTACTTCCACTTTACTACTGCTACTTTATTACTTATCCTACTTTACTATTTATACAGTAGACCTTCCTGGACAATGGCATGCCTGTCTATAGTAACAAATAGTATTCTTACTATTTTATTAATTGTATATTATTAATTGTATATACTGCCCCTCATCCGTAGATTTAAGGTTGGTTTACAACTTAAAAATGCAAGGTAAAAAACACCTTAACCGGCAGAATTTATTTTTTTAAAAAAATCCCTAAGCCCCGGGGCCACAATTTTATCTGACTTTCGGCCATTCACTCAAAAATGGTGCCAAACTGTTGCAAATGCTTCCCTGAAAGGTTTGACAGTCGAAACAGAAGGCTTTTTATCACAGGAAAAGAAATCAGCCGGAACACCGGTTGGGAAACACTGGTCTATAGTAACAAATAGTATTGTTACTATTTTATTAATTGTATATACTGCCCCTCATCCGTAGATTTAAGGTTGGTTTACAACTTAAAAATGCAAGGTAAAAAACACCTTAACCGGCAGAATATTTTTTTTAAAAAAAATCCCCAATTTTATCAAAAATCTGACTTTCGGCAATTGACTCAAAAATGGTGCCAAACGGTTTTAAATGCTTCCCTGAGATGTCTGGCTGTCGAAACAGAAGGCTTTTTATCACAGGAAAAGAAATCAGCCCTCGACAACTTAAAAGGCAGAAAAACATTTTTTTGACAAAATCCCTAAGCCCCGGGGTCACAATTTCATCAAAAATCTGACTTTTGGCAATTCACTCAAAAATGGTGCCAAACAGTTGCAAATGCTCCCCTGAGATCTTTGGCGGTCGAAACAGAAGGCTTTTTATCACAGGAAAAGAAATCAGCCCTCGACAACTTAACCGGCAGAAAAACATTTTTTTGAAAAAATCACTCAAAAATGGTACTATTTACTTTACTACTGTTTTACTACTACTTTACTGCGATTTTACTACTATTCCACCACTTTACTGTTGTTTTACCATTACTTAATTGCTACTTCACTACTGGTTTACTATTGCTTTACTACCACTTTACTTCCACTTTACTACTGCTACTTTATTACTTATCCTACTTTACTATTTATACAGTAGACCTTCCTGAACAATGGCATGCCTGTCTATAGTAACAAATAGTATTGTTACTATTTTATTAATTGTATATACTGCCCCTCATCCGTAGATTTAAGGTTGGTTTACAACTTAAAAATGCAAGGTAAAAAACAGCTTAACCGGCAGAATATTTTTTTTAAAAAAAATCCCCAATTTTATCAAAAATCTGACTTTCGGCAATTGACTCAAAAATGGTGCCAAACGGTTTTAAATGCTTCCCTGAGATGTCTAGCTGTCGAAACAGAAGGCTTTTTATCAAAGGAGAAGAAATCAGCCGTCGACAACATAACTGTCAGAAAAACATTTTTTTTATGTGACCTTCGGCGATTCACTCAAAAATGATGCCAAACGGTTGCAAATGCTCCCCTGAAAGGTTTGGCGGTCGAAACAGAAGGCTTTTTATCACAGGAAAAGTAATCAGCCCTCGAAAACTTAACCGGCAGAAAAACATTTTTTTGAAAAAAATCCCTAAGCCCCGGAGTCACAATTTCCCTGAGAGGTTTGGCGGTCGAAACAGAAGGTTTTTATCTCAGGAAAAGAAATCAGCCCTCGACAATTTAACCGGCAGAGAAAGATTTTTTTCAAAAAATCCCTAAGCCCCAGGGTCACAATTTCATCAAAAATCTGACTTTTGGCAATTCACTCAAAAATGGTGCCAAACAGTTGCAAATGCTCCCCTGAGATCTTTGGCGGTCGAAACAGAAGGCTTTTTATCTTACTACCATTTTACTACTTTTTACTACTGCATTACTACTACCATTTACTACTGTTTTACTACTACTTTACTTCTATTTTACTACTATTCCAACACTTTACTATTGTTTTACCATTACTTAACTGCTACTTCACTACTGGTTTACTATTGCTTTACTACCACTTTACTTCCACTTTACTACTGCTACTTTATTACTTATCCTACTTTACTATTTATACAGTAGACCTTCCTGAACAATGGCATGCCTGTCTATAGTAACAAATAGTATTGTTACTATTTTATTAATTGTATATACTACCCCTCATCCGTAGATTTAAGGTTGGTTTACAACTTAAAAATGCAAGGTAAAAAACACCCTAACCGGCAGAATTTTTTTTTAAAAAAAATCCCTAAGCCCCGGGGCCACAATTTTATCAAAAATCTGACTTTCGGCCATTCACTCAAAAATGGTGCCAAACTGTTGCAAATGCTTCCCTGAAAGGTTTGACAGTCGAAACAGAAGGCTTTTTATCACAGGAAAAGAAATCAGCCCTCGACAACTTAACCGGCAGAAAAACATTTTTTTGAAAAAATCACTCAAAAATGGTACTATTTACTTTACTACTGTTTTACTACTACTTTACTGCGATTTTACTACTATTCCACCACTTTACTGTTGTTTTACCATTACTTAATTGCTACTTCACTACTGGTTTACTATTGCTTTACTACCACTTTACTTCCACTTTACTACTGCTACTTTATTACTTTTCCTACTTTACTATTTATACAGTAGACCTTCCTGAACAATGGCATGCCTGTCTATAGTAACAAATAGTATTGTTACTATTTTATTAATTGTATATACTGCCCCGCCTCCGTAGATTTAAGGTTGGTTTACAACTTGAAAATGCAAGGTAAAAAACACCTTAACCGGCAGAATATTTTTTTAAAAAAAAATCCCCAATTTTATCAAAAATCTGACTTTCGGCAATTGACTCAAAAATGGTGCCAAACGGTTTTAAATGCTTCCCTGAGATGTCTGGCTGTCGAAACAGAAGGCTTTTTATCAAAGGAGAAGAAATCAGCCGTCGACAACATAACTGTCAGAAAAACATTTTTTTGATGTGACCTTCGGCGATTCACTCAAAAATGATGCCAAACGGTTGCAAATGCTCCCCTGAAAGGTTTGGCGGTCGAAACAGAAGGCTTTTTATCACAGGAAAAGTAATCAGCCCTTGACAACTTAACTGGCAGAAAAACATTTTTTTGACAAAATCCCTAAGCCCCGGAGTCACAATTTCCCTGACAGGTTTGGCGGTCGAAACAGAAGGCTTTTTATCTCAGGAAAACAAATCAGCCCTCGACAACTTAACCGGCAGAAAAACATTTTTTTGAAAAAATCCCTAAGCCCCAGGGTCACAATTTCAGCAAAAATCTGACTTTCGGCAATTCACTCAAAAATGGTGCCAAACAGTTTCAAATTCTCCCCTGAGAGGTTTGCGGGTCGAAACAGAAGACTTTTTATCACAGGAAAACAAATCAGCCCTCAACAACTTAACCGGCAGAAAAACATTTTTTTGAAAAAATCCCTAAGCCCCAGGGTCACAATTTCATCAAAAATCTGACTTTCGGCAATTCACCCAAAAATGGTGGCAAACGGTTGCAAATGCTCCCCTGAAAGGTTTGATGGTCCAAACAGAAGGCTTTTTATCACAGGAAAAGAAATCAGCCCTCGACAACATAACCGGCAGAAAAACATTTTTTTGAAAAAATCCCTAAGCCCCTGGGTCACAATTTCAGCAAAAATCTGACTTTTGGCAATTCACTCAAAAATGGTGCCAAACAGTTGCAAATGCTCCCCTGAGATCTTTGGCGGTCGAAACAGAAGGCTTTTTATCACAGGAAAAGAAATCAGCCCTCGAAAACTTCACCAGCAGAAAAACATTTTTTTGAAAAAATCCCTAAGCCCCGGAGTCACAATTTCCCTGAGAGGTTTAGCGGTCGAAACAGAAGGCTTATTATCTCAGGAAAAGAAATCAGCCCTCGACAATTTAACCGGCAGAAAAACATTTTTTTGAAAATAAATCACTCAAAAATGGTGCCAAACGGTTGCAAATGCTCCCCTGAAAAGTTTTGCGGTCGAGACAGAAGGCTTTTTATCACAGGACAGAAAATCCTTAACCGGCAAGAAAAGATTTTTTTGAAAAAATCCCTAAGCCACGGGGTCACAATTTCATAAAAAATCTGACTTTCGGCAATTGACTCAAAAATGGTGCCAAACGGTTGCAAATGCTCCCATGAGATGTTTGGCGGTCGAAACAGAAGGCTTTTTATCACAGGACAAGAAATCAGCCCGCGACAACATAACCGGCAGAAAAAGATTTTTTTGAAAATATCCCTAAGCCCCTTGGTCACAATTTCATCAAAAATCTGACTTTTGGCAATTCACTCAAAAATGGTGCCTACTGAAGAAAGTAGGAAACACCACTGGGCCGGTAAGATATAATCTAATTCAAATCCCTTATTTTGACTACTGGCTCCTCACACAGCTCCTGACTCACGACAGTGTGTTGCCCATCGCTCAGTTCTGACTAAAGGATTTTATGCAGCCACTGCTGGAGGGGACATTTTGGGACCCAAAATATCCAACGCCACTAAATTCTGGTGTACTTTTTAACAGGGATCAACATACAAACACTGAGAAGCCAATCCCCCCGCCCCACTACTTTATATGGAAACAACTGGAAAAACCTCTGTGATTGAGACTACCAACATGGCGCCATTTTGTACAACGAACAATTCCGAGGTCATTCTTACTACTACTTTAGTACTACTTTACTACCGCTTTACTACTACTTTACTACTGCTTTACTACTGCTTTACTACCGCTTTACTACTACTTTACTACCACTTTACTACTACTTTACTACTACTTTACTACCGCTTTACTACTACTTTACTACCACTTTACTACTGCTTCACTACTACTTTACTACCATTTTACTACTGCCTTGCTACTGCTTTACTATCATTTTACTACTACTATGCTATCCTTTTACTCTTACTATACATCTATTTTACTACTATTCCACCGCTTTACTATTGGACCATTTTATTACTACTTTACTACTATCTTACTGCTGTTTCTCTACTGCCTTACTACCATTTTACTACTATTTTACTACTGAATTACTACTACTACTTTACTACTGTCTTACTACTACTTTACTGCTATTTTACTACTATTCCACCACTTTACTATTGTTTTACCATTAATTAACTGCTACTTCACTACTGGTTTACTATTGCTTTACTACCACTTTACTTCCACTTTACTACTGCTACTTTATTACTTATCCTACTTTACTATTTATACAGTAGACCTTCCTGGACAATGGCATGCCTGTCTATAGTAACAAATAGTATTCTTACTATTTTATTAATTGTATATTATTAATTGTATATACTGCCCCTCATCCGTAGATTTAAGGTTGGTTTACAACTTAAAAATGCAAGGTAAAAAACACCTTAACCGGCAGAATTTATTTTTTTAAAAAAATCCCTAAGCCCCGGGGCCACAATTTTATCTGACTTTCGGCCATTCACTCAAAAATGGTGCCAAACTGTTGCAAATGCTTCCCTGAAAGGTTTGACAGTCGAAACAGAAGGCTTTTTATCACAGGAAAAGAAATCAGCCGGAACACCGGTTGGGAAACACTGGTCTATAGTAACAAATAGTATTGTTACTATTTTATTAATTGTATATACTGCCCCTCATCCGTAGATTTAAGGTTGGTTTACAACTTAAAAATGCAAGGTAAAAAACACCTTAACCGGCAGAATATTTTTTTTAAAAAAAATCCCCAATTTTATCAAAAATCTGACTTTCGGCAATTGACTCAAAAATGGTGCCAAACGGTTTTAAATGCTTCCCTGAGATGTCTGGCTGTCGAAACAGAAGGCTTTTTATCACAGGAAAAGAAATCAGCCCTCGACAACTTAAAAGGCAGAAAAACATTTTTTTGACAAAATCCCTAAGCCCCGGGGTCACAATTTCATCAAAAATCTGACTTTTGGCAATTCACTCAAAAATGGTGCCAAACAGTTGCAAATGCTCCCCTGAGATCTTTGGCGGTCGAAACAGAAGGCTTTTTATCACAGGAAAAGAAATCAGCCCTCGACAACTTAACCGGCAGAAAAACATTTTTTTGAAAAAATCACTCAAAAATGGTACTATTTACTTTACTACTGTTTTACTACTACTTTACTGCGATTTTACTACTATTCCACCACTTTACTGTTGTTTTACCATTACTTAATTGCTACTTCACTACTGGTTTACTATTGCTTTACTACCACTTTACTTCCACTTTACTACTGCTACTTTATTACTTATCCTACTTTACTATTTATACAGTAGACCTTCCTGAACAATGGCATGCCTGTCTATAGTAACAAATAGTATTGTTACTATTTTATTAATTGTATATACTGCCCCTCATCCGTAGATTTAAGGTTGGTTTACAACTTAAAAATGCAAGGTAAAAAACAGCTTAACCGGCAGAATATTTTTTTTTAAAAAAATCCCCAATTTTATCAAAAATCTGACTTTCGGCAATTGACTCAAAAATGGTGCCAAACGGTTTTAAATGCTTCCCTGAGATGTCTAGCTGTCGAAACAGAAGGCTTTTTATCAAAGGAGAAGAAATCAGCCGTCGACAACATAACTGTCAGAAAAACATTTTTTTTATGTGACCTTCGGCGATTCACTCAAAAATGATGCCAAACGGTTGCAAATGCTCCCCTGAAAGGTTTGGCGGTCGAAACAGAAGGCTTTTTATCACAGGAAAAGTAATCAGCCCTCGAAAACTTAACCGGCAGAAAAACATTTTTTTGAAAAAAATCCCTAAGCCCCGGAGTCACAATTTCCCTGAGAGGTTTGGCGGTCGAAACAGAAGGTTTTTATCTCAGGAAAAGAAATCAGCCCTCGACAATTTAACCGGCAGAGAAAGATTTTTTTCAAAAAATCCCTAAGCCCCAGGGTCACAATTTCATCAAAAATCTGACTTTTGGCAATTCACTCAAAAATGGTGCCAAACAGTTGCAAATGCTCCCCTGAGATCTTTGGCGGTCGAAACAGAAGGCTTTTTATCTTACTACCATTTTACTACTTTTTACTACTGCATTACTACTACCATTTACTACTGTTTTACTACTACTTTACTTCTATTTTACTACTATTCCAACACTTTACTATTGTTTTACCATTACTTAACTGCTACTTCACTACTGGTTTACTATTGCTTTACTACCACTTTACTTCCACTTTACTACTGCTACTTTATTACTTATCCTACTTTACTATTTATACAGTAGACCTTCCTGAACAATGGCATGCCTGTCTATAGTAACAAATAGTATTGTTACTATTTTATTAATTGTATATACTACCCCTCATCCGTAGATTTAAGGTTGGTTTACAACTTAAAAATGCAAGGTAAAAAACACCCTAACCGGCAGAATTTTTTTTTAAAAAAAATCCCTAAGCCCCGGGGCCACAATTTTATCAAAAATCTGACTTTCGGCCATTCACTCAAAAATGGTGCCAAACTGTTGCAAATGCTTCCCTGAAAGGTTTGACAGTCGAAACAGAAGGCTTTTTATCACAGGAAAAGAAATCAGCCCTCGACAACTTAACCGGCAGAAAAACATTTTTTTGAAAAAATCACTCAAAAATGGTACTATTTACTTTACTACTGTTTTACTACTACTTTACTGCGATTTTACTACTATTCCACCACTTTACTGTTGTTTTACCATTACTTAATTGCTACTTCACTACTGGTTTACTATTGCTTTACTACCACTTTACTTCCACTTTACTACTGCTACTTTATTACTTTTCCTACTTTACTATTTATACAGTAGACCTTCCTGAACAATGGCATGCCTGTCTATAGTAACAAATAGTATTGTTACTATTTTATTAATTGTATATACTGCCCCGCCTCCGTAGATTTAAGGTTGGTTTACAACTTGAAAATGCAAGGTAAAAAACACCTTAACCGGCAGAATATTTTTTTAAAAAAAAATCCCCAATTTTATCAAAAATCTGACTTTCGGCAATTGACTCAAAAATGGTGCCAAACGGTTTTAAATGCTTCCCTGAGATGTCTGGCTGTCGAAACAGAAGGCTTTTTATCAAAGGAGAAGAAATCAGCCGTCGACAACATAACTGTCAGAAAAACATTTTTTTGATGTGACCTTCGGCGATTCACTCAAAAATGATGCCAAACGGTTGCAAATGCTCCCCTGAAAGGTTTGGCGGTCGAAACAGAAGGCTTTTTATCACAGGAAAAGTAATCAGCCCTTGACAACTTAACTGGCAGAAAAACATTTTTTTGACAAAATCCCTAAGCCCCGGAGTCACAATTTCCCTGACAGGTTTGGCGGTCGAAACAGAAGGCTTTTTATCTCAGGAAAACAAATCAGCCCTCGACAACTTAACCGGCAGAAAAACATTTTTTTGAAAAAATCCCTAAGCCCCAGGGTCACAATTTCAGCAAAAATCTGACTTTCGGCAATTCACTCAAAAATGGTGCCAAACAGTTTCAAATTCTCCCCTGAGAGGTTTGCGGGTCGAAACAGAAGACTTTTTATCACAGGAAAACAAATCAGCCCTCAACAACTTAACCGGCAGAAAAACATTTTTTTGAAAAAATCCCTAAGCCCCAGGGTCACAATTTCATCAAAAATCTGACTTTCGGCAATTCACCCAAAAATGGTGGCAAACGGTTGCAAATGCTCCCCTGAAAGGTTTGATGGTCCAAACAGAAGGCTTTTCATCTCAGGAAAAGAAATCAGCCCTGGACAATATAACCGGCAGAGAAAGATTTTTTTTCAAAAAATACCTGAGCCCCGGGGTCACAATTTCATCAAAAATCTGACTTTCGGCAATTGACTAAAAAATGGTGCCAAACGGTTGCAAATGTTCCCATGAGATGTTTTGCGGTCGAAACAGAAGGCTTTTTATCACAGGACAAGAAATCAGCCCGCGACAACTTAACTGTCAGAAAAAGATTTTTTTGAAAAAATCCCTAAGGTCACAATTTCATAAAAAATCTGACTTACAGCAATTGACTCAAAAATGGTGCCAAACGGATGCAAATGCTTCCGTGAGATGTCTGGCTGTCGAAACAGAAGGCTTTTTATCAAAGGAGAAGAAATCAGCCCTCGACAACATAACTGTCAGAAAAACATTTTTTTGATGTGACCTTCGGCGATTCACTCAAAAATGGTGCCAAACGGTTGCAAATGCTCCCCTTAAAGGTTTGGCGGTCGAAACAGAAGGCTTTTTATCACAGGAATAGTAATCAGCCCTTGACAACTTAACCGGCAGAAAAACATTTTTTTTGACAAAATCCCTAAGCCCCGGGGTCACAATTTCATCAAAAATCTGACTTTTGGCAATTCACTCAAAAATGGTGCCAAACAGTTGCAAATGCTCCCCTGAGATCTTTGGCGGTCGAAACAGAAGGCTTTTTGTCACAGGAAAAGAAATCAGCCCTCGACAACTTAACCGGCAGAAAAACATTTTTTTGAAAAAATCAGTCAAAAATCGTGCCAAACGGTTGCAAATGCTCCCCTGAAAAGTTTTGCGGTCGAGACAGAAGGCTTTTTATCACAGGACAGAAAATCCTTAACCGGCAAGAAAAGATTTTTTTGAAAAAATCCCCAAGCCACGGGGTCACAATTTCATCAAAAATCTGACTTTCGGCAATTCACCCAAAAATGGTGGCAAACGGTTGCAAATGCTCCCCTGAAAGGTTTGATGGTCCAAACAGAAGGCTTTTCATCTCAGGAAAAGAAATCAGCCCTCGACAATTTAACCGGCAGAGAAAGATTTTTTTTCAAAAAATACCTGAGCCCCGGGGTCACAATTTCATCAAAAATCTGACTTTCGGCAATTGACTCAAAAATGGTGCCAAACAGTTGCCAATGCTCCCCTGAGAATTTTGGCAGTCGAAACAAAAGTCTTTTTATCAAAAGACAAGAAATCAGCCCCCAACAACTTAACGGGCGGAAAAACATTTTTTTGAAAAAATCCCTAACCCCGGGGTCACAATTTCATCAAAAATCTGACTTTCGGCAATTGACTCAAAAATTTTGCGAAACGGTTGCAAATGCTCCCATGAGATGTTTCGCGGTCGAAACAGAAGCCTTTTTATCACAGGAAAAGAAATCATCCCGCGACAACTTAACTGTCAAAATTTTTTTTTTTTCAAAAAATCCCTAAGCCCCCGAGTCCCAATTTCAGCAAAAATCTGACTTTCGGCAATTGACTTAAAAATGGTGCCAAACGGTTGCAAATGTTCCCATGAGATGTTTTGCGTTCGAAACAGAAGGCTTTTTATCACAGGAAAAGAAATCAGCCCGCGACAACTTAACTGTCAAAAATTTTTTTTTTTCAAAAAATCCCTAAGCCCCCGAGTCCCAATTTCAGCAAAAATCTGACTTTCGGCAATTCACTCAAAAATGGTGCCAAACAGTTGCAAATGCTCCCCTGAAAAGTTTCGCGATCAAAACAGAAGGCTTTTTATCACAGGACAGAAAATCCTTAACCGGAAGAAAAAGATTTTTTTTGAAAGAATCCCTAAGCCCCGGGGTCACAATTTCATGAAAAATCTGACTTTCGGCAATGGACTCAAAAATAGTGCCAAACGGTTGCAAAAGCTCCCCTGAGATCTTTGGCGGTCGAAACAGAAAGCTTTTTATCTTACTACCATTTTACTACTTTTTACTACTGCATTACTACTACCATTTACTACTGTTTTACTACTACTTTACTGCTATTTTACTACTATTCCACCACTTTACTATTGTTTTACCATTACTTAACTGCTACTTCACTACTGGTTTACTATTGGTTTACTACCACTTTACTTCCACTTTACTACTGCTACTTTATTACTTATCCTACTTTACTATTTATACAGTAGACCTTCTTGAACAATGGCATGCCTGTCTATAGTAACAAATAGTATTGTTACTATTTTATTAATTGTATATACTGCCCCTCATCCGTAGATTTAAGGTTGGTTTACAACTTAAAAATGCAAGGTAAAAAACACCCTAACCGGCAGAATTTTTTTTTAAAAAAAAATCCCTAAGCCCCGGGGCCACAATTTGATCAAAAATCTGACTTTCGGCCATTCACTCAAAAATGGTGCCAAACTATTGCAAATGCCTCCCTGAAAGGTTTGACACTCGAAACAGAAGGCTTTTTATCATAGGAAAAGAAATCAGCCCTCGACAACTTAACCGGCAGAAAAACATTTTTTTGAAAAAATCACTCAAAAACGGTATTATTTAGTTTACTACTGTTTTACTACTACTTTACTGCGATTTTACTACTATTCCACCACTTTACTATTGTTTTACCATTACTTAATTGCTACTTCACTACTGGTTTACTATTGCTTTACTACCACTTTACTTCCACTTTACTACTGCTACTTTATTACTTATCCTACTTTACTATTTATACAGTAGACCTTCCTGAACAATGGCATGCCTGTCTATAGTAACAAATAGTATTGTTACTATTTTATTAATTGTATATACTGCCCCTCATCCGTAGATTTAAGGTTGGTTTACAAGTTAAAAATGCAAGGTAAAAAACACCTTAACCGGCAGAATTTTTTTTTAAAAAAAATCCCCAATTTTATCAAAAATCTGACTTTCGGCAATTGACTCAAAAATGGTGCCAAACGGTTGCAAATGCTCCCCTGAGATCTTTGGCGGTCGAAACAGAAGGCTTTGTGTCACAGGAAAAGAAATCAGCCCTCGACAACTTAACTGTCAGAAAAACATTTTTTTTTGAAAAAAAATCCCTAAGCCCCGGGGTCACAATTTCAGCAAAAATCTGACTTTCGGCAATTCACTCAAAAATGGTGCCAAACGGTTGCAAATGCTCCCCTGAGATCTTTGCCGGTCGAAACAGAAGGCTTTTTATCACAGGAAAAGTAATCAGCCCTTGACAACTTAACCGGCAGAAAATTATTTTTTTGAAAAAATCCCTAAGCCCCGGGGTCACAATTTCATCAAAAATCTGACTTTCGGCCATTCACTCAAAAATGGTGCCTACTGAAGAAAGTAGGAAACACCACTGGGCCGGTAAGATATAATCTAAGTCAAATCCCTTATTTTGACTACTGGCTCCTCACACAGCTCCTGACTCACGACAGTGTGTTGCCCATCGCTCAGTTCTGACTAAAGGATTTTATGCAGCCACTGCTGGAGGGGACATTTTGGGACCCAAAATATCCTACGCCACTAAATTCTGGTGTACTTTTTAACAGGGATCAACATACAAACACTGAGAAGCCAATCCCCCCGCCCCACTACTTTATATGGAAACAACTGGAAAAACCTCTGTGATTGAGGCTACCAACATGGCGCCATTTTGTACAACGAACAATTCCGAGGTCATTCTTACTACTACTTTAGTTCTACTTTACTACCGCTTTACTACTACTTTACTACTACTTTACTACTGCTTTACTACTGCTTTACTACTGCTTTACTACCACTTTACTACTACTTTACTACCACTTTACTACTGCTTCACTACTACTTTACTACCATTTTACTACTGCCTTGCTACTGCTTTACTATCATTTTACTACTACTATGCTATCCTTTTACTACTACTTTACAGCTATTTTACTACTATTCCACCGCTTTACTATTGGACCATTTTATTACTACTTTACTACTATCTTACTGCTGTTTCTCTACTGCCTTACTACCATTTTACTACTATTTTACTACTGAATTACTACTACTACTTTACTACTGTCTTACTACTACTTTACTGCTATTTTACTACTATTCCACCACTTTACTATTGTTTTACCATTACTTAACTGCTATTTCATTACTGGTTTACTATTGCTTTACTACCACTTTACTTCCACTTTACTACTGCTACTTTATTACTTATCCTACTTTACTATTTATACAGTAGACCTTCCTGGACAATGGCATGCCTGTCTATAGTAACAAATAGTATTCTTACTATTTTATTAATTGTATATTATTAATGGTATATACTGCCCCTCATCCGTAGATTTAAGGTTGGTTTACAACTTAAAAATGCAAGGTAAAAAACACCTTAACCGGCAGAATTTATTTTTTTAAAAAAATCCCTAAGCCCCGGGGCCACAATTTTATCTGACTTTCGGCCATTCACTCAAAAATGCTGCCAAACTGTTGCAAATGCTTCCCTGAAAGGTTTGACAGTCGAAACAGAAGGCTTTTTATCACAGGAAAAGAAATCAGCCCTCGACAACTTAACCGGCAGAAAAACATTTTTTTGAAAAAATCACTCAAAAATGGTACTATTTACTTTACTACTGTTTTACTACTACTTTACTGCGATTTTACTACTATTCCACCACTTTACTGTTGTTTTACCATTACTTAATTGCTACTTCACTACTGGTTTACTATTGCTTTACTACCACTTTACTTCCACTTTACTACTGCTACTTTATTACTTATCCTACTTTACTATTTATACAGTAGACCTTCCTGAACAATGGCATGCCTGTCTATAGTAACAAATAGTATTGTTACTATTTTATTAATTGTATATACTGCCCCGCCTCCGTAGATTTAAGGTTGGTTTACAACTTGAAAATGCAAGGTAAAAAACACCTTAACCGGCAGAATATTTTTTTAAAAAAAAATCCCCAATTTTATCAAAAATCTGACTTTCGGCAATTGACTCAAAAATGGTGCCAAACGGTTTTAAATGCTTCCCTGAGATGTCTGGCTGTCGAAACAGAAGGCTTTTTATCAAAGGAGAAGAAATCAGCCGTCGACAACATAACTGTCAGAAAAACATTTTTTTGATGTGACCTTCGGCGATTCACTCAAAAATGATGCCAAACGGTTGCAAATGCTCCCCTGAAAGGTTTGGCGGTCGAAACAGAAGGCTTTTTATCACAGGAAAAGTAATCAGCCCTTGACAACTTAACTGGCAGAAAAACATTTTTTTGACAAAATCCCTAAGCCCCGGAGTCACAATTTCCCTGACAGGTTTGGCGGTCGAAACAGAAGGCTTTTTATCTCAGGAAAACAAATCAGCCCTCGACAACTTAACCGGCAGAAAAACATTTTTTTGAAAAAATCCCTAAGCCCCAGGGTCACAATTTCAGCAAAAATCTGACTTTCGGCAATTCACTCAAAAATGGTGCCAAACAGTTTCAAATTCTCCCCTGAGAGGTTTGCGGGTCGAAACAGAAGACTTTTTATCACAGGAAAACAAATCAGCCCTCAACAACTTAACCGGCAGAAAAACATTTTTTTGAAAAAATCCCTAAGCCCCAGGGTCACAATTTCATCAAAAATCTGACTTTCGGCAATTCACCCAAAAATGGTGGCAAACGGTTGCAAATGCTCTCCTGAAAGGTTTGATGGTCCAAACAGAAGGCTTTTTATCACAGGAAAAGAAATCAGCCCTCGACAACATAACCGGCAGAAAAACATTTTTTTGAAAAAATCCCTAAGCCCCTGGGTCACAATTTCAGCAAAAATCTGACTTTTGGCAATTCACTCAAAAATGGTGCCAAACAGTTGCAAATGCTCCCCTGAGATCTTTGGCGGTCGAAACAGAAGGCTTTTTATCACAGGAAAAGAAATCAGCCCTCGAAAACTTCACCAGCAGAAAAACATTTTTTTGAAAAAATCCCTAAGCCCCGGAGTCACAATTTCCCTGAGAGGTTTAGCGGTCGAAACAGAAGGCTTATTATCTCAGGAAAAGAAATCAGCCCTCGACAATTTAACCGGCAGAAAAACATTTTTTTGAAAATAAATCACTCAAAAATGGTGCCAAACGGTTGCAAATGCTCCCCTGAAAAGTTTTGCGGTCGAGACAGAAGGCTTTTTATCACAGGACAGAAAATCCTTAACCGGCAAGAAAAGATTTTTTTGAAAAAATCCCTAAGCCACGGGGTCACAATTTCATAAAAAATCTGACTTTCGGCAATTGACTCAAAAATGGTGCCAAACGGTTGCAAATGCTCCCATGAGATGTTTGGCGGTCGAAACAGAAGGCTTTTTATCACAGGACAAGAAATCAGCCCGCGACAACATAACCGGCAGAAAAAGATTTTTTTGAAAATATCCCTAAGCCCCTTGGTCACAATTTCATCAAAAATCTGACTTTTGGCAATTCACTCAAAAATGGTGCCTACTGAAGAAAGTAGGAAACACCACTGGGCCGGTAAGATATAATCTAATTCAAATCCCTTATTTTGACTACTGGCTCCTCACACAGCTCCTGACTCACGACAGTGTGTTGCCCATCGCTCAAACACTGAGAAGCCAATCCCCCCGCCCCACTACTTTATATGGAAACAACTGGAAAAACCTCTGTGATTGAGACTACCAACATGGCGCCATTTTGTACAACGAACAATTCCGAGGTCATTCTTACTACTACTTTAGTACTACTTTACTACCGCTTTACTACTACTTTACTACTGCTTTACTACTGCTTTACTACCGCTTTACTACTACTTTACTACCACTGAAAGGTTTGGCGGTCGAAACAGAAGGCTTTTTATCACAGGAAAAGTAATCAGCCCTCGAAAACTTAACCGGCAGAAAAACATTTTTTTGAAAAAAATCCCTAAGCCCCGGAGTCACAATTTCCCTGAGAGGTTTGGCGGTCGAAACAGAAGGTTTTTATCTCAGGAAAAGAAATCAGCCCTCGACAATTTAACCGGCAGAGAAAGATTTTTTTCAAAAAATCCCTAAGCCCCAGGGTCACAATTTCATCAAAAATCTGACTTTTGGCAATTCACTCAAAAATGGTGCCAAACAGTTGCAAATGCTCCCCTGAGATCTTTGGCGGTCGAAACAGAAGGCTTTTTATCTTACTACCATTTTACTACTTTTTACTACTGCATTACTACTACCATTTACTACTGTTTTACTACTACTTTACTTCTATTTTACTACTATTCCAACACTTTACTATTGTTTTACCATTACTTAACTGCTACTTCACTACTGGTTTACTATTGCTTTACTACCACTTTACTTCCACTTTACTACTGCTACTTTATTACTTATCCTACTTTACTATTTATACAGTAGACCTTCCTGAACAATGGCATGCCTGTCTATAGTAACAAATAGTATTGTTACTATTTTATTAATTGTATATACTACCCCTCATCCGTAGATTTAAGGTTGGTTTACAACTTAAAAATGCAAGGTAAAAAACACCCTAACCGGCAGAATTTTTTTTTAAAAAAAATCCCTAAGCCCCGGGGCCACAATTTTATCAAAAATCTGACTTTCGGCCATTCACTCAAAAATGGTGCCAAACTGTTGCAAATGCTTCCCTGAAAGGTTTGACAGTCGAAACAGAAGGCTTTTTATCACAGGAAAAGAAATCAGCCCTCGACAACTTAACCGGCAGAAAAACATTTTTTTGAAAAAATCACTCAAAAATGGTACTATTTACTTTACTACTGTTTTACTACTACTTTACTGCGATTTTACTACTATTCCACCACTTTACTGTTGTTTTACCATTACTTAATTGCTACTTCACTACTGGTTTACTATTGCTTTACTACCACTTTACTTCCACTTTACTACTGCTACTTTATTACTTTTCCTACTTTACTATTTATACAGTAGACCTTCCTGAACAATGGCATGCCTGTCTATAGTAACAAATAGTATTGTTACTATTTTATTAATTGTATATACTGCCCCGCCTCCGTAGATTTAAGGTTGGTTTACAACTTGAAAATGCAAGGTAAAAAACACCTTAACCGGCAGAATATTTTTTTAAAAAAAAATCCCCAATTTTATCAAAAATCTGACTTTCGGCAATTGACTCAAAAATGGTGCCAAACGGTTTTAAATGCTTCCCTGAGATGTCTGGCTGTCGAAACAGAAGGCTTTTTATCAAAGGAGAAGAAATCAGCCGTCGACAACATAACTGTCAGAAAAACATTTTTTTGATGTGACCTTCGGCGATTCACTCAAAAATGATGCCAAACGGTTGCAAATGCTCCCCTGAAAGGTTTGGCGGTCGAAACAGAAGGCTTTTTATCACAGGAAAAGTAATCAGCCCTTGACAACTTAACTGGCAGAAAAACATTTTTTTGACAAAATCCCTAAGCCCCGGAGTCACAATTTCCCTGACAGGTTTGGCGGTCGAAACAGAAGGCTTTTTATCTCAGGAAAACAAATCAGCCCTCGACAACTTAACCGGCAGAAAAACATTTTTTTGAAAAAATCCCTAAGCCCCAGGGTCACAATTTCAGCAAAAATCTGACTTTCGGCAATTCACTCAAAAATGGTGCCAAACAGTTTCAAATTCTCCCCTGAGAGGTTTGCGGGTCGAAACAGAAGACTTTTTATCACAGGAAAACAAATCAGCCCTCAACAACTTAACCGGCAGAAAAACATTTTTTTGAAAAAATCCCTAAGCCCCAGGGTCACAATTTCATCAAAAATCTGACTTTCGGCAATTCACCCAAAAATGGTGGCAAACGGTTGCAAATGCTCCCCTGAAAGGTTTGATGGTCCAAACAGAAGGCTTTTCATCTCAGGAAAAGAAATCAGCCCTGGACAATATAACCGGCAGAGAAAGATTTTTTTTCAAAAAATACCTGAGCCCCGGGGTCACAATTTCATCAAAAATCTGACTTTCGGCAATTGACTAAAAAATGGTGCCAAACGGTTGCAAATGTTCCCATGAGATGTTTTGCGGTCGAAACAGAAGGCTTTTTATCACAGGACAAGAAATCAGCCCGCGACAACTTAACTGTCAGAAAAAGATTTTTTTGAAAAAATCCCTAAGGTCACAATTTCATAAAAAATCTGACTTACAGCAATTGACTCAAAAATGGTGCCAAACGGATGCAAATGCTTCCGTGAGATGTCTGGCTGTCGAAACAGAAGGCTTTTTATCAAAGGAGAAGAAATCAGCCCTCGACAACATAACTGTCAGAAAAACATTTTTTTGATGTGACCTTCGGCGATTCACTCAAAAATGGTGCCAAACGGTTGCAAATGCTCCCCTTAAAGGTTTGGCGGTCGAAACAGAAGGCTTTTTATCACAGGAATAGTAATCAGCCCTTGACAACTTAACCGGCAGAAAAACATTTTTTTGACAAAATCCCTAAGCCCCGGGGTCACAATTTCATCAAAAATCTGACTTTTGGCAATTCACTCAAAAATGGTGCCAAACAGTTGCAAATGCTCCCCTGAGATCTTTGGCGGTCGAAACAGAAGGCTTTTTGTCACAGGAAAAGAAATCAGCCCTCGACAACTTAACCGGCAGAAAAACATTTTTTTGAAAAAATCAGTCAAAAATCGTGCCAAACGGTTGCAAATGCTCCCCTGAAAAGTTTTGCGGTCGAGACAGAAGGCTTTTTATCACAGGACAGAAAATCCTTAACCGGCAAGAAAAGATTTTTTTGAAAAAATCCCCAAGCCACGGGGTCACAATTTCATCAAAAATCTGACTTTCGGCAATTCACCCAAAAATGGTGGCAAACGGTTGCAAATGCTCCCCTGAAAGGTTTGATGGTCCAAACAGAAGGCTTTTCATCTCAGGAAAAGAAATCAGCCCTCGACAATTTAACCGGCAGAGAAAGATTTTTTTTCAAAAAATACCTGAGCCCCGGGGTCACAATTTCATCAAAAATCTGACTTTCGGCAATTGACTCAAAAATGGTGCCAAACAGTTGCCAATGCTCCCCTGAGAATTTTGGCAGTCGAAACAAAAGTCTTTTTATCAAAAGACAAGAAATCAGCCCCCAACAACTTAACGGGCGGAAAAACATTTTTTTGAAAAAATCCCTAACCCCGGGGTCACAATTTCATCAAAAATCTGACTTTCGGCAATTGACTCAAAAATTTTGCGAAACGGTTGCAAATGCTCCCATGAGATGTTTCGCGGTCGAAACAGAAGCCTTTTTATCACAGGAAAAGAAATCATCCCGCGACAACTTAACTGTCAAAATTTTTTTTTTTTCAAAAAATCCCTAAGCCCCCGAGTCCCAATTTCAGCAAAAATCTGACTTTCGGCAATTGACTTAAAAATGGTGCCAAACGGTTGCAAATGTTCCCATGAGATGTTTTGCGTTCGAAACAGAAGGCTTTTTATCACAGGAAAAGAAATCAGCCCGCGACAACTTAACTGTCAAAAAATTTTTTTTTTCAAAAAATCCCTAAGCCCCCGAGTCCCAATTTCAGCAAAAATCTGACTTTCGGCAATTCACTCAAAAATGGTGCCAAACAGTTGCAAATGCTCCCCTGAAAAGTTTCGCGATCAAAACAGAAGGCTTTTTATCACAGGACAGAAAATCCTTAACCGGAAGAAAAAGATTTTTTTTGAAAGAATCCCTAAGCCCCGGGGTCACAATTTCATGAAAAATCTGACTTTCGGCAATGGACTCAAAAATAGTGCCAAACGGTTGCAAAAGCTCCCCTGAGATCTTTGGCGGTCGAAACAGAAGGCTTTTTATCTTACTACCATTTTACTACTTTTTACTACTGCATTACTACTACCATTTACTACTGTTTTACTACTACTTTACTGCTATTTTACTACTATTCCACCACTTTACTATTGTTTTACCATTACTTAACTGCTACTTCACTACTGGTTTACTATTGGTTTACTACCACTTTACTTCCACTTTACTACTGCTACTTTATTACTTATCCTACTTTACTATTTATACAGTAGACCTTCTTGAACAATGGCATGCCTGTCTATAGTAACAAATAGTATTGTTACTATTTTATTAATTGTATATACTGCCCCTCATCCGTAGATTTAAGGTTGGTTTACAACTTAAAAATGCAAGGTAAAAAACACCCTAACCGGCAGAATTTTTTTTAAAAAAAAAATCCCTAAGCCCCGGGGCCACAATTTGATCAAAAATCTGACTTTCGGCCATTCACTCAAAAATGGTGCCAAACTATTGCAAATGCCTCCCTGAAAGGTTTGACACTCGAAACAGAAGGCTTTTTATCATAGGAAAAGAAATCAGCCCTCGACAACTTAACCGGCAGAAAAACATTTTTTTGAAAAAATCACTCAAAAACGGTATTATTTAGTTTACTACTGTTTTACTACTACTTTACTGCGATTTTACTACTATTCCACCACTTTACTATTGTTTTACCATTACTTAATTGCTACTTCACTACTGGTTTACTATTGCTTTACTACCACTTTACTTCCACTTTACTACTGCTACTTTATTACTTATCCTACTTTACTATTTATACAGTAGACCTTCCTGAACAATGGCATGCCTGTCTATAGTAACAAATAGTATTGTTACTATTTTATTAATTGTATATACTGCCCCTCATCCGTAGATTTAAGGTTGGTTTACAAGTTAAAAATGCAAGGTAAAAAACACCTTAACCGGCAGAATTTTTTTTAAAAAAAAATCCCCAATTTTATCAAAAATCTGACTTTCGGCAATTGACTCAAAAATGGTGCCAAACGGTTGCAAATGCTCCCCTGAGATCTTTGGCGGTCGAAACAGAAGGCTTTGTGTCACAGGAAAAGAAATCAGCCCTCGACAACTTAACTGTCAGAAAAACATTTTTTTTTGAAAAAAAATCCCTAAGCCCCGGGGTCACAATTTCAGCAAAAATCTGACTTTCGGCAATTCACTCAAAAATGGTGCCAAACGGTTGCAAATGCTCCCCTGAGATCTTTGCCGGTCGAAACAGAAGGCTTTTTATCACAGGAAAAGTAATCAGCCCTTGACAACTTAACCGGCAGAAAATTATTTTTTTGAAAAAATCCCTAAGCCCCGGGGTCACAATTTCATCAAAAATCTGACTTTCGGCCATTCACTCAAAAATGGTGCCTACTGAAGAAAGTAGGAAACACCACTGGGCCGGTAAGATATAATCTAAGTCAAATCCCTTATTTTGACTACTGGCTCCTCACACAGCTCCTGACTCACAACAGTGTGTTGCCCATCGCTCAGTTCTGACTAAAGGATTTTATGCAGCCACTGCTGGAGGGGACATTTTGGGACCCAAAATATCCTACGCCACTAAATTCTGGTGTACTTTTTAACAGGGATCAACATACAAACACTGAGAAGCCAATCCCCCCGCCCCACTACTTTATATGGAAACAACTGGAAAAACCTCTGTGATTGAGGCTACCAACATGGCGCCATTTTGTACAACGAACAATTCCGAGGTCATTCTTACTACTACTTTAGTTCTACTTTACTACCGCTTTACTACTACTTTACTACTACTTTACTACTGCTTTACTACTGCTTTACTACTGCTTTACTACCACTTTACTACTACTTTACTACCACTTTACTACTGCTTCACTACTACTTTACTACCATTTTACTACTGCCTTGCTACTGCTTTACTATCATTTTACTACTACTATGCTATCCTTTTACTACTACTTTACAGCTATTTTACTACTATTCCACCGCTTTACTATTGGACCATTTTATTACTACTTTACTACTATCTTACTGCTGTTTCTCTACTGCCTTACTACCATTTTACTACTATTTTACTACTGAATTACTACTACTACTTTACTACTGTCTTACTACTACTTTACTGCTATTTTACTACTATTCCACCACTTTACTATTGTTTTACCATTACTTAACTGCTATTTCATTACTGGTTTACTATTGCTTTACTACCACTTTACTTCCACTTTACTACTGCTACTTTATTACTTATCCTACTTTACTATTTATACAGTAGACCTTCCTGGACAATGGCATGCCTGTCTATAGTAACAAATAGTATTGTTACTATTTTATTAATTGTATATTATTAATGGTATATACTGCCCCTCATCCGTAGATTTAAGGTTGGTTTACAACTTAAAAATGCAAGGTAAAAAACACCTTAACCGGCAGAATTTATTTTAAAAAAAAAAATCCCTAAGCCCCGGGGCCACAATTTTATCTGACTTTCGGCCATTCACTCAAAAATGCTGCCAAACTGTTGCAAATGCTTCCCTGAAAGGTTTGACAGTCGAAACAGAAGGCTTTTTATCACAGGAAAAGAAATCAGCCCTCGACAACTTAACCGGCAGAAAAACATTTTTTTGAAAAAATCACTCAAAAATGGTACTATTTACTTTACTACTGTTTTACTACTACTTTACTGCGATTTTACTACTATTCCACCACTTTACTGTTGTTTTACCATTACTTAATTGCTACTTCACTACTGGTTTACTATTGCTTTACTACCACTTTACTTCCACTTTACTACTGCTACTTTATTACTTATCCTACTTTACTATTTATACAGTAGACCTTCCTGAACAATGGCATGCCTGTCTATAGTAACAAATAGTATTGTTACTATTTTATTAATTGTATATACTGCCCCGCCTCCGTAGATTTAAGGTTGGTTTACAACTTGAAAATGCAAGGTAAAAAACACCTTAACCGGCAGAATATTTTTTTTAAAAAAAATCCCCAATTTTATCAAAAATCTGACTTTCGGCAATTGACTCAAAAATGGTGCCAAACGGTTTTAAATGCTTCCCTGAGATGTCTGGCTGTCGAAACAGAAGGCTTTTTATCACAGGAGAAGAAATCAGCCCTCGACAACATAACTGTCAGAAAAACATTTTTTTGATGTGACCTTCGGCGATTCACTCAAAAATGGTGCCAAACGGTTGCAAATGCTCCCCTGAAAGGTTTGGCGGTCGAAACAGAAGGCTTTTTATCACAGGAAAAGTAATCAGCCCTTGACAACTTAACTGGCAGAAAAACATTTTTTTGACAAAATCCCTAAGCCCCGGAGTCACAATTTCCCTGACAGGTTTGGCGGTCGAAACAGAAGGCTTTTTATCTCAGGAAAACAAATCAGCCCTCGACAACTTAACCGGCAGAAAAACATTTTTTTGAAAAAATCCCTAAGCCCCAGGGTCACAATTTCAGCAAAAATCTGACTTTCGGCAATTCACTCAAAAATGGTGCCAAACAGTTTCAAATTCTCCCCTGAGAGGTTTGCGGGTCGAAACAGAAGACTTTTTATCACAGGAAAACAAATCAGCCCTCAACAACTTAACCGGCAGAAAAACATTTTTTTGAAAAAATCCCTAAGCCCCAGGGTCACAATTTCATCAAAAATCTGACTTTCGGCAATTCACCCAAAAATGGTGGCAAACGGTTGCAAATGCTCCCCTGAAAGGTTTGATGGTCCAAACAGAAGGCTTTTCATCTCAGGAAAAGAAATCAGCCCTGGACAATTTAACCGGCAGAGAAAGATTTTTTTTCAAAAAATACCTGAGCCCCGGGGTCACAATTTCATCAAAAATCTGACTTTCGGCAATTGACTAAAAAATGGTGCCAAACGGTTGCAAATGTTCCCATGAGATGTTTTGCGGTCGAAACAGAAGGCTTTTTATCACAGGACAAGAAATCAGCCCGCGACAACTTAACTGTCAGAAAAAGATTTTTTTGAAAAAATCCCTAAGGTCACAATTTCATAAAAAATCTGACTTACAGCAATTGACTCAAAAATGGTGCCAAACGGATGCAAATGCTTCCGTGAGATGTCTGGCTGTCGAAACAGAAGGCTTTTTATCAAAGGAGAAGAAATCAGCCCTCGACAACATAACTGTCAGAAAAACATTTTTTTGATGTGACCTTCGGCGATTCACTCAAAAATGGTGCCAAACGGTTGCAAATGCTCCCCTGAAAGGTTTGGCGGTCGAAACAGAAGGCTTTTTATCACAGGAATAGTAATCAGCCCTTGACAACTTAACCGGCAGAAAAACATTTTTTTGACAAAATCCCTAAGCCCCGGGGTCACAATTTCATCAAAAATCTGACTTTTGGCAATTCACTCAAAAATGGTGCCAAACAGTTGCAAATGCTCCCCTGAGATCTTTGGCGGTCGAAACAGAAGGCTTTTTGTCACAGGAAAAGAAATCAGCCCTCGACAACTTAACCGGCAGAAAAACATTTTTTTGAAAAAATCAGTCAAAAATCGTGCCAAACGGTTGCAGAAGGCTTTTTATCACAGGACAGAAGGCTTTTTATCACAGGACAGAAAATCCTTAACCGGCAAGAAAAGATTTTTTTGAAAAAATCCCCAAGCCACGGGGTCACAATTTCATCAAAAATCTGACTTTCGGCAATTCACCCAAAAATGGTGGCAAACGGTTGCAAATGCTCCCCTGAAAGGTTTGATGGTCCAAACAGAAGGCTTTTCATCTCAGGAAAAGAAATCAGCCCTCGACAATTTAACCGGCAGAGAAAGATTTTTTTTCAAAAAATACCTGAGCCCCGGGGTCACAATTTCATCAAAAATCTGACTTTCGGCAATTGACTCAAAAATGGTGCCAAACAGTTGCCAATGCTCCCCTGAGAATTTTGGCAGTCGAAACAAAAGTCTTTTTATCAAAAGACAAGAAATCAGCCCCCAACAACTTAACGGGCGGAAAAACATTTTTTTGAAAAAATCCCTAACCCCGGGGTCACAATTTCATCAAAAATCTGACTTTCGGCAATTGACTCAAAAATTTTGCGAAACGGTTGCAAATGCTCCCATGAGATGTTTCGCGGTCGAAACAGAAGCCTTTTTATCACAGGAAAAGAAATCATCCCGCGACAACTTAACTGTCAAAAATTTTTTTTTTTCAAAAAATCCCTAAGCCCCCGAGTCCCAATTTCAGCAAAAATCTGACTTTCGGCAATTGACTTAAAAATGGTGCCAAACGGTTGCAAATGTTCCCATGAGATGTTTTGCGTTCGAAACAGAAGGCTTTTTATCACAGGAAAAGAAATCAGCCCGCGACAACTTAACTGTCAAAAATTTTTTTTTTTCAAAAAATCCCTAAGCCCCCGAGTCCCAATTTCAGCAAAAATCTGACTTTCGGCAATTCACTCAAAAATGGTGCCAAACAGTTGCAAATGCTCCCCTGAAAAGTTTCGCGGTCAAAACAGAAGGCTTTTTATCACAGGACAGAAAATCCTTAACCGGAAGAAAAAGATTTTTTTTGAAAGAATCCCTAAGCCCCGGGGTCACAATTTCATGAAAAATCTGACTTTCGGCAATGGACTCAAAAATAGTGCCAAACGGTTGCAAAAGCTCCCCTGAGATCTTTGGCGGTCGAAACAGAAGGCTTTTTATCTTACTACCATTTTACTACTTTTTACTACTGCATTACTACTACCATTTACTACTGTTTTACTACTACTTTACTGCTATTTTACTACTATTCCACCACTTTACTATTGTTTTACCATTACTTAACTGCTACTTCACTACTGGTTTACTATTGGTTTACTACCACTTTACTTCCACTTTACTACTGCTACTTTATTACTTATCCTACTTTACTATTTATACAGTAGACCTTCTTGAACAATGGCATG
Organism: Podarcis erhardii; assembly: GCF_964252035.2. Taxonomy (NCBI): domain Eukaryota; kingdom Metazoa; phylum Chordata; class Lepidosauria; order Squamata; family Lacertidae; genus Podarcis; species Podarcis erhardii. The sequence continues at coordinate 14,197,399 of NC_138511.1, forward strand.
CCTGTCTATAGTAACAAATAGTATTGTTACTATTTTATTAATTGTATATACTGCCCCTCATCCGTAGATTTAAGGTTGGTTTACAACTTAAAAATGCAAGGTAAAAAACACCCTAACCGGCAGAATTTTTTTTAAAAAAAAAATCCCTAAGCCCCGGGGCCACAATTTGATCAAAAATCTGACTTTCGGCCATTCACTCAAAAATGGTGCCAAACTATTGCAAATGCCTCCCTGAAAGGTTTGACACTCGAAACAGAAGGCTTTTTATCATAGGAAAAGAAATCAGCCCTCGACAACTTAACCGGCAGAAAAACATTTTTTTGAAAAAATCACTCAAAAACGGTATTATTTAGTTTACTACTGTTTTACTACTACTTTACTGCGATTTTACTACTATTCCACCACTTTACTATTGTTTTACCATTACTTAATTGCTACTTCACTACTGGTTTACTATTGCTTTACTACCACTTTACTTCCACTTTACTACTGCTACTTTATTACTTATCCTACTTTACTATTTATACAGTAGACCTTCCTGAACAATGGCATGCCTGTCTATAGTAACAAATAGTATTGTTACTATTTTATTAATTGTATATACTGCCCCTCATCCGTAGATTTAAGGTTGGTTTACAAGTTAAAAATGCAAGGTAAAAAACACCTTAACCGGCAGAATTTTTTTTTAAAAAAAATCCCCAATTTTATCAAAAATCTGACTTTCGGCAATTGACTCAAAAATGGTGCCAAACGGTTGCAAATGCTCCCCTGAGATCTTTGGCGGTCGAAACAGAAGGCTTTGTGTCACAGGAAAAGAAATCAGCCCTCGACAACTTAACTGTCAGAAAAACATTTTTTTTTGAAAAAAAATCCCTAAGCCCCGGGGTCACAATTTCAGCAAAAATCTGACTTTCGGCAATTCACTCAAAAATGGTGCCAAACGGTTGCAAATGCTCCCCTGAGATCTTTGCCGGTCGAAACAGAAGGCTTTTTATCACAGGAAAAGTAATCAGCCCTTGACAACTTAACCGGCAGAAAATTATTTTTTTGAAAAAATCCCTAAGCCCCGGGGTCACAATTTCATCAAAAATCTGACTTTCGGCCATTCACTCAAAAATGGTGCCTACTGAAGAAAGTAGGAAACACCACTGGGCCGGTAAGATATAATCTAATTCAAATCCCTGATTTTGACTACTGGCTCCTCACACAGCTCCTGACTCACGACAGTGTGTTGCCCATTGCTCAGTTCTTACTAAAGGATTTTATGAAGCCACTGCTGGCGGGGACATTTTGGGACCCAAAATATCCAACGCCCCTAAATTCAGGTGTACTTTTTAACAGGGATCAACATACAAACACTGAGAAGCCATTCCCCCCGCCCCACTACTTTATATGGAAACAACTGGAAAAACCTCTGTGACTGAGGCTACCAACATGGCGCCATTTTGTACAACGAACACTTCCGAGGTCATTCTTACTACTACTTTAGTACTACTTTACTACTACTTTACTACCACTTTACTACCACTTTACCACTACTTTACTACTGCTTAACTACTACTTTACTACTGCTTCACTACTACTTTACTACCATTTTACTACTGCCTTGCTACTGCTTTACTATCATTTTACTACTACTTTGCTATCCTTTTACTACTACTTTACAGCTATTTTACTACTATTCCACCACTTTACTATTGTTTTACCATTACTTAACTGCTACTTCACTACTGGTTTACTATTGCTTTACTACCACTTTACTTCCACTTTACTTTATTACTTATCCTACTTTACTATTAATACAGTAGACCTTCCTGAACAATGGCATGCCTGTCTATAGTAACAAATAGTATTGTTATTATTTTATTAATTGTATATACTGCCCCTCATCCGTAGATTTAAGGTTGGTTTACAACTTAAAAATGCAAGGTAAAAAACACCTTAACCGGCAGAATTTTTTTTTTTAAAAAAAAAAATCCCTAAGCCCCGGGGCCACAATTTCATAAAAAATCTGACTTTCGGCCATTCACTCAAAAATGGTGCCTACTGAAGAAAGTAGGAAACACCACTGGGCCGGTAACATATAATCTAAGTCAAATCCCTTATTTTGACTATTGGCTCGTCACACAGATCCTGACTCATGACAGTGTGTTGCCCATCGCTCAGTTCTGACTAAAGGATTTTATGCAGCCACTGCTGGCGGGGACATTTTGGGACCCAAAATATCCAACGCCACTAAATTCTGGTGTACTTTTTAACATAATAGTGTAAACAGCGATCACCATACAAACACTGAGAAGCCATTCCCCCCGCCCCACTACTTTATATGGAAACAACTGGAAAAACCTCTGTGATTGAGGCTACCAACATGGCGCCATTTTGTACAACGAAAACTTCCGAGGTCATTTTTACTACTACTTTACTACTACTTTACTACCACTTTACTACCACTTTACCACTACTTTACTACTGCTTAACTACTACTTTACGACTGCTTCACTACTACTTTACTACCATTTTACTACTGCCTTGCTATCCTTTTACTACTACTTTACAGCTATTTTACTACTATTCCACCACTTTACTATTGTTTTACCATTACTTAACTGCTACTTCACTACTGGTTTACTATTGCTTTACTACCACTTTACTTCCACTTTACCATTACTTAACTGCTACTTCACTACTGGTTTACTATTGCTTTACTACCACTTTACTTCCAGTTAACAAACAACTGGAAAAACCTCTGTGATTGAGGCTACCAACATGGCGCCATTTTCTACAACGAACATTTCCGAGGTCATTCTTACTACCACTTTACTACCACTTTACTACCACTTTACTACTACTTTACTACTACTTTACTACCATTTTACTACTGCCTTACTACTGCTTTACTATCATTTTACTACTACTTTGCTATCCTTTTACTACTACCTTAAAGCTATTTTACTACGATTCCACCGCTTTACTATTGGACCATTTTACTACTACTTTACTACTATCTTACTGCTGTTTCACTACTGCATTACTACCATTTTCCTACTATTTTACTACTGCATTACCACTACTACTTTACTACTGTTTTACTACTACTTTACTGCTATTTTACTACTATTCCACCACTTTACTATTGTTTTACCATTACTTAACTGCTACTTCACTACTGGTTTACTATTGCTTTACTACCACTTTACTTCCACTTTACTACTGCTACTTTATTACTTATCCTACTTTACTATTTATACAGTAGACCTTCCTGAACAATGGCATGCCTGTCTGTAGTAACAAATAGTATTGTTACTATTTTATTAATTGTATATACTGCCCCTCATCCGTAGATTTAAGGTTGGTTTACAACTTAAAAATGCAAGGTAAAAAACAGCTTAACCGGCAGAATTTATTTTTTGAAAAAATCCCCAATTTTATCAAAAATCTGACTTTCGGCAATTGACTCAAAAATGGTGCCAAACGGTTGCAAATGCTTCCCTGAGATGTCTGGCTGTCGAAACAGAAGGCTTTTTATCAAAGGAGAAGAAATCAGCCCTCGACAACATAACTGTCAGAAAACCATTTTTTTGATGTGACCTTCGGCGATTCACTCAAAAATGGTGCCAAACGGTTGCAAATGCTCCCCTGAAAGGTTTGGTGGTCGAAACAGAAGGCTTTTTATCTCAGGAAAAGAAATCAGCCCTCGAAAACTTAACTGTCAGAAAAACATTTTTTTGAAAAAATCCCTAAGCCCCCGAGTCACAATTTCATAAAAAATCTGACTTTCGGTCATTCACTCAAAAATGGTGCCAAACGGTTGCAAATGCTCCCCTGAAAGGTTTGGCGGTCGAAACAGAAGGTATTTTATCACAGGACAGAAAACCCTTAACTGGCAGAATCTTTTTTTTAAAAAAAATCCCTAAGCCCCGTGGTGACAATTTGATGAAAAATCTGACTTTCGGCAATTCACTCAAAAATGGTGCCAGACAGTTGCAAATGCTCCCCTGACATCTTTGGCGGTCGAAACAGAAGGCTTTTTATCTCAGGAAAAGAAATCAGCCCTCAAAAACCTAACTGTCAGAAAAACATTTTTTTGATGTGACTTTCGGCGATTCATTCAAAAATGGTGCCAATCGGTTGCAAATGCTCCCCTGAAAAGTTTTGCGGTCGAGACAGAAGGCTTTTTATCATGGGACAGGAAATCCTTAACCGGCAGAAAAAGATTTTTTTGAAAAAATCCCTAAGCCCCGGGGTCACAATTTCATCAAAAATCTGAGGCTTTTTATCTCAGGAAAATAAATCAGCCCTCGACAATTTAACCGGCAGAGAAAGATTTTTTTCAAAACAATCCCTAAGCCCCGCGGTCACAATTCCATCAAAAATCTGACTTTCGGCCATTCACTAAATTCTGGTGTACTTTTTAACATAATAGTGTAAACAGGGATCACCATACAAACACTGAGAAGCCATTCCCCCCGCCCCACTACTTTATATGGAAACAACTGGAAAAACCTCTGTGATTGAGGCTACCAACATGGCGCCATTTTCTACAACGAACATTTCCGAGGTCATTCTTACTACTACTTTACTACTACTTTACTACCACTTTACTACCACTTTACTACCACTTTACTACCACTTTACTACCACTTTACTACTACTGTACCACTAGTTTACTACTAGTTTACTACTGCTTCACTACTACTTTACTACCATTTTACTACTGTCTTACTACTGCTTTACTATCATTTTACTACTACTTTGCTATCCTTTTACTACTACCTTAAAGCTATTTTACTACGATTCCACCGCTTTACTATTTTTTTTTAAATAATTTTTATTCAATTTTTAAAACACATAATTAAAAGACAAACACATCACAAAACACAAACAAACATAAACAAATCAAACATAAATAAATTCATAATCTTATTTTCTTGTAACTTCTTTCAATCGACTTCCCCATACCTCCCTTTTGCTGCATCCTTATTTTAGAAAGAATTTTTTTTTAGCAACCCTTTAGTCAATTTATCCATTTAGTTCCCTTCATTAAATTCCCATAAATTTGTTGGTTACAGCTGTAATTCTCTGCTTCTTACCCCTTGACATCTTAACACTCCTCAATTTTACAACAGTTTTTAAGATATATTTTAAATTTCTTCCAGTCTTCTTCCACTGCCTCTTTCCCCTGGTCACGAATTCTGCCGGTCATCTCTGCCAGTCCCATGAAGTCAATCACCTTTGTCTGCCATTCTTCCAGAGTAGGTAGTTCTTGCATCTTCCAATACTTTGCCAGAAGAATTCTTGCTGCAGTAGTAGCATACATAAAGAAAATCCTATCCTTCTTTGGCACCAGTTGGCCAACCATGCCCAGGAGAAAAGCCTCTGGTTTCTTAGTAACTGTCCATTTAAGGACTTTCTTAATTTCATTATAGATCATCTCCCAGAATGCTTTCACCCTCGGGCAGGTCCACCACAGGTGATAAAAGGTACCTTCATTCTCATTAGATTTCCAGCATTTATTATTGGGCAAATGATAAATTTTTGCAAGCTTGACTGGGGTCATGTACCACCTGTAGATCATTTTCATTATATTTTCTTTTAAGGCATTACATGCCGTGAACTTAACACCAGTGGTCCATAACTGTTCCCAGTCAGCAAACATAATGTCATGACCGATATCCTGTGCCCATTTAATCATAGCTGATTTCACCGTTTCCTCCTGTGTATTCCATTTAAGCAGCAAATTATACATTCTTGACAGATTCTTAGTATTGGGTTCTAACAGTTCCGTTTCTAACTTTGACCTCTCCTTCTGGAATCCTATTTTCCTGTCCTCTTTAAATGTCTCATTTATCTGGTGGTAATGCAGCCAATCTCGAACTTTGGACTTTAGTTTTTCATAACTCTGAAGCTTAACCCTTTCACCTTCATATTCTAAGATTTCACAATATTTTGGCCATTTAGAATCCATATTAAGTTTTTTCACCCCCTTGGCTTCCATTGGTGACAACCACCTGGGAGTTTTAGTTTCCAGTAGATCTTTGTATCTGCTCCAAACATTATATAATGCTTTTCTAACAATATGGTTTTTAAAACCTTTGTACACCATTGCCTTGTTATACCATAAGTATGCATGCCAACCAAAACAATTATCATATCCTTCCAAATCTAAGATGTCTGTGTTCTCAAGAAGTAGCCAGTCTTTCAGCCAGCAGAACCTGCTGCTTCGTAGTATAATCTTAAGTCCGGCAGGGCAAATCCCCCTCTATCTTTTGCATCAGTTAAAATCTTAAACTTAATTCTGGGCTTTTTGCCCTGCCAGACAAATTTTGATATGTCTTTCTGCCACCTCTTGAAACAATCCATCTTGTCCAGAATTTGTAAGTTCTGAAACAAAAATAGCATTCTAGGCAATATATTCATCTTAATAGTAGCAATTCGACCTAACAAGGACAATTTCAACCTTGACCATGTTTCTAAATCTTTCTTTACTTCTGCCCAACATTTTTCATAATTGTCTTTAAATAAATTCAGATTCTTAGATGTTAAGTTTACCCCCAGGTATTTCACTTTTTTCGTTATTTCCAAACCTGTTTCACTCTGAAACCTCTCTCTTTCTTCCATTGTTAAATTTTTCTCCAAAACCTTTGTTTTCTGTTTATTCAATTTAAATCCTGCTACTTGACCAAATATTTCAATTAATTCCAACACTCTTTTAGTACTAGTGTCTGGCTGTTGCAAAGTCAAAACTAGGTCATCTGCAAATGCTCTTAATTTATAATGTCTGGCTCCGACCTGAACTCCTTTAACCAACTGGTCCCTTCTAATCATATTTAACAAAACCTCCAGGACTGATATAAAAAGTAGAGGAGATATTGGGCAACCCTGCCGTGTACCTTTTTCTATAGGTATTTCTTCCGTTACCACATTGTTTACAATTAACTTTGCTTTTTGTTCCGAATATATTGCACCTATACCGTTTTCAAAACCTTGGCCTACCCCCATCCCTTGGAGATTCTTTTTCATAAAGCTCCAACAAATGTTGTCAAAGGCTTTCTCCGCATCCACGAAAATTAAAACAGCCTTTCTATTAATGTCAACTTCTAACAGCTCCAAAATATCGATAATGTTCCTCACATTGTCTGACATATGTCTCCCTGGGAGAAAGCCAGTTTGGTCCTTATGAATCTCCCCTAATAACACTCGCTTCAATCTTTTTGCCAAAATGTCTGCAAAAATTTTATAATCCACATTGAGTAAAGATATAGGGCGGTAGTTTTTAACCTGGTTTTTTTCAGTCACTGATTTCGGTATAAGTGAGATGAAAGCCTCTTTCCACGATTCAGGTGCCTTTTTCCCCTCCATAATTTCATTGCAAACTTCCTTTAGAGGTTGTGTTAACCAATCCTTCAGCATTTTGTAGTAACTGGCAGTCAAGCCGTCTGGTCCTGGTGATTTTCCCAGTTGCATATTCTGGATGGCACCCTCTATCTCTTGTTCTGTTATTTTCTCATTCAGGATCCTTTTATTTTGTTCTGAAATTTTTGGTAATCCGTAATTTCTAAGGAATTCTTCAATTTCTTGTTCGTTTACTGGCCCTTGTGCAGTGGCGTAGCGTGGGTTGTCAGCACCCGGGGCAAGGCAAGTAATTTGCGCCCCCTAACCCGTGGATTTGCGCCCCCTAACCCGTGGATTTGCCTTAACCCCAGATGTTGCGCCCGGTGCGGCCGGCCCCCCCTGCACCCCCCACGCTACGCCACTGCCCTTGTGCATATAATTTCCTAAAAAAACTTTGAAAACAATTACTTATCTCGTTGGGTTTGTAGATGGTCTTTCCCTCCATCTCTAAGCTCGTCACTGTATTCAGTTTCTGCCTCTTTTTTAGTTGCCATGACAAAAGTTTCCCACATTTATCTGCAGATTCAAATGTTTTTTGTCTCATTTGCTTTATTTTCCATTCTATTTCTTGATTCATCAAACAACAACAACAACAACAATATTTATTACGGCCATAGGCCCATACAGGTAAAAACAACACATAAATAACAGCTTGTGCACATGGGGAAAAAAACAGCCGCTAAAACACCACTATAACAATAAAATACTATAAAATAGAATGGCATACTACGCCTTAGTTAGCTTGTAGTGCTCCTTGGCGTCGCTTTTGGGTAAGGACAGCGACCAGGAACCTAGCCACATTCAGGGTCGTATGAGTATCCTTATCCTGCAAGATTTGAGCAAGGTGGAATTTTGGTGGGGTACCCTCTAGTTTCTGTATGATTGATCCCAACAAATTTGCCCGTGGCACATTGAACAGGGGGCAAGTGAACATGATGTGCTGGAGCGACTCTGGCGTCTCCTTATCACATTCGCACGTGGCGGGGGCTTGGCCCTTTGAGAATCTATGTCTCAGGACATTGGAGGGAAAAACGTTGAACCTCGCTTTGGTGAAGGCCAGTCTATGGGCAACAGTCGAAAGGGAGGAGAGGTATGATGGAACGCAGTAAGTTAAAGTGATACCAATGTTCTGGGGCGAACAAACACCTCCCCCCAGCATATAATTTCGCTGTAGATCGATTCATCCAGTCTTTGGCGGATCAGTCTTTGAGCAGTAATTTGGTCTAGTTTTAGGGAATCTGAAGGAGAGATTCCATAACTCAGGAGTTTGGCATGAATTCTACTAGTCCAAAGGCTAGAGAATTCATCTCGCCATAAGCATTGGACAAGGTAGTGGTTTGGTAATCTATGCCACAATGATAACCAATAATTGAAGACTTGCTTCCACAGGCAAGTTTCTAAGGATGAGATCTTCAGTTCTAGTCGCATGGCTGCGTTGCTTACGCACAGGGGGAGCATTAGGAGCCGACGCAGGAATTGATTTTGCAGTGTCTCAAGAGGAGCAAGATCTGTCATCACGGCCCAAAGCGGGGCAGCATAAGCAAGCACGGCAACCACTTTTGCCTTGAACACCTTTAGGGCCGAGGGAACATGCAAAGCTCCATCCGAAAAAAAGAATCGGAGGAGCGCATATGACAGAGTTTTGGCCTTGTTAAGTAGGTGTTGAATTTGAGCTTTCCACCCCAAATTGTGTTGAAAAATAACTCCTAGGTATTGAAATTTTAGGACTTGCTCTATTTTTGCTCCACCAAGCTTCCATTCGTATAATCTCCGGCTTCTGGAGAAAATCAGAATCTTGGATTTAGCATGGTTGATGGTTAATTGGTTGAGTTGACAATACGTGGCAAAGATCTTCAAAGCTCTGGTTAGTCCAACATGTGTATAAGATAGAATTACCGCGTCGTCCGCATATAAAAGGAGTGGGCAGCGGTAATCCGCAAGTCTAGGCGCGTGTGTACTTGGAGATGAGTTAACTAGGGGTGCTCGCATGTCGCTGATGAATAGGTTGAATAGACAGGGAGCCAATATACATCCTTGGCACACTCCCTTGTTTATTGGTATCGAATTTGTGAGGTCGCCCGCAGGAGTAAGTCTCACTCTAGCAAGGGTACCTTCGTGGAGCTGACTTATAAGCCATAGGAGTCTTCTATCAATGCCCTGTTTCGCAAGTTTCTCCCATAGAATATTTCTAGGAATGCTGTCAAAGGCTGCCTTTAGGTCTAAGAAGGCAGCACAGAGGTAGCCCCGGGGAGGAGAGGAGTACTTTCGTGCCAGATGGTAAAGAACTATCGCATGATCGGTTGTAGAGCGTTTAATTCTGAACCCTGCTTGTTCGTGGCCAATCTGATTAGTCTCATCTACCCATCGCAATAGTTTAGTCAGCAAAAAGCTGGCATAAATTTTCCCTATGATCGAAAGGAGGCTGATGTTACGGTAGTTTTCCGGCTCCATTGGAGAACCTTTTTTATGAATTGGTACTATAATGGCCTCCTTCCATATTTTGGGGATGAGGCCAGAAGCGTTGATTGCATCGAAGGTTTTGGCCAAGATGCCAGCCCACCATTTTGGGTGTAGTTTAATGGCTTCAGCAGGGATCAGATCGGGCCCTGGGGCTTTACCCGGTTTCAGCTGAGCTATTAGCTTGGCTATTTCGTCAGGATCGGTGGGAGGCCAAATAGGTAGGTGGGTAAACAGATGCGTCAGGTGGTCGGAGGGAGCATCTGCCTGTGAGAAGCATTTCTTCAGGAACAATTCCCATGTCGGTGCAGGGATGACTGCCCTTGGGTATTTCCTCACCCTTCTGTTGATCAAAGACCAGAATTCCCTGGATCTGTGTGATTTTGAAGCAGTAATCAAAGCCTGCCAGCGATTGTGTTGCCACTCACGTTTGGCAATTTTCTGCGTGCGTTTGTAAACTAGCTTGGCTTGTGCATAACTAGCTGGCAGAGTAGCTGCATCGGAGGTCTTATATACATTATATATAGCACGAAGGCGCTGTCTTGCTTGTTTACACTGAGAATTATACCAGGGGGCACCGTAAGTATATTCATTTCGATTTAATATTTTGGGTGGTAACCTGAAGAAGGACGTAAGATCAGTCGTATGATGGTGGAAACATTTCAGCACTATGCAATGCTCGTCTGAGGCAGAGCCTATGTTGGGATGGGGCCCGAGGATTACTTTTTGAAAGAATTCCTGATACCTTTGAGCCTGGGTCTCCGACCATTTGATTCCTCTTACTTGGAGAGATTCGTTGGTTACCATCTGGGTCGCATGTCTATGAGCCTCCGACTGCCAGTTCAGGGAGAGCTTGGCTACAAGGGGGAGATGATCACTAGATTGTACATTCTCGATCTTAAAGGTGGAAATACACTTAAGTAGATCCCTGGAGACCAACAGGTAATCGAGGACGCTGTTTGATTTAACGCTCAGGTGGGTAAAATCCCCAGGAATGTCAGGGAGACATGTGCCATTTAAGGGGACCAGATTTAAACGGATGGCCATTTGATAGAGGAGTACTCCAGCCTCATTTGCTCTGTGGTCTTTAGAAGTTCTCCTCATGATATGTTCCAGATCATAATTATCAAGGTTTGGAGTAACCCACCATTTGGCTTTGGTCAGCGAGTCCCAGTTTGCTGCTGTGCGGGCGTTAAAATCGCCACCTATTATGGCCGGGGTATTAGGAAACTTAACATAGCATGAGAGCAGATGCTCTTCTAGCAAGCCCCATTTAGAGCCAAGTTCGGTGAAAGAACCCCCAGGTGGCAAGTAGACATTTGTAACTAGAAGTGAGATCTTTTCCCCCGCAATCAGCCCGGTAAGGGCGTAAGGAGGCAAGGCCTGTACTAGGGTAAGTTTAGAATGTAGGTTGAGGGAGATGCCTATTATTAGGCCCCCTTTAGGGCGGCCTCCTTTCAGGGAGGGGCAGGCAGGGAGTTCTAGAAGCTCAAAGCCATTTAGGACAATTTTCTCTACTTCCCACGATTCTTGGAACAAGATGATATGAAACAGGTTAATATACTCCAAGAATTCTGGATCAAGTTTTTTCCCCCTCCAGCCCGCAATGTTCCAGCTGAGGACTGATAGGGGGGAGTTCCTGTTGTGTCCAATTCGCTGTCATTTCAGGGAGAGATGTGTGCCCTTAGGGGGCAGGGCAGACCCCACAAAAAAGTCAGTTATTTTACTTTGCATGGCTGGCACCTGCTGAGGGTACCTAGTCTTGAAGTTGGTAGTGAGGTGTTCTGACTGGTGTAACAGGACGGGTCTCCTGCTGGCTGACCCAAGGGCGGACACTTCAGTGGGAAACTCCACAGGATTTGCTGAGACTGCCCCACCGCGAGGTCTAAAGATCGCCGATGAAACCATTTGATTTATATGTCCGGCCGGGTCTTCAATCAAATCCGGGCCATTTTTTGATGTAGGTGGAACACTCCCCTGACCTGATGCTAGCGAAGATACTGGGGATGCTTGGCGTACTGGTACCGTTTGTATGTCGGGTCTATGCCGCTCAGGGGAAAATGAGGACTCCAGTTCCGGCATTGATGGATTAGTTGGTAAGGAATTGTTTTGGTGGAAGGAACTCTGGGCTACACTCTTCAGCGGGGAACTCTTGGAGGGCGAGTCAAAATTTATCAAGAGGAGAGATGAGGGGCCTACTTGTGGGACAAAACCTGGGTCTGCCAAGCATCGGTGGGTTTTGCCCTCAAGTGGGAGAGGCGTGGGTTTAGGAACTGGACTAAGGTAAGGAAGACTTCCTGCTTCCTTAAAACACGGCTCCGAAGAGCTGGCAGGATTATCCTGAGAAGTGAGCAGGACTTTTCCATTCTTCTGGACATGTATGAGCTGATGATTAAGTACTTCTAGTCTATCGATTATTTCTTGTTGTTCCCTTGGTGGGAGGTCGCCAAAGGTGGCTAAAAGCTCTCTTTCCTCCGGCGGGGTCAGAAGATTACCGTATTTTTCCTTCTATAACACGCAGATTTTTTCTTCTAAAAAGGAAGGGGAAATGTCTGTGCGTGTTATAGAGCGAATGTGTGGTCCCTGGAGCCGAAAAATCATGCAAAAATCAAATCGCGGCGCTGCACGCTGCACGGAGAAGCGAAACCTGAAAAGAGGAAGTTGCTGCTTTCCTGCATTCTGCCTCAGGGTCTTACTGCCCACCCTGCTCTGTTTCGTTGCTGTGTTTGCTGAAACGGAACAAAGAGCAGGGAAAGCCCCTCCCCTCCAGGCAAGCTCCGGTGCTGCTGGGGGAGAGGGAGAGAGAGGGGGGAAGGGAGAGAGAGGGGGGAGGGGGAGGGAGAGAGGGGGGGAGGGCGAGAGAGGGGGAGGGAGGGAGGGGAGAGAGAGAGAGAGAGAGAGAGAGAGAGAGAGATGGCTGGCTTGGGTGGGGGGAAACTTTTGCCTTTCTTTCCTCCCTCCCGTTAAATCCCTCTCCTGCATTCTTAGCCAGCTGCTTCTCTGCACACCCCTCTAATGTCCCTTCTTTGTTTTTCCTTCGCTCCCCACTTAAAATGTGGTTACAAAGCATGGATCCACAGGGATCCTCAGGATCTTTGCATTGGGTCACCCCAAATTCACCATCAGATCACATAGCATGTCCATGGCTACAGCCTGCACCAAAAAAATCAGGCACCCACTGTTGCTTGGGGCTGCAGTGGTGCAAAAATGTGGTTTAAAAGCATGGATCCACAGGGATTCTCAGGATCCTTGCATTGGGTCACCCCAAATTCACCATCAGATCACATAGCATGTCCATGGCTACAGCCTGCACCAAAAAAATCACGCACCCACTGTTGCCTGGGGCTGCAATGGTGCAAAAATGTGGTTACAAAGCATGGATCCACAGGGATTCTCAGGATCTTTGCATTGGGTCACCCCAAATTCACCATCAGATCACATAGCATGTCCATGGCTACAGCCTGCCCCCCCAAAATCACGCACCCACTGTTGCCTGGGGCTGCAATGGTGCAAAAATGTGGTTAAAAAGCATGGATCCCCAGGGATTCTCAGGATCCTTGCATTGGGTCACCCCAAATTCACCATCAGATCACATAGCATGTCCATGGCTACAGCCTGCCCCCCCAAAATCACGCACCCACTGTTGCCTGGGGCTGCAATGGTGCAAAAATGTGGTTAAAAAGCATGGATCCACAGGAATTCTCAGGATTTTGGCATTGGGTCACCCCAAATTCACCATCAGATCACATAGCATGTCCATGGCTACAGCCTGCCCCCCCCCAAATCACATACCCACTGTTGCCTGGGGCTGCAATGGTGCAAAAACGTGGTTACAAACCATGGATCCACATGGATCCTCAGGATCTTTGCATTGGGTCAGCCCAAATTCACCATCAGAGCACATAGCATGTCCATGGCTACAGCCTGCCCCCAAAAAATCACGCACCCACTGTTGCCTGGGGCTGCAATGGTGCAAAAACGTGGTTACAAACCATGGATGCACAGGGATTCTCAGGATTTTTGCATTGGGTCAGCCCAAATTCACCATCAGATCACATGTCTGTGGCCACAGCATGAAGCACAAAAATGATACATCCACTGTTTCATTCAGAATGTTTTTTCCCTTGTTTTCCTCCTCTAAAAACGATGTGCGTGTTATGGTCAGGTGCGTGTTATAGAGCGAAAAATACGGTACTTGCGCCAGTGGGTTTCTTTAGAGCTCGTGGGGGCGTAGAGTAAGTCCAGTTTCGGTGTGGATGGATATCCTCCGGGAGAGGAGGCTCGATGTCCCGAGGTGCTCTCGACCTCTCCGACAGAGTCCGCTCCTTGCCGTGACCGGCGAGTAGAAGGGGGTGGATCTTACTATCCATAAAAACTCTTGTTGGGGTGATATCGTACCTAGCCAAGAGTGATTTCTGCCTGATGATAACTGAAGGGATCCTTGGAGAGTAAAACGCAAGCATCACTTTCTGTGGCCTGAAGTGCTGGTTCAAAGGTAATACTGCAATGAGATCGCATTGTGTGGTTTCTATGTTTAGGAGATTGCTTAGATGCTTTTTGACCCCATCCAGAGTGAGCCACCTTGCTGACCCTGCCCCAATGCTTAGGCAGATTTTCTTAGGTTGCAGGGACAATGCTTGATGTTTCAGTGCAGGATTTGGTCTATATTTAGGAATCACACTTCCTTTTTTGGTTGAGGGTAAGGTTCTCCGGAACTTCAATTCCCCCGTATCTACAGATGGCTTAGACTTTAACCAGAGGTTATCCATTTTCTGTTCGAGGTTACATAGCTGGGAGGATAGCACATCAATCTTCTTGAATATGCAATTAAGGGTTCTGACCACAAGATGGAGATGTTCATGTTGTTCTTGTCTTGCGCAGTCCTCAGTTCCGGTGTCCTGTACCGCCTTCAGTGGGACACTCCTTCCTCCTCCAAGCTTGCCGTTTGCAGTTTTAATCTGAGGTGAAAATAATTCCTCTGGTGTTGACGTTGTTTCTGGGGACATTAGAGGGTAGAAACGGTTCTGGGTTTTCACCCTATAGCAGTGTTCTGTGGGGTCACTCCATTTGCCAGACACGGGGGGGTCGGTTTTTGATTGTTTGGCTCTTGGGGAGGGCAAAGCCTCGTCACAGTCCCTTAGGCGTTTGCCTTGACCCATCGTTATGAGTCGTTTAAAATGAGTCGTTTAAAATAGCAGTGGTTAAAAGGTAATAAAAAGTAATAGAAATAGCAATACAACTGAATGTGAGCTGGCGGGAAACCAGTGAGTCGAAGGCTGCTTCCAAGGCTGCCGGAGAATACAATTATCTGCTCATTAAAGTTGATTTACGATGCAGGCTTCACAGTTATCGGCAATGTGAACTCCTAGCATGGACTCCAACACCCTGGTACAATCTTCAGCAAGAACTTGAAAGGCTGGGAGCCACAACACAAATTTAAGGAGGATTCAAGATGAGCTCCGGCAAATGCGTCTTACCTCATCGCCATCTTGGAAACCCAATTCATCAATTCCATATATTGCGTCTGATAATACTTTATCTCTCTCAAGATCTCTTGGGACTTTGGTTTGGACCTCAATTTCTTTTCTCCTTCTTTCATTTTTCCTAAAAAAATTTCTTTCCTCTCATTTTGTCTTTTCCTTTTTATAGAGTTCTGTTGAATTAGGAAACCTCGCATCACGGCTTTGCTAGCGTCCCAGATTGTTCTTTTCTCCACGTCTGTTCTCAAATTTATCTCAAAATAATCTTTCAATGTTTTTGGGCCCTTTTTATAAATCTCTTCATCTTTAAATAGGGTGTCATTCATTCTCCATCTGAAGGATCCAGTTGTTGTTAATTTCATCTCCATCTTTACAGCGTTATGGTCGGAGCAGGTTTTTGGGCAGATTTCTATTTTTTTGGTTCTTGGCGCCAGGTCCACCGCTTTACTATTGGACCATTTTACTACTACTTTACTACTATCTTACTGCTGTTTCACTACTGCATTACTACCATTTTCCTACTATTTTACTACTGCATTACTACTACTACTTTACTACTGTTTTACTACTACTTTACTGCTATTTTACTACTATTCCACCACTTTACTATTGTTTTACCATTACTTAACTGCTACTTCACTACTGGTTTACTATTGCTTTACTTCCACTTTACTTCTGCTACTTTATTACTTATCCTACTTTACTATTTATACAGTAGACCTTCCTGAACAATGGCATGCCTGTCTGTAGTAACAAATAGTATTGTTACTATTTTATTAATTGTATATACTGCCCCTCATCCGTAGATTCAAGGTTGGTTTACAACTTAAAAATGCAAGGTAAAAAACACCTTAACCGGCAGAATTTATTTTTTGAAAAAATCCCCAATTTTATCAAAAATCTGACTTTCGGCAATTGACTCAAAAATGGTGCCAAACGGTTGCAAATGCTTCCCTGAGATGTCTGGCTGTCGAAAAAGAAGGCTTTTTATCACAGGAGAAGAAATCAGCCCGCGACAACTTAACTGTCAGAAAACCATTTTTTTGATGTGACCTTCGGCGATTCACTCAAAAATGGTGCCAAACGGTTGCAGATGCTCCCCTGAAAGGTTTGGCGGTGGAAACAAAAGGCTTTTTATCACAGGAAAAGAAATCAGCCCTCGAAAACTTAACTGTCAGAAAAACATTTTTTTGAAAAATATCCCTAAGCCCCGGGGTCACAATCTCATCAAAAATCTGACTTTCGTTAATTCAATCAAAAATGGTGCCAAACGGTTGCAAATGCTCCCCTGAGATCTTTGGCAGTCGAAACAGAAAGCTTTTTATCTCAGGAAAAGAAATCAGCCCTCGACAATTTAACCGGCAGAGAAAGATTTTTTTCAAAAAAAAATTTCATCAAAAATCTGACTTTCGGCCATTCACTCAAAAATGGTGCCTACTGAAGAAAGTAGGAAACACCACTGGGCCGGTAAGATATAATCTAAGTCAAATCCCTTATTTTGACTACTGGCTCCTCACACAGCTCCTGACTCACGGCAGTGTGTTGCCCATTGCTCAGTTCTGACTAAAGGATTTTATGCAGCCACTGCTGGCGGGGACATTTTGGGACCCAAAATATCCAACGCCACTAAATTCTGGTGTACTTTTTAACAGGGATCAACATACAAACACTGAGAAGCCAATTTTACTACTACTTTACTACTATCTTACTGCTGTTTCACTACTGCCTTACTACCATTTTACTACTATTTTACTACTGCATTACTACTACTACTTTACTACTGTTTTACTACTTTACTGCTATTTTACTACTATTCCACCACTTTACTATTGTTTTACCATTACGTAATTGCTACTTCACTACTGGTTTACTATTGCTTTACCACCACTTTACTTCCACTTTACTACTGCTACTTTATTACTTATCCTACTTTACTATTTATACCCCTATTTATACAGTAAACCTTCCTGAACAATGGCATGCCTGTCTATAGTAACAAATAGTATTGTTACTATTTTATTAATTGTATATACTGCCCTTCATCCGTAGATTTAAGGTTGGTTTACAACTTAAAAATGCAAGGTAAAAAACACCTTAACCGGCAGAATTTTTTTTTAAAAAAATATCCCTAAGCCCCAGGGTCAGAATTTGATAAAAAATCTGACTTTCGGCAATTCACTCAAAAATGCTGCCATACGGTTGCAAATGCTCACCTGAGAGGTTTGGCGGTCGAAACAGAAGGCTTCTTGTCACAGGAAAAGAAATCAGCCCTCGACAATTTAACCGGCGGAGAAAGATTTTTTTCAAAAAAAACCCTAAGCCCGCGGTCACAATTTCATCAAAAATCTGACTTTCGGCCATTCACTCAAAAATGGTGCCTACTGAAGAAAGTAGGAAACACCACTGGGCCGGTAAGATATAATCTAAGTCAAATCCCTTATTTTGACTACTGGCTCCTCACACAGCTCCTGACTCACGACAGTGTGTTGCCCATTGCTCAGTTCTGACTAAAGGATTTTATGCAGCCACTGCTGGCGGGGACATTTTGGGACCCAAAATATCCAACGCCACTAAATTCTGGTGTACTTTTTAACAGGGATCAACATACAAACACTGAGAAGCCAATCCCCCCGCCCCACTACTTTATATGGAAACAACTGGAAAAACCTCTGTGATTGAGGCTACCAACATGGCGCCATTTTGTACAACGAACACTTCCGATGTCATTCTTACTACTACTTTACTACCACTTTACTACCACTTTACTACTACTTTACTACCACTTTACTACCACTTTACTACTACTTTACTACCACTTTACTACTGCTTTACTACTACTTTACTACTGCTTCACTACTACTTTACTACCATTTTCGTACTGCCTTGCTACTGATTTACTATCATTTTACTACTACTTTGCTATCCTTTTACTACTACTTTACTGCTATTTTACTACTATTCCACCACTTTACTATTGTTTTACCATTACTTAACTGCTACTTCACTACTGGTTTACTATTGCTTTACTACCACTTTACTTCTACTTTACTTTATTACTTATCCTACTTTACTATTTATACAGTAGACCTTCCTGAACAATGGCATGCCTGTCTATAGTAACAAATAGTATTGTTATTATTTTATTAATTGTATATACTGCCCCTCATCCGTAGATTTAAGGTTGGTTTACAACTTAAAAATGCAAGGTAAAAAACACCTTAACCGGCAGAATTTTTTTTTTAAAAAAAAAAAATCCCTAAGCCCCGTGGCCACAATTTCATAAAAAATCTGACTTTCGGTCATTCACTCAAAAATGGTGCCAAACGGTTGCAAATGCTCCCCTGAAAGGTTTGGTGGTCGAAACAGAAGGTATTTTATCACAGGACAGAAAACCCTTAACTGGCAGAATCTTTTTTTTAAAAAAAATCCCTAAGCCCCGGGGTGACAATTTGATGAAAAATCTGACTTTCGGCAATTCACTCAAAAGTGGTGCCAAACGGTTGCAAATGCTCCCCTGAAAGGTGTGGCAGTCGAAACAGAAGGCTTTTTATCACAGGACAGAAAATCCTTAACCGGCAGAAAAAGAATTTTTTGAAAAAATCACTGAGCCCTGGGGTCACAATTTCAGCAAAAATCTGACTTTCGGCAATTGACTCAAAAGTGGTGCCAAACGGTTGCAAATGCTCCCCTGAAAGGTGTGGCAGTCGAAACAGAAGGTATTTTATCACAGGAAAAGAAATCAGCCCTCGAAAACTTAACCGGCAGAAAATTTTTTTTTTGAAAAAATCCCTAAGCCACGGGGTCACAATTTCAGCAAAAATCTGACTTTCGGCAATTCACTCAAATGTGGTGCCAAACGGTTGCAAATGCTCCCCTGAGATGTTTGGCGGTTGAAACAGAAGGCTTTTTATCACAGGAAAAGAAATCAGCCCTCGACAACATAACTGGTAGAAAAAGATTTTTTTGAAAAAATCCCTAAGCCCCGGGGTCACAATTTCATCAAAAATCTGACTTTCGGCAATTCACTCAAAAATGGTGCCAAACGTTTTCAAATGTTCCCCTGAAAAGTATGGCGGTCGAAACAGAACGCTTTTTATCACAGGACAGAACATCCTTAACCGGCAGAAAAAGATTTTTTTAAAAAAATCCCTAAGCCCCGGGGTCACAATTTCATCAAAAATCTGACTTTCGGCAATTCACTCAAAAATGGTGCCAAACGGTTGCAAATGCTCCCCTGAGAGGTTTGGCGGTCGAAACAGAAGGCTTTTTATCACAGGACAGTAAATCCTGAACTGGCAAGAAAAGATTTTTTTGAAAAAATCCCTAAGCCCCGGGGTCACAATTTCAGCAAAAATCTGACTTTCGGCAATTCACTCAAATGTGGTGCCAAACGGTTGCAAATTCTCCCCTCAGATGTTTGGCGGTCGAAGCAGAAGGCTTTTTATCACAGGACAAGAAATCAGCCCTCGACAATTTAACTGTCGGAAGTAGATTTTTTTGAAAAAATCCCTAAGCCCTGCGGTCACAATTTCAGAAAAAATCTGACTTTCGGCCATTCACTCAAAAATGGTGCCCAACGGTTGCAAATGCTCCCCTGAAAGGTTTGGTGGACGAAACAGAAGGTTTTTTCTCACAGGACAAGAAATCAGCCCTCGACAATTTAGCTGGCAGACAATTTTTTTGAAAAAATCCCTAAGCCCCGGGGTCACAATTTCAGAAAAAATCTGACTTTCCGCAATTCACTCAAAAATGGTTCCAAACAGTTGCAAATGCTCCCATGAAAGGTTTGGCAGTCAAAACAGATGGCTTTTTATCACAGGACAATAAATCAGACCTCGACTACTTAACCGGCGGAAAAAATATTTTTTTGAAAAAATCCCTGCCTTGGCTTCCTCTTTAGCCTCGCGCAGCCTCTCGCTATGGCAATTCCCCCACCTCCCTCAAAAGCCCGCAGGAGCCGCGCTCTCCTTAAAGGAGTGCGCAGCTCCTGCGGTCTTTTCTACGAGGAGGGAGAAGGGACTGACTGGCCACGTCAGTCCCTTCTCCCTCCTGGGGAAAAGCCCGCAAGAGCCACACAAAGGCTCTTGGGGGCTTTTCCTGCCTGCTTCCCCCCTGCATTCGCTCCAGAGGATGCACAGACTTTCCCCCTTAGTTTTTAAGATGTAAAAGTGTGTCCTATGGAGCGAAGAATACAGTAATCCTGTGCTAATCCCCTCCCCCATAATCAATTGCTTTCAAAAAAACCCCGGTCCATTTCTATGGTGGTGGTGCTTGGGGTCTTTGAAGGATGGGAGGCAATAAAACCATTTTACAAAAGTGCTTCTCTCTCCCCTCAGCATCCCATCCACAGCTTCTCTGGTTACGGCTGATCTTCCTCCTGAAAGCATCAGCAAGGATCAGCTGAAGGACAGACTTGCAGATGTCGTCGCAACGATGAAGAGTGGGAAGATCCGAAGGAAGGCGCTCCAAGATCTTTCCGCCCTCCTGCAGAAGATCCAGGAAAATGTGAGTTACTGAAGGGAAGCACTGCAACCATGCAGGGCTTTCAAGGCCTTTGGGCTGCTGCTTCTAGGCCCACCCTGCAAGGTGCCCAAGGGACAATCAGGCATCCCAGCACATACTCAATTTGGAGAACAGAGCTGGGCCATAGTGAGTAAAACGGCTGAGAAAAGAAGAAAAAAGCAAACATCAGGAAAAGAGGGGTGGGAAGTCAAAAAGAAATGGATTTTTTTCTGTAGAGGATGCTAAACGTTTTGGAATGTTTGGAAGGTGTAATGGTTATAGGGGTTGCTCGTGCGTAAGTTGCCGCCACTCCTGGCTAGGTTGCCTGGTTAAACCTTTTCTGTCTGGACAGCCTTCCACTTCGTGGTTGTTTCAGTCGCTAGCAGAATCCGTCAGTGGGCATTTCTTGAACCTCTTCCAGCAAAGAAGTTCTTTAACGCCAAGTCTCCGCCTACTCTCCCTGCGCAGGGTGGGTGTGGGTAGCGGAGGACCTGTGCTCTCCCCACTGGTCTCCAGTGAAGAGTCCTGGTGCACTCTCTCCGATTCCCCCATCCGCCCCCCTTTATCCCTGGTGTTACGCTGATTTCCTTCCCCAGCCGATGAGCTCCCTCTCTCCCTGCTGTGCCCTTCTCCAGCATCGCTTTGGAGCCTTGCCTCCACCTCTAGCTCTGATGGCAGTTCCCTGACATCCACCTCCCCCCCCCCAGGACCCCCTCCATCCCTGGCCCAACCTTTTGATCCAACTTCGTCCCTTTCCTCGGCCGACGATGCGGGGAATCCCCAGAAGGAGCTGTCGCCATCCTCTGAGGATTCAAAACCCGCTTCCCACCCGCTCCGATCTCTTCCTGCGTGGTGGGCCTCCCAGTCTGATTCTTCTCCCTCTGACGCCTCTCCTCCCTCCTCTTCGGAGGCAGGAAAACCCACAAAATCCTCTTCGTCGTCTGTGGTTCCAAATTGCTCCTCCCAGAATCTCGCTAGTGGTTTTAGTTTATCTGGGAACATGCTGTGGAACTCCTCCACAAGATACCGGTCATTGATTGCTTCCGCAGGAACCCATGTGTTTTCTGACCTGGGTTCTCCCTCCCAAGCTACCAAATATTCCACCTGGCGCCCTCGCCACCTTGAATCGAGTATTTCCGTGGCTTGGTTGTGGTGTTCCTTCTCCTCTACCTGCGGGTGTGTAGTGACTTCTCCCTCCCGCCCCGGGAATTCCCGCCCCCCCCGTACGGTGAGAGTAGGGACCTATGGAACACCGGGTGTATCTTCATGCTGTCAGGCAACTTGAGCTTGAATGCCACGGGGTTCACCTGCTGTGTTACCTCAAAAGGTCCCAGCCGCCTTGGCTGCAACTTCTTGCACCCTCCCTTAAAGGGTAACCCTTGGGTTGACAACCACACCCGGTCTCCCACCCGTATGGTCTCCCCGTCCCGACGGTGCTTGTCAGCCTGCCTCTTGTAAATTTCCTTGGCCCGTTCCAAGTTCATCTTAAGTTGCTGGTGCAAGGCCTCCATTTCTTCCAAAAAATGCTCTGCCGCAGGTACACTCCACCCTTCCTCCCCCCTTCCCGGGAAGGCCCTGGGGTGACACCCATAACTGGCCATGAACGGGCTCATTCCCATGGACACATGTTCAGCGTTATTGTACGCAAATTCAGCCAGCGCTAGTTTCTCTACCCAATCGTTCTGTCTCTCGCTGACGTAGCAGCGTAGGTATTGCTGGAGTATACTGTTCGCTCTTTCTGCTTGCCCGTTGGTTTCCGGGTGTCTCGCCGTCGAGAAGCCCACCACGACCTGCAGCAAGCTCATGAGCTTCCTCCAGAACCGGGAAGTAAATTGTTTCCCGCGATCTGAGATGACCCTCGAGGGAGCCCCATGCAGCCTGAAGATGTGATCCACAAACAACCTGGCTGTTTCCTCTGCCATCACCACATGTGAGCAAGCTATGAAATGGCACATTTTTGTCAGTAGATCGACTACTACCATGACTGCTGTCTTCCCCCTTGACTTGGGCAAATCTGTCATAAAATTGATGGACACCACCTCCCAGGGTCTTCCCGGCATGGGTAAGGGTTCCAGTAACCCTGCGGGGGCAGCCCTCTCCTCCCTTTGCCCTCTGGCAGCGGGCGCACCCCCATACATATTCCCGTACATCTTCCCTTACCCTCGGCCACCAGAACTGCCTGGTGACAAGCAACATGGTTTTGTGCTGACCAAAGTGCCCCGCTGTTGGGTTGTCGTGGAGTTGTTTGAGTACCCTTCCCCTCAAGGTCTACCCCGGTACGTACAGCGCCCCCTTATAGTACAGTAGCCCTTCCTTTTCCTCAAACCCTCCATGGTTTTCCCTTCCGTCCCGGAGTTCCCTGATTTTAGTTTGAGCGAATTCGTCATTTCTAGTAAGCCCGGCCAGTTCTCGTTTCCCAACCAACACTCCTCCGCACACCCAGCGGTTCTCGGGGAACACGTGTCAGACTTCCGGCGGTCCCTCTCCTTCCATGTACTCTGGCTTCCAGGAGAGAGCATCTGCTCTTAGGTTTTCCTCCCCCGGCACGTACCGGATCTCGAAGGAAAACTTGGAGAACTCCTGTGGCCATCGAATCTGTCTCTGGTTGAGTACTCGCGCAATCCTCCAGTATTCCAAGTTCTTGTGATCCGTACACACCTGGATCTTGTGCTGCGCCCCTATTAGCAGATGTCTCCATCGGTGAAATGCTGCATAAATTGCAAGCAGTTCGCAGTCATACACCGTGTAGTTTTGCTCCGACTTGCTCAGCTTCCTCAAGAAAAAGGCGCACGGCCTCCAGCCCTGCTGGGCCCCTGGCTGCAACAGTACCACTCCTATGGCTTGGTCTGACGCGTCGGTCTCCAGCCTCATGAGCTTCTGCAGATCCACTGCAGGAGCTGCTCTTCCGAAGCGAACGCCTTCTTTAGTCTTTCAAAGGATTGCTGGGCCCTTTCTGTCCAGACGAACTTCTTTTTGCTACTGAGACAATTTGTGATGGGCGCTGTCAAGTGGGCGAAGTTCTTGATGAACTTCCTGTAGAAGTTGCTGAACCCTAGGAACCTCTGCACGTCCTTCCGGGTTTTGGGGGCCTTCCATTCCAGCACCGCCTGCACCTTGCTGGGGTCCATAGCTAGGCCCTTGTCTGACAACTTGTACCCCAGAAACTCAACCTCTCTTGCGTGAAATTGGCATTTTTCCAGCTTGACCCACAACTGGTGCTTCTGCAGTCTCTTTAGCACTTCCCTGATGTCTCTGACATGTTGCTTCTCATTGTCAGAATAGATTAAGACATCGTCCAAAAAGGCTACGCAGTTCTTGTACAGCAAGGACCCACACACGTGGTGCATGAATGCTTGAAAGCAGGCGGAGCTCGACTGTAATCCAAATGGCATAACTAAGTATTCAAAGGCCCCCAGGGGTGTGAACATGGTGGTTTTCCATTTGTCCCCCTCCCTCATCCTAATCAAATTGTACGCTCCCCGGAGGTCCAGCTTAGTAAAGATTTCCCCCTGCCTCACCCGTGTTAAAATGTCGTCAATCCTGGGCATTGGGAAGGTCACGGGTTCTGATACAAGGTTCAAGGCCCTGAAATCTACGACTAATCTAGGCTGATTAGTATCCTTCTTGTCCACAAAGAACACCGGACTGCCCCCCACCGCCTTTGATTCTCTTATGAAACCTCTCTTCAGGTTCTTGTCAATAAATCGCCGCAACTCCTGCATTTCCCGGTCAGACATGGCATACAGCTTACCCACCGGCAGCTGAGCCCCTGGGAGTAAGTTGATTTGGCAGTCAAAGGGCCTATGGGGGGGTAGTCTATCCGCCTCCTTCTCGCTGAAGACCTCCTGCAGGTCCGCATATTGTGGTGGCACCTCCCCTTTTGGCTCCACAGCCATCCCAGCCACCCTGGCCACGGTCATCCTTGGGTTCCCCCCCCCCCAGACAGTGTTCCAAGCAGTGAGCTGACCCAAAGGTGACAGTCCACTGATGCCATGCCACTACTGGATCATGTAGTGCCAGCCAGCTCATCCCTAATATTATTGGGGGTCCTGCCAGTGTGGCTACATGAAAGGCAATGGTCTCTGTGTGCCTGGAATCCCTCATTCTCTGTGCTGGTCCCGGGGGGAAAGGTACTATTACCGTAGCCAAAGTTCAGTCCTGAGTCACTAGCCTGGTAGAAGTTCACAAGATGAGACGCGAAGTCCGAAACAGGGAGCCGGGCGGGGTCAGGAACACTCGAAGATCAGAAGCAGGAAGCCAGGCAGGAAACAAGAACACTGGAAGGTCCAAAACAGGGAGCCGGGCGGGAACAGGAACGCTGGAAGGTCAGAAGCAGGAAGCCGGGCAAGGAACAGGAACACTGGAAGTACAGGTCTAGGTCCGGGTAAGAGCAGGTACTCCACAACGACATTGCTCCCGCAACCTGGGACCAGGCTGACTGACCTTTATCTTCTCTAAGGCCAGGGGCGGTCCCGGCCCCCAGGAGCCCCGCCTCTCCTGGCCTTAAGGCGAGCACTCCTCCTGAGAGTGCCTCTCTGCCCTAAGCCTCTGCAGTTCAGGAGAGGCCGAAGGGTTACTGGGCCCTGGGGGAGGCTCACCTGTAGACACTGAGTCCTCAAGCACCTCTGGGGCCAGAATGGTTTCACCTGGTGCCTGCTCCTGAGGATCTGGCACAGGTGCAGGCTCCTCAGAATCTAGGCCTTGCCCCAGTTCAGCCAGCCCTGGAGGCGGGGACTCCTGTGCCGGCTGGGATTCCTCCGGTTCACTCTCAGAATCGGAATCCCAGGCCATCACATTCTCATTGGTGGGGTCTGGTGCATCACTTCCTCTTCCAGAAGTTCTCTGCCATCGATGGTGGTCACTTGCAAGGGGAAATCTAGGGGCAGCAGGTGGAGTTGGTGCTCCAGAGCGAAGTCCTTGCTGAAGAAATTGCAGGAGCTGCCTGAATCCAGCAGCCCCTTCACCTTGACTGGGTGCCCACTCGGGAGTTCTAGCACCACTTCTATGGCTATAGCTGCCTTGGGGGGGTCTGGCTGGGGCACTTCTATTGGTTGCTGGCCTGGCTGCTGTGCCTGCTGACTGGCAGCCAAGCGTTGGCGTTTCCCTGCGCCTGCCCCCTTTCCCCCTCCTCCTCACAGCCAGCGGCTCCCACCATCCCTTGCCATGCCTTTCTTTGAGGGCAGACCCTGGCAAAATGTCCTGGCCATTGGCAGAGGAAACACTTCTTGGTGGTTTTCCAATCCTTTCCCTCCCTCTTGCGACCTTCACTTGAGTTTGAAACCTCGTGCGCATGCCCACCATCTATTTCCATTGGCTCAGCCGGCTGGGAAGGCTGCCTCGGCATTTCAGGAATGCGGTAGTCATGGCAACGTTCCCCTCTCCCTTCGCGCTTCTTCTGAGCCCGTGCTTCCTGTCGTACTCCAATCGCAAGCACAGCCTTGGTCAGCTGATCCATCGACTGCGGGCGGGGTGCGCGGGAAAGCTCGTCCTTCACCGTTGGGGACAACCCCTCCTCAAACAACATTTGAATGGGCTCAGAGTCCAGATCCCACCCGAGCCGGTGGATCAGCATCGCAAAACGCGACCAGTAGTCTCTAACTGATTGGCTCCCCTGCTTGCACCCCATCAATTCCCGGCGAGTCACATTTTGCTCCACTTCACTGGAATACATTGCATCCATCGCGCCAAAAAATTACCTAAGGTCCTTCAAGGCAGCATTTTGCGTCGCCATTAGGGGCCTGATCCATTCCCGGGCCCCATCCTGTAGATGCCCGACAATATAGGCTACCCTTTCCCCACCATGAGCAAAGTCATTATGCTGCAGTTTCAAAGCGTACTCTATTTCCGTTCGGAACGCGTTATAGTCCTGGGGCTTCCCCCCAAACTTGTGTACCAGTCCCGGTACCTTCCTTGCGACGGGGGTGGGTCTGACCTGTGCATCTTGGGTCCACCTTTCATCTAGCCACGCCGTCAGCAGAGCCACATGCTGTTCTAAATCTCAGTTCCTCTCCACCAGATTTTGCACTCCAGCTGCTGGCTCCGTGGCGCCTGCTCCTCCAGTTTGGCTCATGGTGCTGCCTGCCTGTCGCTGTGCACAAGCAACATCAGGGACTGACGGATTGCTGTAATGGTTATATGGGGTTGCTCGTGCGTCAGTTGCCGCCACTCCTGGCTAGGTAGCCTGGTTAAACCTTTCCTGGCTGGACAGCCCTTCACTTCGTGGCTGTTCAGTCGCTAGCAGAATCCGTCAGTGGGCGTTTCTTGAACTTCTTCCAGCAAATAAGTTCTTTGATGCCAAGTCTACACCTACTTTCCCTGCGCAGAAGTCTTCTGCGCAGGGTGGGTGTGGGTAGCGGAGGACCTGTGCTCTCCCCGCTGGTCTCCAGCGAAGAGTCCTGGAGCCCTCTCTCCGATTCCCCCATCCGCCCCCTTTATCCCTGGTGTTACGCTGATTTCCTTCCCCAGTTGATAAGTCCCCTCTCTCCCTGCTTGGCCCTTCTCCGGCATCGCTTGGGAGCCCTGCCTCCACTTCTGGCTCCGATGTCAGTTCCCTGACATGTGGTCTCTGCGCTTCTTTTATTTCTGGGAGTTTCCCTTGCTTCACTTTTTATACTTCCATTTCCGCTTTAAAAAAAATAATTTTTTTTTAAAAAAATCATTTTTTAATCACTCTTATATTGAGTAAGACCAGGAATCATCTTTTGTTTGGGTTATTTGGATTTTTTAGGTTGCACGTTCTTTCAAATTTAGCTAATATATACAGTGTTCATTTCTTTATTATATCAGTTTATTCTTGTTATTTCCAGTTTGCCAAGGAGGTGGAGCTACCACTATACCTAATTGTTTTCTATTGATTTTACTCGCGTCTTTCACTTCTTTTGCCACTAGGCGTCCCTCTAGTTTTTTCTACACTCTGTTTTCTCTCTTTTGTTTTCCCCTTTCATGTGTGCACGTTCGATTACTTAGCTTCTTTTCCTGCTTGCCTTTGTTTCTGTTATGGCGGGGCTCCTCCACACTGACTCATTCACCCTTCTCCTTCCCCTCACAGCCCCTTCGTCCCAAACAGCCGACCCAGAGTGTTTTGTCCTTATTTGTTTTTAATTGAAGGCTCTGGTTAAAAGCTGCAACTTTATGTAAGTAGAAGCTGCTGGTTTTCCCCCTTTCTCTGCTATTTAAGCAGTCTCTGTCTCAGCATTCTCAGCAGTCTCTGTCTTTGCTGTTTTAAAACTCTCTGCTGGGTTATATTCACTCTTATAAGGCACCTTTGTGAAGTTTAATAACAGTTACTGTTGGTGCTGTGGGGATTGGACCCCTTTCACTCTTAAAAGCTCACTCTGTATTTTAGATATTCTTTATTCCTGCTGCCTCCGCCCCTGTGCTCTGCCGATAACCAGCAGTTTCCCAGTTTCCAGTTCTTTATAAGGAGGGGGCAGGGGTCTCTTTATCTCCTGTTTTAAAATTAATGGAGAGTTCAGCGCTTCCTCGCCGGGTTTGGAGACATTAAGGCCAGAGAATGCCTCTCCCCCTTAGCACTGAGGTTCTCCCCTTGCTAGCTCTTCGGCCAAAAGTTTTAAAATGGATTTTAAATGGTTTGGTTTGGGGAAACCGCATAAATGTGCTGCCCTGGGCTCTGAACTCAGGATCCCCACTTGAGCTCGGGAACACTCACGCCTCCTGTTCTCCCTCGGTTTTCTCTGGCGTCTGGACTGCCTCGAGTTGCCAAGAGCGCAATCCTTCACCCGCCCTCCAAGAGTGCTGCTCCGGAAGTCCTCTGCCCACAACTTTATTGGTTACAGGTGATGAGCGGTATTGGCTTAGGCATTGGTCCTATCCGACTATCCGGCTTTGGCCTGCTTGCTTGAAGACCCGGAAGGGTTAACACCAGCAGGGGGAGCCCTGCTGATGCACATCAACTAGGCACTCCCCCGGGGTCACCACTCGGGGGCGTGTCTTGGGCCCTGGCCTCCATAGGCTTTGGACGGGGCCACGCCCCCCGGAATCCTTTACCGGACTACCCTTCAATATCCGGGGGAGGTGATGGTGCTCCTCCCCCCATACATCTACATAAGAATACCCATACCAATGCCTAACCGCCACTCGAGCAAAGCTCGCCGCCAATACCCTCAGACCTGCAACCAATCCCTAATCCCTGCAGATATGTCAGCCAACCAAACATCGTTTCCTGCATTGGAAAGATGCACACCATCCTCATGGTAGAGGGTCACCTTGCTGAACTGGATGTTGGGGTGGTCAATGACCCCCCCCACCAGCGCTGCCACTCTACGAGCCACTGAGCGTTCCAGGACCATTCTGGATTTGTTCATAGCAAAAGGGCATCAGCAGTCCCTCCAAGTGCGCCTTTCCAACAGTGATGACCAAATTATGACTAAATTTGGGAAAGAAATCCTCAGATCATCAAAATCATCAAAAATGTTCCACATTAAGTCCACACCCTTCCGGTAGGCCAAATCATTTTCACCCAGCAATGACAAGGGCATCCAGTGGGCCTTTTACGGTGGCTCTAGCTTTTACTGCTGGCAGAAATTCCGCCCAACGCATTCCACGGCGAGTGATCCAGGAGATTTCAACATTTTTTGTCAGATCCACACCCCTGGCCACGGCTGACAGCACCGTTTCTGGCCCAGTGGACGTTACTATGGCCTTTGATCCAAACGCGCACAACCATGTCACCTAAAAGGAAAAGAGCATAACAAGGGGGGGTAGGGGTGATGAAAACAGTCATAAAGGCCTCCAAATGTACCCTTTAAAAGCATCTGACTTCCATCGACCCAGATCCTTTATCCTTTCAGCCGGTAGGCCTAAGTGTAGTGGCTGCCCTGATCCGAAATGAGTGGGCCACAAATTCAGCTGGGGGAAAACCGCAACCAGCAATTGCCTTACGCATAACGTGTGTAAACTGATGTCTTGTAAGGCGGGAGCCATCTGCATGTATGAAAAATGGTCCATGGGTATTTGGTCTCAAATATATAAATCATCTTGCGTCCTTTACTGGACATGGCCCTTTCTTTTGAGTTGCTATAAGCTGAATTAGGGCCCCTTTACCTAGCCGATCAGTTTTTGAGCTCCAGATATGGAGAACTAGATCTGAGCGAGATAATGTCACATCCTTTAAGAGGATCCCACGTGCAACAGAATCTGGCTGGTCGTCGCAAACCACCTCGCCTATGCACAAGGCACCGAAAAAAGGCGATGGAGTAAGCTGCTGAAAATAGGCGTGCTTCATACTTTGACCAACAAATGGCCCTTAGTTTTTTATGGATTTGACATAGGATGTCGAAGGTTATGGGTCTTCTACCTGAAGCTTGCACTACCTGAAGCTTGCACCAGCCCTCCAGTGCCTTCTGCACCTGAAAATCAGCCCAAGGGTCTATTGAGTACATGGCCTTACAAAAGGAGGAGATCACTGCAGACTGTATGTTGAGTGTCTTTGCTGTGCGGCCCAACCCTCGTAAATGTACCAGGTATTTTAGCACCTCTGCATTTGTAGGGGGGGGTGTTATGCCTATCATTCTCTATTTTATTACGGAACGCCAAAAAATCTGACCAAGCCTTTTTATATGATCTAAGTGTTGACGGGGTAACACATGCTAATACTCCCTTCAGGACTTCTCGCTCCCAAGGCTCCCAAGGTGCTCCGGAAATGGTTGTGGCAATTGCTGTGCTTCTGGCACCAATGAGCGGACGCGATCCATCTGGAAACGAGATAGAGCATCTGCGATGTCGTTATTAATTCCTGCTACAAACTTAGCCGAGAAATAAATGTTTAGTTTTAGGCACAAAATGACAAAGGATCTCAGCAGGGCTGCCACCCTTGGGGAATGCGATGACTGTTTTGACAGGACTGAGACAACCGCCTGGTTGTCTGTCCAGAAGCCTACCCGGTGATCTTTGAACTCCTCTGCCCACAAGTGTACCGTGACCACGATTGGAAAAAATTCTAGGAAGGTGAGGTCACGCGTTACAGGCTTACCCTGCCAGGTCGAAGGTCAAGGTTGCGCACACCACTGTCCTTTAAAATAGACGCCAAACCCTAAGGAATCCGCCGCGTCAGACTGTACCTGAAAGTCAGCCTGAAGCGACAGATTGTCTTGCCACCAGAATAAAGTCATCAAGATAATGTCCCACCCCTTCGGAACTGGTTTAAAGAGCCCAGTCCAGAAATGTGCTAAAGGTCTCAAAGGCTGCACATGCTATCAAGCATCCCATGGGCATGGTTTATCTATAAAATACACCCCTTCAAATTTAAAACCCAGCCAACGGAAGTCGTTCGGGTGAACTGGAAGAAGACAAAAGGCAGACTCGATGTCACACTTAGCTAACAGGGCTCCCCTGCCGAATCTCCGAATAAGCTTTACAGCTTGGTCAAAGGAGGCATACTTCATGGAACACAGTTCCTGTGGTATTGCATCATTAACCAAACTCCCCCTTGGATAGGAAAGCTGGCTTGGGGATGAAACGGCCGAGGATTCCCCAGATTGTGCGGGGCTGGGAGCCAGCATCCACACGCATGTTGGGGGCATGAAGCCCACAACACCACCTCCTCCCAAGATCGGAAGTGGCTTTCCGAAATGGCCTTCAGAAGGTAGTTTTGATGTGGAATTGTGCCACCTAGTTTGGGTCTCAGTACCTAGGGACCCAGGAGGCCACCCAGTTCAATTTCCCTATGTTGATCAGTGGTATAATGCTTGCATGAAAAATCCTCCATGGATGAAGAAGTGCAAGGGCGACACCTGCTGGATTTTAGCAGTGAAGCAGGAGGCCCGAAAAAACATAGATAAACCCAAGCCTCCAGCCCTGCTAAAAAGATATACCAGGGCCACCCAGAAGAGGAGGATTTTCTCCTTCCGCCTCCATATGCCCCTTCGTCCAGGATTGTGCCATCACCTCCAGTCCAGCCACCTGCTGCAGTCCAATTATTACAAGCTCCATCTAGCATTCTGGATGTGCCCTCCTTGCCAGCCCCAGTGCTAGTACGAAATCAAGCCCAAATTGCCCAAGTCCAAGCCCCCCAGGAAAAGGAGATTATAGGCACTTCAGCACTGGAGGACCTGGGAGCTGTGGGAAGAGCCGAACCTGGAGAAGTGGCCGCAACACCAACCCAGGGTGACAGCAGCAACCCCGTAGGCACTCCAGCCACTGTGAGAAAGTGAGGCTTTTGGGCAGTTTTGGATGCAATAACTTATACTGGAAATAAGTTAGTAATAAAGATGAAGGAAAGTGAAGCAAGAAGCCCCCCCATGCCACCTCCATCTAATGGAGGACATTACCTTCATAACAAGAAGGGGGGGTCAAGGCCCGATGTTCCCTTTGAGAGCAGTTTTGGCACCCCAAGAGCCCAAGCCCACAGATGGATCAGGGCCGACCCACCGGTGCATGGCCCACACGTTCTGTTACCATGCATTATGTGCCATTCACTACTACGGACCTGCTAAACTGGGAAACCCATACCCTGCCTTTTTCTGAAAAGCCTCAAGCTATGCAGGACCTAATGGCCTCAATCATGGTAACCCATCTGCCCACGTGGCAAGATTGCAGGCATCTTTTAATGACCCTCTTCACCACTGAGGAAAGGAGAATAGATGCCACCGCAGAGAGAAACCTAAGGGGGGAGGTGCCACCAGCAGAGCCAAACCCCGATGGATGGGTCCGTACTCGGTACCCCCTTACAGTTTCAAACCGACTTGGACTGGCACCAACCGGCCTCAACCGGTTCAAACGGGCCTAGACCTGCTCTAACTGGCTTGAGCTGTTTCAAATGGGCCTAGACCTGTTCAAACCGACCTAGACCTGTTCAAATGGGCCTAGACCGGTTCCAACCGGCTTGGACCAACACAAACCGGCCTAGACCGGTTCAAACCAGCCTAGACCCGTTACTACCAGTCTGAGCTAGTTCCAACCAGTCTGGGCCAGTTCAAACTGGTCTGGAAGTGGTTTTCTAGTATCAAATTCTTGCCAAATACAACAAAGTCCTAAGAATGCTCTCAGGAACTTTGAGAACTCGAGCTGGGCATGTCAAAGGTGGCCAACAAGTTCCTTGCTTCAGAATACGCCCTAAAATGCCACTTGCTTCTGGTAAACCGGAGCCTTCTCCCTCGAGACTTTATAGCTTGTCTTTTTTAACTTGGTTTCAAGACCTCTAAGTTGGGAGAATTAAAGGACGAGGATCAACACTTCTTAAGCCATCCACAAGCTATAACTGTCAATTTAAAAGGTTCCGCTTCTGTTCTTAACTTAGAACTTCAGAATGCAGGACTCCTGCAGTCTAGCAACACTCCAGATTCCAACTTACCGTATAATGAATTGAAAAAAAAGGTTTAAAATAACTTTTGTAAAAACAAACAAACCCAGAAGCCTTTTATTAGGAATTGTAGGTGCCGACATTCCAAAGGAACAGAAAAGCCTTTTCATGTATGTGACAACAGCAATGTGGATGCTACTAGCCCAGAGATGGGAAAGAAGACAAAGTCCCTACCAGAGAGGAATGGCAAACCAAGCTGTTGGACTATGCCGAAATGACAAAACTTACCGGAAGGCTCAGGAACCAAGAAGACCAAAACTTCAAGGAAGAATGGGGAAAAATTATAATTTATCTAGACCACTGTAAGCAGATGAAAATCTTAGCAGGATTTTAATAACACTTGTAATGTAGTGAATATTCTGGATAATATGGAAAGATATAAAATATGGACTATGAAATAATATGCAGCTGAGAAGATGGACAA
Source organism: Podarcis erhardii (assembly GCF_964252035.2). Taxonomy (NCBI): domain Eukaryota; kingdom Metazoa; phylum Chordata; class Lepidosauria; order Squamata; family Lacertidae; genus Podarcis; species Podarcis erhardii. The sequence continues at coordinate 14,230,973 of NC_138511.1, forward strand.
TAGGATCTATGGAGGGGAAAGTGGGAAGTCCAGAGATTTGGAGAAATCTCTAAATAGGGATATGTAATTTGGATTGTTATAATTCTATATTTGTAAAATCAAATAAAAATTATTATATATATAAAAAGGGAGGTTTGGACTGCTGCCATTGCTCTGAAGACAGCGAGGAGAGAGGTAGCAGGTTGCACCCCACAAGGAATGCAGTAGCAAACTGCTCCTTCCACCTGCATTAAAGGTAGTAGTACAGGATGAATAAAAAGCGTTTTGCAAAATGTATTTTTTTTTTGAATTTATTAAAAATGTAAAAAAGAAAAAAACCTTTAGATACTGCCAAGCAGGGATGTTATAACATGAAGACATGGTAATTATTGTTAGCAAATCACTCCTCCATTGCTGATATGTGGCTGGAAAGTCACATGTCACTGTTTACGTTCCTGAGCTGGGAAAGTCTGAAGACGGAAGTTAGTCTTATCTCTTTCCGTTACGTTGTGCTTTTGAACTGTGTTTCTCTCTGTGCGTCTGCTGAAGAAGAGAGCAGACGCCATTGTGATTTGTCCTGTAAATATTGCAAAATAAATCTAAGAATGCTCACGTTCACGCTTCCAGTCGTCATGGCAGACTCTGTTAATTAATAGCGTGCACAGGATCATCCGACCTGTGTCACTGAGCACACCGCAATGAAGACTGATGTCCATTCTGGGGGAGCGCCACACTGGACAATGCCAGGAGAGGTTTGTCGCATACCGGGGGCAGTGTGGGCCCCTAGGGAGTGTTACGGACAATTATTATTTAGGTTTCTGTTGAGAGCCAGTGTGTGTCATGGTGAGAGTGTAAGGACTAGGACCTCAGAGGTCAGGGTTCAATCCCTACTCGGTCATGAAGCTCACTGGGTGATCTTGGGCCAGTCACTGCTTCTCAGCCTAACCAACCTCACAGGGTTGTTGTGAGGATTAAATGAGAAAGGGGAGAACCATGTACAGTGGTGCCCCGCAAGACGAAAAACTCGCTAGACAAAAGAGTTTTCCATTTTTGAGGTGCTTCGCAAGACGAATTTCCCTATGGGCTTGTTTCGCAAGACGAAAACATCTTGCGAGTTCTTCCCCCCTTTTTCTAAGCCGCTAATAGCCGCTAAGCCGCTAATAGTGCTAATCTGCTAAGCCGCTAATAGCCGTGCTTCGCAAGACGAAAAAACCGCAAGACGAAGAGACTCGCGGAACGAATTAATTTCGTCTTGCGAGGCACCACTGTATGCCACCTTGAGCCACTTGGAGAAAAAAGTGATATATAAATGCAAAAAATAAGCAAAAAACAAAACAACAACCCATCCCCCAAAATATAAAAAATGTTGATGGAGTCAGTAGGTATAGATTTGGAAAGTTTTTATTTCCTAGAAAAAAAACAACAACCCACCCAACCTCAAAACCTTTGGTGTTTTAAATAAAACAAATCACATTCAAATCATCAGAAAGTCTATCTCTCCCCACAATCCAGAAGCTTAGAAAAAAGAACACTGCAACAAGGTTTGGAGCAATAACTATTTCTCCCCCCCTTCCTCCAAATGCTAATTAAAGTAGACTATTTTGTACATTATGCTTACGGAGAAGGCAGAGAAATTCATTACCAGCACAAGCGTTAACCTGTGAGAGATGAACACATAGACATTCTTAATTGCTGTTAACTCACTCTGCAGAGTAGCACTGCGAGTGCAAAGAATCAACATCACATTTTTAACAACAATAAATTATAAAGTACATGAAAAGAATGAGCCAACATTCACTTATGGGTTGGGGTGGGGGAAATCTTGAATTAGATTGGGAACCAGCCAAAAAACAAAAACAAAAAAGAGAGGGGAGGAGAGAAGATGGGATTTGATTCATTTCCTATAAACACTAAACATAACAAGCCAACATGTAATTTTCAAGTATTCTCCACTAAAGAGAGTAGATGTTAATGGAAGCTGACGGCCCTGTAAGAGAGCGATGCGGAAGAGAGAGACAGAGATGGGAAAGAAACACAAGTGCTAGTATAATTTCTTACCAAAGACATTTTCATTCCCCCCCCCCCATGAACCCTCCCACCAAGGCACAAAAGGGCATATGTTGCTTTCAAAAAGTTCCTTGTTCTTCAGCTGAAGTCTTGTCCAGTGCTGGGTCGATGAGAGATCGGAGTCATTCACACACTCAAGACGCAGAGATCTTTTGGTTCAGTTAATAGCACAGGGTGTCAGTCTACATTATTTAGCTCACAGTCAGAAAAGACACTCAGTTGCGCCCCCCCTTGAATGGGTGGGTGTGCAAACACACACAGAGCAGGAGCTCTTAAAAACATTTAATGTTAGCAAACAGATTCTATCTCTAAAGCTGAACATTTTGCAGTGCAAAAACTCCAGGTTTTGTTTTAAGCAAGAAAACTGCTGATGGCACTGCTACAGGGAAAGGCAAACTCTTACCCCCTTCCACCTTCTCTCTCGGTAAGGTCTTTTGCCAGCCTTGGGCCTTCCAGGTGTTTTGGAATACAACGCCAATCAGCCCTATCCAGCACGCAGGGAGATGTAGTTCAAAACATCTGGAGGGCACCAAGCAAGACTTGCAAAGTCTCAAAAGTGTCTCTTTCTTCCCCACTCCCCAGTCTTTGCTCCACCTCCTGGCCTCCGACCTGAAAGACGTTGAACTCTCACTGTGATGTTGTCTTTCAGGTGTTGAGAATCTGCAAGCGGGCCCCAGGGGGGCTAGTGCTTTGAGTGGCACCCAGGCAAACCCCCACCCTGACTAGAGTCTTCTTCATCAGCAACTTTTTCCAGGAGACGACAATGCTGGTTGCACCAGCTGCTTGATGGTTAACAGGTCTGCATTGCGGGGGGGGGGGGGACGAACCCCAAAAGAGGCAACAGGGGCCTCAGATCTTCCAGGAGTACAAAGGACACACACCCTGAACACACAGCAGTGGATGAAGAGAGCACACTGCGGATTTCCGGGATTCCAGTAGTACACACACTATATGCAAAAGACTTCCAGCCACTTCTCTCCCTTGGTTGCATGCTTTATTTGGGTGGGGTGGGGATTGTAATTTTTGTTTTTTGAATGGAAAGAGCTGCTCACCTGCCACTTTTCTCCCCTATGGTTTAACACTAAAATCTGGCCTTTGGTGCTGTTAATGATGACACCTCTCTCCCAAGTGTCATCCAGAGCACCAAAGCAAAGTGCCTCATCAGGTCTTGCGGGATGTGGCTAAGCTCAAAACCCACATGCCATTTCAGCTCCAGAGGGAGGAAAAAGCAGGCTGCTACCTGAAGCCATCACCACCTCTTGGGCTATTCGATTCCTGGCAAACGCTGAACATTTAACCTGTCAAGGAAAGCCTTCTTTCCCCATAGGAGTTAGAATCAAAGGTGTTTCACTCCACTGGTTCCTCTGTACCTCCTCTGCACCGTGAGCGTGGCACTTCTCATCTTATAAGCTGCCACACAGTTTCCTACCTCTAGGACGAGCAGCAGGGCCACTTGCGACACAGACGATTGATTTACAGGGAGCAGTTAACACCACCTGCTCTCCTTCAAGGGAAATTGTGTGCATGTCTTTACAGCAAACACACTTAATACTAGCTTAGCAGCTGGTCAAATCCCCTTTCTATTGACGGTCCTGGGGTGGCAACACAGCAAGATCAGAGCATTATAACTGGTGAGCTACCTTCGGAACAGCCACAGGGAGATCGTTTTAATGTGAAGGCCGTCCACAAGGGACCCCAATGAAGCAGAAACTGCTGGCGTGCACTTTCTTGTAAAGGAGCCAACACTGCAGTTTGGAAAATTAAAAATAAAAGTGTTCAGACTCCTCTTTATAGGCTCCTTATAGGCAAGGTCTGGTTGCCTTCCACGCAGGGATGCTGCTCACTTGCAGGTCGTTCAAAACTCCTGGCTCCCTGGCTCCAGGAGGGGGGCGGGGGGATTGGATTACACACACACAAAAGGCAACCCAAGAGGCTGAGTCGGTCTGCTGAACATCAGGCATCTGAAGCAGGCCCGGCTGGTGAGGGTTTATACCTTGCTCCGAAAGAGCGGCTTGGCTCCTGGCCCGCAGTACTCGTTGTAGATGAGTTTGAAGAGGAACAAGTGGAATAGGGTGATGAGGGAAGCCACGCTGAACCAGAAGAGGAAGGGCAGGCCAGGGTACTGCTTGGCCATGTGCTCCTCGTGGTCCAAGATGGCTTTCAGGTGCAGAGTGTGCCTCAGGTCCTGCAGGTGGACCAGGTCCGTGGAGATGTAGAGCAGCGGGGTGATGGGCTGCGTCACCATGACGGGGAAGGTGTGTCCTCGTGGCTCCGACGTGAGCTCGATGGGGTCGTTGGCGCAGCCTCCCTCGCAGGCATACAGCTTGACTGGCTTGTCCTGGAACTTGACCGAGACATGCAGGAAGGGCTTCCCGTCCGAGTCCAGCAGGACGGCCAAGTTGATCAGGTCCTTGTTGTAGTGGATGCCGCGCAGGGAGTAGCTATTGTGGAGCACGTCGGGGTCGGCCTGGAACTGGAGGTGGTTCTCCGTGAACTGGAGCCCGCCGAAGCTGAGCACCATCCCTTGCATGAGGCCGTGGGCCCCCGTTGCGACCAGGCCTCTGCAGCCGCGCTTCTGGAGAGTCAGCTTCCACAAGTTTGAGAGCTGGAGGATCTGGGGGACAGTTGAGAGCCGGCCCGGCCAGAGGTTCTCGGCGTGCATTGTGGCGTGGCCGCTGAAGCAGTGGTCAGCGTAGTTTAGGGTGGCCTCCATCTTCTCTCTCTCCTCGCTGCCAATGAGAGGGTCAAGGAGGGGAGAGGGCGTGGTGGAAAGGACATAATACAGGGTCATGTTGACGGTGTCACTTGAGGGGGTGTGAGCATCGGTGATCTTCCTCATCTCGACCCCTGAAACGGACAGAGGAATTATTACGGAGATCTTTCCTCCATAACTCAGAGCTTATATATAAGAACATAAGAGCCTGCAGGATCAGGCCAATGATCCACCTAGTCCAGCATCCTGTTCTTTCACGGGCTGTCCACCATTTGATCCTTACAACCACCGTACGAGGCAGGCTTGGCTGTGGACAAGCCACTTGGAATGGCCCACACATCAAACTTCAGAGATAGACATGAATTATAGCTTGGGCTTCCCTCCCCGCTTTTGAAATCCTATTTCTCTGCTTCTCTAGCTCAGGCAGCTGCAAATTTAGAGGTGTGAAGGAACTGGAAGTCTGCACTTGCACACAAATGAAAGGATCATAGTCACAAGGCTGGTGGTAGGGAGTGAAATGTAACGGAAGAGTTAAGAGGAGAAACTCCTCCAAGAAATTGCACCTCTGTATAGTCACATGCCTCCTATTTTAATCCACTTTGCAACACTCCCAGGAAAACTATGCGGCTGAGTGCATGACTAGTTTTTATAAGGCTGCAGTGTTTTGGTAATCAGACCTGAGGATCAACAAAGGAACATGATAACATAAGAAGAGCTCTGCAGCTGGATCCGGTCAAAGGTCCATCTAGTCCTGCATCCTGTTGTCACCGTGGCCAACCAGATACCTCTGGGAAGCCGGTAAGCAGGACCTCAATGCAACAACACCGCTCACTTGTGATTCCCAGACACTGGCATTCAAAGGCACACTGCCTCCGACAGCAAAGAACCTAACCATAGTGGTTAGTAGCCTCCAAGCATTTGTCTGTCCCCCTTTCCAAACTGGCATCCATCTCTGCAACTTGTGAGAGAAGCCAATTCCAGAGTTTACATGCCAAGTTTATTTCCCTTATTATTTATTTGCTTCCTTGGTTGCCAGATATGAAGTATCTCAAGGCAACTAAATGTACACCTTAGAAGCAGACATAAAGTTTAGAAGCATTAATACTGTGTAAAGTTTTGAACCAGAGGGTGAGATGATGGTTTGATTGACACATTGTTTAATCCACTAGAATGCTTCATGAAGCATGTGAGGAAAAGGTCATATCAGAATTAGTCACTCTCATTAGTCAGGGAGGGAAAGGGAAGAGGAATTCTCAGAGAAGGGAAGCAGCTCAGTGGTAGAGCATCTGTTCTGCATACAGAAGGCCTCACCAGCCGCTCTGAGCCGGGCTTCAGCTGGGGAGGGTGGAATATAAATAAATTATTATTATTATTATTATTATTTATTATCATCATCATCATCATCATCATCAGGTAGGGCTCCCTCTCTGAAATCCTGGAGAGCCACTGCCAGCTGGAGTAGGCAGCACTAAGCTAGATGGACCAATAGCTTGACTCAGAAGACAGCTTCCTATGTTCCTTTGAACACAATAAGTTGCCTTATACCAAGTTAGCCCATCTAGTACAATACTGTTGACACTGACTGGCAGTCGCTCGCTGGAGTTTAGGACAGGAATCAAAGGTGCAGCATTCTGCAAACAAAGTGTGTGTTCTGCCGCTAAGTGACAGCCCCTCCCACTTCTCTGAAAGGGCATTTTATCAGGCCCATCCACATAGAATTCTGGATTATACAGCAGGGCAAAATGCAAGGTCACAGGGCTCTAACAACCAAACCAATATGTTACATCACATGCCCCAGAAGCTCTGTTCCTTATTTCCCAGAGGGTGGAAGTGGGCCACAGTTAATCAGTAAGGAAGGAGATGAACTCTGCATATGCTCAAGAAGCATCCTTGAAGAAGTCAGCACACATGCAGGAAACAAGACTGCCTAGCTGATGAGCAATATGGGATATAAACAGCCCCAACATCAATATCACATGAGCTGCTTGCTTCTGCTTAACAAGCCCTTAACCTTGTTTATTTATACTTCTTAGCTCTCTCAAGACAGCCTACTGTTAAAGTCTATGAAAAGGACAATATATTAGCACTAGCAACCATGAAGCATAAGCAGTACGATGCAATCACATGCTCTTCTTTAAAAGGGAAAATTGTGTGCCCGTTCTCAAATCTTTTGTTTGCAGGATCATAACTGAAGAAAACCTAACTGCAACCTGCCCCAGAATGCCTCTGCCCACCAGAAAGAGAACTAAATCCTCCTGGAAAGGAAGTGGTAGAGCATCCAATTTGCACACAGACTATCCTAGGTTTGACCCCTGGCATCTCCACATAGAGCTGGGGAAAGACCCCTGCCTGAATTCCCTGGAGAGCCACTACCAGCCAGTGTGGACAATACTGAGGTAGATGGTCCAGTATGCTAACCTCTATCTAAGACCACTTCTTATATTACTGGACATAATCCTCCTTGATTTCTGTTCACCAGGAATGTAGAACCTATGGGTGTTGCTAGGTGAAAACTCCCATCGGTCCCGCCCCCCGGCCATGCTGAGTGGGGGCTGAGTACGAGTCCAACCACATGTGAAGGCCTCTTCTTGTGCCCTGCTGTACATCAAGAAAGAGGCACCCCTCTGATGCAATGCCTACCAGGAGTAACTCCTATTGCTTTCACAGACCCAGGCCAATTGCTCATGTTTATACACATCTCCCAAATCTCACCCTCCCTACAATACCCTCAAAGAGTGGAAGGTGCAAGTGACAAACAGCATCGATCCAATCTCAATTATGCATCGGTGCTGGCAGGTGGGCTCCAGCGTGCTGGTGGGGACTCAGTCCAAATATGCTTCCATCAGCTCTTATTAGCACCAGGCGGGCACCAGCCTTTAAATGCCCCACAATGCCTCTGATGTAGAATTACTTTTTGGTGGGTGCAATTAAAATAGTGGAAATTCACAGCGCAGCCGCTATGGCCATCTCTCACTGCTGCCAGGACAGACCGAGACAGGAATAGGGAGCACTTTGCAAAAAGCCCCCACCTCGAACCTGGATCTGGCCCTGGACCAAGGGGACACCATAGAGCTTGACGTTGCCGTTTCGTTCCAAGCCGGGGCCGCGCCAGCCCAGCTCTCACCTGAGATAAACAGGTCGGCCCACGCCTGCCTGTGTTCCTGCACCAAGTCCTCTGTTCTCATCCTCATGACTTCCAGCATCTCCTTCTTGGCCGCTTCCCGGAGCCTGCCGAAGGCTTCGTCCACACGGGCGGCCTCGACGGGCTCCGAGGTGTGCACCACCGACAGCAGGGTCTCGTCGAACTGGGACTTGGGTGCCACCTGCACCCGGTTGACCAGCTTCTTGGCCGCCACCACCACCAGGACCACCTTGTCGCCCACGGGCTGCAGCACCCGCCCAGAGGAGAGGAAGAACTGCCGGTCTCCCGACTTCTCCATGCTGGTGATGAACTTCCCGCCGCCGTTTCCCCCGGAGGCGGCCGAGGCCGGGCCGGACACCTCAAAGGCCACCAAGCGGTCAGTGGGGTTGGCAATGGATACTCGCTGCAGGTAGAGGTGGGGGCGCCCGCGGTGGGCTAGCAGCTCCTCCCGGATGGTGACGCAGCCCCCACCGGCCGCCTCGGAGGCTGCCGGCCCAGTCTGGACACACCGGGCCCAACGGACAGCGCCTTCCTTCAGCATGGCCACGGCAGCCCCCACTTCGGCGACAGCGTTAGCTGGTGGCCGGAGCTGCGCCAAGGCGGCATATTCGGTGGCGGGGGCCAAGGTGGGCGCTGGGCCTTTCCCCGCCGAGGCTGCCACCCAGAGCCGGTTGGCTGTGGCGTCCAGCAGCAGGTAGCCGTTGCCCACCAGGGCAGGTGGGGAGCTGGCATCGTCGCTGCCCGCCGGGTGCCCGGGGGCCTGGGGCAGCAGCCTGGCTTCCCCTTGCTGCGCCCAGGCCTGCCAGGCCCGCGTCTCGGCCTGCAGGCAGAGCCCCGCCGCGCCCCCGGGCGGCTGCCGGGAACTCCAGGGCAGGAGTCGAGGCCAGGCCCCTCCGAGGTACCAGTAGGCCACCAGCAGGAAGCCCAGCAGGGCCAGCAGGCGCCTCGCCCAGCTGCTCGACAGCAGGCCCGGCAGCCCCTTCAGCCGCTGCTGCATCCACATGGAGGACGGCGAGGGGGCAGAGCAGTCAGGTGCAAGGAGACAGCGGGACGCCGCTCGCCGCCAGCCCGGCCGCTACCTCATGGCCCCCGGGCGGCGCGGCTACGCGAGGCCCCGGCTCCGAGGCCTAGTCGCGCTCGCCCCACCAGCAGCGCGCGGCCTCGGCTCGCTCGCCCGCCCGCCTGCCCGCTCGGCGGCGGCGGCGGCTCCTCTCTCGGAACGAAGGACGCAAGGGCGGAGCGGGGGTTGGGCGGCTTCTTCCCGGCCGCGGAGCGAGGCGCTGGCTTCGCCTCAGCCGGACGGGCTCTCTCGTGAACGGCGAGGCGGGGCGGCGGCGGCTGAGTGACGGCCCAGCGGGAAGGGCAAGCCCCGGCCGTCAGGCGGATCCCGCGGCTGGCGCTGCTCCTCCTGCTGCCGCCGCCGCCCGCGGAATTTTTTAATTTTTATTTTAAAGGAAGACTATGGTCAACGTGCCTCTGGGCATCTGCAGAGTGCCCGTTTCCACAGCAGGAGCATTTTTCAGACAGGGAGTCTTTTCCCAGCCTTTCCTCGAGATCCTGCTGGGGATTGAACCTGGGACCTTCTGCATGCAAAGCGCAAAATCATGGAATTGTAGAGCTGGACGGGATCCATCCCATCCCCGGGGTGATCTAGTCCGACCCCGTGCAATGCAGGAATCTTTTGCCCAACGTGGGCTGCCTTGAGATGAAGAATCTCATGCAACACACGAAGCTGCCTTATACAGAGTCAGACCCTAGCTCTGCATTGTCGACAAGGACAGGCAGCTGCTTTCCTGGCTTTCATCCAGGGGACAGTCCCAGTCCTGCCTGGAAGATGCTGAGGACTGAATCTGGGGCTTTTCTACATGCGGGCCGGGAGCTCGGCCACTTTCTTGCTCCACCGAGCTCAGTATTGTCGACACTGACTGGCAGCGGCGGTGGCGGCTTTCCGCAGCTCTTCCTGGAGATGCTGCCGGAGCGGGATCTTCTGCGTGCAAAGCAGGAGCTCTGCCCCTGAGCTGCATCCCTGCCCAGGATCTCGGTGTTCCAGGGGGGCAGAAACGAAAGTGGGGTGGGCGGGATACGGTGGGGCTGAGCTAAAGAAAGAAAGGAGGAGCTCCCCTCCGGAGGGGCGTTGTTTATTGCGTGGCACAGCAGCCCCGGGACGGCTGGGAGGGACTTGGGCAGTTGCATCCCAGATGCCTTTCCTTCTCCCCCGCGAAAAGTGAGAGTCGCTTTCGCCCCCGAAGCAGCACCGTTCCCACGATGCTGCTGATCCGGTCCCAGATGCTGCTGATCCTGCTCTTCTTCGCCGCCCAGGGCACCCACGGAGGAGCCAAGCGACAGGACGGTAAGTCTCCGAGCTGGAAAACTCAGGCAGCGCCCCACATCATGGGGGAGCTTGCTTGGCACCCCTTTTCACCCCTCAGCATGGAGACAAACCGAGATTTAGTTGGCTGTGCCTGTCATTGGCTCTACCGGTTGGGCTCCCTGCCTTGTGCCTCGCCCTCACCAGGCCCGAGGGGCACTGGATTGCCCACCAATATTTAGCCACTGAGAATGCAGGATGCTGAATTTACGATTATGCACAAAAGTTCAGGCCTTTTTACTCCATGCTGGTTAATGTGGAATAGAGAACCGTCGTACGCTTTTGAGGGGAGGTGGGGTGTAAATTCTGGCCGAAATCTGCGGTGATGCTACTTCCAAGAGAACTTGTTTAGGGTCAGGTTGGGCAAGAATTTGGTGAAGATCAAATAAAGCGTTTTCCCCATTTAGACCTTGGGTATTTGCAGTCCGATTTGGGGTGCGCCTCTGAATACAAGTTGCTGGGAATTACAAGTGTGGGGAGTGCTTTTATCCTTAGGTCCTGTTGGGAGTTTCCTTCTGGGGGGGTCAGGAAGCCAGACTAGATATGCCTTTGGCCTGATCCAGCTTCAAGACTCCTCTTATGTTTAACCAAGATCATACAAGGGAGTTAGAAAGATGCATCTCTCTCTCACACAGAAACCCTTGCAAGATACATCCCCACGCTGATTTTTAATGTGTGTTGCTGGTCCCTGAAAGTACAAACTGGACTTGGGCGTGAGTGTGGGGGACAGGACAAAGTGCTTGGGGTATGAGTTTGAGATTTATTTTGTAGAAAACACTGCATGAGGACTTGCTCAATGTTCCGTATTAGCTAACACAGCTTATGAAGCTGTCATCTAAGAACGGGACAAAAAAAATTAAAAATCCACCGTTCTGATTCTTAAATGCAAAGGGGAGGGAACCCCACCAGCCAACCCTACGTGGACACCGCTTCAGGAGGAATGAGGAGCTGCCAGGAATTACGGTCGTAAAAATATTTTGGATTTTCGGCCGGCGAAATGTTTCCAGCTCTGTCGCGGCCACGCATCAGAAAGCAAAAAGGAGGTTAAATTGCAATTCAGTCAGGCTGCAGGGAAGATTTTCTTCCTGGCTGGTCACCTAGGGTAATGATCTGTTCATACATGTCTGATTCGGGGAGGCAGGAGAGGAGAAGCACTCAGCCAGAGGGCAGGGCAAAGCCCAGGAAATGCCTCTGCTCCCCTGTTGTGTTGCATCGTTCCAAATTATTTTGACACCTAAGGCTGAGAGTTAGATAATGGTGAACAACTGGACAAATTTTTCTGCCTAACGGTAAGGCTGGGACACCCATCCCTGCCCCATCTGAAATCACGCTCCGCACGTATGCCTTGGAAAGGTTTCGTGGGAGGGACAGTTGGGGGAGAGCAGCGTGGCAAAGCCCAACTTTGGCAAATGGTAGGGCTTTTCCCCCTTTTCTTTCAAACTGACCTCCCTCCAGAGAGTGCAAATGCCAGGCAAGCATCAGGTGTCAGTCTCCTACAGTGCAGAAGAAAGAGGAATTCAGGAATTCCATGGCAGTCTGCACAGTGAGACCATTTTTCTCCGAAATATGATAGCCGCTTCTGTCCGGTCTGTTAGGGTTATTGTGGGCTGCCTTTTGCCTTGAGGCGCAGAGTTGCGTTGAACAGAGAGTACAGTGGTACCTCGGGTTACATACGCTTCAGGTTGCATACGCTTCAGGTTACAGACTCCGTTAACCCAGAAATATTGCTTCAGATTAAGAACTTTGCTTCAGGATGAGAACAGAAATTGTGCTACGGCGGCAGCAGGAGGCCCCATTAGCTAAAGTGGTGCTTCAGGTTAAGAACAGTTTCAGGTTAAGTACAGACGTCCGGAACAAATTACGTACTTAACCCGAGGTACCACTGTAAAATGGATTGGCCTGGAAATGCATTTTGGCTCGACTTTTTCGAGCAAAGTCGCTATAACGTAGGAACACAGGAAACTGCCTTATATCGAGTCAGACTGCGGGGCCCATCTAGCTCAGTATGTTTCCCAAATTTGGGTCTCCAGCTGTTTTTGGACTACAGTTTCCAACATTCCTGACCACTGGTCCTGCTAGCTAGGGATGATGGGAGTTGTAGTCCAACAACAGCTGGAGACCCAAGTTTAGGAAACACTGGTCTGAACTAACTGCCAGTGTTTCAGGCAATGGATATTCTCATTTGCACCTGGAGGTGCTGACGATTGAACCTAGGACGTTTTGCAGGCAAGGCAGGGGCTCTGCCACTGAGCTGCGGTTGGCACTCTTTAAGGCATAGGAAGCTTTCTCATACCGAGTCAGGCTATTGGTATGTCTAGCTCAGTATTCTCCACACAAGCGTTTCTCAAAGCTGGAGCTCCAGCTGTTGTTGGACTACAGCTCCCAATATACCTGGCTAGCAGGACCAGCAGTCAAGGATGATGGGAGTCGTAGTCCAAGAACACCTGGCCCAAGCTGACTCTACACTGATTGGTTGCAGCCTTCCGGGGGTTTTTATTTAAGAGAACTCATACCACTTGCAGGTTTCCAACAGGCATCCGATCAGCCACTGTGAAAACAAGATGCTGGAATAATAATAATAATAATAATAATAATAATAATAATAATAATAATTTTATTTATATCCCACCCTCCCCAGCCAAAGCCAGACTCAGAGCAGCCAACAACAATAAAAGTAACACAGTTTACATAAAATCACAATCAATTAACTGAAATGCATTCTAAAATCAATTCATTCTAAAATCAATTCAAAATCAAATTAATGGCAACCATTCGGCTAGAGTTCTGTGAGGATTACCGAAGGAGGGGGTCAGACTGGCCTTCCACCAAAGGCCAGGCGGAACAGCTCTGTCTTGCAGGCCTGCAGAAAGATGTCAAGTCCCGCAGGGCCCTAGTCTCTTGTGACAGAGCGTTCCACCAGATCGGGGCCATGGCCGAAAAGGCCCTGGCTCTGGTTGAGGCCAGCCTAACCTCCCTGTGGCCTGGGATCTCCAGGATGTTTTTATTTGAAGACCGTAAGGTTCTCCGTGGGACATACCAGGAATAGATGGGCCATTGGCCTGATCCAGCAGGCTGTTCTTAGGGTTGTTGCAGACCGGAGTCTTTCTCAGCCTGGAGATGCTGGAGATTGAACCCGGGACCTTCTGCATGCAAAGCAGGTGCTCTGCCACTGAGCTACCGCCCTTTCCAATAAAAAAAATCATAATATATTTACTGCCTTCTCTCTCTTCCCCAGGAGATCAAATTCTGCATGGCCAGTGTGTTGGAGAATGCATTCAGGCAACGTCAGCAGATTTTAGAATGTTAGATATGCATGTGCATCTCCCAAAGCACAATGCAGTAGCCTGTTCCTTACATATCCGGTGTCACTGAGCCTCTTGATTGACACACCAGATGTTGTTTGCTGCTGCATCTGGATGCATTTCCTGGACCTGCAGGAAGCATTAACTGGGCACTTGGGAGCAATAGCGTTCCTGACTGGAGCATGTTTCTGCATGGAATGCTGGAAAGGCCTAGTAACCGGATCATCAGGGCATTTGGGAACGTGGAAGAAATGTGACAGCGGGGCTTAAACAATTTTCTAGGGTCTTTACAGCTGTAGACTTTCCTGGATCCTTTCCCCACAGCTGCCTCTCAGCTTTGCCTTTGCAGCGTTTTGTTGGGAAAGTGATTTTGTGCAAGACTCTCATTTCAGAGGGTCTCTTCTTGTACCCACCCACACTGGAGGTTGGCGCCCATTGAAACTGATGGGGCAGAAGGTGGGGAGCCCAGCAGTAGGGAGCGCCAGAGCAACAAGGAGACAAAGGAGAAAGACGCTGGCAGGCAGGGCCACCTCCTGGGCTGGCAGGTGGGTGGAGTAAGATTGAGGGTGGTGTGGCGGTGCCCCATGTGCCCTCATGGGCCATCCTCCAGTGTCCACCCGCCACCCGCAAATATTTGCTTCTGTAAGAACATAAGAAGAGCCACTTCATCAGGGCAGTGGCCTATCTAGTCCAGCATCCTGTTTTCACAGTGGCCAGCCAGGTGTCTGTTGGAAACCCCCAAGCAGGATTTGAGCACAAGAGCATTATGCCCTCCTGAAGTTTCCAGCAACTGTGGAGGCAGAGCTATAGCCACTGAGAATCCTCTCCATCAATAGCTGTCTTCTCCGCTTAATAACCCATGGAACCAAATGGAGATTGCAGAATTTTTGATACTTTCCCCTCCTCCCACCTTCCCTTCTAAGTAGGCATGAAAGGGGATATGGGGAGAGGAGAGTTGCATTATATTTAGTCTGGATGACATCTGGAAGGCAGAACGTGACTGCCAGGGGCTGTAAGAGCAGACCGCAGGAGTCAAAACACAACAGTAGCCTGCTTAGATGCAGGGCCAAAGTCACTGGTCTGTTACGCTTGCATAATGGTCAGAAAAGGAGCCCTTGAACGGGAGATTTGCCCATGTGAAATCAAAGGTAAACTTTCGTTCCCCTCCCCTTTAATCCAAGTTGACAAGCAGGCCGTCTCAGATGTGCAGATAAGCTTTCCGATCCTTGATGCTTTGTGTGCTTCCTGTTTGGTTTGGTTCCTCTTCTCTAGCCTTCTTTGAAAGGCTTTGGTACAGCAGGCTTTGTTTCTGAAAGGTCCCTTCCCCCTCCCCCCCCCCCGAAAAAATATTCGCAACCAACTCTTCTTTTCAACTGCCCAAACAGTAGCAGGGGAGCTTTTCAATGGAAGAGAGCCAAGAATTGCACTGGCTCTCAGTTTCAGGGACTGCCTGAACCCTTATATCCTGGCATGATCATTGAGATCATCTGAAGGAGTGTCACTGGTCATTCCCTGAGTTGGTGAGGCTCATTTGACATCAACAAGGAACCAAGCCTTTAGTGTCATTGACTGCCACTAGAGATTCTGTCTCAACTCTTAATAGCCTACTGAATTCTTTACTTTTCTGGTAAGGTAAAAGGTAAAGGGACCCCTGACCATTAGCTCCAGTCGTGGCCGACTCTGGGGTTGCGGCGCTCATCTCGCTTTACTGGCTGAGGGAGCCAGCGTACAGCTTCCGGGTCATGTGGCCAGCATGACTAAGCCGCTTCTGGTGAACCAAAGCAGCGCATGGAAATGCCGTTTACCTTCCCGCCGGAGCGGTACTTATTTATCTACTTGCACTTTGAAGTGCTTTTGAACTGCTAGGTTGGCAGGAGTAGGGACCGAGCAATGGGAGCTCACCGCGTCGCGGTGATTTGAACCGCCGACCTTCTGATCGGCAAGTCCTAGGCTCTGTGGTTTAGGGCTCTTCTTTATATTCTTACCTTTGATTGAGTAAAAGTAGGACCTTCTTGACTGGGAGATGACTACCTAAATTTTCCTTCTTCCTCCTCCATCCAGATAATTTATTGGTTCTTACTGTGGCCACCAAGGAGACAGAAGGATTCAAACGGTTCAGAAGATCAGCCCAGTTCTTCAACTACAATGTCAAGGTGATGCCAGGAGATTCTGAGTTATGTGGAAATAAGGACACAAGAAGCAGGACAGGAAGTCAGACTCATTGCTCCATCTAGCTCCATTTTTTTCTTTCCCCCCCAAATTTTTTTTTATTGGTTTTCCAAATTTCTTACAAACACAAACAACAAAAAAGAAAAAAAAACATTACTATATAAAAAACAAACATACATACAAACATTTATCCTAACTGTTATAATCATATTTTTGTTACCATTGTCAGATGACTTCTTCGAATCCCTCTAGCTGTATTTCCATATATCTCATTGTAGCAGTTTTCCAATACTAATTTCCAATCAATTTATCTTAGTCATCTAGCTCCATGTTGTCTACACGGACTGGCAGCA
Organism: Podarcis erhardii; assembly: GCF_964252035.2. Lineage (NCBI taxonomy): Eukaryota > Metazoa > Chordata > Lepidosauria > Squamata > Lacertidae > Podarcis > Podarcis erhardii. The sequence continues at coordinate 14,247,066 of NC_138511.1, forward strand.
GCTCTCTGGGGTTTCAGGCAGGGGGCATTTCTAGCTAAGGTTACCAGATGCCCCGTTTCCCGGGGACAGTCCCCGGATTTACAAATCAGTCCCCATACAAAATCCATTGAAGTTGAAAAGTGTCACCAGATTCATTGAATAAAATCTGGTAACCTTATTCCTAGCCCTAGCTAAAGATGCTGTGGGTTCAACCTGGAACCTTCTGCTTTCAAAGCAGATGCTCTATCCCTAGGTTGTGGCATTTGCCTTAAGACATAGGAAAGACCTTCTCCATGCAGCTTTCATCTCGCATTCAAAGCCCAACTCATTTCACATTACACAATATGCCTTGTCAGCATACTGTGTTAACGTTCTGTGCATGACCTGTGATTTAAAGACACAGTTCCAAATGTTTTGGTTTAAAAATCCATAGAAAATTTGACAGCTGTCTTCCTGCCCAGCAGTATGGGAATGAAATTGCTACCTTTGGACTCCCAGTACATTTCTGAGCACAATTCAAAGTGTTGGTGCTGACCTTTAAAGCCCTAAACGGCCTCGGTCCAGTATACCTGAAGGAGCGTCTCCACCCCCATCGTTCAGCCCAGACACTGAGATCCAGCGCCGAGGGCCTTCTGGCGGTTCCCTCATTGCGAGAAGTGAGGTTACAGGGAACCGGACAGAGGGCCTTCTCGGTAGTGGCACCCACCCTGTGGAACACCCTCCCTTCAAATGTGAAGGAAATAAGCAGCTATCCTATCTTTAAAAGACATCTGAAGGGAAGTTTTTAATATTTAACGCTGTATTGTTTTTTACACTTGATTGGGAGCCGCACAGAGTGGCTGGGGAAACTCAGCCAGATGGGCGGGGTATAAATAATAAATAATAAATTATTATTATTATTATTATTATTATTATTATTATTATTTAAATGCACAGGTGCTAACCCACTGAAGCAGAGAACTTGGGCAAAGAAAGGCTTCATTGCAAATCTGCTTTCACCCTCTAGGTCCTGGGATTAGGAGAGGAGTGGCATGGAGGAGAGAATAAAAGGACGACAGGAGGTGGTCAGAAGATCCGTCTCTTAAAGTCAGCTTTGGAAGAATATGCAGAGAAGGAGGATTTGATCATCCTCTTCACAGAGAGGTAAGGAGACCATAAGCAGTGTGCTCTATGCAGATCACATAGTAAGAAAGGCAGGCAGGTGGAGGCTGGCTAAGGGCAGACAGGTTGGTGGTGGCAGCATCCCATTCTCCCGAACGCAGGTGTAGGAGAACCTTTTACGTTTCCGAGCACAATTCAAAGTGTTGGCGCTGACCTTTAAAGCCCTAAACGGCCTCGGTCCAGTATACCTGAAGGAGTGTCTCCACCTCCATCGTTCTGCCCGGACACTGAGGTCCAGCGCCGAGGGCCTTCTGGCGGCTCCCTCACTGCGAGAAGACAAGTTACAAGGAACCAGGCAGAGGGCCTTCTCGGTAGTGGCACCCGCCTTGTGGAACGCCCTCCCACCAGATGTCAAACAGAAAAATAACTACCAAACTTTTAGCAGACATCTGAAGGCAGCCCTGTTTAGGAAAGCTTTTACTGTTTAATAGGTTATTGAATTTTAGTGTTTTGTTGGAAGCCACCCAGAGTGGCTGGGGAAACCCAGCCAGATGAGTGGGGTATAAATATAAAATTATTATTATTATTATTATTATTATTATTATTATTATTATTGATCCAGATGTTGCTATGCTACAACTCCCATCATCCCTGGCCACTGGCTGTGTTTGCAGAGGCTACTTTTCCCTACTGGTCCGCCTCCCTTGTCACGGACCAGTAGGGAAAAATAACTTCTATACCTTTCCCAGCAGAAGCACCTCCTTGATTTCTTCTTCCTGCTCTTTCTGGTACCATCCTTTCCTCCCTCTTTCCTCCCCTGCAGCTATGACGTCATATTTGCTTCAGGCCCGGCAGAACTCCTGAAGAAATTCAGGCAAGCTAAGGCCAAAGTCGTCTTCTCGTCGGAGACCCTAATTTACCCCGACCGGAGGCTGGAAGCAAAGTACCCCCAGGTCCAGGAAGGGAAGCGATTCCTCGGATCCGGAGGTAAGAGGGACTGGAGCTGCAGCGTGGAGCATTGGAACAGGAATGAGAGAGCAGGCAGAATGGATAAAATTTAAAGACTATTTAGTTAAATATGTTAAGATAATTTAATTGGAAAAAACTTGCAAACACCAGATTGGCTTAGGATTTAAATATGGGATGTTAGAGACTAATATGTTTAAAGTTAAAATGAAAAGAAAGAAAGATGTTAAGTGATTAAGTTAATTTTATGAGAAAACTGGTTTAGGAAAACTGTTACAATGATATGCACTGAAATTCAGCCAGGGGAATTAGAGGAAGTCATTTAACAATGTTACTAAGATTGGATTAAGTACAGTTAAGATTTATGTTTGTTTGTTTGTTGAAAATTTTTGGAAAATCAATAAAAAAAAATTGGGGGGGTGGAAGGAATGAGAGAGCAGGAATTGGGTTCAAGTTTCAAAATGCAAGAACACAAGAAGAAAAAAATCCCAAGCACAAGAGCACTTTCTCCCTTCCTGTGTTTTCCAACAACTGGTAATCAGAAGCTTTGCTGCCTCCAGCCATGTAGGCAGAGCACAGCCATTGTAGCTATAATAATAAAAAATAATAAATTTTATTTATACCCCGCCCTCCCCGGCCAGAGCCGGGCTCAGGGCAGCTAACACCAATAAAATCACAGTAAAAACATAATGGGGGGGGACCAATTTAAAATACAGTTTAAAATGCAGACTCATTTTAAAAGTAGCCAATAGATCAAGACCATAAGGGGAGGGCAACATAAGGGTCAGACTGAGTCCAAACCAAAGGCCAGGCGGAATAGCTCTGTCTTGCAGTCCCTGCGGAAAGATGTCAAGTCCCGCAGGGCCCTGGTCTCTTGTGACAGAGCGTTGCACCAAGTCGGGGCCAGTACTGAAAAGGCCCTGGCCCTAGTTGAGACCAAGCTAACCGACTTGGGACCTCCAAAGTGTTGTCATTTGTGGACCTTAAGGTCCTCCGCGGGGCATACTAGGATAAGCGATCCCGTAGGTACATTGGTCTCAGGCCGCATAGGGCTTTAAAGGTCAAAACCAGCACCTTAAACCTGACCCTGTCCTCCACTGGGAGCCAGTGCAGTTGGTAAAGCACTGGATGAACGTGATCCCGTGGCAAGGACCCCGTAAAGAGCCTTGCCGCGGCATCCTGCACCTGCTAGTAGCCATCAGTGACTGTTTTGTATTTGTCAAATCTTCTTTTCAAGCCATCCAAGTTGGTGGGCCTTATTGGCTCCTGCGGGAGTCAGTACCACAGTTTGGGTACTGGTGAGTCACCAGTGGGTTTTGAGAGTTTGCTTCATAATAATTCAGTTCCATTCAATACATGTTATTGTTTATAGGCTACGGCAATCACAATACAGCATAAGCACAAATCACACAGCTACAGACCAAAAGACATTGCATGCACCAGAACAGGACAGATCTAGAGTGTCCAAAATTTAGGAACGTTCCTTCTAGTGCTTCGTAATAATGAGATCTGGGAGCTTATGCCTTTCTGGGTGCACAATGAAAGTCTGCAAAGGATACCGTCTTCTCCCTGAACTAAATAATCATTACTGCAAAATGGCTGAAGGGATATACATTTCCTTCAACCAACTAATACAAAAATAGAACATTTCCAGTTAACACAGAACGCCTTGTCTAAGCAGAACCAAAAGCGAGGTAAGTTCGGACTGTGCTTCTACCCTGAGAAAGATGTAGGCTTTTTTTTTAAAAAAAAGCAACGATTCTTAATTACTTTAGGTAGTAGTCCCTTTTCTGACTTCTTAAAAAAACAAAACACTTTTGCTTAATGATGAAGAGTTCTGCATAGCACTGAGGTCTCCATGGAACTGGCTCCTACAGGAGGCAGTGATGTCTAGCCACCTAGTAAAGGTAAAGGGACCCCTGACTATTAGGTCCAGTCGTGGCTGACTCTGGGGTTGTGGTGCCCATCTCGCTTTATTGGCCGAGGGAGCTGGCGTACAGCTTCCGGGTCATGTGGCCAGCATGACTAAGCCACTTTTGGCGAACCAGAGCAGCGCACGGAAACGCCATTTACCTTCCTGCCGGAGTGGTACCTATTTATCTACTTGCACTTTGACGTGTTTTCAAACTGCTAGGTTGGCAGGAACTGGGACCGAGCAATGGGAGCTCACCCCGTTGCAGGGATTCAAACCGCCGACCTTCTGATCGGCAAGTCCTAGGCTCTGTGGCTTAACCCACAGCGCCACCCGTGTCCCAATGTCTAGCAACTTAGATGGCTTTAAAAGAGGATTGGGCAAATTCATGGATGAGTAGAGAACTATTGATGGCTACTAACCACAATGGCTATGCTCTGCCTGCCCAATAAGAGGCAGCAATGCTTCCGAACACCATGAGAAATCACAGGGGAGAGTGCTCTTGTGCTCAGGTCTTCCTAGAGGGCTTCCCAGAGGCATCTAGTTGGTCACTGTGAGAACCAGAGGCTGGCCTATATGGGCCATTGGCCTGATCCAGTTGAAGGCACTTCTTATGTTCTTATGCACACTTCTCTTGCAGATCAATATAAACTTACTGTATTTTTCGCTCCATAAGACACACTTTTTCCCTCCTAAAAAGTAAGGGGAAATGTTAGTGCGTCTTATGGAGCGAATGGCACTGAGCAGAGAGGGAGAGCTGTGCAGTGCCCCTTCAGCGAAGCGGGAGGAGGAACAGAAGGGGCTCCTTCTGTATCTCCTCCCGCTTGACTGAAGGGGCGCTGCGCAGCTCTCGCTCTCTGCGCAGCGCCCCTTCAGCGAAGCGCCTCTCTTGGCTTCTGCCCGCTGCCCAGGAGAGGCTGCGCATGGCTATCCCAGAAGACAGAACAGCCAGAGGCTATCCCAGAAGCCAGATCCCTCTTGCTGTTCTGGCTTCTGGGATTCAGAATATTTTTTTTCTTGTTTTCCTCCTCCAAAAACTAGGTCTGGTGCGTCTTATGGAGTGAAAAATACAGTATTTCTTATTCTTTAGAAACCAGAGTTGTTGACACTTGCATTTAGGTATTTAATGTGGCCTGGAATGTTTCTTGACCTTGAAGGCAAAAAAGGGAAAGTTAATTCTCTCTCTCTTCCTGACAGGGTTCATAGGCTATGCTTCACACCTCTACAAGCTTGTATCAGATTGGGAGGGTCTTGACAGTGATAGCGACCAGCTGTTTTATACGAAAGTCTTCTTGGATCCAGAAAAACGGGTAAATTCAGGGTGCTGAGAAGCTGTGTGCATATGTGCCAGGCGCGCTTTTTAAAATGTAGTTACTTTCTCCCCTTTTTAATAAAAATGAATATTTTATTTACAATCAATCTAATACACATAAAACAAGCTATTGGGTGCTCAAACAACCCCTAAATTATCTATATGTAATGAAATAAAGCTACTTGTTTGGGAACCTGTGGCCCGTCAGCCAAACTTAGCCACCAGGATGCTCATCATTCAACCCATAAGGATGTCAGGTGTGGGGTAGATAAGGCTTCTAAAGAACAATAGGGAGCTGAAAGTTGCTCCTTTGCTGGAGCTCTTTGCAAATTTAAAAATCCACCACCCACAAGTGGACAGTATTGAAATGACCTGGTGGTCCACGATTTGTACCTGTCTGGTGTGAACAGACATTTTGCTCTACCTTTAGAGAGAAGAGCCAGGCTTCACGGCCTTTCAAAACCCCTTTTCCAGCTCTTACGATAATGTGATTTCTATTTTATCTTGTCTCCCCCATAGGCAAACATCAATATCACTTTGGATCACAGGTGTCGGATATTTCAAAACCTGAATGGAGCCCTAGGTGAGCATCTGGGAAAGGAGATGGAGAAGTGTCATGCAAGATTTTATTAAATGATTTTATTTGATAATTTTAAAAAATGCTTGCTGTCCTGGGCGCCTTCAGAAGGAAGGATGCGATATAAATGGTAATAATTGAATGGACGCTTTGAAATGAGTGGGCACGACTTACTTAGTTCCATTATTTTCAGTGGGGCTCCTGTAAGTACCGTATTTTTTGCTCTATTAAGACTCACTTTTTCCCTCCTAAAAAGTAAGGGGAAATGTGTGTGCGTCTTATGGAGCGAATGCAGGCTGCGCAGCTATCCCAGAAGCCAGAACAGCAAGCGGGATTGCTGCTTTCACTGCGCAGCGATCCCTCTTGCTGTTCTGGCTTCTGAGATTCAGAATATTTCTTTTCTTGTTTTCCTCCTCCGAAAACTAGGTGCGTCTTGTGGTCTGGTGCGTCTTATAGAGCGAAAAATACGGTAGTTGGTTTCAACCTCTTGAGTCGTCTTGCAAAGCTGCAGTCAGGCACTGTGGAAGTTTCTTAATCCATATCCCTCTGGCTGCTCTGATCTCTGCATACCCTGAACAAAAGCAGGTTTTGGCTGAGCTTTTGATGCAAGTAGCAGCAAAAAACTTTGCCTAAGGCTATGGCAGGAACCAAAAGTAGATTGTAGGGGGTGTAGGTGATTGTTACTCTCTCAAAACATTGTGTTTTATTTTGTTTCTTTTTTAAAAAAGAAGTCAACAACCGAAACGCAATTAATGACTTATTTCTTCATGTTGTTTTGATGTTTTTGTCATAATCTGCAAGTGAGGAAATAACCATGTCATTAGCGACGCTAAATTTGTAGCATGCAGAAATAATTATGTAAATCATAGAATTGTAGAGTTGGAAGGGACCTCAAGGGACATCGAGTCCAACCCCCTGCAATGCAGGAATCACAGCTAAGTTATATTAAATACAGTGGTGCCCCGCAAGACGAACGCCTCGCAAGACGGAAAACCCGCTAGACGAAAGGGTTTTCCGTTTTGGAGGCGCTTCGCTAAACGAATTTCTCTTATGGGGTTGCTTCGCAAGAAGAAAATGTCTTGCGAGTTCCCACAGTTTTTTTCCGGTTTTTTCGCCCTTTTCCTAAGCCGCTAAGCCGCTTAACAGCTGATCCGCTGATAAGCCGCTTCTCAGCTAATCGCTAAAAGCCGCTAGACCGCTAATAGCGCTAATCCGCTAAGCTGTCAATGGGCTTGCTTCGCAAGACGAAAAAACCGCTAGACGAAGAGAATCGCGGAACGGATTCTTTTCGTCTTGCGAGGCACCACTGTAGCAGAAGGTGAGAAGGGATGATGCAGCGCTCGGTGGGAACTGAACCGCAGCAGGACGGGAATGGTGCTGATTGTGATCTCACAACTACAGTGGTGCCTCGCAAGACGAAATTAATCCGTTCCGCGAGTCTCTTCGTCTTGCGGTTTTTTCGTCTTGCGAAGCACGGCTATTAGCGGCTTAGCGGCTATTAACGGCTTAGCGACTTAGCGGCTTTAAGAAAAAGGAAACAAACTCTTTCTGTTCTCTCCCTCTTTTTTTTAAGATGAGGTGGTCCTGAAGTTTGAGAACGGGCGCGTGAGAGCACGGAACCTCGCATATGACACCCTCGCGGTTGTCATTCATGGCAACGGCCCCACCAAGGTAAGGCCAGTCAGGATGTTTCAGAACCATATGGACCTAAGCAGAGCCTGGCTGCTGGATCAGGTCAGTGGCCCATCTAGTCTCACAGTGGCTGACCTGTGGGAAACCCTGAAGCAGGATCTGACCACAATCTCCTGTGGTTTCTGGCAATTGGCATTCAGAAGCATCTGACAGGGAAAGCAGAGCCATCGTGGCTCGGAGCCATCAATAGCCCTGTCCTCCTCCATGAATTTGCCTGATCCTCTTTTCAAGTCATCCAGATGCATGGCCATCACTGCCTCCTGTGGCAGTGAGTTCCACAGTTTAACCCTGCACTGCGGGAAGAAGGATTTCTTTTCATCTGCCCTGAACCTTCGGCTGTGATTTCTAGTGTCACAAGAGAGGGAGAAAAAACTTTTTTCTCTCCATGCCATGTATAATTCTGTAAACTTCTCCCATCTCGCCTCTCGCTCGCCTTTTCTCTAAAGTTCCCAAGGAGGGGAGAGCGCTTCTTGAACTCAGGCCCCACTTGCAGATTTCTATTTTTGGAGCACCTGGGCAGCCACTTGGAGAACAAGATGGGCCTTTGGAACAATCCAGTTTCATGTTCTTAGACTAGAAGGAAAGATGTCCTCGCTTGCAGACTTAACAGGGCAAAGCGAGTGTTTCCGTCCCAGCTTTGCCACTAAGGATCCGGGAATCTTTCTCTCTTCTCAAAAGCTGCAGTTGAACTACCTCGGGAACTACATCCCTCGGACCTGGACCTTTGAGACGGGCTGTACGGTTTGCAACGAAAGCTTGAAGAGCCTCGCAGACCTGAAAGTAAGGACCAGCTGGCTTGTTGGGGAGGCTGGGATACCCGTGGGCCCTGTTTCGGACTCCCATCATGCCTTGTTCATCAGCCGTGCTGGCTGGTGGGAGTTGGACAACAACCAGAGAGTCACACACATTCTCCACCCGCTGAGCTAGACCGTCACTTGCCATTCCTGCGCCTAGCTACCTCTGCTAAAACTCCCACCACCCCCATTCCCAGCCATTGCCCATTCTGGTTGGGGCTGGTGCAAGCTGGAGTCCCAGCAGGGCATTGTAGGCTACAGGTTCTCCTTCCTGGGATGAGGCCATCACTTGCCGTCATTGCCCGCTAGCTATCCCCGTTGCGACTCTTGCCTCCGTGTGATGGAAGGATGGGAAAGCTGTGGTCCTCCCAGTTTTACTGGGCAACAATTCCCATCGTCCCTGACCGGTGGCCCTGCTGGCTTGGGCTGATAGGAGCTGGTGTAGTACCCATAACACCTGGTTCCTGGTCTGTTGCCTTCATGCTGTGCTGGTGAGTTTCCTAGAAGTACAGTGGTACCTCGGGTTACATATGCTTCAGGTTACATATGCTTCAGGTTACAGACTCTGCTAACCCAGAAATAGTAGCTCGGGTTCAGAACTTTGCTTCAGGATGAGAACAGAAATTGTGCTCTGGCGTTGCGGCAGCAGCAGGAGGCCCCATTAGCTAAAGTGGTGCTTCAGGTTAAGAACAGTTTCAGGTTAAGAACGGACCTCCGGAATGAATTAAGTACTTAACCCGAGGTACCACTGTACCTACTTGGCCAATGTTAGAAATAGGATTCTGGAACCTGGGTGGGGAATCTCACTTCCAGGGGCCTCAGGTGGATCACCGGACCTCTCTCTTATTTTTAATTTATTTATTTTGATACTTACAAGCCACACTCTCATAAGTGGTATACAGACTAAAAACACAGTATTACAATCAGAACCATCTGGCTGCACCCCATCTTTCCAGGCTGCACACCCCTCCTCTCCTTCACACCACTATTGAGTTATTTTGCTTCGCTTGAAATGCATCCTTTCCTACTTTAAAGGTAAAGGGACCCCTGACCACTAGGTCCAGTCGTGGCCGACTCCGGGGTTGTGGCGCTCATCTCACTTTATTGGCCAAGGGAGCCGGCGTACAGCTTCCGGGTCTTGTGGCCAGCATGACTAAGCTTCTGGCGAACCAGAGCAGCACACGGAAACGCCGTTTACCTTCCTGCCGGAGCGATACCTATTTATCTACTTGCACTTTGACGTGCTTTTGAACTGCTAGGTTGGCAGGAGCAGGAACCGAGCAGCAGGAGCTCACCCCGTCGCGGGGATTCAAACCTCCGACCTTCGGATCAGCAAGTCCTAGGCTCTGTGGTTTAACCCACAGCGCCACCCGCGTCCCATTTCCTACTTTAAGTGACTTAAAATGCAGCAAGGTTGCTTTACCCCGTGATTTTCTTCCTTTTCCCCCCATAAGATTTTATTGAAGCTCTTTCATAATACAAGAAGAGAAAGAAAACTAGCTTTGCTGTCCAGCTGCTATTTAGATCAAACTGGATGGCTCAGTTGGTAGAGCATGAGGCTCTTCATCTCAGGGCTGTGGGTTTGAGCCCCACATTGGGTTAAAAAAAATCCTGCATTGTGGGTAGTTGGAGTAGGTGGCCCTCGTGATCCCTTCCAAATCTACAGTTCTGTGATTCCATGATTCAGAGAAAAGAAAATGCAGGGTCCGCTCTCAAAGGGAGTTCTCACACAGAAAGAGATGGACCCTCCCAGCTCTCACCTGGGAACTTTCCTTTCTCCCCCCCCCCCCGCCTCACTCTGGGACATCTTCCCTTCCCTGCCTGCCTCTTACTTAGGGTCCTTCACAAGCCATCCATCACCTTCATGTGTGTGTAATCTTTGGACCCCAATAATGGCCCAGAGCAGAGAACATGCATCCTCGAACCCTGATCTTGCTTGTCTGGATGGAGGACAGAGCGGTTTGTGTGTAGAAACTAACCTACTGTAGAAAGGTGAAATTCACACTCGTCGCTCCGCCCACTTTTGCCTCTGGCCCTGCCCACCGCTGGTATCTGGCCCCCAAAATGTTGCCCAGAAGAGAATGTGGATCTCAGACTGAAAGAGGCTCCCTATTGCTTTGACCTGATCCAGCATATGTTGACATTCTTATCTGAAAACATAGGTTGCCCATCACGGCTGGCTGTCTTGGTCTGTCTCATCTTATTTATGTATTCTTGTCTTTTCTTCCCTCATACCTGAACGCAGGAGGATGTTCTGCCTGTGGTCCTGATTGGCATCTTTGTCGAGCAGCCCACCCCGTTCCTCACCCCGTTCTTCCAGCGCCTGCGGAAGCTGCGCTACCCCAAGAAACGGATCCAGCTTTTCATCCACAATCGGGTGAGTGCCTTCAGCCCATCCTTAGGGAGGGCCGTTCGCCTCCCAGAGGCCTTTGCTCCTTTAAGCTCTCAGCCGGTGAGCGTGGCTGTTTTGACCAGACCAGCCACAGCTCTGGTATAAGGCGTTCTGCTTTGTGTTCTTGTGTCCAGGAGGAGCATCACCTTGACCAGGTAGAGGCATTTGTGAACGAACACGGGCAAGAATACCGCTCTGTCAAAGTAGTTGGACCAGATGACCATGTGGAGAATGCTGATGGCCGGAACATGGGCATGTAAGCCTATTATTATTATTATTATTATTATTATTATTATTATTAAGCTCAAGGTGGCACACATTGTTCTCCTGGCCCCCTCGTTCTGTCCCCACAACAACCCTGTGAGGTAGGCGAGGCTGAGAGTGGTCACCCAGTAAGCTTCATGGCCAAGTAGGGATTTGAACCTCGGCCTCCCAGGCCCTAGCCCAATACTCCTAATAATTATACCACACTATCTCTCCTGGTAGGGACATGGGTGGTGTTGTGGGTTAAACCACAGAGCCTAGGACTTGCCGATCAGAAGGTCGGTGGTGTTGGAAGCTCCGCTCAGGCCAAGCTGATAAAGCTCATTTTCTTCCCCCAAGTCTTCGGAATCGCCTCCCGACGTGTTTAATGACCTGAGCCTTTGATAAGGCCTCAGGCACATTCTTCATCCAGCAGAGTTCCCAGCACAGGGAATAGACGAGAGGTTTGGGCTACATTGTTATGCTTTATTTCTTACTACGCAGGCAGCTAAGAAATATACATCCTCTCTCTATGAAAGCAGAGAGCAACCGAACAAAGGAACAAAGGAAACAGGAAACCAGTAACGTCACATCCGTCTCTAGTCTCCCGTGAGACTTCCAATAGCCTGGACTGTCTCTGGAATGTAAACAGAGTCTTGTGACTCCCAGCAGCTGCTCAATGGCGAAACAGAAACTAACATCTGGTTCAAATCCCTGTGACGGGGTGAGCTCCCGTTGCTCGGTCCCAGCTCCTGCCAACCTAGCAGTTCGAAAGCATGCCAAAGTGCAAGTAGATAAATAGGTACCGCTCAGGCGGGAAGGTAAACGGCATTTCTGTGCACTGCTCTGGTTGGCCAGTAGTGGCTTAGTCATGCTGGCCACATGACCCAGAAGCTGTACGCCGGTTCCCTCGACCAGTAAAGCGAGATGAGCGCCGCAACCCCAGAGTCGCCCATGAATGGACCTAATGGTCAGGGGTCCCTTTATCTCTCCTGATGCTGTAACACTTCTGACCTTTTGTTTGCTGTTGAGAGATGGCCAAGGTATAGGCAGTGACTCTTGATAGTATCTGCCCTTTAAAACCTCTTGAGCCAGCCACGGACCGACCGACTGGCTGACTGATCTGCCTCCTTCTTGCCTCTTTAGGGACCTGTGCAGGCAAGACCCTGTCTGTGAATATTACTTCAGCCTGGATGCCGAAGTAGTGCTGAAGAACCCTGATGCCCTGCGGATCTTGATCGAACAGAACAAGTGAGTCGCTTAACTTAGCTTCCTGTTCTGTGGGTGCCTTAGGCAAGTTCAGGGAGAAGGCATGGTCCTTCCGCGTTCCACATCTGGATGCAGCTGCCAAATTGAAACAAACCTCTCTTGATAGAACAGAGCCTGTCTCTGTTTGGATTGGATTGTTAATTTTAGACGTGATTCCTGCATTGTAGGAGTTGGACTTGAGGTCCTAGCTATACAGTTCTATTATTCAAGGTGTCTCCTCCTCCACTCTACCATTTTGTGTGAGTTTGGGGGTGGGGGAAAGAGATACGGACTCCAGTTTCTCGAGCAACTCTGCTTTCGTATTTCAAATCTTTAAAAGATGCAAGTTTCTAGCCCCTGTGGAAGAGGAAATGTGCTTGAAACTGCTTGGCTGGCTATCAAAACCTAGAAGAGTTTCTGGGTAAGGTTTTCCAGTGTTGGAAGTTCATTGTCCTGCATAGTTCCTTTTGCTTAGTAAATGCCACAATCTTGGAGAAGTTATGCAAATGTACTTGGCTTAATTTTATGCAGGTTCTGAAGTTAATCTTCGGCCAAATACCGTATTTTTCGCCCCATAGGGCGCACTGGCCCATAGGACGCACCTAGTTTTTTGGGGGGGAAATAAAGAAAAAAAAATTATTTCCCCCCAGGCGCGGGGCTGGGGCGGAGGAAGCCCGAGCTTCCCCCGACCCCATCCCCCAGAACAGGCTGCTCTCCGCAAGCCGTGGGAGCCCTCCCGCGGCTTGCGCAGAGCTACGCGAAGCCCAGGCGCGACTGCTCCGCACGCCCCAGGCTTTGGGATGCAGGCAGCTCTCTCACGGGCTCCCACGGCTAGCGGATAGCTTCCTGAAGCCTGGAGAGGGAGAGGGGTCTGTGCGCACTGATCCCTCTCGCTCTCCAGGCTTCAGCGAAAGCCTGCATTCACCCCATAGGACACACACACATTTCCCCTTCATTTTTGGAGGGGAAAAAGTGCGTCCTATAGGGCGAAAAATATGGTAGACCTGGGAATATCTTGCCTTTCATCCCACTGCTTCCCACCTCTGTACAAGCAGAAGTACTTCCCCAAGTTTTGGGTTCATATGCACACTAATATCCAATTCTTTTCTGTGCCTTCCTTAACCCCCACCTCCCAGATTTGTGATTGCCCCACTTGTGAGCCGTCTTGGGAAGCTGTGGTCAAATTTCTGGGGGGCCCTGAGTGTCGACGGTTACTACGCCCGCTCAGAGGACTATGTGGATATCGTCCAGGGGCGCCGGATGTGAGTATTATGAAGGATTTCAACAAAGCTTTGGCTGCTTCTCCATGTCACACTAAACCATAGTTTAGCACAAAGTGTTGTAGAAAAAAACAGGGGGTTTGGCTTTTGCTGCCCAACTCCCCAAGGGACTGAGTCCCCTAAGTCCATGATCAGTCAGAGATGAATGGATGGAGGCAAGATCCACAGAAAGCAAGACAAATCTTTATTTTTCTGTTACAGCAGAGTTCCCTCCCCTCGTTGCAAGGAGGTAGGAGAGACCCAGAGCAATGGTGTGCAAGCCCCTATAAAGACTTTAGAAATTGCCCACCCTATAGCCCAAGACCACCCTCCAAAACATCATACATACATCACAGAGGAAGATGGTCTCCAGCAGAAATTTGAGAGTGTTGCTTCTCTCCTGTCTGCCAGGATATCTGAGAATGCCTTACTTGATTGCATTTTCTGGGTAGCCTGGCCATTCCTTGGAGATGGTAAATACCGTAGTTCCTGAATCTCTTACGCATATTGAGTTTGCTCAGCTTAACAGATACTTGCCAGACTGTATTTGCAGGGAGGTGTAAGCCCCTACAGTCCAAAGCCAGTAGGAAAATTTTTCCCATTTCCTTCCTCCTTGCAGAGAAATATTTGAGATCAATTTGAGAGAGTCAAAATGGCTTCAGGATTGCTCTCCTGTTCTATTTCAGACACATGGTTTATATACAGTGGTACCTTGCAAGACGAAATTAATTCGTTCTGCGAGTTTTTTCGTCTTGCGATTTTTTCGTCTTGCAAAGCACGGATTTTGGAAAAGCTTCAAAAATCACCAAAGTCTTCAAAAGCCTCAAAAAAGGCTACCACACCGCGTGCTATGAGTTGCTCCTCGAAGTCAAGTCGCAACTGCACCCCCTGAATGCACGGTTTTAAGAAAAAGGAAACAAACTTGCAAGACAAAGGAACCAAACTTGCAAGACATTTTCGTCTTGCGAAGGAAGCCCATAGGGAAATTCGTCTTGCGAAGCAACTCAAAAAACGAAAAACTCTTTCGTCTTGCGAGTTTTTTGTCTTACGAGTCATTCGTCTTGTGAGGTACCACTGTACTTATGTATGTGTTTGCCTTGTACAATTATGAACATTTATTCTATATTTGAGACCTTAGAATTCTTATAACAATAGTCCATCAGTAGGATCGAGCTACAAGCTCACAACCTTTTCTCTCCGGAGCTTCTGCCTCCGGTTTTGCTTAACCACAGTTTGTCGTGTCATCTGGACCAAGCAAACCATGGTTAGCATGAACTTGAACCGTGACTAGTTTCAAACAAGCCAACATCATGGATTGAGTGATTCCCTATGAAGAAAGATTGCAACATTTTGGATTTTATAGTTTAGAGAAAAGGCGAGTGAGAGGTGACATGACAGAGGGGTTTAAAATTTTGCACAGCACAGAGTAAGCAGATAGGGAAAAGTTTCCCTCCCTCTCTCAGAACATGAGAACTTGTGGAAATCCAAGGAAGCTGAATGCTGTAAGATTCAGGGTGGATAAAAGAAAATGCTTTTTCATGCAGCACATCATTAAACTATGGAACATGCTCACATGATGACCGCTAGCTTTAAAAGAAGACAAATTCATGGAGAAGAGGACTATTGAGGGCTACCAGCCAGGATGGCTGTTTCTGCCTCCAGAGTTGGAAGCAGCAATGCTGCCTCTTTGGCTGATTTTTGAATGCCTTTTTTAATTGATAGACCAATTTTTAAAATTAGAATATACCGTATTTTTCCCGTGTATAAGATGCCCCCATGTATAAGATGACCCCAATTTTTTTAAACCCCAAATTAAGAAATTAAGTTGTTTAGCTTTTATGGGGGGGTGAGGGAGGTCACTTCTGCCAATTGCTCACCCGACTGATCGCTTGCCACAGCCACTGCCAATCACACACCTCGCTGCAGCTGCCAATTGTCTGCCCACTTATCACCACCACCCGCCCACTTGCCGCAGCCACCAATCACCTGCCCACCTCGCCACAGTCGCCAATCACCTGCCCAATTGCCATAGCCACAGCCAATCGTCAGCAGGCCTTCCCACAGCCACCAATCACCCCCCCATTTGTCGCTGCCAATCTCCAGCTTGCTGCTGCCATTAATCGCACGTCCCCCCTCTGCATTCACTATTAGCAACACCCAATTTTTGCCTTTTTTTAAAAGCAAAAGTCATCGTCTTATAAAGGTAAAGGTAAAGGTACCCCTGCCCGTACGGGCCAGTCTTGACAGACTCTGGGGTTGGTGCGCCCATCTCACTCAAGAGGCCGGGGGCCAGCGCTGTCCGCAGACACTTCCGGGTCACGTGGCCAGCGTGACAAGCTGCATCTGGCGAGCCAGCGCAGCACACGGAAACGCCGTTTACCTTCCCGCCAGTAAGCGGTCCCTATTTATCTACTTGCACCCGGGGGTGCTTTCGAACTGCTAGGTTGGCAGGCGCTGGGACCGAGCAACGGGAGCGCACCCCGCCGCGGGAATTCGAACCGCCAACCTTTCGATTGGCAAGCCCTAGGCGCTGAGGCTTTTACCCACAGCGCCACCCGCGTCCCCTCATCGTCTTATACACACACACAAAATGGTAGCTGATGAAACTAAAAATAATAATAATGGCAGCCTTAATAACTGTATATGGTAAAAGGCCCTTCATGCCTAATTCTCTCTCCCCCTTTTTCAGTGGCCTCTGGAATGTCCCATATATCTCTAGCGTCTACCTGATAAAAGGCAGCACCCTGAGATCGCAGCTCACTCAGACCGACTTTTTCCACAGCGGCAAGCTAGATGCAGACATGGCTTTCTGCCACAACATCCGGGAACAGGTCGGTGTGGCAAGAACAGAAGCGCCGTGGTGCAAGGTTGGGGTGTGTGTGCGAACTGCTGTTGTTATCTCTGCAGCAGGGTACTTGCCTTCCGCATCCTAGAGCCACCGAATCAGCATGAAAGAGGAGCTTTTTTAGCCTCTGAGAAGGAATCTCCTCGTCCTTTGGTGCTGATTGGAGCTAGAGGGAAAGGAAGGAAGGGAGGATCAGCTCCTGGGGTCACTCTGGAGAAGAGCAGCAACGAGTTGGAGCTGTCCTGTACGCTTCTGTTTCAAGAGAAAAGTGTGCAAGTTCTGCAAATGGAACTTTGCAGAAAAAGCAACATTTGTTGTTGTTTAGTCGTTTAGTCATGTCCTACTCTTCGTGACCCCATGGACCAGAGCACGCCAGGCACTCCTGTCTTCCACTGCCTCCCGCAGTTGGGTCAAACTCATGCTGGTAGCTTCGAGAACACTGTCCAACCATCTCGTCGTCCTCTGTCGTCCCCTTCTCCTTGTGCCCTCCATCTTTCCCACCATCAGGGTCTTTTCCAGGGAGTCTTCTCTTCTCATGAGGTGGCCAAAGTATTGGAGCCTCAGCTTCAGGATCTGTCCTTCCAGTGAGCACTCAGGGCTGATTTCCTTCAGAATGGAGAGGTTTGATCTTCTTGCAGTCCATGGGACTCTCAAGAGTCTCCTCCAGCACCGTAATTCATGAGCATCAATTCTTCGGCGATCAGCCTTCTTTATGGTCCAGCTCTCACTTCCATACATCACTACCGGGAAAACCATGGCTTTAACTATACGGACCTTTGTTGACAACTTAAGTCTCTCCAAAAGAAGATATTGGAGCACTTATAATTTACCCCTGCATTGGAGGGGGTTAAACTAGATGACTCTTGGGGTCCCTTCCAAATCTGCAATGCTAAGGTTCTGTGTACATGCAAAGAAAATAAGAGATCTAGCTGACAGGCAATGCACTGAGATCTGCACTGATCATTGCAATGCTTCCCTAATTATTGGATATTCTTAAGGTAAAGGGACCCCTGACCATTAGATCAGGGGTTGCGGCGCTCATCTCGCTTTATTGGCCAAGGGAGCCGGCATACAGCTTCCGTGTCATGTGGCCAGCATGACTAAGCCGCTTCTGGTGAACCAGAGCAGCGCACGGAAATGCTGTTTACCTTCCCGCCGGAGCGGTATCTATTGATCTACTTGCACTTTGACGTGCTTTTGAACTGCTAGGTTGGCAGGAGCAGGGACCGAGCAACGGGAGCTCACCCCGTCGCAGGGATTTGAACCGCTGACCTTCTGATCGGCAAGTCCTAGGCTCTGTGGTTTAACCCACAGCGCCACCCGCGTCCCTTGGATATTCTTAGAAGGTTGCATAATCTTAGAAGGGGCCATAGCTGTGGCTATCATGAAGCAACCCTGCACTTCAGAATTTGCCACTACACTCCTGGGCAAGCAGCTGTGTTGTTCTGGAATAGTGGGGAGGAAAACCACAGACTAGGCCAGCTGGGAAATGAAACCACAGGGTGGATTGGCTTCACGGGATAAAGGTACCCCTGCCCGTACGGGTCAGTCGTGTCTGACTCTAGGGTTGTGCGCCCATCTCACTTAAGAGGCCGGGAGCCAGCACTGTCCGGAGACACTTCCGGGTCACGTGGCTAGCGTGACGAAGCTGCTCTGGCGAGCCAGCACCAGTGCAGCACACGGAAACGCCGTTTACCTTCCCGCTATAAAGCGGTACCTATTTATCTACTTGCACTTAAGGGTGCTTTCGAACTGCTAGGTGGGCAGGAGCTGGGACCGAACGATGGGAGCTCACCCCGCCGTGGGGATTCAAACCGCCGACCATGCCATCGGCAAGCCCTAGGCACTGAGGTTTTACCCACAGCGCCACCCGCGTCCCAGCTTCACGGGTTACCAGTTTTCAATTGTGAGCAACGGTTCTCCTCGTTTGCAGGGGATCTTCCTCTTTGTGACGAATCAACAACAGTTTGGCCATATCCTCTCACTGGAGACTTATCAGACAAGCCACCTGCACAACGATCTCTGGCAGATCTTCAGCAACCCGGAGGTGAGGTGTCTCTTGCAGAATAACCCAGCGAGCAGTACCTTTCGCAAAACTTAGGAGCTAGCGGGATTTCTCTAGGAACCAGTTTGAAGGGAGAAATGTATAAGCAGAGCAAGAGGAGAGGTCCTGTGCTCGTTCTGCTGCTGTGTGTTCAGCAGTGATGATACGATACGATACGATACGATATCTTTATTGTCATTGACCCTTGCGGAACAATGAAATTGAAAAACTACATAAAACTACATAAAAACTACATAAAACTACCACAAAATTACATAAAACTACATGAAAACTACACAAAACTACATAAAACATTCAAAAACCCCTACAAAACTCTACACCCCCATTTTAAAATACACTATACTACAGAGACCCCTTATGCTGCGTTTAGAACCAGAATTGCATTAGCATAGAAACTGTTTTTCAGGCGGCGTTATAACCCTATACCTTCTTCCAGAAGGCAGAAGCTGAAAGAAGCTGATGTGGGTTTTCTGGACAGTTTTAAATAGTGCCGGTGGGAGTTTGAATAATCCCAGCTGCAAGGATGGGAATCACAACTGGGGAGAGTGCTTCTGCGCTCAGGTCTTGCTGGTGAGCTTCCCATTGATGCATCTGGTTGGCCACTGTGAGAACAGGAAGCTGGACTAGATGGGCCATTGGCCTGATCCTGCAGCCAGGCTCCCCTTATGAATGGGAGCTTCCAATTTTAATTCAGCTGCAAACATTTGGGAGACATGGGGCATGCGATTTCCCCAGGGCCAACCGTTATGTTTAAGACAGAGCTTAATTTTGAACCCCAGCCCGAGCTTTTAAAATTAGGGTGGATCTTTCTCAGACATGAGCCCCTGGGTAAGGTAAAGGTAAAGGGACCCCTGACCATTAGGTCCAGTCGTGGCCGACTCTGGGGTTGCGGCGCTTATCTCGCTTTATTGGCCGAGGGAGCCGGCGTACAGCTTCCGTGTCATGTGGCCAGCAGGACTAAGCCGCTTCTGGTGAACCAGAGCGGCACACGGAAATGCTGTTTACCTTCCCGCCAGAGCGGTATCTATTTATCTACTTGCACTTTGATGAGCTTTCGAACTGCTAGGTTGGCAGGAGCAGGGACCGAGCAACGGGAGCTCACCCCGTCGCAGGGATTCGAACCGCCGACCTTCTGATCGGCAAGTCCTAGGCTCTGTGGTTTAACCCACAGCACCACCCTGACATTCATAAGCCATACATTCAAACATAGACAGAAGGACATGATATCTTCAATCCATTGGGTAATACATGGCGGACACTTGACTTTCTAGCCTTAAGTCTCTAATAGCCACCGTAATGGCTTACACAAAACCATTTCTCCTGTCCACCTGTTAGTCCCCACACCACAAGGATATGATTTAAGAAGGTGTCATCTTCCTCACCCACCCACCCAGCCACCCAATGTTCATTTGTTCTTATTTTCTCCTGACACAGGACTGGAAGGAGAAATACATTCACGAAAACTACACCGCAGCCTTGAAAGGGAAACTGGTAGAAACGGTAAATAGCCCTTGACTCTTTTGAAATGGGACTGCTGAATTGGGGTGCAGAGGACCAAAAAAGCGGCATAGGCAAACTGAAGGAGGCGCCTGCTCCCAGGGCCCCATGTTTGGGTGCTGTAATGGGATAAGGGGTTTCTTGTGCGTAAGTGCCGAACCGCTCCAAGCTGAGTAGTTGGCTAAAACTTTCCCTGACCGTACAGCCCTTACTTTGTGGCTGTCTTAATCACTGGCAGAATCCGTCAGTGGGCGTTTCCTGAATTTCTTCCAACATAAAAGCTCCTTGACACTGAGTCTCCGCCTAGATTCCCTGCGCGACAGCTTTCTGCGCAGAGTGGGCGTCCCAAGGGGAGGTCCTGAGCTCTCTCCACTGGTCTCGCTGGAAGCGTCCCTGAGCCTTCCCTCCGACGCCCCCTCCTCCTCTCCTTCCTCAGCGGAAGCTCTCCTTCTCTCCCTGCTGGTTCCCTCTCCAGCGTCTGGGAGCCTTGCCACCACCCTAGGCTCCGATGGCAGTTCCCTGACAGGTGCGCTTGGCCTTTTCGGTGGTGGCTTCCCCGGAGACATTCATTTGGCTTTGTAGCTGGAGGCACTAATGCTTCTGAATGGTAGTTGCTGGAAACCACAGGAGGAGAGAGGGATCTTGGGTTCAGATCCTGCTTGTGGGCTTCCTTCTAGGGCACCTGGTTGGCTGTTGTTCTGATCCAGCAGGCCCTTCTAATGTTCTATGTTTTGCTTTTATCCGGTTCTAATATGTGGTTATTTTAATTTTATTTTTAAATCCTGTTTAGCACCACTTTGTGTGTTTGTGTTTATGGGAATTTATTTTATATTGCTTGCGTCTCAAGAGCATGTTTCTTATCTTTGTAAGCTGCCTTGTGGATTTTTTAAAAGGTGGGTTATAAATCCTTTAACGTAAGTATTTGAATTCACAGTATTTTATTTCGCAATCTATTTCTGAGACGTTTTGTTGCCTGCCATTTATTGGTTTATTTACAAAGTTTAAAAGAAAACGCTTTTCAACAAGGCATTCCTAATCCGATACGCAGCATACGATTAAGAGAAGATAATCAAAACAATGTATGAAAATAGAAATCAAAATGTCTTTAAAAAAGAGAGAGAGCGTTACCACACTTCCTCTCCTACTGCTTCCCCCCAGGGAAAACCACTCTTTAGCGCTCAATTGGAACAAACAGCAATTCAGGTTTCCCCCGGATTGCCTTTTGTTCCTATCGATCGCGAAAGAGCAGGTTTTGCCTTGAAAGCAGCAGGGCAAGGGGATTCATGCTTTCTAGGCACGGTACAAGCTGAAGTGTGGATGAGCCAAAATGATGGAAGAAATTTATCTTAGTCAGCCAATTGATGAGTGACAGAAAAGGAGATGAATGGAACTCCCCAAGGAAAAGCACCCCAGAGGGCAATCACATAGTAGCAGTGCCTCTTCTGTGATTGCCCTGGAGCTTTGGAACTCATCTTCCTCTGCCCTCATTTGCTCTGCCCAGCACTGATTGGCTAGTGACTGTGACATACACAACAAAAAAGCAATGTTTGCAATGGAGATTCATTATAGGTTCTCAAACCTTTGTGGGGGGTCAGGAGTGGGGTGGGTTGTTTTCACACAGGAGGTGATGTTTCCTGAAATATCCAGAAAATTGACTGTTATGGTCTTTATTTCTGTTTTGCTAGTTTTTTGCCCTTCCTGTCATACTCCCTAAGCTCTTACGGTTCTTCTGTCTTGCTAGCCCTGCCCGGATGTTTACTGGTTTCCGATATTTACCGATGCAGCTTGCGATGAACTCGTAGAAGAGATGGAGAATTTTGGCCAGTGGTCCAAGGGAGGCAACACGGTAAGGACAATCCTTGGTGGAAAATCTACCAAATTCATTAACAGATACACTTTAAAAGAAGGATTCTAATAATTGTTTGAATCCGAGCTCTGCTTGTTTGTCTCTCTGGGTTAAAATAAATAATAATAATAATAAATAAAATTTTATTTATAGCCAGCCCTCCCCAGCCAAAGCTGGGCTAGGGCGGCTAACAACAATAAAATAATTGAACGAAGACCTGAGAGACTGCAGTTCGAATCCCCAATCAGCTATGAAGCTCACCGGATAGAAGTTTATACAGTGGACCCTCCGGATACGAATTAAATTCATTCCAGGGGTCTGTCCGCAACCTGAAAAATCACTCCCGGGTTTGCCGCGTTCATAACCCGAAAGTTACGTATCCAGAGCGGTACGTAACTAGAGGTTCCGCTGTAAAATGACGCACGGTTTGGAGATAGCGGATATGAAAAAGATTTTCTTCCTCTCTCATAACACTAGAGCTCGTGGGCATCCAATAATGTTGAAATATTAAGTGCCTAGCCCTCTGCTCATTTGCTCAGTCCTCTTTCCAAGCCATCTAGTCTGCTTGGCTGTCCCTGCCTCCAGTGGGAGCCAGTTCCATGCAAACTTCTGTGCTATGCAGAACTCTTCATCAATAAGCAAAATGTGTTTTTTTAAAAAAAGAAGTCTGAAAAGGGGCTACCACCTAAAGTAATTACGAATCTTTGCTTTAAAAAGGAAGCCTATATTTTGCCTCTCTTTTGGTTCTGCTTAGATAAAGCATTCTGTGCGAACTGTGTTTTTTCCATTTCTGTATCAGTTGGTAGAAGGAAATATATTATTATTATATTATTATATATTGAATTTACCATATGTTTCCGTGTATAAGACTAGGTTCCCCCCCCCCAAAAAAAATAATGTCAAAAATCAGTGGGCGTCTTATACACGGATAGTGCCGAGGATGGACTGGCGATTGGTAGTTGCTCCCAAAATAGACAATGTTGTTGTCTTGAGTCCTGCTTGCAGGCTTCTCACAAGGGGCATGTGGTTGGCCACTGTGAGAAGAAGATGCTGGACTGGACAGGCCACTGGCCTCATCCAGCAGGCTCTGTTTACATTCTTACTGGGTTACCAGTTAAGGTTACCAGGCGTCCCCGTTTCCCGGGGACAGTTCTCAGATTTACAGTCAGTCCCCTGAGAAAATCCTATCATTCCTATTGAAGTTGAAAAGTGTCCCTGGATTCATTGACAAAAATCTGGTAACCTTAGTGTATTTAGGCCAGTCGCCACCTGTTAGCCTCCCACCATTGCTGCGATCAAATGGGGAGGAGGGGTCTGAAGCCTGTGTGCACCTCTGTTGCTCGTCAGAAGGGAGGTGGGATAGAAATGCAATAATAAAACTCAAATGCATCTGGGAATAATAATAATAATAATAATAATAATAATATTTTTTTATTTATACCCCGCCCTCCCCAGCCAGGCCGGGCTCAGAGCGGCTTACAAGCAATAATAAAAACAAGATGAACTTAAAAACAAAAATAAAATACAACATTAAAATAATGGAACATTTAAATATTAAAATGTAGCCTCATCGCAGGAGGAGAGGAAAAGAAGGGGGGGAGGGGGTCTTTTGGGGGTCTCCCAACGAGCCATCGCTATTTGCACGCTTAACCAGTGTGGTGTAGTGGTTAAGAGCGGTAGTCTCATAATCTGGGGAACCGGGTTCGTGTCTCCGCTCCTCTACATGCAGCTGCTGGGTGACCTTGGGCCAGTCACGCGTCTCTGAAGTCTCTCAGCCCCACTCACCTCACAGAGTGTTTGTTGTGGGGGAGGAAGAGAAAGGAGAATGTTAGCCGCTTTGAGACTCCTTCGGGTAGCGATAAAGTGGGATATCAAATCCAAACTCTTCCTCTTCTTCATCTGGCAGGACACCCGGATCCTGGGCGGATACGAAAATGTCCCGACGATCGATATCCACATGAACCAGATCAACTTTGAACGGGAGTGGTACAAGTTTCTCCTGGAGTACATCGCCCCCATTACGGAGAAGCTGTACCCTGGGTACTATACCAAGGTAAGGATCGGCTCATCTGTCGTTCTAAGAACGTCCGAAATCTAATCAACAGGAATTGGGTCCTGCAGCAGGATTTGAACTGGAGACCCTAAGTTGGTGAAGGGGAGGTGGATGCCATAGGAAGTAATTGCTGGCTGTGGAAAGTAATTGCAGGTAGAGGAGGTAGGTTGGAATATGCACAAATATGCTGTGGCGATCACACAGGGTCCCCGGATGTTTGACGGTCTATTGATCCCTGTGCCACCACTATGTTCACTTCCCCGCTGCCACCAATCCGTTTCTTTCGGGTACACACAGAGTCCAGACGGTTGTTAACATTAAACCAAATAAACAAGTTTATTTTATAAGCCTGAACAAGTTTATGGTTTCAGATTCTTAATCTTAGTTTCTTTACCAGCCTATACCTTCCTAATAACTTCTAACCGGTTATCCCAACTGTCTATCTGACTCCTTGTAACAGATTCTCTCACATCAGACTATCCCACCCACAGATGCATCCTCCCTCTCTCTTCTCTAACACCCGAATGACCCTTAACAACACTAACTCTAACTTCCCACTTGCCAATCACTTCACACTCATTTAACCCTTTCCTTATGACGCAGCATGATGTCACCTAGGAGGGCAAACGCCACATATGCGTTTTAAAAACCCCAAGAGGTATTGTGCTGTGGAAGGGCCGTAGAGCAGCTGCCATGCATGCAGAAGGTCTCATCTTCAATCCCCAGGTGAAACTGGGGAAGATTCCCTCTTGAAACCCCGGAGAGCTGCTGCCAGTCAGCGCATGTAGTACTGAACTAGATGGCCCAATTCTCTGACTCAGGATAAGACGGTTTTCTGTGTCTTAAGAAAAGGGCCATAGTTCAGTGGTGGAGCACCTGCTTGGCTAGGTTCAGCCTTCAGCATCTTCAAGCAGAACTGGGAATGTCCCTTTTTCTGAAACCCCAGAGAGCCGCTGCCAGCCAGTACAGACAGTTCTAGATGGGCCAATTGATCTAACTCAGTATAAGGTGGCACAATGGAGGGCCGTAGCTCAATGCTAGAGTAGCTGCTTGGCATGAAGAAGGTTCCAAGCTCCAGGCAGAGCTGGGAATCTCCCTTGTCTGAGAGCCACTGCCAGTCTGTGTAGACAATCCTGAACTGGATGGACCAAGTAGAAGACAGGTTCCTGTGTTCCTGAGCCACCTTATATGGACTCAGGCTATCGGGCCATCTAGCTGGGCACTGACTGGCAGCACAGTTCACCAGGGTTTCAGGCAAGAGATTTTCCCAGGAAGACCTGGGTCTTTCTCCATGCAAAGCACATCCTCTGCCACTCAGCTTCAGCTTGCTCTCCAACTAGTCAACGTTTGGTGGGTGAGGGAATCAATTCGGCCAGGTTTGCTGCAGAAGCCAGCGGAGCACATCACTAGCTGGCTGGCGGCTGTGACGTCTCAAACCCTCCCTTCTCTCAAGCAGTTTTGCAACCTGATTGTTGTTGTTTAGTCGTTTAGTTGTGTCCGACTTCGTGAGCCCATGGACCAGAGCACGCCAGGCACTCCTGTCTTCCACTGCCTCCCGCAGTTAGGTCAAACTCATGCAGGTAGCTTCGAGAACACTGTCCAACCATCTCGTCCTCTGTTGTCCCCTTCTCCTTGTGCCCTCCATCTTTCCCAACATCAGGGTCTTTTCCAGGGAGACTTCTCTTCTCATGAGGTGGCCAAAGTATTGGAGCCTCAACTTCAGGATCTGTCCTTCCAGTGAGCACTCAGGGCTGATTTCCTTCAGAATGGAGAGGTTTGATCTTCTTGCAGTCCATGGGACTCTCAAGAGTCTCCTCCAGCACCATAATTCAAAAGCATCAATTCTTTGGAGATCATCTTTCCCAACATCAGGGTCTTTTCCAGGGAGTCTTCTCCTCTCATCAGTTGGCCAAAGTATTGGAGTCTCAACTTCAGGCAACCTGATTGGTCCCCCCCAAACAAAAGTGCCAAATAATCTTTATATACTAATGGCTGCACAAAGCTTATGGGGAGAGGCGAATCTGACGACTGAACCAGCAATGCCACTCTTCTGCAATGAAACATTGGTGAAATCTGCTGCCTTACCATAGACAGATACTGAGCCTGACAGTGTTCTGTCTTCCTTCCAGTTGCCATGGTGGCCCTTTTAATGATGTTCCCTCTGCTCCCAATTACAGACCCAGTTTGAGCTGGCCTTTGTCGTCCGGTACAAACCTGACGAGCAGCCTTCGCTGATGCCGCACCACGATGCCTCCACTTTCACCATCAACATTGCCTTGAACCGCGTCGGAATAGATTACGAAGTAAGTGCCATCGGAAATCATTCTTCCGGCCCGAAAAGCACCTGGAACCTAACAGGCTGGGATTCCCAAGAAAATAAGAACAGCCTGCTGGATCAGGCCCACCTAGTCCCATCCAAGTTGGTGGCCGTCGCTGCCTCCTGTGGGCGTGAGTTCCACAGGTTAACTATGCTCTGCATAGTCCTTTATTTTATGGATAGCTCAGTTGGTTAGAACATGGTGCTAATAACACCAAGGTTACAGGTTCGATCCCCATATGGGACAAGCTGCTGCATATTCTTGAATTGCAAGGGGTAGGCAAACTAAGGCCCGGGGGCTGGATCCGGCCCAATCACCTTCTAAATCCGGCCCATGGATGGTCCAAGAATCAGCATGTTCTTACATGAGTAGAATGTGGCCTTTTATTTAAAATGCATCTCTGGGTTATTTGTGGGGCATAGGAATTTGTTCATTTCCCCCCCAAAAAAATATAGTCTGAGGGACAGTGGACCGGCCCCCTACTGAAAAAGTTTGCTGACCCCTGGGCTAGATGATCCTCGAGGTCTCTCCCAACTCTGCGATTTTATTATCTGTCTTGAATCTCTCAACGCTCAGCTTCATTAGATGTCCACAAATTCCAGGGTTATGAGAGGGGGGGGGAATCCCTATTCACTTTCTCTGTGCCATATATGATTTTATAAATCTCTATCATGTTGTCTCTTACCCGCCTAAAAAGTCCCAAACGCTGAAACCTTTCTTCACTAGCTAACCTCAGTTACCGCTCACAGTTAGCCTGGAGAGAGGTAAACATTTTCTGTTTATTGCATTAATATCCCACCTTTTCTTCCAAGGAGCTCAAGGTGGCATACATAGTTCTTCCTAATTTAATCCCTACAACAACCTTGTAAGGTAGGTGTGATGGGATAATGAGCTGCTTGTGCGTAAAAGCTTGATCCCTCTGGTGTTTGGCTGGTCAACCAAACCGAGTCACTAACGAAGCCCCCAAAGCATGACTCTGTCAGTCGCTGGTAGTATCTGACAGTGGGCGTCTACGGAACTTACGCCAGCATAAAAGCTGTTTGACGGACATGCGCCTCCGGGACTCTCTGCGTGACAGTTTCCGGTGAAGGGTGGGAGTTCCTAAGGGGGGTCTTGTTACCTCTTCACTATTCTCACTGGAAGTATCCCAGAGCCTCCCCTCCGACTCCCCTTCCTCCGGAGCTCCTGCTCTCCCCCTGCTGGTTCCTTCTTATGCTGCAGAATCTCTCCTATTCTCCTGGAGCCTTTCCACCACCTGTTCCTCCGATGGCAGTTCCCTGACATCCACCTCCCCCCCAGGGCCCCCTTCACCCCCCCGCCTCCTCTCCCACTGGCGGTGAGGGCGGAAAGCCCCTGAAGGAACTCTCCTCGTCGTCCGAAGATTCAAACACTTCTAGCCACGGCGTACCGTCTCTCTCCCCGTCTTCCTCTTCTTCGTCGGAGTCGGCTTCCTCACCCACCCCTGACTCTGGGAACCCTTCAAACTCCCCTTCCTCATCGGTGGTCCCAAAGTGTTCCCTTCTAAATCGTGCCACGGGTTGCGGTTTTTTTGGGAAACGCTGATGAAATGTTTCTATTAAAACCTCGTCGTTGACTACCTCTGCTGGTACCCAAGTGTTTTCCGACTCTACTTCCCCCTCCCATTCTACCAGATATTCCACCTGATTCCCCTTCCACCTGGAATCAATGATTCCTGCCACGTTCATGTCGCTTTCTCTCTCTTCGATCATGGGCGTTTGGGTGACCTCTCTCTCACGCTCCCCCCACTCACGTCCCTCTCGGTACGGCGACAGTAATGACCTGTGAAATACTGGGTGCAATTTCATGTGACTGGGCAGTCTGAGTTTGAATGCTACTGGGTTGACCTGCTGTATGACCTCAAAGGGTCCCAATCTTTTGGGTCTCAACTTTTTACTCCCTCCCTTGAACGGTAGACCTTGGGTGGATAGCCACACCCGGTTTCCCACCCTTATAGTTTCACCTTCCCTCCTATTTCTGTCTGCTTGCTTCTTATATTCTTCCTTGGCTTTCTCTAAGTTAAGTTGAAGCTGACGGTGGATCGCTTCCATCTCTTCAACAAAAAGTTCCACCGCCGGCACGCTCCACCTCTCCCCTCCTTCTCCTGGAAATGCCCGGGGATGACACCCATAATTTGCCAGAAAGGGACTCATCCCTGTGGACACGTTCTCCGCATTGTTGTAGGCAAATTCTGCCAGAGGTAACTTATCTACCCAATCATTTTCTCTGTCTTCTACATAACACCTCAGGTATTGTTGTAAAATCCCGTTTGCCCTTTCCGCTTGCCCATTTGTTTCTGGGTGCCACGCAGTTGAAAAATTGAGTTCCACGTGCAGTAAGCTCATAAGTTTCCTCCAGAACCTGGAAGTAAACTGTTTCCCTCTGTCGCTGACCACCCTCAAGGGGGCGCCATGCAACCTGAAAATATGCTCTACAAACAACTTGGCGGTTTCCTCCGCTGTGACCGCATGTGAACAGGCTATAAAATGACACATCTTAGTTAATAGATCTACCACCACCATGACAGCTGTTTTGCCTTTGGATTTCGGCAGGTCCGTCATAAAATCTATGGATACTGCCTCCCATGGCCTTTCTGGTGTGGGTAAGGGTTGTAATAGCCCCGCTGGCGCCACCCTCTCCCCTTTCGCTCGCTGGCACCTGTCGCAACCCCTGACATTCCCGTACGTCCTCCCTCACCTTGGGCCACCAAAACTCCCTGGTAACCAACCACATGGTTTTGTGCTGTCCAAAATGCCCCGCTGTGGTGCTGTCATGCAACTGCTTGAGTACTCTGCCCCTCAGTTCCCCATCGGGTATGTACAGTGCCCCTTTGTAATACAACGCCCCGTTCTTTTCTTCAAACCCCCCTGTGTTCTCCTCTGTCCTCCTGAGTTCTCTGAGTTTCTCTTGGGCGTATTCATCGTTCTCAGTACCCTCTATCAGTTCCCTCTGCCCCACCAATGCCGCCCCACACACCCAGCGGTCTTCAGGGATTACATGCCTTGCCTCAGGCGCTCCCTCCCCCTCTAAGTACTCAGGTTTCCTGGAAAGAGCGTCCGCCCTCACGTTCTCGGAGCCTGGCACGTAACTAATCTCAAAGTGGAATTTGGAGAACTCCTGGGCCCATCTCACTTGTCTCTGGTTCAGCACTCGGGCTGTTCTCCAGTATTCCAGATTTTTGTGGTCAGTTCGGACTTGAACCTTGTGCTGCGCCCCAATCAGCAAGTGCCGCCATCTCCGGAATGCTTCATGAATGGCGAGCAGTTCTCGGTCGTATACTGTGTAGTTCCTCTCGGATTTGTTCAACTTCCGCGAGAAGAATGCACACGGTCTCCATTCAGACGTATCTTTTCCCGGCTGGAGAAGCACGGCCCCCACCGCTCTGTCTGACGCGTCAGTCTCCACTCTCATTGGTTGTTGTAGATCTATGTGCAAAAGTTGCTCTTCCGACGCAAACGCCTGCTTTAAGTGTTCGAACGCCCGCTGCGCTTCTTCCGTCCAAACAAATTTTTTCTTGCTGCTAAGACAATCCGTGATGGGCGCTGTTAAATGGGCAAAGTTTTTTATGAACTTCCTATAGAAGTTTCCGAAGCCCAAGAATCTTTGCACGTCCTTCTTGGTCTTTGGTGTTTTCCATTCCAGTACCGCTTGAACCTTGCTGGGATCCATGGCCAATCCCTTGTCAGACAACCGGTACCCCAGGAATTCCACCTCCCTGGTATGAAACTGACACTTCTCCAGTTTCACCCACAGCCGATTTTCTCGCAGTTTGCTCAGTACTTCTCTTACACCTCGCACATGCTGCTCCTCATTCTCTGAGTACACCAGGACGTCATCTAAGAATGCTACGCAGTTCTTGTAGAGCAATGGCCCCAGGACGTGATTCATGAATGATTGAAAACAGGCCGAGCCCCCCTGTAATCCGAAGGGCATAACGAGGTACTCAAAGGCCCCCAAGGGGGTGAACATAGTGGTCTTCCACTCATCCCCCTTTCTCACACGTATCAAGTTATATGCCCCTCTAAGGTCCAGCTTGGTAAAAATTTTCCCTTTTCTCACCCGTGTCAGAATGTCATCAATTCTAGGCATAGGGAAAGTCACTGGTTCTGACACTGCATTTAGGGCCCTGAAATCACATACAAGCCTGGGTTTACTCGTGTTTTTTTTGTCCACAAAGAACACTGGGCTGCCCCCCACCGCTCGTGACTCTCTGATGAAACCTCGCTTGAGGTTCTTGTCAATAAACTCCCTTAACTCCTGCATCTCACTGTCTGACATTGCATACAGCTTGCCCACTGGCAATTGTGCTCCTGGGAGTAAGGTAATTTGACAGTCAAAGGGTCTGTGCGGGGGCAGTTTATCTGCTTCCTTTTCGCTAAAGACGTCCATCAAGTCAGCGTATTGTGGTGGCACCTCCCCCTTGTCCATCACTTCCATCCCTGCTAGAGTGGCCCTGGCCCCTGCCTGAGCCTCTCCCTCCTTGCAGTGTTCTAGGCAATGTGCTGATCCAAAGGAAACCACTCTCTGATGCCAGCCTACTAGCGGATCGTGTAGTGCCAGCCAGCTCATTCCCAAAATAATAGGAGCTCCTCCCAAGGTGGCTACGTTAAACGCTATCAGTTCTGTGTGTCTTGCCACCCTCATTATCATTGGTACAGTCTGTTGGCTCACTTCTCCTCCCAACAGTTCCCTCCCATCAATCGTGGTAACCTGCAAAGGCTTACTTAATGGGATAGTCTGTATCTGGTGTTCAGCTGCAAACTCCTTACTCATGAAATTACAGGAGCTGCCTGAATCCAATAGCGCTTTTATCTTTAGTGGGTGTCCGTTTGACAGTTCCAGCAACACCTCTATCACCAGCGCTGGTCTTGGAGGTTCCGGCGTGGGCACATTCACTACTCCTTGGCCTGGCTGCTGTGCCCTGATGTTGGCAGCCAGGCGTTGGCTTTTACTTGCTCCTTGATTTCTCCTTCCTCCTTCCCCCCAACAGTTCCCGCCATCCCTTGCCATTCCTTCCTTTGCGGACAGACTCTGGCAAAGTGACCTGGCTGTTGGCAGAGATAACATCTCTTGGCGCTCTTTCCCTCCTTCTTCCGCCCTTCACTGGTGTTTGAAACTGCGCGCGCACGCGCTGTTCCAAGTTCCATCGGCTCTGCTGGCAGGAAAGGCTGCTCCGGAATCTCTGGAATGCGGAAGTCCTTCCAACGTTCCCCCTTTCCTTCCCACTTTTCCAAAGCTCTTGCCTCCTGGCGCGCCCCTATGGACAGCACTGATTTAGTCAGCTGATCCATAGACTCTGCCCTAGGCGCCCGGGAAAGCTCATCTTTCACTGCCGGAGAGAGCCCTTCTTCAAACAGCATTTGAATTGGTTCACTCGCAAGGTCCCACCCCAGTCTATGAATCAGCATGGTGAACTCAGTCCAGTACTCACGTACAGATCGGCTCCCCTGTTTACACGCCATTAACTGCCTGCGCACCACCCCCTGCTCAATCTCGCTGGAAAACATCAAGTCCATGGCGCGAAAAAACTTCATTGTGTCCTTTAAGATTTCATTATTGGCTGCCATCAGAGGTCGAATCCAGTCCTTCGCCCCTCCCTCTAGATGGCCAATCACGTACGCCACTCTAGAGTTCTCATCGGGGAAGTCATCAAACAGTAGATTGAGAGCATATTGCATCTCTGTCCTAAAGGCTTGATAGTTCCTGGGATCCCCCCCAAATTTCTGCACCAATCCAGGCACCTTTCTGGCAAGTGGGGTGGTTTTCCCCTTATCCGCATCTTGAGCCCTCCTCTCCTCGAGCCTCGCCGTTTGCAGCGCCAGCTGGACCTCCAACGCCCTGTACCTTTCTTCCAGGCTTGGACCTGCTCCAGCTCCTGCTCCTGCTCCTCCGGTTCCGGCTGGTTCGCTCATGATGCCCTCTGCTTGCACAAGCTGCTTTCAGTGACTGTCAGATTGCTGTGATGGGATAATGAGCTGCTTGTGCGTAAAAGCTTGATCCCTCTGGTGTTTGGCTGGTCAACCAAACCGAGTCACTAACGAAGCCCCCAAAGCATGACTCCGTCAGTCGCTGGTAGTATCTGACAGTGGGCGTCTACGGAACTTACGCCAGCATAAAAGCTGTTTGACGGACATGCGCCTCTGGGACTCTCTGCGTGACAGTTTCCGGCGAAGGGTGGGAGTTCCTAAGGGGGGTCTTGTTACCTCTTCACTATTCTCACTGGAAGTATCCCAGAGCCTCCCCTCCGACTCCCCTTCCTCCGGAGCTCCTGCTCTCCCCCTGCTGGTTCCTTCTTCTGCTGCTGAATCTCTCCTATTCTCCTGGAGCCTTTCCGCCACCTGTTCCTCCGATGGCAGTTCCCTGACAGTAGGTTAGATCGAGAGGCGGTGACTGGCCGAAGGTTCCCCCAGTCAGAGTGGCATGGCTGAGTGGGGATTTGAACCCTGGTCTCTTGGGTCCTAATCCAACACTTACGTAGAGGCACTCCCACAATTTCTAACATGCTCCTGTGTATAACATGCCTCCTATTTTGGGGGACTCAATATTAAGAAAATGGTGGGAGGGGGGAGATTGCCCCCGTGTATAAGACTACCCCCCCCTTTTTTAACATTATTTTTTATTTTAAAAAAACCTAGTCTTAAAGTACGGTAAATAAAGTCAAGTTCTCTCAGGAAAAGCATGCCTGTATTATCAAAGCTGGATGTCTCATTTAGCAAGAAGAACAGGGTGTCTCTTCTCTGTCTGGCTAGCTAAAGGCTGACTTTTTCCTGCACAAACATCCTTGACACATTCTCAAGACAGTCTGAGTGAGCAGATTCCCCTAACAAAATCCTTTCACATCCTTTAAAAACAAAACAAAAAACCTTTTCCTCGCATATAGGCTATCTATCAAGGCATATACAGTAAAGGTAAAGGTAAAGGGACCCCTGACCGTTAGGTCCAGTCGTGGCCGACTTTGGGGTTGCGACGCTCATCTCGCTTTACTGGCCGAGGGAGCCGGCGTACAGCTTCCGGGTCATGTGGCCAGCATGATTAAGCCACTTCTGGCGAACCAGAGCAGCGTACGGAAACACCGTTTACCTTCCCACCGGAGTGGTACCTATTTATCTACTTGCATTTTGACGTGCTTTCGAACTGCTAGGTTGGCAGGAGCAGGGACTGAGCAACGGGAGCTCACCCCGTGGCGGGGATTTGAACCGCCAACCTTCAGCATATACAGTAGTATAATTCCACTACAAAAGCTTGTTGCTGTTGTTGTTTTTTTAAAAAATGTTATTCCTTCTTTTCAGGGCGGAGGCTGTCGGTTCCTGAGGTACAACTGCTCCATCAGAGCGCCCCGGAAGGGATGGACTCTCATGCACCCCGGCCGCCTGACCCATTACCACGAGGGGCTCCCCACCACCAAAGGGACCCGCTACATTGCTGTGTCCTTTCTTGACCCTTAGAGCTGCCTCTTCCGGAAGGACAGAGAACAGGGAGGGGGAACCCTTTCTTCCCATTTTTACGCTTCTGCAGGAAAAGCTCCACCAGGAATGAGGAATCCCTTGAATTTACAGAAAGGATTGGAGACAGATCCGTCATGTCTGTGCCCCACCTCTTGAGGAGGGCGTCCAGTTCCAAAGTCAGGGTGTTCCAGGCAGAAGATTTCCTCCTCCTAATTAGCATCCTTCCTCCTAATTAACCTTTAACATGCGGCAGGATCCTTTGGAAATTTATCCTGCTCCAGCCTTGCTGAAACCCCCCATTTTGTTCCGTGAGGACAGCTGCCTCAACAGATCCTGCCCACCATCATCCATGGTGCTCAAAATTCCCTAGTCAGGGAAGCAGCCTCAATTTTTAGCCTCCAGCGAAGGATTTCTCTGATTCTGCTTTTGTAGCAACTATTTAGAGACAGCCCAAAGTGTTTCTCTATACCTCTAAAGCACATGGTTCCCTTGACCCCAAGAATCCTGGAAAGTGTAGTTTGTTAAAGAGTGCTACAAATCCCAGCACCCTTAAGTGTAAACTGCACTTCTCATTATTATTATGGGGGGGGGTGAGCCATGTGCTTTCAATGTGCCAGTGTGTACACAGCCCTAGACTTCCAGGCAGAACATCCAATTGGTGCCTCCCAGTTACTGGTAAATATATAATAATAAACTGAATAATTTGGCAATTTGGTCCCCTTTCTTGCATCGCAGTGGCAGCCACAACTCCCCCCTCCTACCGCCACCCTGACATACACTGAAGTGGTAAGGTGATGGCAGAATGAAAACATTAGCTGACTTCATTTCGTCCTGTTCTGCAAAGTGGGCAAGAGAAAGTCAAGTCAGTGGAGGCACCAATTTGCTAGGCAAATTCCTAGCATTCTAGGAATTTCTCCCTTTGGTCTGACGTCCAAAACAGATCAAAGGCAAGACCCAGAGAGGCACTTTCCAAAGAGCTGTATGTATTTATTTGGGAAAGTTGGCCCCATTCTTAGTAGGATGCCTAGTTTTCCTGCACAAAAAGTTGTACAGATTTCGACCAGAGATTTTTACAGTAAAAAGTTTACAAAAACATTGCAACGACTGTTGGTTTTCTTTACTGGTGGGGGCACTCATGGAGGGAGGTGTCCCAATTCGCACTTCAGACACTTCACTGTACGGGGAGGAAAGTCAGTGGTCCTGGCTCCTCTTAACTCTTCACCGAATAGATTCATCAGCAGTGTCAGGCGTTTAACTCTGGGTAGCAAAGCAGAGACAGATTTGCAAATTTGTGTGTGTGTGTTATGTATGTATGTATGTATGTATGTATGTGAAAGAGATAAATTCCAGAGAGGCCATCCTGTTAGGCTGCAATGGATTGTATTGGATTGATTTGCAGTCACTTGTTGTTTAGTCGTGTCTGACTTCGTGACTCCATGGACCAGAGCACGCCAGGCACTCCTGTCTTCCACTGCCTACCGCAGTTTGGTCAAACTCATGCTGGTAGCTTTGAGAACACTATCCCACCATCTCGTCCTCTGCCGTCCCCTACTCCTTGTGCCCGCCATCTTTCCCAACATCAGGGTCTTTTCCAGGGAGTCTTCTCTTCTCATGAGGTGGCCAAAGTATTGGAGCCTCAGCTTCAGGATCTGTCCTTCCAGTGAGCACTCAGGGCTGATTTCCTTCAGAATAGATAGGTCTGATCTTCTTGCAGTCCATGGGACTCTCAAGAGTCTCCTCCAGCACCATAATTCCAAAGCATCAATTCTTCGGCGATCAGCAGTCACTTCAGCACCAGATAAATAAATAAAAACCACCCCCTTGGCCCTTGCTTACAGAGCACAGTGACCCATTGGCGTATACAGGACAATGTGATCTTTCAGGGATCCTGGTCCCAGGCTGTGTAGGGCTCTCGACACCCAACTCAACACCTTGAACTTGACCTGGCAGCTAATTATCTGTGCTCAAAGCCGTTGGCATCTGTCTGTCCCAGACGACGGTGGAGGAGAGCATCTTTGGGAGTGAAGTCACAGCATTGGAGAGTTTCAGCACCTGCTGTGGTTGTCAAGACAGATATGGGAGAGACATGTTTTGTTGCAGCTGGGGCAGGTGAGGAGACTGGATCTGCAGCTGCGAGTGCACTATGGAATTTTTCTCTGCTCAAAGTGCTTCTTCTTCTTCTGTTTATATTTATACCCCGCCCATCTGGCTGGGTTTCCCCAGCTACTCTGGGCGGCTTACAACACATAAAAAATGGTAAAACATTAGCTATTAAAAATTTGCCAATACAGGGTGGCCTAGTCTACATACAGCGGTACAATAGCTTTATGATTCAAAAAGTAATTGCAATTTAACATAACGTTGAAATTAAAAATTAAAAGCGTATCCTTCGTGGGCGTAGCCAGGATTTATGTTATGGGGGCAGAACACCCACCTGTTTTCATCGCCTGTCTGTTTCTGTCTAGCAGATTCGGAATGTAATGTCTCAACAGCCGTTGTTTTCAATTACTTTCTTTGGATCCCAAGTGTTCAGAGAAATCTGTCGGAATCTTCAGTCATTTGAAAACTAGGAAGTTAAAAAAATAGCACCAGGGAGTACCTTTCATGTGGTTAATGAGTACATTTTGCAAATTTACAAAGAACACACCTTTTTTTATCTTACTTTTAAAAAATCTAAACTAAAACAAGTTTTCCTGGATTGCTGAAAACCATTTCAGCATTCCCTTCTCAAATTCCTCCTTTTTCCCCAATGCAGTTTTTCTGTACACACTCAGTTAGCAGACTCCCCTGTCTTTACTCCCCATAAGATACTGAATGAGCTCTGTAGGGTACATATGGCGCATGGCTGAGCAAGAGAGAGATTTCCATTTCAAATATTCTGATTATTTCCATTTTTAGTTAAGTATTTTTATTTATTTACTTGATTTTGAGGGGGCAGCTGCCCCCCCCCCGCCGATGATATCACTACAACATCACTTAAACACATACATACTATTATTAACAATAATACTATATACAAATTATTATTATTATTATTATTATTATTATTATTATTATTATTATTATTATTATTATTATTATTATTATTATTATTATTACAGCCCACATATATCCCGTTGCAGCTTCCAGCCCTGGGACTTAACCTTTCCCTGCAACCTTGTATTGCAGCTGGAAAGAGGCCTAACAGGAAACTACATCTCCCATGTGGCAGTGCGCGTGGCCGTCGCGGCTGGCGTGACGTCACCTCCCGGCGCTCCCCTCTGACGATGCCCGGGGCTTGGTTCCTTCTCGCAGCAGCGCAGTCCGGGGGAGAAGAAGGTGAAGGTGAGAGGGCAGCAGCGCCTGGGGAGCGGGCGAGGCGAGTGGACGCGTGTCAGCGGGTTCAGACGTGGCAGCCCTCGAACCAAGGGCCGCTTCGCTAAAACCCCACTTGCTTGGGGTTTGGAGGGTGAGGGTGGCGGCGTTCCCTCGCGTGCGCGACACGTGTCGGCTCGGGTCACGCGTGCAAGGTGTGCGGCCAGGTGAGGCTCCGCGCACGTGGGTCGGGCATGTGCCAGGTGGGCGGGCGCTCGCTGGCTGCAGCCCAGTCTGAAGGGCGTGGCTGGCATGGGTGGCCTTGGGGCAGACTGGCAGGTGCGAGGGGTCGGGGTGAGGGTAGGATCCAGGTGCGGGAACCCCCTGCAAAGCGAAAGACTGCTCCTTCTGCAAGGTGTGAGCATGGAGGTAAGCAGGTAGGGGGGTGGCTGGATGCAGGGTGGGTTTGGGGGGGCAGCCCCCCAAATCGATAAAAATGCATAACAAAACGAGGTTCTGCACCCCTCAACAAAAGGCCTGCCCCCCTAAATCCTGGCTACGTCCATGGGCAGCAGTTCAGGGACGGGACATCTGCTTTGCATGCAGAAGGTTTGATACCCGGAATCTGCAGGTAGGACTGGGGCCAGGGCTGGATTTAGGTTTGATGAGGCCCTAAGCAACTGAAGGTAATGGGGCCCTTTATATGTCCTGCTGTCTTTTGTCAACAACAAATTGTCGCTGTTTTTTATGTTGAATATATGCTATATAGTCCATTACTTACATCATAGGAGCCTACACGACACAAAACACTGTTGCTGTATGTAGATTTTATTTTATTTGTTTTTTATCTTATATTTTGGAAATGTACATCCAGTTGTTGTTTTTTGCGTTAAGTTTTTTGGGGGCCCCCAAGAGCGTGGGGCCCTAAGCTATAGCTTGTTTAGCTTATAGAGTGGTACCTCGGCTTAAGTACTTAATTCATTCCAGAGGTCCGTTCTTAACTTGAAACTGTTCTTAACCTGAAGCACCACTTTAGCTAATGGGGCCTCCTGCTGCCGCCGCACCGCCAGAGCACAATTTCTGTTCTCATCCTGAAGCAAAGTTCTTAACCTGAAGCACTATTTCCGGGTTAGCGGAGTCCGTAACCTGAAGCGGATGTAACCTGAAGCATATGTAACCCGAGGTACCACTGCACGTAAATCCGGCACTGTCTGGGGCAAAGGCCTTTGCCTGAAACCCTCAAAACACTGTGCAGGATCTGATCCTGGATATGGCACCTTCCTATTTAAACCAGCCTTTAAATTGAAGCCACAAAAGCGACGGTCTTCCTTTATTTTGGGTGGGAAAGGACCATCTCTGGTATGCATTTAAAAAGTTCTTGGATCAATCCTCAGCTTTTCCAGGGAGAGGCTCCTGCTCCCGTCCCCAAACCCTGGGCAGCCGCTGAGCCTCTTGTCTGACTCTGTACAAGACAGATTCCTGTGTAAATAAGCCAGGAGGACTTGAATTCTACTTCATTTTAGGGCAGGGGGAAGACCATATAGCTTAGGGATAGAACACTTGATTTGCAGGGGAAAGGTCCCAGGGAGAGGCTGCCTGCCTGAACCCTGCTAGCCAATATACCAAGGGCACCAGAATCCTTATAAAGCACTTTTTCATGTGTTTTGGTGATAGTATGGTGGGTCCTTATGTGTGTTGGTGGGGGGAAAGCAGCTCAAGTTACTCAGCTGCCACATGCGGTTAATGGGGGATTTTTGAACAGAACACTCCTACTCAGAAGTAAGTCCTACCAAATTAAAGTGACTTACTCCCAGGTCGGGTAGGGCTAGGACTGCCTCCTCAGGCTCTCTTTAAGTTTATATTTATTTATATTGTGCCTTCCCCCCGGAACTGGGACTTTACACAGCTCGCAAAAATTAAAAACTGTTGGAAACATTGCAAAGCTAAAAACAGATACTAGCTCAGAAGTAATTAAACTGTGCTAGAATTGAAACGATGGAAAGACAAATTTGTTAAAATTCAGGTGGTGAAAACTGCAAAAGCTCTTCCTTAAAAAAACCCCCAACCAATTAGTCCCCAAAAGAATGAAGTTGACCTGCCTGTGAAGGACAGCAAGGAGGGAGCCAGTCTGACTTCTCCAGGGGGGGAGGTCCAAAGTCTGGGAGCAGCCACCGATAAGGCCCTGTCATGCAGCCCCATCCTGCTTGCTTGTGGGGGTGGCAGGATCGAGAGAAGGGCCTCCCCGAAGATCTCAAAACAGGTTCATGTTGAGGACATTGGATCTTTCACATAACTTGGACCTCAGCCCTATAGGGCTTTATGTGAGGTGAGGTGAGAATATTCTTGAGAATGAGAATAATGATATTTTTTGATCTGGTTACATTACTGGGCATTGTGCCATTCACCATTGGCAGTTCTGAAATGTGAGCTGCAGAAAGCTTCTTTTTTTTTTTTTTTTAGTTTTAGAAATGCTATTCATTTACTGTATTTTTCGCTCTATAACACGCACCCGACCATAACACGCACGTAGTTTTTAGAGGAGGAAAATCTGTAGGCATGCCACCCGTAGGCATTCCCTCCATAACACGCACAGACATTTCCCCTTACTTTTTAGGAGGAAAAAAGTGAGTGTTATAGTGCAAAAAATACGGTAATTTGATAAACATTTGAATTCGTTTGTATTTCAACTATACGTAATAGCCTTTTCCCCCCTATTTTGGTGTGACCTTATTCTTAGCAATTCTATTCCCTTGGCCATACAGTGGGATTTTATTTTATTTTTTTACAGAAAGTAGCTTTAATGCTTTATATACTTTTAAGTACCTAGGCCTATACAATTATGTGTGACAGCATGTGAGGTGGCCGTGATTTAAACAGTTGACGTTTGCCCATGAATAAACATGTATATTAACTAATTATATCATTTTCAATGCATTAAAGTGATATCATTTTCAATGCTTTAAAATGAATATTCTCCTATTTTAAATGAAGATTCTCTAATATTCTCATTAATTTAGAATATTCTTGTGAATATTCTCCAAAAGATTATTCTTGAGAATTTAACCTCACTATTTATAGGTCAGAACCAGAGCTATGAGTTGTGCTTGGAAACAGACCAGTAGCTAGTTGGGGTTTCTGTAGCAAGGGAGTCTTCTGCTCTCCATAGCCAAACCTAGCCAACAATATGATTGCAGCTCTTTAGGCAGGTTGCATTTTCCTAGCGCTTTGCAAAGGCATGTTTGCTCCCTGGTCTGTGGGTTGCTGGCGCCACTGAAGTCTTCCTGGTGTCTTTGCTGATATCTTTTTGGTGCCTTAAGCCTTAACTTTCCCCTCCACGCTTGAGATGGACTGAGCTGATTGTGCTCTGCTGTGCTGCCAAACCTTCCTGTAGCTGTTAGTGGGTTGTTTTATATGTCTGTATTAATCGGAGGTGTTCATATGACAACATTTCACGTGAATTTTTGCTGGCGTTGTTGTTAAGTTTTTAAATTTACCGTATTTTTCGCTCCATAGGGCGCACCTAGTTTTTAGGGGGGGGAATAAAGGGAAGAGCAAAGAAAGAGCAAAGAAGCCAAGACAGCGAGCGGGATCCATCCCACTGGCTGTCCTGGCTTCCTCTTTAGCCACGCACAACCTCTCCAGCCGGGAGAGACTGTGCGCGGCTTCGTTTTTAGCCCGAGCTTCCCCCGACCCCAGCCCCCAGAACAGGTCCGGGAGCGGAGGCAAGGTTGCGCAGCTGGGGGAGCGCTCCAAAGGTTTGCGGATAGCTGCCTGAAGCCCGGGGAGCACAGTGGGAGTTGGCACTGCGCTCCCCGGGCTTCGGGCTGCAGGCTGCTATCCGCAAGCCTTTGGAGCCCGGCGGGTACTCCCACCGCGCTCAAAAGGCTTACGGATAGCTGCCTGAAGCCCAGAGAGTGCAGCGGGAGTTGGTGGGGGGAACTCCCGCTGCACTCAGAAGGCTTGTGGATAGCTGCCTGAAGGCTGAATTCGCTCCATAGGACGCACAGAAATTTCCCCTTCATTTTTGGAAGGGAAAAAATGCGTCCTATAGAGCGAAAAATACGGTAAGTCGCCTGGAGACCTGAGTGCCTAAACAATCTAATCTGATGATTAGTAGATTTATTTGCATGCATTTTTCTCTTTTTGCTGTAAGGAAAGGAGTTGTTGTTTCTGAATAGCATTGAGATATTCCGTGTCGTCACCATTGTTTCTGAATGCATTAGAAAATACTTAATAAAATATGGTGTCGGGGAGAAAAATGGTGGAAAAGATGGTGTGTTTCTTGGTTGGATTCAGGCAACACCTACGCTATTTACAGCACCTTAAACAGTTGTGGCTTCCCCACAAAAAACCCCCCCAACACTGGGAACCGTAGTTTGCTAAGGGTGCGGAAAATAGTGTTCTCCTTACAGATCTACAATTCCCAGAATTCCTTGGTAAGAGGCATTGATTGTTAAGCCACTCTGTGCGGGAAACTGGGGTCTCCTGACACCCCTTAGCACCCCTTAAAAAATTACAGTTCCCAGAATGCTTTGGGGTAAGCCAGGGCTCTATAAAGTGATCTGCCTTAAATGTATGGTGCAGATGGAACCCCAGGGATACACAGCTGGGGCTTGGGGGCACATGCACCATGGGCAGAAAAAATGCAAACAGCAGCCGTGCGTCTGGGCCATGTGCGTTCTCTAATCCCGTCCAACTTTCTCTCCTTGCAGTGACGGGGGAACAAATTGGATTTGGAGGAAGGGAGACAACTTCTTCACCTTTTCTCTGAACCTCTTAGGAAACAAGACGCAGGACATGCTCGCCCTTTGAGAACCCAGCCTGTGCCTTAGAAGTAAGTTGGGCAGCGATTTGGGGTGGGGCGGGAGATGTTCCTCAAACATACACGCATCCATAATTTTATTTGTATGCCATAATAATAATAATAATTTATTATTTGTACCTGCCCATCTGGCTTGGTTTCCCGAGCCGCTCTGGGCGGCATCCAACAAAGATTAAAAATACAGTGGTGCCCCGCAAGACGAATGCCTCGCAAGACGAAAAACCCGCTAGACGAAAGGGTTTTCCGTTTTCGAGGCACTTCGCAAGACGAATTTCCCTATGGGCTTGCTTCGCAAGACGAAAACGTCTTGCGAGTCTTGCGATTTTTTTTTGCTCCCCCCCTTTTTCTAAGCCGCTAATAGCCTCTTAGCCGCTAAGCCGCTAATAGCCGCTAAGCCGCTAATAGCGCTAAGCCGCTAATAGGGTTGCTTCGCAAGACGAAAAAACCGCTAGACGAAGAGACTCGCGGAATGGATTCTTTTCATCTTGCGAGTAACCACTGTACATTAAACCTTTCTGTAGTTAACACAAGGAGCCTTGCAACACGGACAAAATTGCATACTGCAACAAAAATAGCCGTAAACAATGGATAAAACACATTCAGAAAGCGCGCAGCCAAATCAAACAGTTCCCACAATAAATCATAGTAAGTTCTAAAATAAAGACACACAAAAAATTATATTTGTAACAGCAACAACTGCAATGATTCACAGCCAAGGTGTGGAACCTACATAGGAACCAACTTCATGAGACCAGGTTTATTTTGATTATGTAAGGCATGGAGAAAGCAGATTCGGAGAGGTCCCCCCCACCCCTTAATGCTAGAACTCGTGGACATTCAATGAAGCTAAATGTTGGGAGATTCAGGACGGAGAAAAGGAAGTGCTTCATGCAGCACTTAGTTAAACCGTGGAACTCACTGCCACAAGGTGCAGCAGCGGCCATGGACCTGGATGGGTTTAACAGAGGATTGGACAAATTCATGGATGGCTTTGTTCACTGTTTTTTATTTGTTTGTTTTGTTTATTATTAAATTTATTTATACCCCACCTATTTATATCAAGCCTTTATTCCTGTGCAGGATCCAAGTTGGCTCACAACATCAATTTAAAAAGATAAATCACTAAAATCGCGCAGTATATAAGTAACCCTATTAAAAACAGCGCTGCAGAAAACTTTAAACCACTTAAAAGTTCTTAACCTGAAACTGTTCTCAACCTGAAGCACCACTTTAGCTAATGGGGCCTCCCGCTGCCACCGTGCTGGCACTGCGTGATTTCTGTTCTCATCCTGAAGCAAATTTCATAACCCGAGATACTATTTCTGGGTTAGCGGAGTCTGTAACCTGAAGCATCTGTAACCCAAAATATATGGGAAATAATTGTGTACAGAGGAAAACGCTGGCGGTGTTAAGATAAATTAAACAGTGTAAATAAGTTTTGATGGATGCAATAATAGAATACTGAATGGTAAAGATTTAGTAAAATATGCAGGAGTTTATGATGTGTAAAATGGACCATGGAAAGAGAAGAAGGGAAGTCATGGATATCTCAAGGATGTAAAAATGAGTAGTTTAAATTGTAAAACAGAAAATTTAATTAAAAATTATATATATATATAAAAAAAGAACGTTAAGACGAGTCTTGCTGGATCAGGATGGTCCAGCATTATCCGAGCATATTATTATTATTAATGGTCCAGTCCTCTTTTACAGCCATCTAGGTTGGTGTCCGTCAACACCACCTGTGGCAGTGAGTTCCATAGTTTAACACTGCACCGCATGAAGAACCACAGGGTTTATCTGACTGTTTGCTCCTCTCTTTCCCTCTTCCCTGCCCCACACCTGCCCCCCCTCGCCCCCTATAGCGCAATGTCCCTGCTCTTCCCTTGCTCCAAGTCCATTGTCTCCGGCAAGAAGGACAAGAGACACATGGCGGAAGTCAACGCCTCCCCGCTCAAGCACTTCGTCACCGCCAAGAAGAAGATCAATGGCATCTTTGAACAGCTGGCTGCCTACATCCAGGAGAGCTCAGCATTCCTGGAGGGTAAGGCGGCCTCTTCTGCGTGCCGTGTTTTCAAAACAACTTGCCTGCTCACCACGGGCGACGAGGAATTTGTGCAGGCGAGCGAGCCCAGAATAAATGGGGGCGGCCGGTTTAAATTGGAAACATAAGCTGGTGTGTATGGAGTCAGTGCTAAAGATGAACCAAGAGTCTAGTCCTCATGGTTCTGAATTTAAACAGAAATTCAGGGGAAGCTGCCTTATACGGTGTCTACCTTACTTAGGAAGCTTACCCAGTCTGCGGTTCTCCAAAGTCTTCCTTCAGTTGCTGCTCTCCTTTTAAGTGGAGAATGACCTTGCAAGATTCCCCTGGCCTGAAACTTTGGAGAGCTGCTGCCTGTCTGTGTAGACATTACTAGCTAGATTGACCCAAGGGCAACTGGTATTCATAAGCCTTGCTGCTTCAAAGCATTGTGGCTGGTAGCCATCGATAGACCCCGGGATTTGCCAGACTTGGAACACGGTGCCTAATAATAATAATAATAATAATAATAATAATAATAATTTATTATTTATACCCCGCTCATCTGGCTGGGACCCCCCAGCCACTCTGGGCGGCTTTCAACAAAACACTAAAATACAATAACTTATTAAACATTAAAAGCTTCCCTAAACAGGGCTGCCTTCAGATGTCTTCTAAAAGTTTGGTAGTTATTTTTCTCTTTGACATCTGGTGGGAGGGCGTTCCACAGGGCGGGCACCACTACCGAGAAGGCCCTCTGCCTGGTTCCCTGTAACTTGGCTTCTTGCAGTGAGGGAACCGCCAGAAGGCCCTCAGAGCTGGACCTCAGTGTCTGGAGAACGATGGAGGTGGAGGTGGAGGTGGAGACGCTC
Organism: Podarcis erhardii; assembly: GCF_964252035.2. NCBI lineage: Eukaryota > Metazoa > Chordata > Lepidosauria > Squamata > Lacertidae > Podarcis > Podarcis erhardii. The sequence continues at coordinate 14,291,639 of NC_138511.1, forward strand.
CTTCAGGTATACTGGACCGAGGCCGCTTAGGGCTTTAAAAGTCAGCACCAACACTTTGAATTGTGCTCGGAAATGTACTGGGAGCCAGTGTAGGTCTTTCAAGACCGATGTTATATGGTCTCGGTAGCCGCTCCCAGTCACCAGTCTAGCTGCCGCATTCTGGATTAGTTGTAGTTTCCGGGTCACCTTCAAAGGTAGCCCCACGTAGAGCGCATTGCAGTAGTCCCAGCGGGAGATAACCAGAGCATGCACCACACTGGCGAGACAGTCCGCGGGCAGGTAGAGTCTCAGCCTGCGTACCAGATGGAGCTGATAAACAGCTGCCCTGGACACAGAATTGACCTGCACCTCCATGGACAGCTGAGAGTCCAAAATGACTCCCAGGGTGCACACCTGGTCCTTCAGGGGCACAGTTTCCCCATTCAGGACCAGGGAGTCCTCCACACCCACCTGCCTCCTGTCTCCCAAGAACAGTACTTCTGTCTTGTCAGGAGTCAACCTCAATCTGTTAGCCGCCATCCATCCTCCAACCGCCTCCAGACACTCACACAAGACCTTCACTGGTACCGATTTAAAAGAGAGGTAGAGCTGGGTATCATCATTCCTACGTTTCTCTTGAAACTAGAACTTGGTTAAGAACCAATGAGGACTAGAACCTTACTTTAGGGAAAGTGTGGCAGCCCTTGTAGATTTGGCTCCCTTTTGGTTTCAGAAACGCACAGGAACGTGGAGCTGGACCCCATCACCACAGAGGAGCAGGTGTTGGAGGTGAAAGGCTACCTGTCTAAGGTGGGCGGCATCAGCCAGGTGTTGGCCCGGCGTCACATGAAGGTGGCCTTTTTCGGACGGTGAGTGGGGTGCCAGGCAAGGGGTCTTGTGCCCAGTGAGGAATTTGGCTGAGGGTGGAGGCAAGCCAGCAGCAGGTGGCAGAAGCTCTACGGTGTGTCCTTGTCTGCCAGCACATGCCAGCTTGATTGAGTCACCTTCTCGTTTTACTCTTGGCTGGAAAAAGTCAACACTTCTGAAGCTCAGATCCCTGCTCAGCCATAAAAAGGTGGCAAGGAAGCCTTTTTCCCCACCCCGAGGGCCAAATTCCCTTCTGGACAACTTCCTGAGGGCCACATGCCAGTGTTTTGCAGGGCCAGAGGAAAAAGTGGATAGAGCAGTAACTGGATTTTCGACCTTTGTTTTTATTTGTGTGTGTGTGTGTGTGTGTGTGTGTGTGTATATATATATATATATATATATATATATGGGTGACGCTGTGGGTAAAACCTCAGCGCCTAGGACTTGCCGATCGCATGGTCGGCGGTTCGAATCCCCGCGACAGGCTGAGCTCCCGTTGTTCGGTCCAGAGTGAGATGAGCGCACAACCCTAGAGTCTGGCAAGACTGGCCCGTACGGGCAGGGGTATCTTTACCTTTACCTTTATATATATAGGGGTGTGTGTATGTATATATACATATACATCTGTATATAAACATACACACACACACACACACACACATATATATATATACACACACACACACACACACACACACACACAGTGGTACCTCAGGTTACATACACTTCAGGTTACAAACTCCGCTAACCCAGAAATAGTGCTTCAGGTTAAGAACTTTGCTTCAGGATGAGAACAGAAATCGTGCTCCGGCGGCGCAGCAGCAGGAAGCCCCATTAACTAAAGTGGTGCTTCAGGTTAAGAACAGTTTCAGGTTAAGAACGGACCTCCGGAATGAATTAAGTACTTAACCTGAGGTTCCACTGTACATACGTGTATATATACGTATATATATATACATATATATATATATATATATATATATATATATATATATATAAAATGTGTATATTTATTTATTTATGTGTGTGTATATATAATGTATATATGTATATGTATCTGTGTGTGTGCGCGCACACACACACACACACACACATTTTTATTGGTTTTTGCATATATTTTCCAAACAAATCATGTCATCTCATCTCATCTTCCATCAACCACGTCTGATAATTTTCAAACCTCCTCTTTTAATCCTACATTTATTATCCTAACTATTACTTTTAATAGTCAATAACTTAAAATCCATTCTCATAAATCTTTTCTGTAATATTTCATATAGTTCTCATTACAAAACATCTTGTGGTCCTACCAGCGTAGTCAGATGATTACAATTGTCTTTCAAATAACTCGCATATTTCCACCAATCTTTCAAGAATTTCTGGTCCCACTGGTTTCCAATTCTCCCTGTCATCTTATCCAATTCTGCGTACAGTGGTGCCTCGCAAGACGAAATTAATCCATTCCGCGAGTTTCTTCGTCTTGCGTTTTTTTCGTCTTGCGAAGCACGGCTATTAGCGGCTTAGCGGCCTTAAGAAAAAGGAAACAAACTTGCAAGAACTCGCAAGACGTTTCGTCTTGTGAAGCAAGCCCATAGGGAAATTCGTCTTGCGAAGCACCTCAAAAAACGGAAAACTCTTTCGTCTAGCGAGTTTTTCGTCTTGCGAGGCATTTGTCTTGCGGGGCACCACTGTAGTCCATTAATTTCATCTGCCATTCCTCTTTCGTCGGTAATTCTTCTTGCTTCCATTTCTGTGCCAATAATACTCTTGCTTCAGGATTTTCGACTTTTGTTAAGCACCAGTAATAGCAGCATTTTCCAGGGGACGTGAATAAAATGACCCACATTCAATGCTTTGTGTGTGTTTAATTTTCATAGAATTGTAGAGCCCAACCCCTCTGCAATGCGGGCATCTCAACATGTGGTCTCCCATCCAATTTGAAACCACCCCAGACCCTGCTTAGCTTTGCAAACGTGCTAGCCTTTTTATTGCCTTATTATTTCCCCAGCCACTCTGTGCGGCTTCCAGCACATAACAAAACGTCCAGCCATATAAGCTTCCTGATACAGGGCTGCCTTCAGACGTCTTCTAAGAGTTGTGTAGTTCTTTTATCTCCCTTATCTCACTCAGTTGTGTTGTTTTTCTTTGTTTCCTTCTTGTGTGTTGCTGGAGCAGATTTTCCTGCTGAAATCAATAAAATGATTTAAAAAACGAAACAAAATCCCCTTCACAGCTGAGGAGTTGCGGGCAGAACTACAGTGGTGCCCCGCAAGACGAACGCCTCGCAAGACGGAAAACCCGCTAGACGAAAGGGTTTTCCGTTTTGGAGGCACTTCGCTAAACGAATTTCTCTATGGGCTTGCTTCGCAAGACGAAAAAATCTTGCGAGTTCCCGCGTTCCCCCCCCCCGCGCTTTTTTCCGCCCTTTCCCTAAGCGCTAAGCCGCTTATCAGCTGTTCCGCTGATAAGCCGCTTCTCAGCTGATCGCTAAAAGCCGCTAGACCGCTAATAGCGCTAATCCGCTAAGCTGTCAATGGGCTTGCTTCGCAAGACGAAAAAACCGCTAGACGAAGAGAATCGCGGAACGGATTAATTTCGTCTTGCAAGGCACCACTGTATGTGAGAGTTGTTGGTGGCTGTGCTCGCTCCTGGCATGCAGCCCCCAGTCAAGGGCCGGTAATAAAGGGTCAGCCGCCACCCCTGGTTTTACATAGCCCTTTTGTCCAGGCAGGGCAGGTCCCCGCCCCAAGGACCTTACAGATGCGTTTGTGTTCTCAGGACGAGCAATGGGAAGAGCACAGTCATCAATGCCATGCTGTGGGACAAGGTCCTTCCCTCGGGCATCGGACACACCACAAACTGCTTCTTGCGCGTGGAGGGGACAGAGGGCCAGGACGCCTTTCTACTCACTGAGGGGTCCGAGGAGAAGAAAAGCGTCAAGGTGAGCACATCTCCAGTCAGCGGAGGGAGACAGTTTTTGGAAGGGAGGGCGAGGAGCTCTTTCCATATGTTTTCAGTCTACTATTGTTTTAACTCCATGAAACTTTTACATTATTATTGCTGGTTTTTCCTACTGGTGGTTTTATAGCTTTTATCTTTTTCTTTTGCAAAGCACTTCGAGGAGTTTTTTCCTACAGTCAGGAACTGTACATTTTATGAAATAAATAGTTTCTATACCACTTAATAGGGATGCGGGTGGCGCTGTGGTCTAAACCACTGCGACTAGGGTTGGCCGATCAGAAGGTTGGCCGTTCGAATCCCCGTGACGGGGTGAGCTCCCGTTGCTCGGTCCCTGCTCCTGCCCACCTAGCAGTTCGAAAGCACGTCAAAGTGCAAGTAGATAAATAGGTACTGCTCCGGCGGGAAGGTAAATGGCGTTTCCGTGCGCTGCTCTGGTTCGCCAGAAGCGGCTTAGTCATGTTGGCCACATGACCCGGAAGCTGTATGCCGGTTCCCTCGGCCAATAAAGTGAGATGAGCGCCGCAACCCCAGAGTCGGCCACAACTGGACCTAACGGTCAGGGGTCCCTTTACCCCTTTACCTTTATACCACTTAATGGTAGAGCGGGCTTCTAAGCTTCCCAAAACCACTTCCTACTCAAACCCATAATTTTCTTTGATCCTTTTACACGGTTTCGTATGTCCGTGGTATTTTATGCATTGTGACTTGCCTTTGTTTTTATTGATTATCATTTAGTAATTTTCTATTGCGACTGATAAGTGTAAGCTGTTTAATTGTTATTTGCTGATATTTAATTTTCCTGTTTACCACTAGATTCTAAAGGATCGTTGAATATTGCTTTGTTTGATATAAGTTGTTTGTTTTTAAGTTATTGTGACTTTTTTTTGTACTGGATCAGATTGTTATTATTAATGTTTGACATTTCATTATTTTTTTATACAGGTTGGAAGCTGCCCCAGGTGGCTGGGGCAACCCAGCCAGATGGCCTGGGTATAAATAAATAAAATAAATACTATTATTATTATTATTTCTCTCTTTCTATCTGCCAACCCTCTATGTCCAGACGGTCAACCAACTGGCTCACGCGCTCCATCAAGATGAACTCCTGACTGCCGGAGGAATGGTCAGCGTAATGTGGCCAAACTCCAAGTGTCCCCTCCTCAAAGATGACCTGGTTTTGATGGACAGGTGAGAGATCTGCCTTTCCCCCATGCCCCTGGGGAACAATCCTGAAACCAGTTGGCTGCTAAGTTGCTGTACGCATGTAGAAGCACGGAAAACGACGGAGGTGTTTCCCCAGAAACTCCTCCTGCGCCGCTGGCCTCATTCCAGCTTCCTGGCTTAGCAGGCATTTAATTTGTAAACTGATGCTATATTCTCCCGGTGAGCTAATTGCAGCGAGCTTATCCTTTCTCCGTAGGCGATTTGAGATAATGGCTTTAATTCCTTCTCTGCTTCTAAAATCTGCCCCTCTCTTTCTAAAAACAGTTTGCGCTTTTTTAAAAACCTCCTCTCTCCCAGTCCTGAAAACTGGCTGCTAGTTGTTAGCCACTGGTTTCTCAAAAGCATCCATTTGGCTGAGATGAGAAAGCAGGATGCTATTCTCAGTATCTGGTACTCACAGGTAGACTCTGACTGACCACGGAGGCTCGATTGAACTATATGCATATTAAGAGGCAGGATAAGGTTCGGTCTGTTGCAGGAATTATTTCTGCCCCACAGAAGCTTTCACAAGAAACAGAAAGCAGGACTGGTTAGGCCTTCGGCTCTTCCATGTTTTTCCTTCTTATTGTTTGCGTGTACCACCTGTGCTCAGAGATCTGTATTGGTGTCCGATTTGCTACCAGGCTGAGTTCAAGTTTTTAATAATAGCACATAAAACTCTTAACAGTTTTGGTCAAGTTTCCCGGCAATATCGCCTTACCCCCAAATTGGCCAGCTTGACCTCTCTGATCTGCAAAACTGCCGCTGCTGCAGGTTGCCAAATTATACTCCTTCCGCATTTGTAAGAGGTAAATCTTCTAGTGTGGTGGAACCTGCACTTTGGAACTCCCTGCCACTTGACACCAGGCAGGCGTCCTCACTGTACTCTTTTTTGTGCCTGCTAAAATCATTTGTAGGCCAGACTTCCCACGTGTGTAGAATGCCAACATGTGTTTTAATCTGGTTTTTAGCACATTGTTGATTTTCCGAAGGTCTGATTGTTGCTGCTTTTTTACAGATGTGTGTGTGTGTGTGTGTGTGTGTGTGTGTGTGTATATATATATTTGTATACCACTTTGAAGGAGGTTTTTTTTTTGCAGTCAAGTGGTTTATAAATGTTAGGAAATAAATAGCTTTGAATCGAAGCCCTGCTTTCTCAGTAGTTCGCGGTGAGCTGTTGTGTTGTCGGGTTAAGGCTATTATAATGAGACAGCTGTCAATAACACTTTCTTCTGCATCTGGCATTCCTCCCCCACACCCCTTGCCTGTCCTATTAGCCCCGGAATCGACGTAACCACTGAATTGGACAGCTGGATTGACAAGTTCTGCTTGGACGCTGACGTCTTTGTCTTGGTGGCAAACTCCGAGTCGACCCTGATGCAGACGGTAAGCCTCATCTTTCGGTTAATTTATCTTCTCTTTGCTTTCGGAGGAGACTTTGCCATGCCTCTCAATATCTGTTGGCTGGGAATCACCGCCAGCAGGGAGAGTCACCATTGCGTTTGGGTGTTGCTTGCGAGTTTCTTTTTAAAAAATATATATTAAAGACTTTTCATAATACAGAACAAACTAGTCTAAACAAACACATTTAGTTCCATTTCTTATTGTATCCCACTTCCCGTTGTATTATCCCGTTTTGATTTCTCGTTACACATCTGTCCAGTAATGTATCTCCAGTATAATACAGTGGTACCTCGGGTTACATACGCTTCAGGTTACAGACTCCACTAACCTGGAAATTCGGGTTAAGAATTTTGCTTCAGGATGAGAACAGAAATCGTGCTCCGGCGGTGCAGCGGCAGCAAGAGGCCCCATTAGCTAAAGTGGTGCTTCAGGTTAAGAACAGTTTCAGGTTAAGAACGGACCTCCAGAACGAATTAAGTACTTAACCCGAGGTACCACTGTATCCTGTTGCATCCCTCTTGTTTTTTTATGATAGTATCCTGATCTCTTGATCTAGGCCAGAGCTTTCCAAACTTTCCATATTGGCAACACACTTTTCAGACGTGCATCATTTCGCAACACAGTAATTCAGTTTTACTAGCAAACTGGAAGTTAAATTAACCCCTTTCCAGCCCCGGGAGAAGCATTTGTGCAACACACCTACACACTGCAGCCGACACACAGTTTGGAAAATTCTGCTCTCAGCCCTTTCGTTTTTCCAGTCTTTTTCCAGAGGCAATACCATAGCTTTAAGAGCAATGTTCTTTGAGTCTACTCCAGATTCGTAAACAGAGTCCTTTCTTTCCGCTTAAGCTAAAGAAAGTCCAGCACCGAGATCCCAAACCCTTTCCCCCCTTTTCTGGCCCCATATCCAAATGTAATCACCATTTGTAATCTTACCTTCTCCTTCTCCAAATCATTGTATGGAGATTAGGCCTGGATTTTGTATCAGTGCATTGCCCAGGACTGGTATGAGGGCCAGACTGTGACGGCGGCTTCACTGGGCAGTATTATCATGGCTGAAACCGTCGCAGCAGCTCCTGGAGTGACCAAACTGCTTTGCATGCACCCAAGTCTCTAGGCTCTGTTGGTTGCCAAACTGTGTGTGTGTGTGTGTGTGTGTGTGTGTGTGTGTGTGTACAGTGGAACCTTGGTTTCCAAACGACTTTGTTACCAAACAAATCGGCTCCCAAACGCTGCAAACCCGGAGGTAAGTGTTCTGGACTGCGAACGTTTTTCAGAAGCCGGACATCTGACGGTTTCAGGAGTCAAACGGACTCCCGGAATGGATTACCGTATTTTTTCCCTTGCATACCCCCTCTAAAAACTAGGTGTGTCTTATGGTCAGGTGCGTCTTATGGAGCGAAAAATACGGTGAGTTCGAGAACCAAGCTACCACTGTAGAGGATTTTTTTGAGTGATGTAGAAGGGCAACTTTGTAGTGGGGAGGCCAAGGGAGTGCAGGCTTGGGCCCAGTGGCACCCAGCCGCACACGCCCAATTCTCTGACTTCAGCCCTCCTTTTCCAGGAGAAGCAGTTCTTCCACAAAGTGAACACCCGGTTGTCGCGGCCCAACATTTTCATCCTGAACAACCGCTGGGATGCCTCCGCCTCCGAACCGGAGTACATGGAAGAGGTGAGAGTTTTCAGCGGAAGCCGTGAAGGGCGTTTGGGAAGGGGGGGCAGTTCCGCCGTTCCTCACGCGAGCCCCCTTTCCCCCTTCCAGGTCCGGCGCCAACATATGGAACGCTGCACCAGCTTCCTGGTGGACGAGCTGGGCGTGGTGGATCGGGCCCAGGCCGGCGACCGCATCTTCTTCGTCTCCGCCAAAGAGGTGCTGAGCGCCCGAATCCAAAAGGCGCAGGGGATGCCCGAAGGAGGTAACTGGGTGGGACCCCACTTCCCAGAGCGGGAAGTCTCCACTGGCCTAGTCGCCATCTCTCGGCCTAGTCTACCTCACAGGGTTGTTGTGTAGCTAGATTGGGGAGTGGGCCTAAGAACAGGCTTTTTCTATAGTGGCTCCCTGTTTGTGGAATGCTCCCCAGGGAGGTTTGCCTGGTGCCTTCATTATATATTTTTATAGGCGCCAGGCAAAAATTTTCCTCTTAAACCAGGCCTTTGGCCAATTACCGTATTTTTCGTCCCATAGGACGCACCATCCCATAGGACGCACCTACTTTTTTGGGGGGGGGGATTTTTTCCCCCTTTATTTCCCCCCCAAAACCAGGTCGGGGAACAGTGGGATGGCGGCGCTGCGCCTCCCCGCTGTCTCCCGAGCTTGTGGGGCTGGCTGATGTCTGTCCGGCGCGCGGGGCGCTCTGCTTCAGGGCGCCACACGCGCCGGGCAGCAGGCTGCTATCCGCAGCGTGGGGAGTCCTGCAGGGAACTCCTGCAGGGCTCCCCACACTGCAGATGTCTGTCCGACGCGCGGGGCGCTCTGCTTCAGGGCGCCCTGCCCGCCGGGCGGCAGGCTGCAGACACCTGCGCGAAGCACGGGGCGTCCTCCAAAGGGCGCCCCGTGCTCCGCGCTGCCAGCTCCCGCCCGCAAGTCGTGCGCGCCCGGGGGGAGTTCCCCTTCATTTTTGGAGGGGAAAAAGTGCGTCCTATAGGGCGAAAAATACGGTAATATTCTGCATCCTTTTAAATGTGTCAGCGGGAGGGGAGTTGTTTTTCTTTTCTTTTTTGGTTTGATTATTTACTTGCGTTTTATCTTGTATTTTTTTCTGTGAACCTCCCTGAGGTCCGTACTTTACCTGAAACTGTTCTTAACCTGAAGCACCACTTTAGCTAATGGGGCCTCCTGCTGCTGTCGCACCGCCAGAGCACGATTTCTGTTCTCATTCTGAAGCAAAGTTCTTAACCTGAAGCACTATTTCTGGGTTAGTGGAGTCTGTAACCTGAAGCGTATGTAACCTGTAGCATATGTAACCCAAGATACCACTATATAGCAATCTAAAATAAAAGTGGTACCTTGGTTTTCGAACATCTCACAAGCCGAACGTTTCGGTTTTCGAACGCCGAAAACCCGGAAGTAAATGCTTCCGTTTCCTAACACGCCTCGGTTTTCAAACGTTTCGGAAGTTGAACGGCCTTCCGGAACAGATTACATTCGAAAACCGAGGTACCACTGTACATACATACATACCACATTGGGCTCCTTGGAGGAAAGGCAGGACAGCAATAAAATATTGTAACTCCTTCTAATAACAAACTCAGGCGCTGAGTGCCAACAAGATTTCAGCCCCAATGGGTCAGCTTTTAATTTTATTTATTCCTGAAAACATTTGCATACTGCTGTATCATAAATATCTTAAGAGGTTTGCAGCAATAAAAACAAAAAACCATTGAAAAGTTAAAAGCAGACATCAATTAATCATTGTAGGAGGGTGCATCCTTAATTGCCTGCATAGGCCTGGCGGAATAGGAAGGTTTTTGGAAGGCATTTAAAAGTCGGCACAGAAGGAACCCACTGAATCTCCAGTGGCAGAGAGTTCCGCTGGACTAGGCTGACGACACTAAAGACCTGATTTCTCGTTGTCGTCAAATGAACTTCACCAGCTTGAGGAAAGTTGGTGAGGACGTTTTGAGCTTCTTGGGGAAGACAGGTGCCACCAAAAAGACCCTGTTTTCGTTGAGAGGCCGCCTTTACGTGTGAGACTGGATCAGAAACAGGGACTCCCTTGCTGATTTTAATTTGGGGGGGGGGGTAGGAATATCCTGACCATTTCAAGTGGATTTTGATGCTTTTTCCCTCCTAGGCGGGGCACTGGCAGAAGGGTTCCAAGTGAGGATGTTTGAGTTCCAGAACTTTGAGAGGAGATTTGAGGCAAGTCTTGATTTTGTCTGCTGAGCTCATCCTGTATACCAACACCCCAGGGCAAAGCATCTGTGCTCTGCAAGTGAAAGAACTTCCAGTTTTGCCCCTCAGCTTTTCCATTTATATTAAGGCCTGAGTGCAGATGATGGGAGCAGTTTCTCTGAGGCTGCCTGCCAGAGCCGGTAATACTGGGATAGATGGGCCAAAAGCCAGAAGGCAGCTTCTTACGCCCCTGGGCAGTGTGGATTAATAACCTCCATTTCTCAAAACTCTGTGCAATGGATTTTAATTGTCCCTTACTTGCCTGAGCAAATTACTCTCCCCTTTTATAGTTTCCCCTCAAATCGGTCTGTGCCAGCCTCCTCACAACCTGGGACTCTTTGGATTTTTTGGACTACAATTCCCACCATCCGCAGCCAGTGCTGGCGGCGGATGATGGGAGTTGTAGTCCAAAACATCTGGAAGGCCCCTGGTTGAGGAAAGGCTGGTTTCTTCCTATTCTTCGCTCCTCCCTTGAGCTAAGAAATAATGGAAACTTCCCCACTCCCAGAAATTTAGCACAAGGATAGTTACTGCATTATTGTAGCTGAGTAAATAACCCACAATCTTTGTTTTATGCACAGTGCAATTTTGTTAAACTAGGTTATAGAGAAATCCCAAGGATCCAAATTTTTGGTTAAAATAAAATGAAGTTCAATGAGACGTGGTTTCCTTTCTTATATTACTGAGCAGAGTGGTCACTTTTCCCCTACCTGTCACTCAGACATGCCTCTGGGGAGGCAGTGTTTGACAGTAAAATCACAAGTTTGGGAAGGGAAGGCCCTTTGAAAGGGATTGGTGTGCAGACCGTTGGAAATGAAGATGTACTGCTGGGCAAATATTCACTGTTTAGATTGTTGTATTTGAGGGGGAGGGGATTGAGGAGAAAATCAAGTCGCTGGTCCTCAAGGTGGCAAAGTTAGGACTGAAAGTGGATCACCAAATGCCAGGGTTGCCCCCCTTGAGATTGCCAGAAGCAGGTAACCCGCTGTTTGTAAAACCTGCTTGATTTTTAATCTGTAAAATGCAGGTTGCTGAGCTGAACTTCCTCCCTTTGCTCATGCAGGAATGCATCTCTCAGTCGGCGGTGAAGACCAAGTTTGAGCAGCACACAGTCAGAGCCAAGCAGATTGCGGAAGAGGTCCGCCACATCATGGACTCGGTGCATGTGGCTGCCCAGGAACAGAGGTGAGCAGCTGCAGAACAGCAGGAGATGGTCAGACGCGTTGCTTTCTTCTGAAAGTAGAAGTTCAAACGTAGTCACCGTGGCTGGTTGTAGCCGCTGATAAGTCTCCTCCATGAATTTGCCTGATTCTCTGGTCCAAAGAAGTTTGGTGCAGAGGTGGTTCAGAGTGAACCAGGTGGGCTTTTAATCTCTTTTAGAGAATATACAAAGTCACAGGTTAAAGATGGATGTATGCAGTAACAACTCTTTGGCTCAGACTTCCAGCCCAGGATGCAGAATGCCAGTAAAGTAAAGTAAAGTAAAGTAAAGTAAAGTAAAGTAAAGTAAAGTAAAGTAAAGTAAAGTAAAGTAAAGTAAAGTAAAGTAAAGTAAAGTAAAGTAAAGTAAAGGTAAAAGTAAAAGTAAAAGTAAAAGTAAAAGTAAAAGTAAAGTGGTACCTCAGGTTAAGTACTTAATTCATTCCGGAGGTCCGTTCTTAACCTGAAACTGTTCTTAACCTGAAGCACCACTTTAGCTAATGGGGCCTCCCGCTGCCGTCGCGCCGCCAGAGTACGATTTCTGCTCTGATCCTGAAGCAAAGTTCTTAACCTGAAGCACTATTTCTGGGTTAGCGGAGTCTGTAACCTGAAGCGTATGTAACCCAAGGTCCCACTCTAAAATAAAGTAAAATAAAATTAATATAATATAATATAATATAATATAATATAATATAATATAATATAATATAATATAATATAATATAATATAATATAATATGCTTGCACCCACACACTTGTTAAGTGAAATGAAATGGTTTGTCCCAATGGAAAACATTTGCTGCTGAAGGGTGGATCGGAGTGGGGAGGCCTCCTGCCCGCTAAGGGGCTGATCGAGGTGGCAAGATCTGCTAACACGAAGGGGCTGATTCAGGGGGAGGTCTGTTGCCACTAAGGGGCTAATCAGGGTGGGGAGTGCTGCCACTGTTAAGGACCTGATTGGGGGAGGCTTGCCACCGCTAAGGGGCTGATCAGGGGCAGGGGGCTGCTGATGCAAAACGGCTGATCAGGAGGAGACTTGCAGTCTCTTTTGCTGTTATGTCCTTGTGCATACAGAACTGTGGAAAACCCACTGGCCTGGTTGCCTAGCTCTGTTCAGTATTGTGTTGTTGTTGTTGTTTAATCATTTAGTCATGTCCGACTTCGTGAGCCCATGGACCAGAGCACGCCAGGCACTCCTGTCTTCCACTGCCTCCCGCAGTTAGGTCAAACTCATGCAGGTAGCTTCGAGAACACTGTCCAACCATCTCGTCCTCTGTTGTCCCCTTCTCCTTGTGCCCTCCATCTTTCCCAACATCAGGGTCTTTTCCAGGGAGTCTTCTCTTCTCATGAGGTGGCTAAAGTATTGGAGCCTCAGCTTCAGGATCTGTCCTTCCAGTGAGCACTCAGGGATGATTTCCTTCAGAATGGATGCGTTTGATCTTCTTGCAGTCCATGGGACTCTCAAGAGTCTCCTCCAGCACCAGAACTCAAAAGCATCAATTCTTCGGCGATCAGCCTTCTTTATGGTCCAGGTCTCACTTCCATACATCACTACTGGGAAAACTATAGCTTTAACTATACAGACCTTTGTTGGCAAGGTGATGTCCCTGCAGAGACATCACCTGTTCAGTATTAGGTGCTCGTATTTCCTCTTCCTCATCTGGGCTAGCCAGCCCTCCTCCTCCTTCCTGCTAGGAAAGGAAGTCTCCCAGAAACCGCCAGCCGATTTCCTGACTTTCCCTTTAGTACAATAAAATGCATTATTTGTTTTTCTTCTTTCCCACCACCCAACCCATGCCTTGTTCCATCTCCCAGGATTTACTGCCTAGAGATGCGAGAGGACCGCCAGGAGCGCCTGGGCTTCATCGACAAGCAGCTGGATCTGCTCACTCAAAACTACAAGCTGAAGATCAAGCAGATCACAGAAGAGGTGGAGCGGCAGGTGAGGGCATCGCCACCCTCTGGGCTGGGCTTCGGGCAAGGGCCCAGGGTCCCTCTCAGAGCCAGTGGCCAGGGCCTTTTCGGTTGTGGCGCCCTGCCTCTGTGGAATCTCCTCTGCTCTGAATTATGGCAAACAGAGCTGTGCTCCCAGGGACTGATGGGAGTTGCAGTTCCAAGTCTCCAGAGGCTGCTCTGATCATGTTCCGGATACGCTTCTTTGTAGATTTAAATTTTTGAGAATGGAGGTTATAGACCTGCACAGGCAAAACATAAAATCGTAGCGCTTAAGGGGACGTGTTGGGTCATCTAGTCTAACCCCCTGTGATGCAGGAGAACTCAGCAAAATCCTCCTTTTATCAGAGTGATCCAGGTCAGGATCCATGCAGAGCATCCAGTTGCCCAGGTTTCAACATCTTGTGGCCGCTAAGAATGTTGAGTCTTCATTGGGCATTTGGAAGACTATTGGTAAAACCTATTTGGTGTTTCGCAACTTTCTGACTAGTTGCAGGACCTTAGCCAGACCTAGCAGAGTAAACGCAGAATCCACGGAAGCAATTGGCAACTTGGCTGCAGACAGGATAGACGAAGCAGGAACCAGGAACTTGTAGTTAGGTGTTTATTATATACAGTGGACTATTTACTCTGACACGACTCACAACTCCCACACTGACACACAGAACTCTGAAGCACTGAACTTCTGAACTAACACATTCCAGCTAGTAGGCCATTATCACTCCCTTGAGAGAGCTTGACCAATCAGGGAGCTGTCTCCATGCCTTCGTTATCACCAGGCAGACTTACTCCTTCACATTGCCTTCTGGCTGGCTGCCAAACCTTAATTGACTCTGTGTGAGTAGCTGCACGTACACAGTTTCCCAACAAATACTTTGGGGGTTTACCCAGCAGGGCTGATTCCTCTCTCCTGTTTTCCAAGTGGCCCTGATTTTGACTCCCATTTTCTGTTGCCCAACTCCCCAACCTTTGTTTGTTATTAGAGTGATTCCTTCGTGCAAAACCACACTTCCTTCGATTTGCACCCATTCTACTTTTCCTTCAACGGAGGGCAGAGGTTTGGTACACACACACACACACACACACACACACACAGACACACTCATGTGCTCTGGGCACAGAGGAAGGCCCTGATTCTCTGTGCTTTGCCTTAGTCACCTACCATAACACAATTGCACCTTCCAGGTCTCCAACGCAATGGCGGAAGAGATCAGACGCCTCTCCGTGTTGGTGGACGACTTCCAGCTAGATTTTCACCCATCTCCCGTGGTCATTAAAGTTTATAAAAATGTGAGTCGCAGCAATTATTATCTGTTATTGTTTTTACCTGTTGCTTATAAGCTTATAAGCGCATGAGGAATAGCTCAGACGTTTGTTGTTACTGCTCAGTGGTAGATTCCTCCCCCCAAAAAAGAATCGGGAACTGTAGTTTGGGAGTTGTAGCTTTGCTAGGGGGTGGACTACAGTTCCCAGGACTAGAGCTGGGAGATCAGGGTTCATTTCCCCAGTCGGCCATGAATCTCCCTGAGAGACCAACCTCACAGGGTCGTCGTAAGTGAGGAAGAGGGAAGAGCGATGTGCTCCAATGTGAGCTACTCGGAGGGAAAAGGCGGGATATCGATGCAAAAAAATTAACGGGGGGGGGGCACTTCATGTAAGAAGGGCCATGCCAAAAGCAGCCTCTCTCCCCCTCCCCCCCCCAGGAACTCCACCGGCACATTGAGGAGGGTCTCGGCCGGAATATGTCTGACCGCTGCTCCAGCACCATCACGACGTCTCTGCAGACGATGCAGCAGGAGATGATTGGTTAGTGAAAAAGGAGCAGCTCTCCTGTGCTGCTTGGGAATTAAGTACGTGTACCTGAGCCAGATGTTTGGAGATCTAGGCTGCTTCAGAGACACTCCCTTTTCTGTTTTCTCACTTGTGGCGCTGTGGGTTAAACCACAGAGCCTAAGACTTGCCGATCAGAAGGTCAGCGGTTCAAATCCCCACAACGGGGTGAGCTCCCGTTGCTCGGTCCCTGCTCCTGCCAGCCTAGCATTTCGGAAGCACCTCAAAGTGCAAGTAGATAAATAGGTACCACTCTGGCGGGAAGGTAAACGGCGTTTCTGTGCGCTGCTCTGGTTCGCCAGAAACGGCTTAGTCATGCTGGCCACATGACCCGGAAGCTGTACGCCGGCTCCCTCGGCCAGTAAAGCAAGATGAGCGCCACAACCCCAGAGTCGGCCACGACTGGACCTAATTGTCAGGGGTCCCTTTACCTTTACCTGAGCCAGATGTTTGGAGATCTTGACTGCTTCAGAGACACTCCCTTTTCTGTTTTCTCGATTGTAAAGCAGATCTAGGGAACCTACAACTGGACCACAGCTTTGGTCACCCCAGGCCATTGGCTGTAGTGGCTGGGGCTGATGGGAGTTGGAGTCCAGCAAAATCCAAAGGCGCCTTCACTTGCCTGGACCATCACTTGCCTTTACTGCCCCAGCATCGTTTTTAATGCAGGGCCACGGACCGAGGGCTATGCTGGCAGGGGCAGATGGGAGTTGGAGTCCAGCAACATCTGGAGGGCCACAGGCTCCCCATCCCTGAACTAGGCCCTCACTTGCCCTCACTGCCCTTAGCTGCCTTCAGTGCAGAGACAGGGACCATTGGTCAGGATGGCAGAAACCAGCCTACTAACAGGGTTCCTATCCCCAGTGCATCTGATACGTTGGTCCGTGAATTGGGGCTTGTTCTAATAGCAGGTTCTGTTGCCTCTTTGCTCCCCCGTGAAGATGGGTTAAAGCCCCTCCTGCCAGCCTCCCTGAGAGGCCAGATAGACAAGCTCATTCCCCGGCAGTGCTTCGCGATGAGCTACGACCTCAACTGCGACAAGCTCTGCGCCGACTTCCAGGAGGATATCCAGTTCCACTTCTCTCTTGGCTGGACGATGCTCGTGAACAGGTTCCTGGGACCCAAGAACACCCGGCGGGCCTTGATGGGCTACAATGACCAGGTGGGTAGAGCCTTTTGGCTACCCTCCAGCACCCTGCTTCACCCAGTAGGTGCTTCTGAAAAGCCCCCCTCCCCAAGCAGCTTCCTCTCCTCTTCTTGGGTCGTGGCAGAGAAATAGAGCATCTCCCTTGTACGCGGAAGGTCTTGAGTTCGATACCCAGGTACAGCCAGAAAGCTGGTATTATCAGGCGGCTCCCAATGTGGCTTAATAATAATAATAATTTTATTGATAATATATACGGACACTGAGGTCCAGCGCCGAAGGCCTTCTGGCGGTTCCCCCACTGCGAGAAGCCAAGTTACAGAGAACCAGGCAGAGGGCCTTCTCGGTAGTGGCGCCCGCCCTGTGGAACGCCCTCCCACCAGATGTCAAAGAGAACAACAACTACCAGACTTTTAGAAGACATCTGAAGGCAGCCCTATTCAGGGAAGCTTTTAATGTTTAATAGACTATTGTATTTTAATATTCTGTTGGAAGCCACACAGAGTGGCTGGGGAAACCCAGCCAGATGGGCGGGGTGTGGGTGTGTGTATATATAAATAATTTATTGATTTATAATAATTATTTATTCATTTATTAATTAATAATAATAATACTCCGCTCATCTGGCTAGGTTTCCCCAACCACTCTGGGCGGCTTCCAGCACATCTAAAAGCATAATAAAACGTCAAAACATTAATAGGCAGGTTCCTGTGCTCAGGGGCACCCAGCGCCTCCCAGTTACAGTGCCTCATTGTGTGCCCCAACCAGAAGGAACCAGCACACAGGGGAACTTGCAGTTTCTGCCACTTTCATTCTAAAGAACCCAAAATTATGGTGATGATTATTTATCAGATGTATATTATAGCCCTTCATCAAAAGATCTCAGGGTGGCTTGCAAGATAAAAACACAAGACAGAGGCACAGATAAATAGTTAAAAACAGAAACAAAGTGCATTTGCATTCCGCACACACCCTACTCTCACACAGTTCCTGCTTCTGCTGCTATTGGGGAGAGACAGTGATATGCAAAGTTCTGTGAAGCTGCCCGCTGGCCCTTTTACTGTGCCTTGGCCTCAATAACCCAGCCTGTAAAATGGGGGGGGGGGGAAATAGCCCAGCTTGTCTTGTCCAAACAAATGAAGGAACTAAGCATTTTGTATTGTACTGGAAGTGCTTACAAATGGAGTCAAACCGTTCTCTTTCTTCTCTCTGCACCTTCCTCCCCCCGCCTTTTTCAAACTTAGGTTCAGCGTCCTCTGCCTTTGACTCCAGCCAACCCAAGCCTGCCTCCCTTACCTCAGGGATCCTTGACTCAGGAAGAGCTGATGGTCTCGATGGTCACTGGGCTGGCCTCTCTCACCTCCAGAACCTCTATGGGCATCCTCGTGGTTGGAGGAGTGGTACGTTTGAAGGAGAACCTCGATATCTGAGGCTGTTTTGATTCCCTCGCCCGGCCCTCCTGTAGCTCAGTGACAGAGCATTGGCCCTGCATGCAGAAAGTGCAGTCCTTGGCATCTCCACATAGGACTGGCACAGACACCTGTCCGTAACCCTGGAGAGCTGCTGCCAGTCCGTGTAGACAATACTGAGTTGGATGATTCCCCCCCACACACTATTGATGTTTCCAAAGACCTCTCCCTTGCATTGTAGCTGTAATTCATGTGCTCCTCATATATAAGAGAAAAGGGAGCCAGTGTGGTGTAGTGGTTAAGAGCGGTAGTCTCGTAATCTGGGGAACCAGGTTCGCGTCTCCGCTCCTCCACATGCAGCTGCTGGGTGCCCTTGGGCCAGTCACACTTCTCTGAAGTCTCTCAGCCCCACTCACCCCACAGAGTGTTTGTTGTGGGGGAGGAAGGGAAAGGAGAATGTTAGCCGCTTTGAGACTCCTTCGGGTAGTGATAAAGAGGGATATCAAATCCAAACTCTTCTTCTTCACATTTATAAGTCCACCTTTTTACTCTGAGGAGTACCATATTTTTCGCTCTATTAGACGCACCGGACGATTGGATGCACCTAGTTTTTAGGGGAGGGAAACAAGAAATAAGAAAGGAACGCAAAGCATTCTGAGCTAAGAGGGAGCGCTCCTCCATCTTCACTCAAAAGGCTTTGCGGGGTACCCCTGAAGCCAGCAGAGCAAGCGGGATCGGTGCGCTCTTTAAAGGGAGCACGGCTCTTTGGGGCTTTTCTGGGAGGTGGGGAAAGGTGAAGTGATGGACATGAGGCAGAAGTTGATAATGCAGGTGAGCTGCGCACAGGTGGGCTGCATGCAAGCTGCTCGCCAGCCCTGTGGTGTCCTTTTATTGACACCAATATGCAAATCAGGCAGATACATTTTGGGCTGTGACCTTTGCACATCTTTCGGTCCTAAGATAGTGGGGTGGTAGAAAGTTATTTTGGCACCTGTTTCCACTGTGTCATTTTCCCCTTGCACAGTGTATGACGAAGGAGACAAAAGGTCTCAGAGACAAAGGTTACAGGCAGGACACCGCAGACTACTGAGACCGCAAAAGGTTAGACAGAGGCCAATACTCCAATTGGAGTACTACAATATATCCAAAACAATGGGAGAAATTGGAAGGATCTCAAAAGAGAAGGCAGACAGGGACTGGAAGGTGTTTAAAAGATACTTTCAAAACTATATCAAAAAATCAGAACTCTTATTAGAATAAACAAGTTTCGTTTCAAATATTGGAATACTAAATAAGATGGATAACAATGTGTAATAGAAAAAGAAATATGAAATTAGGTTAAAGGTGTGTGAAAGAAAGACAGATTAGAGAACTGGGCCAAAACAAACAAGATGAATTTTAATAGGTGTCCATCACTTCACCTTTCCCCACCTCCAAGAAAAGCCCCAAAGAGCCGCGCTTTAAACGTATGATGTGCATGCAGCCTGATGCTGCCAGGGCAGAGGCTTGACAACCATATGTCAGGAGTGCTCTGATGGTGTTTCCTGCTTGGCAGGGGGTTGGACTCGATGGCCCTTGTGGTCTCTTCCAACTCTTAAGATTCTATGATTCTATGAAAGTAATAGAAGTAGAAAGAAATTGCAATTGAGTAGATTGGAAGTCTAACACAAAGGGTGAGGGGTGGTGGATGGTGATGGGAATTATCTGTGGGATTGAGTGTAGGTATGTTGTATGAAATGTATGTTTGTATGTTTGTGTATTAATGTTGAATTATTTTAACAATAAAAAATTATAATAATAATAAAAAAATAGACAGAGGCAACAATGTTCAGACAGCCGTGGCTTTGTCTGTGAGGGGGCGTGCCCTGCACCCCAAGGTCACGCGTGCAGGCAGACTGTGGCTGCCTGCAGGTGGGGAGTGTGCTCCCTCCGGACCCCATTCCCCACTCCGCGATCATCCCTACAGAAGGGACAGAGCCGCGCGCTCTGTCCCTTCCCCCACCTCCCGCAAAAGCCAGGGATAGCTCCACGAAGGCTCCCCTGCGGGGAGACTTCATCCTGTGGCTAAGCCAGAAGCTAGAACAGCCAGCGGGATCCCACTCGCTGTCCTGGCTTCTTCTTCTTTAGCCGCGCACAGCCTCTCCCAGGCAAGGGGAGCCTTCAGCCCCTGCCCAGGAGAGACTGTGCATGGCTAAGGCTCCCCCAAGAGCCACGCTCCCTTTAAAGAGCGCACGGAGTGTGCGTGCGGCTCTTGGGGGCTTTTCCCTGAGGAGGGAGAAGGGCAGCCCTCCATGCACTCCACGCGGCTCTTTAAAGGGAGCGCTGAGCAGAGCCTCCCGCCTGCATCTGCTGCATAAGAGGCACACACATTTCCCCTTACTTTTTAGGAGGGGGGAAGTGCGTCTTATAGAGCGAAAAATACGGTAATTTTGCTCTTCGGAGATCATAACATGGCAACAACCTCCAATAAGTTGGTGCCCATTTTATTTTACTCTGTGCTACTTTTGTTCAGTTTTGCCCTCTGATTTTGCCTCTTTAATGCTGGCCGTTGACCGTAACAATAAAGATTTGATTTGATTCTTCAGCTGTTGGGTGTTTTTTTAAAAAGAAGAAAAATGACCATCATGTTTCCTTCTGTCCGCAGGTCTGGAAGGCTGTGGGCTGGAGGCTGATTGCCCTTTCTTTTGGCCTCTACGGACTGCTGTACGTCTACGAGCGTCTCACCTGGACCACGAGAGCGAAGGAGAGAGCTTTCAAGCGGCAGTTTGTGGACTACGCTGGCGAGAAACTCCAGCTCATCGTCAGCTACACGGGTTCAAACTGCAGCCATCAAGTTCAGCAGTGAGTCGTTCGCTTCGCTTGCATTCCAGGGGACGAAAAAAAATTATCCGCAGTTGTGGCCTTCTGAGCCTTGATGTGGCTCGCAGGAGCTCCTGTTCTTACAAACACACAAATGACTCCTTGCAGAGAGAGCTCAGCGTGTTCAGATTCCTGCCCTGCGTGTTGTGGCATGTTCACAAACATTCTAACGATTGTATAACCTCTGGGGCGATTGAACGTAACTTTTATTTATTTATTTTTAGGTACAGTTCCAAAAACTTCACATGAACGTTCCAATACATAATATAGTGGTACCTTGGTTCTCAAACGTAATCCGTTCCAGAAGTCAGTTCCAAAACCAAAGCGTTCCAAAACCAAGGTACACTTTCACATAGAAAGTAATGCAAAATGGACTTTTTAAAAACAACCCCTAAAACAGCAATTTAACATGAATTTCACTATCTAACGAGACCATGGATCCATATAATGAAAGCAGTAAACAATGTACTGCAGTCACACAATCAATCAGTAGCTGAACTGGGTTCCACATAGTCACAAAAAAAAAAAGAGCCGCAAAAACACAAACGCAAAATAAAAAGCAAAAACAGAGAGACCTCAGCGTAACACTCAAAATGGAGCACGTTCGGCTTCTGAAAAATGTTCACGAACCGGAACACTTCCAGGTTTGCAGCGTTTGAGCACCAAGGCGTTTGAGAACCAAGGTACCACTGTAGATCTTTCTTTTGTTTTAGCAACTTCCCATCCCATTTTCCATGGTGTGTTTTTTTTAATATTTCTTCCCCTTGCTGCACCCTACCTTCCCTCTCCTATATCAAAAGAATAATACAGTAATCTCTCATTCCTTTTGTTGCTCGTAGTTCAAATCCTGCTCATGAATTTATCATGCTATAATATTTTTTTATTATATGGGCTGAATAACCCTGCGTAGACAGTCTTACTTCAAGGCCTGCCCTGGGTGTCATGGCATGTTCACAAGCATTCTAATTGTCATATAAACGCTACAGCAATTTAACGTAGCTTTTAAATTAGGACTGAATGGTTCAGCCCAAGTAAAACGCTGCTGCCTTATTTGACCAAAGAATCTTGTAGCCTTCCTGACTTCCCATTCCTGCCCTGGGTGTCATGGAATGTTCACAAAAATTCTGGCTGGTTTGTAGCCATTACAGAAATTTTAGCTCAGCGTCTGCTCTGCATGCAGAAGTTCCTGAGTTCAGTTCCCAGCATTGCCAGGTAGGTCTGGAAAAAGCCCATCTGCAGCCCTGGAGAGCTGCTGCTGGTCAGTGCTGGAAACCCTGAGCTAAATGGACCAATGATCTACACTTGGTACAAAGCAAGCAGCTACCTGTGTTCGTTCTCTACCTTGCCATTTTATTCCTTTCCCTCTGATCATAGCTGTCAACTTACAAATTTGAAAATAAGGGACTAGCAGCCTCGGAAATAAGGGATCAGCAGCCAAAATAAGGGATTTTCTGGGCACAGGTATGTTCAACTTCTGAGCCCGTCCGAGCCAAAGGCAGAAAGCCCAGCCAGCAGCCAAATGAAGCCTCATCAATAAGGGACAGCAGCGGGACATGGCGCTGGGATAAGGGACTGTCCCGCCAAATAAGGGACGCTTGACAGCTATGCCTCTGATTGACTTCTTCCTCTTCTCCATTTCCCCCCTCTTTTTTGGAAAAGAGAGCTTGCCGGGACCTTTGCCCAGCTCTGCCAGCAGGTTGACGTGACGAGAGAAGATCTTGAGAAGGAGATCACGGCCCTGAATCAAAAGATTGAGATCTTGGACTCCCTTCAAAGCAAAGCCAAGCTGCTCAGGTATGGAATATTGGAAGCAGGGCTGTCTCCCAGTTTCCACCTTCACCGGCTGCTCTGATAAAAGTGAAATGATGAGCCGCTTCCAGGGTGGCGAGTGCAGAACTCGGGAAGGTGGAATGCTCAGAAGGGCTTCATTTGCTGAAGCTGAGTGATGCTGGTACCATGAGAACTTAAGAGGAACCTGCTGGCCAAAGGCCCATCTAGTCCAGCATCTCCCAGTCCTCCCAGGGGCCAAATCTCCCAAAAAACCCCAGGAAACTAGATAGACTGCCCCTGCCTCTGGAGGTTCCATAAGGACCTAGGAAAATCCCTGCTAGATCAGGCCATCCTAGTCTTGCGTCCTGTTCTCATGGGTGCCAATGAGATGCCACCTTGGGAAGCCCATAAGCAGGACTTGAGCAAGAGAGAGAAGAAGAAGAAGAAGAACCATTGATGAGCACCCTTTGGGTTCGGTCAGCCAGCCAGTTACAAATCCACTGAGTGGTAGCATAGTCAGGTCCGCATTTAACCAGCTTCTTTACAAGAATATCATGGGGCACCTTGTCAAATGCCTTGCTGAAATCAAGGTAGGCCTGGAAACGATGCCTTATGAGGAACGGCTAAGGGAGCTGGGCATGTTTAGCCTGGAGAAGAGGAGGTTAAGGGGTGATATGATAGCCATGTTCAAATATATAAAAGGATGTCACATAGAGGAGGGAGAAAGGTTGTTTTCTGCTGCTCCAGAGAAGCGGACATGGAGCAATGGTTCCAAACTACAAGAAAGAAGATTCCACCTAAACATTAGGAAGAACTTCCTGACAGTAAGAGCTGTTTGACATTGGAATTTGCTGCCAAGGAGTGTGGTGGAGTCTCCTTCTTTGGAGGTCTTTAAGCAGAGGCTTGACAACCATATGTCAGGAGTGCTCTGATGGTGTTTCCTGCTTGGCAGGGGGTTGGACTCGATGGCCCTTGTGGTCTCTTCCAACTCTATGATTCTGTGAAGAGTTTGGATATGATATCCCTCTTTATCACTACCCAAAGGAGTCTCAAAGCGGCTAACATTCTCCTTTCCCTCGCTCCCCCACAACAAACACTCTGTGAGGTGAGTGGGGCTGAGAGACTTCAAAGAAGTGTGACCGGCCCAAGGTCACCCAGCAGCTGTCTGTGTAGGAGCGGGGAATCAAACCCGGTTCCCCAGATTATGAGTCTACCGCTCTTAACCACTACACCAAACTGGCTCTCCATCCAGAGAGGATGGATGGATGGATTGTGTTACCTGCCCTTCACCAGCAGGTCCCAGGGCAGGTTATGATGATTTCAAAGTCAGAATTAAAAACAATTAAAGCACTCCCCATCTCCCTCCCTCTCTCCCCCCTCTTTTCCCCTAATCGCACAATGTCTCTGACAATAATGTCTCATAACGAATGTAACGAGCTGTGAAAAAGACTCTACGAATTGATGGTGGAGACGCTGTATGTACTTTTCCTTGTTTGTTTGTTTTGTAACACAAGAAAATGGGACGCAGGTGGCGCTGTGGTTTAATCCACAGAGCCTAGAACTTGCCAATCAGAAGATCGGTGGTTCGAATCCCCGCAACTGGGTGAGCTCCCGTTGCTCGGTCCCTGCTCCTGCCAACCTAGCAGTTCGAAAACACGTCAAAGTGCAAGTAGATAAATAGGTACCACTCCGGCGGGAAGGTAAACGCCGTTTCCGTGCACTGCTCTGGTTCGCCAGAAGCGGCTTAGTCCTGCTGGCCACATGACCTGGAAGCTGTACACCGGCTCCCTCAGCCAGTAAAGTGAGATGAGTGCCGCAACTCCAGAGTCGGCCACGACTGGACCTAATGGTCAGGGGTCCCTTTACCTTTACATTTAAAGTACCTCCGTCTCCCTCCCTTTCTCTTTCCCTAACTGCACAATGTCTACAACAATAATGTCTCATAATGAATGTAAACAAGCTGTGAAAAAGACACTACGAATTGATGGTGGAGACGCCACATGTACTTTTCCTTGTTTGTTTGTTTTGTAACACAAGAAAAGCTTGCGTAAAAACTTTAAAAGCAACAACAGAGCAGAATGCGACCACAAGTATTGGGGGCAGGCCCGTTAGCATCTCTGTTTCAACGCCTGCTAAGTCTGGCAGGCTAAAGTTCTCAGAACTGAAATAGTTAGCAGTTGTGTGCTCCCCTTTCTTCGGGGTGGGGTGGTGGCAATCCAAAATTTCACGCTTGTGCTTTCTAAAGCAATGTGCGTTAATAGTTTTACCTACATCCTGGATACGACATCCCATAATAGACGTATTTTCCCTCTGCAGGAACAAAGCCGGTTGGTTGGACAGCGAGCTGAACATGTTCACACACCAGTACTTGCAGCAGAGCAGATAAGCGAGGAAAGGCGGAGGAGGAGGGCAGATATTTCTGCTCGCCACTCGACTATACGCTTGCAGAACCTGTTCCAGGTGGTGGGGATCCCCCCACAGAGCCACAGAGGAGACAATCGCTGCCCCATCTCTCCTTTTCCGCCACGAGACCGAGAGAATCACACGGCCTCTGCATGGTTTTTCCATTTCTACCCCCCTCCCCGGTTTGGCATAGACTTTATTTTAGAGTCCTCCTTCCCCGCTCCTTCTTCCAATAGTGTTAATAAGCTAATAATTAGCAGGAGAGAAAATGCCTGTGTTTATACCCTTACAAGGAGGAATGATAAATCTGGTCTGCGTTCCCCTTTTCTTTGTCTTTTAACAACAATGAAATGTCAAGATCAACTTGGGCAGATTCTCTTTGGATCCCCTTTTCCCAGCTCGTTTAGATGAAACTTCCCTCTCCAATTCCAGGTCTCGATGAATTAATGCCCATCTATTCCTTTAAAAAATAATTAATAATAATATTGCATTCTTCGAGGTGCAGTCCAGCCAGAGCATTGTATCCTGCAAAGGCCACATTTAAAGCCGTGCGATACCACATTAACAGTCCTAGCTTCCTCCAGAGAATCCTGGGAACTGTAGAGGGTGCTGAGAGTTGTGAAGAGACCCCCATTCCCCTCTCAGAGCTACAGTTCCCTGAGGAAAGAGGGGTTGACTGTTAAACCACTCTGGGAGCAGAATAGAAGTCTCCTAACAACTCTCAACACCCTGAACGAACTACAGTTCCCAGCATTCTCTGGGGGAAAGCCATGATTGCTTAAAGAGGCACGACAGTGGTGTGAATGTGTACTGCTCTGAAGTGGCCCATTTAAATTGATGGGCCTAAGCTAGTCGAGAGGGTTAACTTCAATGGGTTTACTCTGTGCAGGGCTAGCAATCTGTCTCGCTGGGGTGGCTTTATGCCAAGCTGGGCTCTTGGAGGGAGCGTGGGAGCTGGGTCAGACCCACGGCGTCCAGGAGGCAACTGTTTGCCCAAGCCATGCCCTCTCCTGCACAGGTTTATGCGATTCTCTGAGACAGTGGCAAAGGGACCTCTGGCCTTTTCTGAATTTGGCCCGCCAGGTCATTTTGGACAAACCACGTCTCTTACCTTCTGCCACGCATGGAGACCTGCTGGCACCGATTTCCTGAGCTCTCGAGTCACCTGGTGCCAGGTGATTTGCAGGTGAGGGCAGCCTGCCCGCCTCTCGGAGCTGCCCAGCCCTTTTAGGAAGAGGGTGGGGTCTGTCCGTTGGGCTTGGCCAGGGCAGGAAGGCGCCCTGAGCTGTTTCACACAACTTCCAAACTTGGCAGAAATGCCTAGGATTGAAGTGACACAGGGCAATGTTATTGGGCAAAGAGGTGGCTTAGATAGATCCTGACTCTTGCTTTGATGTTCCCAAGTATGTAAGGTGTGACTTGTTCAACATTTGGGTACCCACCCCTGTTCTAAAGATAAACGTGGTACCTACTACAATCCCCATCATCCCTACCCATTGGCCATTCTGGCTGGGGCTGATGGGAGTTGGAGTCCTCAAGGGCACCAGGCTGTGCTAGAAGTTACCAAGGTCACCACGTTGCCTACCCAGTCAGTTGGGTATGGTACATATATATAATAATAATAACTTTTATTATTGTTACCCCTGCTTTATAACAAGGAGGTTCACACATACTGAACAGGACAGATGAACATCATTATCCCCTGTGCCTCTTAATTCTTCTGAATGATGACTCTTTCCCCCCCGCCAACTTTCCACTTGAGAGAATTTGTTTGTCTGCCTCTCATGCCACTAGTCCTCATGGAGCACCACAAGCACTGACAAGATTCATTAGAGGGTGCACCTCCCAGGCCGAAGAAGTTATGCACGTAGCCACGCTATGAATTGCAGGATGAGAAACCCGCCCCTCCCTACCTGGATGAAATAAACTCCTTGGCTACTACAGGCCTCCTCGGGAGTCTTCTGGAACAGTGTGGATAGGGGACCCGACCGCAGTGGAGATTTTGATCCCTTTATACACTTCATGTAATGTGTTCCAATGACATCCCACCCCTCCCCTTTTTTAAAAAACACCCCAGTTTGGATTGGTGGAGGGAATCTGAATGGGCTAAGCTAGTCATGAACTTCAGTGGGTCTACTCTAAGTAGGGTTAGCATTGAATACAACCCTAGACCCTCCGCTTAGCCCATTCGCTAAGATATTTGATGCTCCTTTAAGACAAGGTCCGCTGTCAACTACCTTGATAATGACATATGAGGGGTGCCATTTCTGGATTTTGGTAGCCAATCCGCCACAATTAATATTACAGCAACATGTTTAGCCAAATGCACTTTATTTTTTATTGTTCCATTGCTGCTAATTTTGATTACTCCATATATATATATATATATATATATATATATATATATATATTTCCTTTTCTGTCTTTGGATGAATTCGGGGCTCTCCAAAAATCCTCCCTGCGGTGTGTCTCTTCTATCTGCTGTTATTTACAATGGTAATATTTTTTATTTGGGCATGAATTACCTTTCTTGCTGTATCAGTGCTGTTAATACCCAAAACCAAACTATTAAAAGAAGGGAAAAAATCAGTCTGAAGCTTCAGCCTTTTTTCTTTTAGCATTGTAGAGTTGGAGGGGATGTCAAAGGTAATCTAGTTCAATCCCATGCAGTGATTGGGGGCTCTTTTCCTATTTGGGTTTATAATAATAATAATAATTAAATAATAATTTATTATTTTTACCCCACCCATCTGGCTGGGTTTTCCCAGCCACTCTGGGCGGCTTCCACAAAGACCAAAAATACACTAATATGTCATACATTAAAAACTTCCCTCAACAGGGCTGCCTTAAGATGTCTTCTGAATGTCAGCTAGTTGTTTATCTCTTTGACATCTGATGGGAGGGCATTCCAGAGGGCGGGCGTCACTACTGAGCAGGCCCCCTGCCTGGTTCCCTGTAACTTGGCTTCTCACAGCGAGGGACCCGCCAGAAGGCCCTCGGCGCTGGACCTCAGCGTCCAGGCAGAACGATGGGGGTGGCGACTCTCCTTCAGGTATACTGGACCGAGACCATGTAGGGCTTTCAAGGTCAGCACCAACACTTTGAATTGTGCTTGGAAATGTACTGGGAGGCAATGTAGATCGTTCAAGACCGGTGTTATGTGGTCTCAGCGGCTGCTCCCAGTCACCAGTCTAGCTGCCG
This sequence comes from Podarcis erhardii, assembly GCF_964252035.2. Taxonomy (NCBI): domain Eukaryota; kingdom Metazoa; phylum Chordata; class Lepidosauria; order Squamata; family Lacertidae; genus Podarcis; species Podarcis erhardii. The sequence goes on from NC_138511.1 coordinate 14,319,720, forward strand.
CATTCTGGATTAGTTGTAGTTTCTGGGTCACCTTCAAAGGTAGCCCCACGTAGTCCGAGTGAGAGATAACCAGAGCATGTACCACTCTGGTGAGACAGTCTGCGGGCAGGTAGGGTCTCAGCCTGCGTACCAGATTGACCTGTGCCTCCATGGACAGCTGTGAGTCCAAAATGACTTCCAGGCTGCGCAGCTGGTCCTTCAGGGGCACAGTTACCCCATTCAGGACCAAGGAGTCCTCCACACCAGCCTGCCCCTTGTCCCCCAAAAACAGTACTTCTGTCTTGTCAGGATTCAACCTCAATCCATTAGCCGCTATCCATCCTCCAACCGCCTCCAGGCAGCACCTCCAACCGCCTTGCAGACACTTAAAAATCACTCCCCTGCCATTTAAAGTTTAGATGCTTCAGGGGATGTTGAAAAATTGGAGGGGAACTACTGGGTGATCCAGTGCAGATGTTCCCTCCAGGTGTTGCTAGACTACAAATTCCCATCCTTGATCATTGACTCTCTTGGTTGTGGCTGATGGGAGATACAGTCTTGATAACCTTTAAGCAAAGTTTCTAACTCTTCAGAAAAGTCTTTGAGACCCTGAACCTTTGTCATCTTGACATTTTTTTTCCTGCCAGGCACTCCCCACCCTCTCTGCAGGCAGAGACTTTCAAATTTGCCTCTGCAAGCTTGAGGACTAGTAACTTGTCGTTTTTAAACAGTGACCGCATGCACGTAATGACAACAAGGTCGTAGCAATGGAGGAAGAGCAAATTAGGGAAAAGAGAAAGGGAGAAAGCCATATGAGCCAAGATTAAGTGGCTTTGCTTGTTCCTGACATGCAAATTATAAAAAATCTGGATCAGGAAACATGAAAGATGTTAGATTGTTTTTGTATGCCACAACTGCAGCTAGAATTTTGTTAGCTAAGAATTGGAAATTACAAGAAGTCCCAACAGTGGAGGAATAGCAGATGAAGATGATGGACTTTTCGGAGCTAGCCGACTTGACTAGAAGAGTCCACAACCAGAAGGAGGAAGAGTACCAGGAGGAATGGATGAAATTCAAAGACTATTTAGTTAAATATGTTAAGATAACTTAACTGGAAAAACTTGCAAATATCAGATAGGCATAGGATTTAAATATGTGATGTTAGAGAATAATATATTTAAAGTCAAAATGAAAACAAAGAAAGATATTAAGTTAATTTTATGAGAAAATTGGTTTTGGAAAACGGTTACAAATGATATACAGTGAAATTCAGCCAGGGGAATTAGAGGAAGTCACTTAGCAATGTTACTAAGATTGGATCCAATACAATTAAGATGTAAGTATGTTTGTATGTATGAGAGCTGGACCATAAAGAAGGCTGATCGCCAAAGAATTGATGCTTTTGAATTATGGTGCTGGAGGAGACTCTTGAGAGTCCCATGGACTGCGAGAAGATCAAACCTCTCCATTCTGAAGGAAATAAGCCCTGAGTGCTCACTGGAAGGACAGATTGTGAAGCTGATGCTCCAATACTTTGGCCACCTCATGAGAAGAGAAGACTCCCTGGAAAAGACCCTGATGTTGGGAAAGATGGAGGGCACAAGGAGAAGGGGGCGACAGAGGACGAGATGGTTGGGCATTGTCCTCGAAGCTACAAACATGAGTCTGACCAAACTGCAGGATGAAGTGGAAGACAGGAGTGCCTGGCGTGCTCTGGTCCATGGGGTCACGAAGAGTCGGACACGACTAAACAACAACAACAAATGTTTGTTTAAAAATTTTGGAAAATCAATAAAAATTTTGGAAAAAAAGAAAACATGAAAGTAAAGAAGCATGTAGACAGGAATGGTGTGCTTCCAAATATCCAAACTTTGAGAAGATGCTTGTTGACGATTTGACTCGCTGCATAAGAAATGAAATCGTGCCACACCAATAGAAAAAGAGTACCTTGAGGACTAGTAACTTGCCTTTAAAAAAAAAATTAAAAGGAGGGCACTATGCTGGTGGTGCTGTAAGACTCCCCAGCCCCCTGCTCAGTGCAAGGAACCCACCAGCCCTCTAGGAACACCCTGCGCTCTGGGAATGTGACTTTTTTAAGTTTGCAAAACAACATCAGCTGGCATTAAAAATATTCCATCAGCCTTAACCCACTGCTATGTATGCAGTAATATAGGTGGTCAATACGTCCAAATAAATATCCAAATAGGCTTGATAATTATAAGATATCCATTCAGCTGTGGAAAGAGATATTGGGGAGATATTGGATGTGTGGCAACATTTATATATTAAGACAATTTTGGATTGAAGAGTTGATCTAACAAACATCTCGATAAGAGGGTGAACCTATTGAACGCCTCGATAAAAAGCCTCTAAAGGGCAGAGCTCAAATGGCCATTTCTTTTATACATGGCATGATTTAATTTCTTACACAAATATTGAGGCGCAATGTAGTACCGGCATTGGAGGCGGGAAGAAATGAATGGAAGCGGCTCCTTTAAGAGTGAAAGTAACAGGCGGTTGGTGCAATGCATGCTGGGTTGGGAAGGCGGAGCCGGCCAATCAGGAGGCGTTCGGAAGCTTGGCTTTTGCTACATAGTAGGAAAACGACGGGAAAGTTGAATGGGTGAGTGAAGCGGCGCGTCCCTTTGATCTGCGGGTGGGCGGTTGGAAATAGAGGGGGGGGGGGAGTCGATGGCGCTTTAAGACGCGGGTGGGGAATTTATGGGGCGAGGTGGGGGGGTGTTATCCAGTTTATATATTTTTTTAAAAAAAATTAAATTACATTTTCTGTTCTACACTTTAAAATACTCGTTTAAACATCCTTAAAATATCAATGACTTCCGTTTTTCTCTTTCTATGGTTCATTTTGCATATCATAAATAACTGCATATTTTACAAAAAACTAAACCATTCAGTATTCCATTATTCCATCTATCTAGATACATTGCTGAAATTATCTTAATGCTGCCAGCATTTTCAAGTGTACACAGTTTCCCCTCCCCCCATATATTCAATAAACGTTTTCCAATCTTCTCTAAACGTATGTTCTTCTTGTTCTCTTATTCTTTATGTTAAGTCTGCACAGCGCAGTCTGCGGAGGTTACCCAGTTTAGTAGGGTTGGGAAGAAATAAGGGGAAATATACAGGGCTAGGTGTGTTTTTCCCCCTGTGGGGGCTTGGAAGAAGTAAATAAAACTATATTGAGAAGTAATGGTTAGTAATTGAAATTAATAAGATTTTGGAACGCACAAATAAAGTAAATCATCAAGCCTTCAATTCTATGTGGGGGAGCATGTGGGGAGCCACCTAAATTATATAATTTGGCATCTGAATGATTGGTATTAGTAACCGTATTCTAATTTGGCATTGTTATAATGAGGCTATTATTGGATTACTATAATTGAAAACTAATAAAAAATTATCAAAAAGAAGTAATTAGCCTTATAAAAGCCACAAAAAATACAACTGAGAATTTTTGTAATGCACACAATATTTTTGTGTTCAGTTTTCTACATGGGCGCTATTTCTTGTTTCTTACTCTTTTTGTGCCTTGTCTTACTCTGCGCACTGTGGAGTAACTGCAGAGAATAAATAAATGCAATGAAATAAATAAATAGTCCAGTTGAAGTTTCTTTTCTAGAATTATTATGTAGGATCTTTTAATCCCTTAATAGTTTGAAAACCATTTGATTCCCCACCGCCTTACAATAAAGCAATGTGTACATTTTATGAAACAAACAAATAAATAACAAGTGGTGCTTTAAATCCATGGTTGTGAGTGTGACCTGGGTTCAGATGCACTTCGTAACTAATGATCTCCTTTCTTTGCTCTCAATCCTCCATATTTTCATAGAATCAGAGGACCGTAGCATTGGCAGAAACCCAGAGTGCCATCTATTTTTATTTTTTTTATAAGATATTTATTGAAATTTTTCAGATTAATACATTGTAAAACAACACAAAAAGATAACAAAAATGCAAAAATACAAAAAAAGAAAAATACAAAAACAACTAAAAACACATAAAATTTCCCTTTACCTATTTTCTTTTAACTTATTTTCCGGACCTCCTCATACCTCCCTTTCTTATATTCCAATTCTAATTGAAAATTCAGCAAATCCTCACCATTAATTTTTGCTTATTTCAGAGTCTTATTTTCCATGTCTCTTAAAACATTACAGCTGGAAACCACTTAATTTTCTGTCCAACATCATTCTAACATTCATTAACTTTACAATGTTTCTGCAAATAGTGTTTAAACTTCTTCCAATCTTCTTCCGCCGACTCTTCTCCCTGGTCTCGGATCCTGCCAGTCATATCTGCCAATCCCATATAGTCTATCATCTTCATCTGCCCCCAGAGTGCCATCTAGTCCAGGGGTCAGCAAACTTTTTCAGCAGAGGGCCGGTTCACTGTTCCTCAGACCTTGCAGGGGGCCGGACTATTTTTTTGGGGGGGGGGGGGGATGAACAAATTCCTATGCCCCACAAATAACCCAGAGACGCATTTTAAATAAAAGGACACATTCTACTCATGTAAAAACATGCTGATTCCCGGGCCGTCTGCGGGCTGGATTTAGAAGGCGATTGGGCTGGATCTGACCCCTGGGCCTTAGTTTGCCTACCCATGATTCTAGTCCCAACCCTCTGCAATGTTGTTCTCTTTTTAAAGCAAGGTGGTGAGGCGATGGACCTGGAGAGGCTGCGAAACTTGAACCAGGACCTCCTGCGGAGGCTGAGGACGAACCAAGAGGAGTTCAGGGAGCGGGTTCGAGTCAAGCTGTTGCCACCATCGCAAAGAGCAACTCCTCAAGGCGGGCAGGTCTCGGACAGCAAGGGCGAGGTGCGTAGGGAGACTGCTGGATTGTGTTTCGTGTTTGCATGTAGGTGCTCCTCAATCCCTCCAAACATTGCTGGATCACAGCTCCCCAAGGGTAGGGCTGAGAGCTGGCTGCTGGGATCTGGAGAGTTTGGAGGCCCATAACACTCTCGTGGACATCCCATGAATGTCCTCGGATGAAGAGTATTATATAAATTCAATGAATGAATGAATAGATCAGAGCGTTGGAAGATTCAGGACAGATAATCCCATAGGAGGCAGTGATTGCCACCAATGTGGATGTCTTTAAAAGAGGATTAGACAAATTTGTGGAAGGGAAAGTTATTGATCGCTACCACCAGCCATGATAGTTGGTGCAGGCCTTTAAAGCCCTAAACGGCCTCGGCCCAGTATACCTGAAGGAGCATCTCCACCCCCATCATCCAGCTTCAAGGGCCTTGTGGCGGTTCCCTCCCTGTGAAAAGTGAGATTACAGGGAACCAGGCAGAGGGCCTTCTTGGTGGTGGTGCCTGTGGAACACCTTCCCATCAGATGTCAAGGAAATAAACAACTACCTGACTTTTAGAAAACATCTGAAGGCAGCCCTGTTTAGGGAAGTTTTTAATGTTTTATTCTGTTTTTAATATTCTGTTGGGAGCCACCTAGAGTGGCTGGGGAGGCCCGGCCAAATGGGTGGGGTATAATAATAAATTGTTGTTGTTGTTGTTGTTGTTATTCCTAAGCTCTGGGGTTGCGGCACTCATCTCGCTTTACTGGTCGAGGGAGCCGGCATACAGCTTCCGGGTCATGTGGGCAGCAGGGCTAAGCTGCTTCTGGCAAACCAGAGCAGCGCACGGAAACGCCATTTCTCTTCCCGCCGGACCGGTACCTATTTATCTACTTGCACTTTGACGTGTTTTCAAACTGCTAGGTGGGCAGGAGCAGGGACCGAGCAACGGCAGCTCACCCCGTCACGGGGATTCGAACCGCCGACCTTCTGATTGGCAAGCCCTAGGCTCTGTGGTTTAACCCACAGCGCCACCCACGTCCCATGCCCCATCCCTAGAGACCACTAATAGTGATTCCCCCAGTCGATCTTACTCATTCAACTGGGGCCATACGTGGCATAAAGCAGTCCTTAAGGTATCCTGCGCCAAAGTTGTTCAGGGCCAGAAATGGGACAGGAGTGTCCTAAGGAAAGAGATGCGGAGGTGAAAATTGGCTGCTGTTCAGGGTGCAAAACGGCTGCTTATATTTAGCCTATACCAGTTTGCTCCCATGAGCTGGAAACTGTGAGAGGGGAGAAACCTTTCCCCTTGATTCTTGCGTGTGGGATATCTGTGATAGCAGGTTGCTGCAGCAGATGGGCCCCTGGCCTGATCCAGAAGTGCTCTTCCTAGGCTCTTGTAAAATGTTGTGTGTGTGTGTGTGCGCGCATGGCATTGGTATCAACTATGCCTGTATTCCGTCCTCTCCCCCTTGCTTTTCAACATCTACATGCAACCTCTGGGAGATCATCAGGGGGTTTGGACTGGGTGTCCATCAGTATGCAGAAGATACCCAGCTCTACCTCTCTTTCAAATCGGAACCAGTGAAGGTGGTGAAGTTCCTGTGTGAGTGTGTGGAGGCGGTTGGAGGATGGATGGCTGCTAACAGATTGAGGTTGAATCCTGACAAGACAGAATTACTGTTTTTAGGGGACAGGAGGCGGGTGGGTGTGTGGGACTCCGTGTTCCTGAATGGGGTAACTGTGCCCCTGAAGGACCAGGTGCGCAGCCTGGGAGTCATTCTGGACTCACAGCTGTCCATGGAGACGCAGGTTAATTCTGTATCCAAGGCAGCTGTCCACCAGCTCCATCTGGTACGCAGGCTGAGACCCTACCTGCCCGCGGACTGTCTTGCCAGAGTGGTGTATGCTCTGGTTATCTCTCGCTCGGACTATTGCAATGCGCTCTATGTGGGGCTACCTTTGAAGGTGACCCGGAAACTACAACTAATCCAGAATCCGGCAGCTAGACTGGTGACTGGGAGCAGCCGCTGAGACCTGAAAGACCTACACTGGCTCCCAGTACGTTTCCGAGCACAATTCAAAGTGTTGGTGCTGACCTTGAAAGCCCTAAACGGCCTCAGTCCAGTATACATGAAGGAGCGTCTCCACCTCCATTGTTCTGCCTGGACACTGAGGTCCAGCTCTGAGGGCCTTCTGGCGGTTCCCTCATTGCGAGAAGCCAAGTTACAGGGAACCAGGCAGAGGGCTTTCTCGGTAGTGGCACCCACCCTGTGGAATGCCCTCCCACCAGATGTCAAAGAGGAGAACAACTACCAAACTTTTAGAAGGCATGTGAAGGCAGCCCTGTTTAGGGAAGCTTTTAATGTTTGATAGGTTACTGTATTTTAATTTTTTGTTGGAAGCTGCCCAGAGTGGCTGGGGAAACCTAGCCAGATGGGCGGGGTATAAATAATAAATTGTTGTTGTTGTTGTTGTTGTTGTTATATTCCCAGAGAGAGAACAGGGATCGTTTTCCCAAAGACGCAGCCGATTCTGCGGTGATTGTGTCCGTGGAAGTGAGTCCCCAGCTGGCACGGCGCAATTTCGCCTCCCCCTCAAAACCGGCCGTGCCCCAGGACGAGCGAGAGGACCGCCACCCAGGGGGCTTGTGTCCCATCACCCGCCAGACTGAGGTGATCCACATTCCATCAGCCGCAGCTTCCGCCGGATCGACTCACAAAACCGCAAGTGGCGGATGCCCAAAAGGACCGAGGAAACCCAGAGTGACCGCAGGGCACGCGGAGGCAAAAAGGCGTCCTCCATGTTTACACAGCTTGCCGGAGACAGACAGGCCACAGGCCAGAGAGGAGGCGGGCCCAGGGCGAGCCAAAGAGGGGAGAGGCAGGGCAACAGTTTCCGTGAGGATGTCGCCAGCCCCAAAACCAATCCTGCTCACGCCTCAAGCCAAGGAATCTAAAGAGAAATCAAAGGTGGGTGTGTCACAAGTCTTTACTTAAAGGGTCGGCAGCCGGCGGTTATGGCATCGCTACAGTGCTGGGGTTTGAACCCTTGATGATTAGCAAGGATGGTTGTTGCTGGAAGGAAGGTACTTTTTTTCCTTTTCCCCAATTTTTTAAATTATTTTTCAATTACAAAATATCCAAAACAGACCTCATTAAAGGTAAAGGGACCCTTAACCATTAGGTCCAGTCGTGGCCGACTCTGGGGTTGCGGCGCTCATCTCGCTTTATTGGCCGAGGGAGCCGGCGTACAGCTTCCGGGTCATGTGGCCAGCAGGACTAAGCCACTTCTGGCGAACCAGAGCAGCGCACGGAAACACCGTTTACCTTCCCGCCGGAGCGGTACCTATTTATCTACTTGCACTTTGACGCACTTTCGAACTGCTAGGTTGGCAGGAGCTGGGAGCCGAGCAACGGGAGCTCACCCCACCACGGGGATTCGAACCGCCGACCTTCTGATCAGCAAATCCTAGGCTCTGTGGCTTAACCCACAGTGCCACCCGCGTCCCATACAAAATATACAAAACAGACCTCAATATACCAGATCAAATAACAATTAACCAAATAGCCAATTATATAATTTGGGTGACCTCCCACTTGCTGGATTACAGGTTCAGTAATCCCCCCCCCCCCCGCTTCCAAAGTCTTATTTGTTCCAGTTGTATTCCAGTCTTAATCATAGTCCCTTGTTCCACAGCTGCAATTTCTGTGACTTCCATTTGAATTAACATATTTAGTAATTTATTAATCCACAAGTGAAGACCTATATCCCTTCATCCTGCGTGTAATAATTATTCATCCATATTTTTTCTTCCCAAAAAGTTATGTGTTGGTCCAGTCATTCTCTCTCTTCTCAGTTATGATTATTAAAGGTAAAGGTAAATGGACCCCTGACCATTAGGTCCAGTCATGGCCGACTCTGGGGTTGCGGCATTCATCTCGCTTTATTGGCCAAGAGAGCCGGGGTACAGCTTCCAGGACTAAGCCGCTTCTGGTGAACCAGAGCAGTGCACGGAAACACCGTTTACCTTCCTGCCAGAGCGGTACCTATTTATCTACTTGCACTTTGACGTGCTTTTGAACTGCTAGGTTGGCAGTAGCAGGGACTGAGCGACGGGAGCTCACTCCGTTGCGGGGATTCGAACCACCAACCTTCTGATCGGCAAGTCCTAGGCTCTGTGGTTTAACCCACAGCGCCCCCCGCGTCCCAGTTATGATTATCATATACAGATAAATGCTTCAGCCTGGGAAAAAAGTTAACTGAAAACCCACCAGAGCTCTAGCAGGTTTCTGAGTTCCATTTCTTTGTCTGTACAGCTAAAGATGGCGCTCTACCAAAGTCTTGGCGCATCTTCAAAATCCAATATCTCTTACATTCCAAGATAACAACCTTTTCCCCTTCTCATCAAATAGTTGGCTCAGGTACTTTTATCCATGTCTGGTGGGAGTGTGAGAAGGTGAAAGAACATTGGAGGATAAGGGCGCAGATTATTGCTCAGATTATTGCTCAGATTATTGCTCAGTGGAAAAGCACCTGCTTTGCATGCAGAATGACTCAGGGTCCATCTCCATGTTGGGGCTGGGAGGGACATCCTGTCTGTGGCTCTGGAGAGCCTCTGCCAGCCAGTGTAGGCCAGGATTCTTCAACCTTGTGTTCCTCGATGTCGTTGGACTACAAGTCCCATCATCCACAGTCATCTTTGCCAGCAGGGGATGATGGGAGTTGTAGTCCTACCATAAGTGGAAACTGAATATTGAACAGTAGCGTATACAAATGGAAGAGAAATGGTCTAACTCACTGCAAGGCACCTTCCCAGGTGTCTCAATTGCACTGCAACTGTTTTGCGCGCTACATATCCCGGGTTCAATCCCTAATGGCTGGGAATTGTATCCTGCCTTTAACCCTTGAAAGCCACTGCTGCTCAGTGCAGACAGTACCAGGCTTGATAGGCCAATAGCCGGAACTTAAGATAACATTTTGTGTTACTGGGAAACTTGCTTTGTTTGCTGTAAATATTTTATTAACTGCATGGTAGCGTACCTACGGGACCGCCTCTCCTGGTATGCCCCACGGAGGACCTTAAGGTCCATAAATAGCAGCACCCCAGAGGTCCCGGGCCCTAAGGAAGTCAGATTAGCCTCAACCAGAGCCAGGACCTTTTCAGCACTGGCTCTGGCCTGGTGGAACGCTCTGTCTCATGAGACCAGGGCATAGCTGTCAACCTTCCCTTTGGGGGGGAAATTCCCTTATTCCGGTGCCGTTTCCCGCAGCTTCCCGCTGCTATCCCAGATTGTTAGATATTCCGTAAACTGTCCCCAGGACAGGTGAGGCTGCTGATCCCTTATTTTTAAATCTGAAAGTTGAAAGCTATGGACCGGGGCCCTGCAGGATCTGATTTCTTTCTGCAGGGCCTGTAAGACAGAGCCTTTGGCTTGGAATCAACTTGAATCCCCTCCCCCTCTCCCTCTTTCCTTTTCCTTTCTCCTTCTGTGATGGAACTCCTATTTGGGGACTTCCCTGGCATTTTTCTGGCCCACGTAGGACCAGTCCGGATAGTTAGCCTTGGTGAAGATTTGACGTTTTCATCCCCCCAAAAGTTTTTGATTTGAGTTTCCATTGAAATGTTGTATTTTAATCTTGTTTTTAAGTTGTATTTCAATCAATTTGTTTTTATATCGGGTGTTAGCCACCCTGAGCCTGTCTTGGCTGGGGAAGGCGTGGTATAACTAAAATTTATTATTATTATTATTATTATTATCCAAACGTGGGCAAATAAAAGGTTTGTGCATGTGGCAGTTGCGATGGCAAAACGCATTGAGTCAGCTCAGTAAAAGAACCGTTTCCCTGCATTTTTAACCCTGTTGCAGAAGGAATCTGGGCACGTGACGTTCATGTCTGACCCTGAGGAATACGCCATCCCAGCAGATGACTGGTCGGTCCGCCCTTTCCTGGGGTACGATTGGATCGCAGGTACGGCGGCTCAATTTATTTTGGAGCCAAGCAAAATAAATAAAATGAAAGATTGCGCAGCTAGCCTGATTCATCCTCACTGGTTTTTTGAAAAAAAGAAAAAGAGTAGCCCTGGGGTGGATTCCAGAAATTGAGACAGCGGCTTGTGAGAGCTAAATGGAGCCCGCCAGGTCAGAGGCAGTCTACCTGCAATTTTCAGGATATTATTTTGTTTATACCCACGTAGAGTGGTACCTCGGGTTACATACACTTCAGGTTACAGACTCCGCTAACCCAGAAATAGTACCTCGGGTTAAGAAATTTGCTTCAGGATGAGAACAAAAATTGTGCGGTTGCAGTGGTGCAGCAGCGGGAGGCCCCATTAGCTAAAGTGGTGCTTCAGGTTAAGAACAGTTTCAGGTTAAGAACGGACCTCCAGAACGAATTAAGTACATAACCAGAGGTAAAGGTAAAGGGACCCCTGACCATTAGGTCCAGTCGTGACTGACTCTGGGGTTTCAGCGCTCATCTCGCTTTATTGGCCGAGGGAGCCAGCGTACAGTTTCCGGGTCATGTGGCCAGCAGGACTAAGCCGCTTCTGGCGAACCAGAGCAGCACAAGGAAACACCGTTTACCTTCCCTCTGGAGCGGTACCTATTTATCTACTTGCACTTTGACGTGCTTTCGAACTGCTAGGTTGACCGAGCAACAGGAGCTCACCCCGTTGTGGGGATTCGAACCGCCAACCTTCTGATCAGCAAGTCCTAGGCTCTGTGCTTTAACCCACAGAGGTACCACCGTATTATTGTATGAAATTGCTGTGGGTGCCTTGAAGATCATTTCTGTGGAAGGCAGGAGAAAGGGAGAGAGATAGAGATTTATCTTTTTATATATATGAGGGCTGGGAAAAGGGTGTTTTTTTCCAGTCCAGGAGCTACATTCCCTTCCAGGCAACTTTCTGGAGTCCGCATGCGTGTGGGGGGCAGAGCCAGAAGGCAAAGTGGCCAGAGCAACACATGTAAATTTTACCTTTGTATGGTAGGCCAGTTTCTAAATACGCACACACTCCTCTCTGTCCGGGCAAACGAGAGTTCACGGACATATTCCAGCCATGTGAAAATATATGGGGTGTATATGGAGTAGGACCAGAGAGGGGTGTGGCCTGCAGAGAGGTCTGAGGACCAAATGAGAGAAGCCTAAAAGGGCAACATTTGTGCCTTGAATCTGACCTGGTGGGTCTTGGCTTTTCCTCTTCCCTCCTCCAGGGCTGCTCGACATGGACTCCTCCCTCTCTGAGAAACCCGATCAGTACTTCTCGGAGCTGCAGGAATTCCGGAAGGTGAACCGGGAGGCTTGCATCTACGACCGGGAGCTGCGGTAAGGGGGGCGTGGATGATGATATTATCATTATTATTGTTGTTTAGTCGTGTCCAACTCTTCGTGACCCCATGGACCAGAGCACACCAGGCACTTCTGTCTTCCACTGCCTCCCGCAGTTTGGTCAAACTCATGCTGGTAGCTTTGAGAACACTGTCCAACCATCTTGTCCTCTGTCGTCCCCTTCTCCTTGTGCCCTCCATCTTTCCCAATATCAGGGTCTTTTCCAGGGAGTCTTCTCTTCTCATGAGGTGGCCAAAGTATTGGAGCCTCAGCTTCAGGATCTGTCCTTCCAGTGAGCACTCAGGGCTGATTTCCTTCAGAACGGATCGGTTTGATCTTCTTGCGGTCCATGGGACTCTTAAGAGTCTCCTCCAGCACCATAATTCAAAAGCCTCAATTCTTCAGTGATCAGCCTTCTTTATGGTCCAGCTCTCACTTCCATACATCACTACTGGGAAAACCATAGCTTTAACTATACGGACCTTTGTTGGCAAGGTGATGTCTCTGCTTTTTAAGATGCTGTCTAGGTTTGTCATTGCTTTTCTCCCAAGAAGCAGGCATCTTTTAATTTTGTGGCTGCTATCACCATCTGCAGTGATCATGGAGCCCAAGAAAGTAAAATTACTCACTGCTTCCATTTCTTCCCCTTCTATTTGCCAGGAGGTGATGGGACCAGTGGCCATGATCTTCGTTTTTTTTATGTTGAGCTTCAAACCATATTTTTGCTCTCCTCTTTCACCCTCATTAAAAGAGGAGAGCGCAAAATATGGTTTGAAGCTCAACATCAAAGAAACGAAGATCATGGCCACTGGTCCCATCACCTCCTGGCAATAATAATAATAATAATAATAATAATAATAATAATAATAATAATTTATTATTTATACCCCGCCCATCTGGCTGAGTTTCCCCAGCCACTCTGGGCGGCTCCCAATCAGTGTTAAAAACAGTACAGCATTACATATTAAAAACTTCCCTGAACAGGGCTGCCTTAAAATGTCTTCTGAACGGCAAATAGAAGGTTATGAGCTACTTCTGTTGAAATCTACAATTCAATACAATGAATAGTATATATTATTTTTTCAAACATATAGCCAGTTACGTCTTGTGTGATTGGCAGGGTATAAATAGATTGGCAGGGTATAAATATATTATTATTATTATTATTATTATTATTATTATTATTATTATTAATTGAATATGCTTCATGTAACCAGAGGTTTGTTGTTGTTGTTTTGCACATGCAACATGACAGCTCAGCCACTGACTTTCAGGGAACAACTGAAAACGACTCTTAACGTTCCTCTCTCCGCAGATCAGACGGTCTGGGTTCCTCTGCTCACAATCGAGAATCGGACATGGACCCGGGTTCCCATCAGTGTACGGTCAGATTCTGTCTTCCCATCTCAGCAGCCTAGCCAATCCTTACAACCATCATAGAATTGTAGAGCAGGAAAATGACCTCAAAGGTCATCCATACCAACCCCCCGCCATGTAGGAACCACAGCTCACCTCTGCTTAAGAACCTCCAAAGAAGGAGAGTCTACTACCTTCCGAGATATTCCGTCCCACTGTCAAATAGCTCTTACTGTCAGAAAGTTATTCCCAATGTTTAGCCAGAATCTCTTTTATTGCAGTTTTAATCCATTGGTTTGGATCCAGCCCTCTGAAGTAACAGAAAACAAGCTTGCTTGTGACGGCCCTTTAGATATTTAAGGTGGCTATTTTATCTCCTCTCAGCCTCCTCTTTTCCACACTAAACATACCCTAGATCCTTCAACCATTCCTCATCTGGCTTGGTTCCTCAGCATCTCCTTGGCCTGTGTGGTTTCATCATGCCATGTGGCTTCTGGCTTTAAACCTCAGCAATCCTAAGGACTAGGAACTTGGAACGCTTACTGGGGTGGGGAAACCGCAGAATCCGCACTGTCCCTGTTGAGGAACTTGAATAATAATAATAATAATTTATTATTTATACCCCGCCCATCTGGCTGAGTTTCCCCAGCCACTCTGGGCGGCTTCCAATCAAGTGTTAAAAACAATACAGCATTAAATATTAAAAACTTCCCTAAACAGAGCTGCCTTCAGAAGTCTTTTAAAAAGAAGATAGCTGCATATTTCCTTCACATCTGAAGGGAGGTCATTCCACAGGGCGGGCACCACTACTAAGAAGGCCCTCTGTCTGGTTCCCTGTAACTTCACTTCTCGCAATGAGGGAACCGCCAGAAGGCCCTCGGCGCCGGATCTCAGTGTCCGGGCAGAAAGATGGGAGTGGAGACGCTCCTTCAGGTATACTGGTCCGAGGCCGTTTAGGGCTTTAAAGGTCAGCACCAACACTTTGAATTGTGCTTGGAAACGTACTGGGAGCCAATGCAGATCTCTCAGGACCGGTGTTATATGGTCTCAGCGGCCGCTCCCAGTTACCAGTCTAGCTGCCGCATTCTGGATTAATTGCAGTTTCCGGGTCACCTTCAAAGGTAGCCCCACGTAGTCCGCATATCCCTTCTTCTACCCGGCTCCGTCTCTGCAGGTGTCTTCTGTTACCGGTTGAATAAACGCCTTTTTGCGGAGCCCCTGGATTTGGAGTCTGCCTGCCCCATCTGCAAAAACCCCAGAGCCCACCGGCCTCCAGAGACTCTGGTGGAGCCTGCTTTCGTCAGGTGAGTCTGTAAGCGATGGTGAAGACCTACCTGGGAAGCTTGCTTATGCTGGCTCACACCCTTGGTCCAGCTAGCTCAGTAATGTCTATACTGACCGACAGTGGTGACTTTCCGGGGTTTCAAACAGAGATATTTCCCAGCCCAGCCTGAACATGGCAGGGATTGAATCCTGGGGACATCACTGATAGCGGCTTTACAAATACAGTGGTACCTCAGGTTACATTACCTTCGGGTAACCTAATTCCGAGTTACAAACACAGCAAACACACTAGAAGTGTATACTTCACAGTTTTGCCATGTGCACATGCGCAGAAGCGCTCTGACCGTGCGCAGAAGCCCTCTATCTCGCCCTGTGTGTGCTCACAAGCGGTGCCTCCGGATACGGACTATTCGGGGTAAGTACGGACCCTCAGGATGAATTGAGTTCCTATCCGGAGCGTCCACTCTAATGTCAGAAATATGACCAGCCTTTTAATACAGTGGTACCTCGGGTTAAGAACTTAATTCGTTCTGGAGGTCCGTTCTTAACCTGAAACTGTTCTTAACCTGAGGTACCACTTTAGCTAACGGGGCCTCCCACTGCCGCCGTGCGATTTCTGTTCTCATCCTGAAGCAAAGTTCTTAACCCGAGTTACTATTTCTGGGTTAGCGGAGTCTGTAACCTGAAGCGTATGTAATCTTTTTTTTTTTTTGCCTTCTCAATTTTTATTCAAATTGCACATATACACAGAAAAACCATAAACAAAAAAAATCCACCACATACCTTATACAAATTATATCCACTTCACAAATCATAAATAAAATACATAACTGAGTTCGTCTCAACCGAGCCTTGGACTTCCCTCCACTCCTTTGGTAAGTATCGAATAAATTATATAGTCGCGTACTTTTTAACTCTTTTACATAGGCCATTCCCACTGTTAGAGTTATTTCAACCCTGCCAGTGTCACCTGAGATTTAGATTCCATATACATTAAGTATTTCTTCCAATTATAATGAAATTTCTGTTCGTCTTGGTCCCTTAATCTTCCTGATATTCTATCAAGCTCAGCATAATTTATCATTTTAACCTGCCAATCACTTATGTTGGGTATTACTTCTAATTTCCAATTTTGTGCTAACATAATTCTTGCAGCTGTCATAGCATATAGAAACAAGATCTTATCTTCTTTTTTAATTTCTTTACTAACCATTCCTAACAAAAAAGCGTATGTAATCTGAAGCATCTGTAACCCGAGGTACCACTGTACGGACGAATTGAGTTCGTATCCGGAGGGTCCACTGTAATGTCCAAAATATGACCAGCCTTTTAATACGTACCTTATTCAAATCATTTTGTAGTCACTTGAGAACCTGAAATAGGGGTGGGGAGTGGAAGAAACAGCTTTTCCTCGGCCTCTGCCCATTTCCCCCCACCTGGTCGCCTGGGGCGATTTCTCCAGTCGCCACAGGTGATCACATTATTGTGGGTTTCCCTCTGCAGTTCTGAACTGCTCAGTGCTCCTGTTCACTCCATAGAGCGGTAGGTCCCCAGATGTTGTTGGACTACAACTCCCATCATCCCTGAGCTCTGGCCTTGCTAGCTAGGGGTGATGGGAGTTGTAGTTCAACAACATCTGGGGACCCACAGGTTGAGAAAGGCTGCTCTAGAGCAGTGTTTCCCAACCTTGGGTCTCCAGCTGTTTTTGCACTACAACTCCCATCATCCCTAGCTAGCAAGACCAGTGGTCAGGAATGATGGGAACTGTAGTCCAAAAGCAGCTGGAGACCCAGGGTCTCACTTCATTGTAGGTTTTTTCCCCAAAAGGAGTTACCTCACCTTTGATGAGGGCGAACTAATCTCTTTTTATATATATATATAATTTTTATTTTCCATTTTAACAATCCAATCAGATCACATTAAATATTCCAAATTATACAAATACATATCATATAGTCCAAATATTTTGCCAAATTATAAATTTTTGTTGGGGCTTCCCGTGCTTTAAGTTCAGTGGGGTCCAATCATCTTATGTTTCTACTGCCCTGAGTTTCCAATAGTTCCTTCTTTAAATCTTCCTGTTGTTATCCTTCCTTCTTTCATGGCCTCTGAGTTGTTTCCACAGGCGAGTTGAAGTGAGCAATAATCTGCTTCTGTGTGAAATTTGTATGACTCTCCTTGCAGCTGGTAAATCTATTATTTGCAGTATATCCTCACACGCTGATGTTTATGCCGAATCAATCCAAAAGTCCTTCTCTGGTGGCAGACGCCATCTTCTCTCAGTTCCGGTGAAATAAAATCCAGGCGTTCGCTCATTAATTACCTCAGACAGGTTGCATCAAACATTAGTCTTTCCAGGGGAGGTTTGCCAAATCGGACGTGAAGTACAGATATAATAACAAATTAAGAGCTCGCCTCCCCCATGACTATTTATCTCTGCAACTCGGTCTATCCTATAATGGCGGATCCCAATTAAATAGTGAGTCACATCACTCTTCCGGAGAGTCTTTCATCTTCTGAAGGCGAACTAATCTCAGAGGCCTTTCTGCTCAGGGCTGGTATGCATTCTCACAGAGCTTCCTGGCTCTTCTGGTCCTGTGTGGTGGTGTGGTTAAGAGCAGTGGACTCGTAATCTGGGGAACCGGGTTCGATTCCCAGCTCCTCCACATGCAGCTGCTGGGTGACCTTGGGCCAGTCACACTTCTCTGAAGTCTCTCAGCCCCACTCACCTCACAGAGTGTTTGTTGTGGGGGAGGAAGGGAAAGGAGACTGTTAGCCGCTTTGAGACTCCTTAAAGGGAGTGAAAGGCGGGATATCAAATCCAAACTCTTCTTCTTCTGTTTGGGATGCTTTCTATGTTTGACCTCCACTGCCAGTGGCAGCCATGCTTCTGAATTCCAGCTGCTGGAAACCGCAGGAAGGGAGAAGGTTCTTGTGCCCCGGTCCGGCTTGCAGATTTTCCATTGAGGCATCCGGTCCCATTGGGCCCCCTTTGGCTTGATCCATCAGCACTCTTGCTACATCCTTATTTCCCCCACAGGGTCAGCATCCCGAGATCCACCTTGCTCCCTGCCTACAAGCACAAGATCCACCGCAGGAAAAGCTACGAGCCTGAAGACAACCTGGCGTTGCCCTCAGTGAGTTTCTGGTTTGGGGAAGCCCGGTTCTTGCCGTGTGGCCGGGCACCGGGGGGGGGGGGGAGAGACAACTTTCCCATTGCTGGCATCTCCTCCCTTCTCCCTTTCCCTGGCAGAGCAAAGAACATAGTTAAGAGTGGTGCATGCTCTAGTTATCTCCCACTTGGACTACTGCAATGCGCTCTACAAGATTGAATGTATTGCCCTCGGCTGTACTTGAGGGACGATTCCAACAGATTCCACACGAAAAACACTTATGTTCCTGTGGAGGTGGCAGTACTGAATCGGTGGCGTATGCCCTTCTGGCTTGCACTCTTTATAAAGACTTGAGGAATGAGTTTATCGCCCCTCTTTTATTGTCCATTCCGGGTCGCCCAACCACTGCCACAGTGTCCTTTTTCTTGGCAGATCAAGATGAGCAGGTGACAACAAAGGTTTTTAGCTGAGGCAATCGGAATAAGATCCACTATTTGACTATTGATTCAAAACCTCAAAATGTATTTTATATACAGTGGTAAAGGTAAAGGGACCCCTGACCATTAAGTTCAGTCTGGCCAACTTTGATGTGCTTTTGAACCGCTAGGTTGGCAGGAGCATGGACCGAGCAACGGGAGCTCACCCCGTCACGGGGATTCGAACCGCCAACCTTCTAATCAGCAAGTCCTAGGCTCTGTGCTTTAACCCACAGCGCCACCTGCATCCCTTTATATACAGTGGTACCTCGGGTTAAGTACTTAATTCATTCTGGAGGTCTGTTCTTAACCTGAAACTGTTCTTAACCTGAAGCACCACTTTAGCTAGTGGGGCCTCCTGCTGCCGCCGCCGCGCGATTTCTGTTCTCATCCTGAAGTAAAATTCTTAACCTGAGGTACTATTTCTGAGTTAGCGGAGTCTGTAACCTGAAGCGTATGTAACCTGAAGCATCTGTAACCCGAGGTACCACTGTAATTGACTTTTTATTTCTATTCTTTGTATATCATATTGTTGTTTTATTGCTAAGGCCGATGGCTGACGCAAACAAAGATTCATTCATTCAAATAGCCTAAGCCTTTGGGGCTGCAGTTAATACCTGACATGAGACATTTTCCCCTTCTGTGACCCCCACAGCACTGTTTGGCCGGTTGGGAGAACCCTGTTCAAGCTTTCAGCCCCACTCTCAGCAGCCTCGACCTTCACTCATCCCTGGGGGATGCGCCACCTGGCCGTTCGAATCGGGTAAGGACTCTAAATGGCTTTGTGCTAAAATATTTAGGGTTTCATACCTTACAGCAGAATTCAGTCTGTGTTACCACAAACACAGACTGCAGGATTCTCGAGTGCAGTTTCTTGGTTCTGAGTTCCAGCTTTTTCCCGTCCTGATTCTTGATATTTTTCTTGAAGGGTTTTTAAATTTAATTTTGTAATGCGCATAAAACAGACAGAACGCTTAGAAAATTAAAAGGTGAGAGGCGCATAAAATGAGCAGAGTTAAAATTACAGGGTTCCAGTAAGAGGCTATCACTGCCGTCAGTTTATCTAGTTCCAGAATTGCCAGGCTTGTGTATGGAGGTCCCTGTCCTTGTCAAAATCTCAAATTATGCATAATTTTCTCCATTATAGCTGTATTCCATAGTGAGGGTACCATGTATCCTGCATAAGTTTTGGGGTTCTTTTCCACTGAGTTGTAATGACTGTGGTTCTTGATTATTCATTTTATTTCATAAGATTTACATACCACTTGGTTGTTGAAAGCAAAACGAAACCTCAAAGCGGTTTACATGGAGAATAGAACAGTAATAATATTATCAGTGAAAGCAGCTCTTTAAAAACAATCCAAGAACTAAAATTGGAAATAAACAAGAAATGGGTTAAAACTTACATCGGCATTCTACATGCCAGCTTGTCTGAATGAAAACCTTGGTTCAGAAAAATTTTGTAGAGAAAGGAGAATTCCTGGATGCAAAGACCCAAGTTTGGGGCGAGTACTCTTTGGTGAGAGAACCATAGCAGAGATTTAAAGTTACAAACTAAAGCTGTTAGAGCTTTAAAATGTCCTTGTAAAAAGTTTCTTTCCAAAGTTTCCCCGTTCCCCAGCATAGAAAAAGACGACATGTTAGTGAGTTTAAAAAATGGTTTACTTCCAAACTATCCAAAGGTCAGATTCATCTGCTTCAGAAAGGCAGTAAAACTTGGTTTAGTAACAAAGTGGTAAAGGTTTCTAGATTATTCTAGATTATGTGCCGCAACCCCAGAGTCGGTCACGACTGGACCTAATGGTCAAGGGTCCCTTTACCTTTACCTAAGTATTCCCATTGGGCTCCCGTTGTCTCTGTAGCTTATTGCTCTGGTACATTATATAGACATAGAGTAAGCTGTCCTGACAGGCTTAGCTATGTCCACTTCCCCTCACCTTGTGAGGAACTAGGCAATAAAGCCTATTGTTCCTCCCCAGTCTACCTTTACCTTTTTTTTGGGGGGGGGTAATGAGAGTCAGTGTGGGACATACCCTCCAACACTCCTACGATGAAAATAGGGATGTCCTATTCCATCATCAGGGACACGGGTGGCGCTGTGGATTAAACCACAGAGCCTAGGGCTTACCGATCAGAAGGTCGGCGGTTCGAATCCCTGCGACGGGGTGAGCTCCCGTTACTCGGTCCCTGCTCCTGCCAACCCAGCAGTTCGAAAGCACGTCAAAGTGCAAGTAGATAAATAGGTACCGCTCTGGCAGGAAGGTAAACGGTGTTTCTGTGCGCTGCTCTGGTTTGCCAGAAGCGGCTTAGTCATGCTGGCCACATGACCCAGAAGCTGTACGCTGGCTCCCTCGGCCAATAAAGTGTGATGAGCGCCGCAACCCCAGAGTCGGCCACAACTGCACCTAATGGTCAGCGGTCCCTTTACCTTTATATAAAGCATCCCAATGCAATTTTACAACATATTGAAAACACACACACACCCCAATCACAACCCATTGCAAAGATGAAAACAATTTCAAATCCAGTACAAATGCCAAGTGGCATTTAAAAAAATCTCTGCTGGGGAGGCTTGTCAAAAAAGAAAACTGCTGAGCTAGCTGGATCGAAAAACTCAATAAAAATTGGCCCCCTGTATTCCTGCAGTTGGTTGGTACAGAAGTGGCGATCTGGTTTAAGATTTCTTGTCTCGCTAATAAATCAAAACTGGGTCTCTGTGCAAGATCAGAGAAGAGCCTTAGCTCAGAGCACCTGCTTGGCATGCAGAAGATCCCGGATTCAGGTTCAGGTAGGGTTGGGAGAGATTTCCTCTCTGAAACCCTGGAGAGAGTATCTGCCAGTCAGTGCAGGCAATCCTGAGCTAGATGGGCTCCAATGTCTGACTCGGTATAAGGCAACTTTCTATATATTTCTGTTTAGATCGTTCGGAATCTTGAGGACTAGAGTCTTGACTTTAGGAGCCTCGAAGACCGCAACTTGGCAGCAGACCCACCAAAGATTCTTAAGATAGTGCAGGCCTATATGGGTTCGCTGCACCCCTTCTTTTTTTAACCCTTACACACACAAAAATCTGGCTTCCAGGTCTCTGCCTCCAGAGTGTCAGGAGGAAGCAGGACCAACGAACTGCTGGATCTCTCCCGCGTGGCGGAATTTGAAGTCTGCAACCTCTCCTGGCGGCGGAAGCGTCATAAGCCGCCATGCCGCAAAGCCACATCTAATTAAAAGAGCTCGCCGATTCGAACTTCCCACTTTTGGTCCTCGATGGGGAATGAGGAGGAGCCTGCGTGTGTTTATGGATCAGGGCCTCCTCCTTTGTGAGGTTGCCTGCTAGCCTGTTTCATCAGCACGGCGCCTAAACGCTTTGCGACGTTTGAGAAATTGCAGCATGGGTTTGCCTTCCTTTTTGTCTCTGGTCCACATGCTCTTGCACAGCTCCTGAAATGATAAAAGCACAGTTTGAAATCAAAAGATTAAAAAGCGTGTTGTTGTTTTTTAAAAAACCCCAAGGATGGTAGAAGTTAAGGACATTTAGCCTAATAGACACGCTTCCGGTCTTTTGGGGAAAGTATATCTAAATATTTTTTTGAGTTCATTATAAATTGATTCCCAATTTTTTTTTACCTTATCGCAGGTCCACCACATATGGAAATAGTCCCTATCTGCCTTTTTACATTTCCAACATTTTCTTTCTTTTTTCCTATACATTTTAGCTAATTTTACTGGCGTCAAGTGCCATCTATACATCATTTTTAGCAAATTTTCCTTTAGAGCCATGCATCCTGTAAATCTCAAACTCTCCTTCCATAATCTTTTCCACGCATCCAATTCAATGTTATGCCCAATAGGAACAGAAATTAAAATAGAAGATCAATAGGCTTAATAGGGACAGAAATTAAAATAGAAGATAAAAATTTGTTCATGTATGCTACAGCCGCCGCGAGGACCCTTCTGGCCCAAAGATGGAAAGTACAAGATATACCAACTATTCAGGAGTGGCAGGCGAAGTTGACAGAATATGCAGAACTTGCCAGACTGTCAGGGAGGATCCGGGACCAGGGAGATCAAAAATACCAAAATAATTAGAGTAAATTTATTGAATATTTAAAGAAGAATTGTAAAGAGGTCAAGACACTAGCAGGATTGACATAATACCTCCAATGTATAATAGTACTAATATGAGAATGATGTGCGTGATGGAAAGAGGATAAACATACCAGTTGTGGGGAGGGAGGGGGGGTCGCGACTCGGCAGAGTCAAAAGGAATGTATGGTGCTATTACAATTTGTTGGAAAAGAATATGTAAGGAAAACAATAAAAATTCACTTGGCAAAAAAAAGAAGTTAAGGACATTTAGAGAAACACTAATTTGGTGAAGGAAAAGATGTGTCTCTGTGTGTGTGTCTCTTAATTGTCTTTTTTTAAAAAAGTAAATAAATATAGTTTTGACTTTTTATTATTATTATTATTATCATCAACATTATCATCACCATCATCCTGCCTTTCCCCCAAGGTGACTTGCAGAACTTAAAAGGACATAGATAAAATGCAAAAAGCTAAAAACACATAAGAGGCAATTGTTAAAAAGTAACCCTAATGGAATTAATTAAAACAATATTTTTTTAAAAAAACTACTAAAAGACAGATAATAGACACAGCACGTGCCTCTGGAAGACTGTTGTCGAACAGTTGCAGGCTGCTTTTGTTAATTGATTTTGTATGTTTATAGACTGCTTAAAACTGTCCCTAAGCAGTTTGTAAAAAGGTTAACAAGTACGTCAATGCAAACAAACAATGAAACTCAAAAATTGCAATACTTGATGAGCCAAAAACTTAACAGCATACTTTTAACTCCATTCTTAAGATCCTTATAGGGGGGGGGGACTGGAAGTTGGGGGGGGACTGCCTTGAATATATGTTAAATGCAGAAATGCTGGTTTATAAAATGTGAGTTATTTTCAACTAATTTTTACTCAGAGTACGCCTTTTGAAATAAATGGACCTAACTTAGTCGAGTCCATTTATTTCATTAGAGTAAAACTTAGTTGAGCACCACCCAGTATAAACAAGGCAAGAATGAAGCCATGCCAATAATTTTGCCATAGAGCAGCAGTGGAAAGAATGACGCCCATTTTACAGGTGGTGAACTGAGACTGAGGACCAGCAAACCTGCCCAGGGACTCTGGGCACCCTACTGCCAGGGCGGACAACCTGCTGGCCTAAGGCTCCCATCATCCCTTGCTGGCTGGAGCTGATTGGAATCCAAACTACACCAAATTAGCTAGCCCTGCCATGAAAGTTTGTTTTGGAATGGGGTGGGGTCTGTGCTGAAGACGGAGGCTGTCTCTGGAATAAGCTATCCCTTTCTGTAAACTGCTTTTTACAGTCGAGCAGTGTATACATTTTAAGAAATAAATAAATACAGTGGTATCTCGGGTTACAGACACTTCAGGTTACAGATGCTTCAGGTTACAGACTCCACTAACCCATAAATAGTACCTCTGGTTAAGAACTTTGCTTCAGGATGAGAACAGAAATCGTTCGGCGGCAGCAAGAGGCCCCATTAGCTAAAGTGGTACTGCAGGTTAAGAATATTTTCAGGTTAAGAACGGACCTCCAGAACTAATTAAGTTCTTAACCCAAGGTACCACTGTATGGGCAACTGAAATTTGAACCTAGCCAAAATGTGGGTGCTATTCCTCTCCCTGAGTACAGGAACACACTCCAAAGGATGCTTCGGACATTCTTTGTGTGCTGATTGGCTCCTTCCCTGTTGCCATGGCGGCAGATACGCAACCTCCCATCTACATGCTCTGCAGATGGACCAATTTGGAGTGAGAATCTGAGCTACAGAGCTGGGTCCGTCCAGAGGCTGGCGATGCTGCTTTTGCTGAGTTCTGAGCTGTGGCTTCTGGGATACGTCAGTAGCGCAAGTTTACGGCTGGGAAGCGGTAAAGATCTCTCAGGCTGCAGTCTCAACTTTTGGGTCTTCTCAAGAACATTGGGAGATCCCTGTGGGATCAGGCCAAAGGCCTGTTTTAGTCCTTCCTCTGTGAGAACAGGATACAGGAATAGATGGACCACTGACATAAGAGAATTAAGAAGAGACTGCCAATGGCCCATCTGGTCTAGTATCCTGCTCTCTCAGTCATCATCCAGGTGCCTGATGGGAAACCCATAAGCAAGATTCAAGCCCCAGAGCCCCATCGCTTACTGTAGTTTCTGGCTACTCGGGGAGCCAGAAACACGTCAAGGCAGAGCATAGCCATCATGGCTCATAGCCATAATAATAATAATAATAATAATAATAATAATAATAATAATAATATATTTATTATTTATACCCTACCCATCTAGCTGGGTTTCTCCAGCCATTCTGGGCAGCTTCCAACGGAATATTAAAATACAATAACCTATTAAACATTAAAAGCTTCCCTAAACAGGGCTGCCTTCAGAGGTCTTCTAAAAATCTGGTAGTTGTTTTTCTCTTTGACATCCAGAGGGCGGGCGCCACTACTGAGAAGGCCCTCTGCCTGGTTCTCTGTAACTTGGCTTCTCACAGCGAGGGAACCGCCAGAAGGCCCTCGGCGCTGGACCTCAGTGTCCAGGCAGAATGATGGGGGTGGAGACTCTCCTTCAGGTATACTGGACCGAGGCCGTTTAGGGCTTTAAAGGTCAGCACCAACACTTTGAATTGTGCTCGGAAATGTACTGGGAGCCAGTGTACATCTTTCAAGACCGGTGTTATATGGTCTCGGCGTCCGCTCCCAGTTACCAGTCTAGCTGCTGCATTCTGGATTAGTTGTAGTTTCTGGGTCACCTTCAAAGGTAGCCCCATGTAGAGTGCATTGCCGTAGTCCAAGCGAGAGATAACTACAGCATGCACCACTCTGGTGAGACAGTTTGCAGGCAGGTAGGGTCTCAACCTGCGTACCAGTTGGAGCTGGTAAACAACTGCCCTGGACACAGAATTGACCTGCGCCTCCATGGACAGCTGTGAGTCCAGAATGACTCCCAGGCTGCGCACCTGGTCCTTCAGGGGCACAGTTACCCCATTCAGGACAAGGGAGTCCTCCACACCCGCCCTTTATAAAAAGTTTGTTATCTTGATTTCTTATTTTGGGGGTTAGTTTCGCCATTTCTGCATAATCCATAAGTTCTTGTATCCATTCTTCCTTTGCTGGGACTTCTGCTTCTTTCCACTTTGGGGCAAGTAGCATTCTTGCTGCTGTAGAAGCATGCATGAATAAATTTCTATACAATTTAGGTAATTCTGTCCCTATAGGTAAAGGTAAAGGGACTGCTGACCATTAGGTCCAGTCGTGACCGACTCTGGGGTTGCGGCACTCATCTCGCTTTATTGGCCGAGGGAGCAGCTTCTGGGTCATGTGGCCAGCATGACTAAGCCGCTTCTGGCGAACCAGAGCAGTGCATGGAAACGCCATTTACCTTCCCGCTGGAGCGGTACCTATTTATCTACTTTCACTTTGATGTGCTTTTGAACTGCTAAGTTGGCAGGAGCAGGGACCGAGCAACAGGAGCTCACCCTGTAGCAGGGATTTGAACCGCCGACCTTCTGATCAGCAAGCCCTAGGCTCTGTGGTTTACCGCACAGCGCCACCCGCAATTCCCCCAAAAAAGGGTTCTGGGTGTTTTTTTTAAATAAAAGTTATTTTGAACATCCTTTTCCATTCATTGTATACAACGTTTTATGTGTTTAATATGCCTATATGTTTTAGAGATGGTTTTTTTCTGGCTGAATGAATGAATGAAAGCCATGTAGGTTGTCTTTGTATCTTCTTATGTTCTCAGTTGTCCTCATCTTGCCGTCCACAGAGGCAGCCAACTTCCACTGGAACCCCTGGCAGCCATGGGTCTGCATGTGTGACTTACACAAGCAGGCCCGGATCCGGCACTTTGTCGTGTGGGCCATGAACATCACGCTGGACCTCAAGGCCTCTGAGTTTTGGCAAGAGAAGCCTTGCAACTTGGATGATTGCGTCACGTGCTCGGTGGTCGAATGTCCGGGCAGCGGCGAGCGGTCCGGCTTTGTCCCACAGTTCCGGGGTCTCTCATCCCCCAAGCCCCACGAGGTTGAGATTCCTCTCCCCGTCCATTTGGAATTCCCTTCCTACGACAGCCTCCCCACCATCGACGACACCGGAGAAAACGGGCAGTCATAAGACTCAGAGATGTTGACTTTAAGCAAAGGCGTCTCGTCACCTAGGACTCCCATTGAGTTGTCGGGCTCGCTTGCGGAGGGCAGCAGAGACCTGGACCGCGGCAAGGAGCCGCCCGAAAGCCAACTCGCCTAGGGCGATCCTGGACAGAGATCCAGGTGAGCCCACAGCTACAGCCCCCCATGGGCTCTGTTGGAGTCTTTGGTTGTCAATAAAGTCAGACTGAAACAAAGTAGTGTGGTTTTTTAAAAAATTAATTACAGTGGACGCTCGGGTTGCAAACGTGATCTGTGCGGAATGCACGTTCGCAACCCGTGTCTGCACACGTGCGGGTTGTGATTCGGCGCTTCTGCGCATTCACAAAGCGCAATTTAGCACTTCTGCACAGGCACGACTGCTGAAACCCAGAAATAACCCGTTCCGGTACTTCCGGGTTTCGGCAGTCTGTAACGCAAAAAAACGCAACCTGAAGAGTCTGAAACCCAAGGTATGACTGTACCGTACTTTTCCGCCTATAAGATGCCCCCATGTATAAGATGCCCCTTATTTTGGGGGACTCAAAATGGGGGGAGATGGCACAAAGTTGGGGGCATTGCCAAAAATCACCCGCACGCATCACAAAATCCGCCTCCCGTGTGTCCCATCGCCAGCAGAAGCTGCCAGTCGCCCGCCCAACTGCCGGAGCGCCAGCCAATCAACACTGCCCATTAACACAGCAACCAATAACATGCATAATAGCCTCTTATGGCCACAGCAGCAACCAATCAAACGTCCACCCTATGTGCTACCCATGTATAAGACGACCCCCACTTTTAAAGCATGCTTTTTAAAGAAAAAACATATTCATACACGGAAAAGTACGGTATTTGTTTACATTTCTAACCACCTTTGTCCTCGGGGTGAGTCACCTCCTAAACCACAGATTGCTTAGAAATTGGGGTTGTGTCCAAGGCCAGCCCTCCTCAGAACAGACCCGTTGATGTTAATGGACATGACTTAGTTCCATTCATTTCAGAGGGTCTTTGTTGTTGTTGTTTAGTCGTTTAATCGTGTCCGACTCTTCGTGACGCCATGGACCAGAGCATGCCAGGCACTCCTGTTTTCCACTGCCTCCCGCAGTTTGTTCAAACTCATGCTGCTAGCTTCAAGAACACTGTCCCACCATCTTGTCCTCTGTCATCCCCTTCTCCTTGTGCCCTCCATCAAACGGATCGGTTTGATCTTCTTGTAGTCCATGGGACTCTTAAGAGTCTCCTCCAGCACCATAATTCAAAAGCCTCAATTCTTCGGCGATCAGCCTTCTTGAAGGTCCAGCTCTCACTTCCATACATCACTACTGGGAAAACTATAGCTTTAACTATACAGACCTTTGTTGGCAAGGTGATGTCTCTGCTTTTTAAGATGCTGTCTAGGTTTGTCATTGCTTTTCTCCCAAGAAGCAGGCGTCTTTTAATTTCGTGGCTGCTGTCACCATGTGCAGTGATCATGGAGCCCAAGAAAGTAAAATCTCTCACTGCCTCCATTTCTTCCCCTTCTATTTGCCAGGAGGTGATGGGCCCAGTGGCCATGATCTTCGGTTTTTTTATGTTGAGCTTCAGACCATATTTTGTGCTCTCCTCTTTCACCCTCATTAAAAGGTTCTTTAATTCCTCCTCACTTCCTTCCGTCAAGGTTGTGTCATCTGCATATCTGTTGTTGATATTTCTTCCGGCAATCTTAATTCCAGTTTGGGATTCATCCAGCCCAGCCTTTCGCATGATGAATTCTGCATATAAGTTCAATAAGCAGGGAGACAATATATAGCCTTGTTGTACTACTTTCCCAATTTTGAACCAATCAGGGGTCTACTCTTGAGTAAAATGTAGTTGGGTACAACCACCCTAGGGCTGCAAGCAGTTCATTGGGGGTGGGGTAAGGGGCCACATATTCACCTTGGTCAATCCTCAGGGCGCCGCAGGGACAGAACTGGGAGGTATCACCCCATATTCTCACATGTGCACACACCATAGCCCCTCTTGGCTTTTGTATGCCAATTATCTGTGAAAAAGGGTATTATCCAATGCCTGCCCTATCCAGGGCAGACCCATTGAAATTCCTGTGCATGTCTAACCTAGGTAAAGGTAAAGGGACCCCTGACCGTTAGGTCCAGTCGTGGCCGACTCTGGGGTTGCGGCGCTTATCTCGCTTTACTGGCTGAGGAAGCCGGCGTACAGCTTCCAGGTCATGTGGCCAGCATGACTAAGCCGCTTCTGGCGAACCAGAGCAGTGCCAGAAACGCCGTTTACCTTCCCGCCAGAGCGGTACCTATTTATCTACTTGCACTTGATGTGCTTTCAAATTGCTAGGTTGGCAGAAGCTGGGACCGAGCAAAGGGAGCTCACCCCGTCACAGGGATTCAAACTGCCGATCTTCCGATCTGCAAGCCCTAGGCTCTGTGGTTTAGACCACAGCTCCACCCGCGTCCCTATGTCTAACCTAGGTCTGTCAATTTTGGTGCGTCTACTCCCGAGTAGGATTTAGCTAGCTACAACCTTTGGAAGGCTGGGTCAGGCTTCTGAATGGGACGTTTGCCACCCCAGGGTTAGATGCGTCAATTAAAAGTCTTTTTTAATTGACTAAAAACCACCCACAATCTCACGGGGAACTCCTTTTTTCAAAAATAAACAGAAATCTTACTTCTTTTTAATGGATGTACTTATTTAAACCGCCAGAGGGCAACCATGAGTTTAAAAGAAGCAAATGCCACCACACAGATACAGATGCTGCCTCTGATTTTTCATATATATATTTTAAAATACTTCTGAAAACACCATCAAGGCTGTTTCTCCCTCTCTCTCATGTAGGTGGGCTTGGGGTTTTTTTTTGGGGGGGGGTGTTGTTTGAATATTTATAAGAATATTTATAGATTGCACACACACACACACACACACACACACACACACACACGAGTAAAGTAATTAAAATGTTAGAACCAGATTGCATTTTGGCACTGACTGCCAAAGATGGGAATTAACAGGCAGGACTGAGGCCATTGATAAATTCCAAGTGCCAGTTTATATTGAATGAAATATTTGTTCCTTCTACACTCTGGTGCAATTGTACTGAACACAAACAGCCCACAGGCTTTTATTGATCAAATTCTTAAACGATAAATGTCTCAAGGCAGCACACAGCAGTCTATAGTCTATGTGGGGAATGCTGCCTTAACCATGTGAGTTCAGGACAGCTGCGTGGGAGTGTAGAAGCAACTCCTTTTTTGATTGGAAAGCTTTGAGAAGCATTTTGAGGAACAGGGAATGTGTGGGATGCCGCTGACCGAACTAGTAACTGATGATGCCACAAAAGCATCACCCTGACAATGGATGAATCAGAGATTTCTGTCTTTCTTTTGATAGGAACTGTGGATAAGGTCTGAACTCACTGCCCTGTGGGTTCCTTGAAAAGGGATGATTGAAAACAGAAAGGTCAGGAGATGTCAAACAAAAAGTTCGTTTTTCTACTGTTAATTCCTGGCTGCATTTCAACAAATGTTGCCAACTGAATTATTCTTAATAGTTTTTCTCTTCCCACTTCATCGCATTCTCACTTTGAATCAGAACATGGTATCCTTTAGACATGTGGGTTTTCATCTATTTATTTTACTTTTTGGTTTAAGGAATTTATACCACACTCCTCTCTCTCAAACCAGCTTACAGAAGGGAAAAAGAACAGAAAAAAACAGAAAAGAAAGTGTTATGCAAAATTTAAATTTATTTAAAATTAACTCATGAATGGTGCCCTTTATCTTATATGCCCTATCTTAGTGGAGAACTGAATTTAAGACTGGAAGAATGAGTACAGTGGTACCTCAGGTTAAGTACTTAATTCGTTTCGGAGGTCAGTACTTAACCTGAAACTATTCTTAACCTGAAGCACCACTTTAGCCCAGGGGCCTCCTGCTGCTGCTGCGCCGCCGGAGCCCGATTTTTGTTCTCATCCTGAAGCAAAGTTCTTAACCCGAGGTACTATTTCTGGGTTAGCGGAATCTGTAACCTGAAGCGTATGTAACCTGAAGCGTCTGTAACCCGAGGTACCACTGTAATTGGGAAAAACTTACACTGCCAGATTTGAAATTGACTGTCCCAGGTTCCGGTATTTTGGCATTCCTATGCTGGAACTCGTGAAGAGAGACAGAAATAATCGGACTAAATGTTGACCTTTCCTTTAGATCTTGTTTAGTTTTTTACTTGCCTTTATTCTTGTTCTCGGGATTCCTCTCCTGTTGTTTGCCATTTATGATTTGTAGGCACTTTCTGTTACAAAATTGATAAAAGCTGGGGGGGGGCGGACTCGCAGAAAATCTAGTATCTGTGCGGCCTATTATCAACCACACAAGGAAATGTGAAATCTCTCAAAAACATTAAGCAAGCGTGCCTTCGTAGAAGCCACTGTTGGGGGAAAGGCAAAAATATACATCAGCTAAAAGTTGCAAGAAATCACGCAGAGAGGAAGCCCCCACCTGAATTCTTGCTCTTTTTGTGTTTTCCTGAACATGAAACCCCATTCTCACGTCAAATCTCCAGCCGCGCCTCTGATTGGTTCTCTCTGGCCACACCTCTGATTAATTTTACTCTTCATCAGAATTGTAAAGGTAAAGGGTAAAGGGATCCCTGACCGACTCTGGGGTTGCGGCGCTCATCTCGCTTTATTGGCTGAGGGAGCCGGCGTTTGTCCACAGACAGCTTCTGGGTCATGTGGCCAGCATGACTAAGCCGCTTCTGCCGAACCAGAGCAGCACACGGAAACGCCGTTTACCTTCCCACCGGAGCGGTACCTATTTATCTACTTGCACTTTGATGTGCTTTCGAACTGCTAGGTTGGCAGGAGCAGGGACCGAGCAACGGGAGCTCACCCCGTCACAGGGATTCGAACCGCCGACCTTCTGCTTGGCAAGTCCTAGGCTCTGTGGTTTAACCCACAGCGCCACCTGCATCCCTTCATCAGAATTTGCCCTCCATGAATTCATGACTTGGCACTAAAGATGCTTAGACTTCTTTTTGTTACCCTTCCTTTGCTTGCAACCTTCAGTCGCAATTTCAAACTTTCCTTTCATTGCAATCTTCAGCGATGGATGATTCAGGGCGGATGGAAGGAAGTCCTGCACTCGGCAGTCCGTTGCCGTTAAACTGTGGAACTCGCTGCTGCAGGGGGCCAGCAACTTGGATGGCCTTGAAAGATAGGCAAAAATGTATAGAAATCAGGATAAAAATTGTTGGAAATGTAAGAAGGAGGGGAACTTCCATCATATGTGGTGGACGTGTACCAGGGTGAAAGCCTATTGGGATCTAATTTACAATGAATTTAAAAAGATCTTTAAATACAATTTCAATAAAAAAAACCAGAGGTGTTTCTGTTAGGTTTAATTGGAGATGAAATTCCAAAAAAAATGTGAATTTGTTTATGTATGCCACAACGGCCGCAAAGATACTTCTGGCTCAGAAATGGAAATTGCAGGAGCTTCCAACAGTGGAAGAATGGCGAAGAAAGATGGTGGAATATGTGGAGTTAGCAAAGCTGACAGGGAAGATCCGTAATCAGCGCGATGAACTGTTTCAAAAGGACTGGAGCGAATTTATATTATATTTGAAAGAACATTGTAAACACCTGAAAACGTTTGTAGCTTTGAGTTGAAATGTTTTGTCATGTGATTATAAGGAACTGATTTACACTTAATGAGGGGAATTTTAAAAATATATACCGTATTTTTTGCTCTATAAGACTCACTTTTTCCCTCCTAAAAAGTAAGGGGAAATGTGTGTGCGTCTTATGGAGCAAATGCAGGCTGCGCAGCTATCACAGAAGCCAGAACAGCAAGAGAGATTGCTGCTTTCACTGCGCAGCAATCCCTCTTGTTGTTCTGGCTTCTGAGATTCAGAATATTTTTTTTCTTGTTTTCCTCCTCCAAAATCTAGGTGCGTCTTGTGGTCTGGTGCATCTTATAGAATGAAAAATACGGTATATGGTTATAGAAATACTAAGTGGTTATAGAAATGCTAAGAATAAAGTATGGGAGGCAGAAAGAGGGGCGGGAGGAGGTCAATGCTCAGATAGAGCAATATTTGAGTTTATTGAATTATGTATGGAAATTGTAACTATGATAAAGTTGAAAATGCAATAAAAATTATTATAAAAAAGAAAGAAAGAAAGAGGGATTGGCAAATTCACGGAGGAGAATAAGTATCTATTGATAGTTACTAGCCGTGAAAGCTATGCTCTGCCTCCACTGTCAAAGGCAATAATACTTCTGAATTGCTGGAAACCGTAGGAGGGGAAAGTTGCTGTTGGGCTGTGGTCCTGCATACGGGTTTTCCACAGGAATCTGGTTGGCCACTGCGAAACAGAATGCTGGACTAGATGGGCAGCAGGACTCTTGTCCGGGGATGCCAACTTGAAAAAATATTCGGGGGGGGGAGGGCGCAGGTAAGCCCCACCCTGCATAATCAATCACAAGACATGGTGCACAAACACCATTTGAATGGTAATGCCCATCAACTGGGGGGGGGGTGGCTTCCTCAAATATTCTAGGGAGGGGGTTGAAGGGACCTTGGCTCCGAGGAGTTTGGTCCTATGCTCTTGTATCATCCTCTATCAGCTTTCCTTATCAAAACAACTACAGTGGTACCCTCGGGTTAAGAACTTAATTCGTTCTGGAGGTCCGTTCTTAACCTGAAACTGTGCTTAACCTGAGGTACCACTTTAGCTAATGGGGCCTCCCGCTGCCGCCGCACGATTTCTGTTCTCATCCTGAAGCAAAGTTCTTAACCTGAGGTACTATTTCTGGGTTAGCAGAGTCTGTAACCTGAAGCGTCTGTAACCTGAAGCGTCTGTAACCCAAGGTACTACTGTACTTCTTCCGCAATCCCTTATAGCCGAGTAAGATTGTCTTC
The DNA here is from genome assembly GCF_964252035.2 of Podarcis erhardii. Classification (NCBI taxonomy): domain Eukaryota; kingdom Metazoa; phylum Chordata; class Lepidosauria; order Squamata; family Lacertidae; genus Podarcis; species Podarcis erhardii. The sequence continues at coordinate 14,353,188 of NC_138511.1, forward strand.
CATAAACACAGTTTTAACAGTGAGTCTGTAAGCGACTGCGGAGGCCAATTCTGGATCCATACATCCACAGTGGGGACACAGGTTTCTGGGCAGGAGTTGGGTCACGGTGAGGGTTTGCTGAGTGTGCCTTCCTCTTAGTACGTTTCTCCCTTTCGTCCTGAGTTCGAGTGACTTCAAAGCCCATGACACCTTTGGTAAAGGCTGTTCTCCAACTGGAGCACTCGTGGGCCAGTGTTTCCCAGTTGTCGGTGCTTATACCTCGGGTTAAGTACTTAATTCGTTCAGGAGGTCCTTCTTAACCTGAAACTGTTTTTAACCTGAAGCACCACTTTAGCTAATGGGGCCTCCTGCTGCTGTCACGCCGCTGGAGCACGATTTCTGTTCTCATCCTGAAGCAAAGTTCTTAACCTGAGGTACTATTTCTGGGTTACCGGAGTCTGTTACCTGAAGCGTCTGTAACCTGAAGCATAGGTAACCCGAGGTACCACTGTACTACATTTTTTAGATTTCCTTTGATCACATGCACAATACTCTAACCATTAGGCGACAGTGCCTCTCCCTTCCTCTGCAAAGCATGGATCGAAATTGGCTTTTTGACGAAGGATGTAGGTAAGGCATCGATCACATTCAAGGCACCACGACGCCCCTTCATGAACAGCCATGGCTTCCCTCAAAGAATCATGGGAACTGCTGTTTGCTAAGGGTGCTGAGAGTTCATAGAATCGTAAGACTGTTGGAGTCATCTAGTCCAAACCCCTTGCAATGCAGGGATCTCAACATCCCATTTGAAACCAAACCAGACCCTGCTTAGCTTGGCAAATGGGCTAGCAGTTTTATTGCTGTGCCATTAGCAGATCCTTTATCCTGCCCCCATCCCAGAGATATAATTCCTGAAATTTCCTGAAGAACAAGGACAAAATCTGGATATACCAGCAGCTGGGAATCACATGTCTGGAGAGCGCTGCACTCATGCCCTGCTTGTGCGTTGTGGGTTCAAGCCCCGTGTTGGTCAAAAGATCCCATTCCAACTCTATAATTCTTTGATTCTAACCTCAGGCTTTTATATTCTTAAGGTAGGACCACTGGTCCCAGCAGTCGTTGTTGTTGTTGTTGTTTAGTCATTTAGTCGTGTCCGACTCTTCATGACCCCCTGGACAAGAGCACGCCAGGCACTCCTGTCTTCCCCTGCCTCCTGCAGTTTGGTCAAATTCATGCTGGTAGCTTCGACAACACTGTCCAACCATCTCGTCCTCTGTTGTCCCCTTCTCCTTGCACCCTCCATCTTTCCCAACATCAGGGTCTTTCCCAGGGAGTCTTCTCTTCTCATGAGGTGGCCAAAGTATTGGAGCCTCAGCTTCAGGATCTGTCCTTCCAGGGAGCACTCAGGGCTGATTTCCTTCAGAATGGAGAGGTTTGATCTTCTTGCAGTCCATGGGACTCTCAAGAGTCTCCTCCAGCACCAGAATTCAAAAGCATCGATTCTTCGGCGATCAGCCTTCTTGATGGTCCAGCTCTCACTTCCATACATCACTACTGGGAAAACCATAGCTTTAACTATACAGACCTTTGTTGGCAAGGTGATGTCTCTGCTTTTTAAGATGCTGTCTAGGTTTGTCATTGCTTTTCTCCCAGCTGTCAGCCACAACCAAATTGATGGAGACTCCATTTTTAGAGGCAGTTTACCCCCAAATGACAGTTTTGGTGGTGAATGGCTGCAGGTAAATGGTCTTAAAGCTCGGGTCCCAGTTGGCCACTGTGTGACCAAGACGCTGGACCCTTTCAGTCTGACCCAGCAGGGAAAGCCCCCCCCCCAATCTTGCATTACTAAATAAATGAACCCACAGCCACCTATGAGACTGCTCCAGACCAGCCATTAACCCTTGCTATTCATTACAAGCGTATCACTTAAGCATAAATATTCTCAGGATGTGTGTTATCTTACACATTACAAAAGGCAGAGTCATTTAATAGCGACGCTTTTTTAAAAAAAGGCGTGACTTTCTCCCCCCTTAAAAAAAACCCTTTAAGAAATGAAAATAACACCCAAATAGTTCTTTTCTCAGTCCAGCCTTGCCACACGCTGCCTGCCATGAGATTACTTGCTGCGGGGGGCGCGAGAGAGAACAAAGCAGTTGCGGAATGAGACCCTTGGTCCCATCTAGCTTAGTGGTGTCTGCACGGACTGGCAGCAGCTCTCCAGGGTGTTATTCGGCAGGTGCTGGGGGGGGGGGTTGAATCTGGGACATTCTGCATGCAGAGCGGGTGCTCCACCACTGAGCCACAGCCCTTCCCCTACTAAAGAGGGCTCCTAAATAGCACTTTTCTGTTTCTTTAAGCGCAACCTTATCTGGAAAAAATAATAGCAGGTGAAAACTCTGCAAGCCGCAGGCAGCTGGCAGACCTCAGCTGCCTTTTAAGCCGAGGCAGGGGAAACACTGATGACCCTCTCTAAATGATGCCGGATTTCACCTCTCATCACACACACTCCGCGCTCTAACCATTGCTCATGCTGGCTTGCTGGGAGTTGAAATCCAACTGCATCTGCGAGGACCAAAGATTCCCTCCCTCGTACGCGCGCACACCTCTTGGTTTAAAAGAGTGCAAAAACAAGGGGCGTTTTTTTATTTTAAAAAAAAAAAACACAAAAACACCCCAAATAACACCTGACCGGTCAACCCTGGATAGGCTTGTCCCCATTTCACAGGAGGCAAACTGAGGCAGATAACGGGAAAGGCGGGAGATAAGCTACCGGTAAGCGCCTGTGATGTGTGATTTGGAAACCACGTTCTCAGGCGAGGATGGCCGCAGCAGACCTAGGGGTTTTTTTTTATTTTAAAAAAGTTAATTGCATGTAGGCCCCTGGGGCGGAGTCCTGAGGTTGACCGCAGTCCCAACCCCGTAGTTGATTTTATTCTTTTCTTTCGCCCGTGCGCAGATCCCGCGCGCTTTGGGGAGGTCCCTGCGCCCTGCGCTTTCCTCGCCGGGCGGGCGGATGGGCAGCCTGCGCTCTGCCCAGCTCCCTTTTCTGAAGAAGTGGGGAGAGAGACCCGGAGTCGCCATGGGTGCTTGGAGTCGCCCTACGTGGCTGCTGTTCCTCCTCTTGGTTCTGCAGAGGGTCGCGGCGGCGCCTTCCCAGGTGAGGCATCCGCGCGGCTTTGGATCGGGCGCACGTGGTGACGCCGCGCTCCAGGCGGTGGCGGGGGGAATCAGTCAGGGGTGTAAGTTCCTTCTTTGGAGGTTTTTGAGCAGAGGCTAGATGGCCACGTGTCATGGGTGTTTTAGCTGAGATTCCTTCCTTCTCTGAGCAATGAGGACTGGGATCTTGAATCACTTTTTAGGGGAAGGACACGCAGCGGGTGTGGAACTCGCTGCTGCAGGAGGTAGTGACAAATGCATGGAGGGGGGGCTAGCGATGGCTCGTGGCTATGCTCGATGGCTATGTTCTCCTTCAGAGACAGTGATGATGATGATGATGATGATGATGATGATTTATTATTTATAGCCCACCCATCTGGCTGGGTCTCCCCAGCCACCCTGGGCAGCTTCCAACAAAGAATTAAAATACAGTGGTACCTCGGGTTAAGTACTTAATTCGTTCCGGAGGTCCGTTCTTAACCTGAAACTGTTCTTAACCTGAATCACCACTTTAGCTAATGGGGCTTCCTGCTGCCTGCTGTGTATGTAACCTGAAGCGTATGTAACCCGAAGTACCACTGTACAGTGGTCTGTTAAACATTAAAAGCTTCCCTAAACAGGACTGCCTTCAGATGTCTTCTAAAAGTCTGATGCTTCTGAAGACCAGTTGCTGGAATCCACAGTTGCTCTTGTGCTTGAATCCTGCTTTCCCTTCGGGGCATATGGCTGTGAGGACAGGATGCTGGACTAAGATGTGCCATTGGCCTGATCCTGACCCAGCGGGCTCGCCTCACGTTCTTTGCCCAGTTGGAGGAGACTCTTGAGAGTCCCATGGACTGCAAGAAGATCAAACCTCTCCATTCTGAAGGAAATCAGCCCTGAGTGCTCACTGGAAGGACAGGCTCCATCTCCAGTTAGGGCTTGAAATCTCTCCCCTGCCTGAGATCCTAGACAGCTGCTGCCAGTCTGTGTTGGCAGCAATGGGCTAGATGGCCAGTGGCCCAACTGACTCTAAAACCCACGCCCCTTCTCCTGACTTTATTCCAAGGGTATATCTTGCCCAGGTTTTGGGGGGAGGAGGGGGACCGAGAGATGGGTGTTCTCTAGACAATCCCTTGGCCGGCAGGCACCCAAAAATGTAAGAAAGACCCTCTTGGGTCAGATCAGGGGACTGCCGGTCCAGCGCTGGTGCCTCTGGGAAGCCAACAAAGTATCAGGGTGAGGAATGAGCCTGCAGCTGTTTGGCATGCAGAACGCCCCAGCTTTGATCCTTGGTGTCTCTAGGTAGGGTGGGAAGAGAGCGATGCTGGGAAAAACTCAAGAACTGCTGCTGGTGAGAGGGTGGATGTGAGATGCCTGTACCTCAGGTTAAGTACTTAATTCATTCCGGAGGTCCGTACTTAACCTAAAACTGTTCTTAACCTGAATTACCACTTTAGCTAATGGGGCTTCCTGCTGCCGCCGCGCCGCCGTGCATGATTTCTGTTCTCATCCTGAAGCAAAGTTCTTAACCTGAAGCACTATTTCTGAGTTAGTGGAGTCTGTAACCTGAAGCGTATGTAACCTGAAGCGTATGTAACCCAAGGTACCACTGTACTTTCAAAGTGCATTTCCTCCCCGCCCCCCGCCCTGAAGAATTCTGAGCACTGTAGTTTGGGAAGGTTTGCTGGGAGCTGTCACTTTTTGAAGAGTGGTGTGTGTGTGTGTGTGTGTGTGTGTGTGTGTGTGTGTGTGTGTGTTAAACTACAACGCCCAGAATCCTTTGAGGGAAAGATCATGCTTTGGATGTGCTTAAAAGCCACTGGAGATGGGCTTTCAATGCATTGCCATTCAGTGACCATCGGGATCTCTTCAAACTACAATTCTATGGATCTAGGATAGGAATGAGCGAGGCGGACCAGTGCTGTGGTTCCATCATCATCTTCATCATCATCACCATCATCATTGAAGGCAGCTTCCCATGTTGGGTATGGGGAACATTTGGCCCTCTGGATGCTGCTAAACTACAGCTCCCATCATCCCCCACTGCTGAGTGTGCTTGCTAGGCCTGATGGGAGTTGTGGTTTGGCAGCATCCAAATAGCCCAGTTTCCCCCACTGCAACGTAAAACAAATAAGGGCTGCTCTTATATTGTGGAACAACCTTATTAAATACAGAGGGTCCTTCTTGGGCAGGGGTCGCACTCTGAACATGCCCTTTTGTTTCCGAGCCTCATACAGTGGCACCTCAGGTTAAGTACTTAATTCGTTTCGGAGGTCCGTACTTAACCTGAAACTGTTCTTAACCTGAACTTTAGTTAATGGGGTTTCCTGATGCTGCTGCTGCACCGACAGAGCACGATTTCTGTTCTCATCCTGAAGCAAAGTTCTTAACCTGAAGCACTATTTCTGGATTAGCAGAGTCTGTAACCTGAAGCATATGTAACCCGAGGTACCACTGTAGTTCCGAATTCATTTATTTTGCTTAATCACCACCACCATCATCATTTATTTATACCCCGCCCATCTAGCTGGGTTTCCCCAGCCACTCTGGGCGGCTTCCAACAAAAGATTAAAAATACATTAAAACATCAGTCATTAAAAACTTCCCTAAAACAATGGCTACCTTCAGATGTCTTCTATATGTCAGATAGTTGTTTATCTCTTTGACATCTGATGGGAGGGCATTCCACTGGGCGGGCACCACTATGGAGAAGGCCCTCTGCCTGGTTCCCTGTAACTTCGCTTCTTGCAGTGAGGGAGCTGCCAGAAGGCCCTCAGCGCTGGACCTCAGTGTCCAGGCTGAACGATGGGCATGGCGACGCTCCTTCAGGTATACTGGACCGAGGCCGTTTAGGGCTTTCAAGGTCAGCACCAACACTTTGAATTGTGCTCGGAAACGTACTGGGAGCCAATGTAGGTCTTTCTGGACCGGTGTTATGTGGTCTCAGCAGCCACTCCCAGTCACTAGTCTAGCTGCCACATTCTGGATTAGTTGTAATTTCTGAGTCACCTTCAACGGTAGCTCCACGTAGAGCGCATTGCAGTAGTCCAAGCAGGAGATAACCAGAGCATGCACCACTCTGGCGAGACAGTCCGCGGGCAGGTAGGGTCTCAGCCTGCGTACCAGATGGAGCTGGTAGACAGCCGCCCTGGACACAGAACTGAGCTGCGCCTCCATGGACAGCTGTGAGTCCAAAATGACTCCCAGGCTAAACATATTCCCAAATTAAACATATTCAGCTCTTTTGACCAGTCGCTGAGCAAACCCTTGGTCAGGAGGGTTCGCACACAGCCCCGACATGCACACAGCTGAGTCATCATGTAAGGGGTGCAACACAAGATTAATCATGCTCAGTACATCTCTGTTAATCTAATCTAAGATATCCACTTAACAGCAGAATTGTGGTTTTTTAAAATATTCTGAGCTTTTCCAGCCTCAGTGTCTAAGCTGGAGTGGGTGGTGCAGATTTGTGGCTCTCCAAACATTGCTGACCATTGAGATGGCTGGCTGCTGGGAAGCAAGGCTCCCCGATGTCTGGTCTACAGGCTTCCTCAAAGTCGGCCCTCCAGATGTTTTTGGCCTACAACTCCCATGATCCCTAGCTAGCAGGACCAGTGGTCAGGGATGATGGGAACTGTAATCTCAAAACATCTGGAGGGCCAAGTTTGAGGAAGCCTGGTCTACAGGTTAGAAACCCTCGATCGAAGATATCTGGTCTGGCTTGTTAAAGGCGCAAGAGCCCTAGCGGGAGAGAGAACATGGCAACCCCTCCAACCATGACTGTACAACGGTCCTTCGGGTTAAGTACTTAATTCGTTCCGGAGGTCCATTCTTAACGTGAAACTGTTCTTAACCTGAAACACCACTTTAGCTAATGGGGCCTCCCGCTGCTGCTGCGCCTCCGGTGTGTGATTTCTGTTCTCATCCTGAGGTAAAGTTCTTAACCCGAGGTAATATTTCTGGGTTAGCAGAGTCTGTAACCTGAAGCATATGTAACCTGAAGAGTATGTAACCTGAGGTACCACTGTACTTGAAGCACTTGCAGAGGTGTGAAATGTTAAGCTAGGCGAGAGTGCCCTGGAGCGTGTGCCGAGTGCCGCTTATAATAATAATAATAATTTATTATTTGTACCCCGCCCATCTGGCTGGGTTTTCCCAGCCACTCTGGGCGGCTTCCATAAAAACCAGAAATACACTAAAATATCACAGATTAAAAACTTCCCTGAACAGGGCTGCCTTAAGATGTCTTCTGAATGTCAGGTAGTTATTTATCGCTTTGACATCTGATGGGAGGGCGTTCCACAAGGCGGGTGCCACTACCGAGAAGGCCCTCTGCCTGGTTCCCTGTAGCTTTGCTTCTCGTAATGAGGGAACCGCCAGAAGGCCCTCGGCGCTGGACCTCAGCGTCCGGGCAGAACGATGGGGGTGGAGACGCTCCTTCAGGTATACTGGGCCGAGGCCGTTTAGGGCTTTAAAGGTCAACACCAGCACTTTGAATTGTGCTCGGAAACGTACTGGGAGCCAATGTAGGTCTTTCAAGACCGGTGTTATGTGGTCTCGGCGGCTGCCCCCAGTCACCAGTCTAGCTGCCGCATTCTGGATTAGTTGTAGTTTCCGAGTCACCTTCAAAGGTAGCCCCACATAGAGCGCATTGCAGTAGTCCAAGCGGGAGATAACTAGAGCATGCACCACTCTGGCGAGACAGTCCGAGGGCAGGTAGGGTCTCAGCCTGCGTACCAGGTGGAGTTGGTAGACAGCTGCCCTGGATACAGAATTGACCTGCGCCTCCATGGACAGCTGTGAGTCCAAAATGACTCCCAGGCTGCGCACCTGGTCCTTCAGGGGCACAGTTACCCCATTCAGGACCAGGGAGTCCTCCACACCAGCCCGCCCCCTGTCCCCCAAAAACAGTACTTCTGTCTTGTCAGGATTCAACCTCAATCCATTAGCCGCCATCCATCCTCCAACTGCCTCCAGGCACTCACACAGGACCTTCACCGCCTTCACTGGTTCTGATTTGAAAGAGAGCAACTGCTCATCTAGGGTTAAAGGTAAAGGGACCCCTGACCATTAGGTCCAGTCGTGACCAACTCTGGGGTTGCGGCGCTCATCTCGCTTTATTGGCCGAAGTCCGGGTCATGTGGCCAGCATGACTAAGCTGCTTCTGGCGAACCAGAGCAGCGCATGGAAATGCCGTTTACCTTCCCATCGGAGCGGTACCTATTTATCTACTTGCACTTGACGTGCTTTCGAACTGCTAGGTTGGCAGGAGCAAGGACTGAGCAACGGAAGCTCACCCCATCACAGGGATTCAAACCGCCGACCTTCTGATCGGCAAGTCCTAGGCTCTGTGGTTTAACCCACAGCGCCACCCGCGTCCCACATCTAGGTTTAGGTCTGGGTATTGCACAGAAATAGCAGGCAGCTCCTTTTGCTGCCATGCTGTGGTGCTTCTTCAAAAGATAAAGTAAGATTCTAGTCCTCATGGCTGTGAATATAGGGCTGATTTAAAAGCAACAGAGGAAGCTGCCTGATAATGAGTCCATCCAACTCAGTATCGTCTACTCTGACTGGCAGCAGTGCTCCTGGGTTTCAGGGGGGAGGCATTCCCAGGCTTACCCGGACATGCCGTTGGGAATCGAACCGTCTGCATGCAGGAAAACTTCCAGGCCTGATTCCTCAAGCCCAGATGTGCAGTACATCAAGGAGAGGAAAGGCATAAAGGATCCCTCTCTGTGGAGGTCTCCGTTACAGGGGTGACTACCTGTTTTCAGATCAAAGGCTGTAGTCCTTTGTGGACAAATCTTGCGCGGGCGGGGGGGGGGGCGGTTGGACTAGATGATGCTTGGTGTACCTTCCAGCTCTACAATTCTATGAATCTATGAGCAATGACAAACGTAGACAGCATCTTAAAAAGCAGAGACATCACCTTGCCAACAAAGGTCCGTATAGTTAAAGCCATGGTTTTCCCAGTAGTGATGTATGGAAGTGAGAGCTGGACCATCAAGAAGGCTGATCGCCGAAGAATCGATGCTTTTGAATTCTGGTGCTGGAGGAGACTCTTGAGAGTCCCATGGACTGCAAGAAGATCAAACCTCTCCATTCTGAAGGAAATCAGCCCTGAGTGCTCACTGGAAGGACAGATCCTGAAGCTGAGGCTCCAATACTTTGGCCACCTCATGAGAAGAGAAGACTCCCTGGAAAAGACCCTGATGTTGGGAAAGATGGAGGGCACAAGGAGAAGGGGACAACAGAGGACAAGATGGTTGGACAGTGTTCTCGAAGCTACCAGCATGAGTTTGACCAAACTGCGGGAGGCAGTGGAAAACAGAGGTGCCTGGCGTGCTCTGGTCCATGGGGTCACGAAGAGTCGGACACGACTAAACAACTAAACAACAACAATGAGCTGTTTGCCACCAGTAGGCGGGGCCACGGCCAAGGTGGAGCAACACCTTTTTACAAAGAACCACACACAAAAGTCAGGCACACCTGTCCACACGCCATCCAAACCGAGAGGAGAACCGCCATGTGGCATAGGGGTTAGAGCATGGGTAGGCAACCTAAGGCCCGGGGGCCAGATCCGGCCCAATTGCCTTCTAAATCCAGGAATCAGCGTGTTTTTACATGAGTAGAATGTGACCTTTTATTTAAAAGGCATCTCTGGGTTATTTGTGGGGCCTGGCTGGTGTTTTTACATGAGTAAAATGTGTCCTTTTATTTAAAATGCATCTTTGGGTTATTTGTGGGGCATAGGAATTCATTCAAATAATAATCCGGCCCCCCACATGGTCTGAGAGACAGTGGACCGGCCCCCTGCTGAAAAAGCTTGCTGATGTAGGGGGTTTTCAACTATCATCTTTTGCTGACTCCTGGGTTAGAGTGCCAGGCTAGGACCTGTGAGGGACGTGGGTTCGAATCCCCACAAAGCCATGAAGCTTACTGGGGTGACCTTTAGGGGCGTACCTCACAGGGTTGTGGTTGAGAGTAAATGATGACAGGGAGAAAGAAACACCGACTCCGCCTTGAGCTCCTTTGGAAAAAAATGGGGGTGTGCAATGAATAAGTAAATAAATAAGGCAGGACATAAATGTTGTCGTTACAGTTCAAGGATTTATTCCGGCAGATGCTTTCCTGCTGAACCCTCCAAGTAAACTTTGGGCAAGCAAGAGGCATGATCACAGTTCAAGGACATGGGAGAGCATTCATAGAGGGTGTGGAGAAAGCCCGGGGGGGGGGGAATGGCCTGGGCAATGGGAGTTCCAAGGCCCACATAGAAAACTGGGGCGGGGGGAGAGACCTTTGAGCCTGAGGTTCCCCGCCTTTTCGTACTGCACACCCCTGGGCTATTCGAACATGGCTTAATTTTTTTAAATTCCATTTCTATCCCTCCAAATTGCTCAAGGTGGGGTATGCTCCCCCCCCCACGTGCTCCTCACTTAATCCCAACACAACAACCCTGCAAAGTAGGCTAAGCTGAGAGAGGCAGTGCCTGGCCCTGTTGTAAACAAAAATTGCCCTTTTCCCTTGTGGGGTATCCAAGAGCCCATATAGAGTCCTTACATAGGTTTCCTATTGGTAGGAGAGAATAACAGAGGCCAACCAGAGAATATTGAGAAGCAAAGCAGCTAGTAAGCCTGATCTTTATTGATCTGTTGCAACAGGGTGCTCCCCTCACATGCAGGAAAGGAGGAGGACCCAGAAAAATGGCATGCAAGGCCTTATAAAGACTTTTGAAATTGCCACCCTGTAGATCAAGACCACCCCCAGAAACATCATACATACATCACAGAAGGGGTGTAACCTAAAACCACCCCTCAGATACATCATACCTACATCACAAAAAAGGCGGTCTTAAAACAGAAATTTCAATATTGTTTTTCTCCTGTCATTGTTTTTCTCCTGTCTGGCAGGTTACTTGATTGGATTGCCTGGGGAGCCTGGCCAGTCTTTTGTAATGATAAATACTTACCATAGTTCCTGGGCTAGGTCACAGGCTCACACCCTATTCAAACACAGACATACCCTTAAGACAGGATTTGTGAAGGAAAAGACAATGGGGAGGCTTTTCCATTTTCCTTTGACCTTGCAGAGAAAACATTTGGTCAGTTTGGGACAGTTTGGGAATCAAAATGGTCCCAGGTCTAGTCTTCCTGTGCTGATCTATGTACGTGCTTGGTTGGTACACTTATGAACATTTAACATATATCTAAGACCTCAAAATTCCTATCACAGCCCCAAGGTCACCCTAATGAGCTTCATGGCTGAATGGCAGATTTGAACCTGGGTCTCTCCCACGACCTAGCACGCTTGCACCCTAACCACTACACCGCACTGCCTCTTGCGGTTTTGCTGCGGACGGAGCTGCGAGCGAGCGCTTTAATGTGGCTGGGAACGGGCTGGTGTCTGTCCGCCTCCTGGCATGTGTGCATAACAGCAAAACCTCGCGCGTGCAGCTGTTGCTGTGGATCTTGTGCAACCCAGCAGCTCTTTCTCCTGGGGGCAGGAAACCTGCCATCTTTGGCTCCCTTACTGGCTAAGCCAGCCCGAAAATGACTCATTCACTAATATTTTTCTGAGGCCACTGAAACCAGAAGGCTGATTCAGAAAATTTCAGTTTGCAAGAGATGAGTGGTGAGACCAGGAAACCGGCAGGGTGACAACAGCTCCTGTCCTCATTTGGGAATTGACTTGGCCGGCAGGCAGAAAACTGCACCCCTCACTTTTCTGAATCGGCTTTCCCCAGTCCCCACCCCAAGTACGCTCTTTGCAAAAACCACCTGACCACATCTGAGAAATTTGCAATAATCCTCCAGCTACCTTTGACACAGCAGTTTAGAGCTGAGAAAGGGCTGCAGTTCAAATGGGAGAGCATCTACACCATGGGTAGGCAAACTAAGGCCCGAGGGCCGGATCCGGCCCAATCGCCTTCTAAATCCGGCCCGTGCACGGTCTGGGAATCAGCGTGTTTTTACATGAGTCAAATGTGTCCTTTTATTTAAAATGCATCTCTGAGTTATTTGTGGGGCCTGCCTGATATTTTTACTTGGGGATAATGTGTGCTTTTATTTAAAATGCATCTTTGAGTTATTTGTGGGGCATAGGAATTCGTTCATTTTTTTTTTTCAAAATATAGACTGGCCCCCACAAGGTCTGAGGGACAGTGGACCGGCCCCCTGCTGAAAAAGTTTGCTGACCCCTGATCTACATTGTGTGCAGAAGGTTCCAATGGCAGCATCACTAGATAAGGCTGGGAACAACACTCCTGCCAGCCAGTGTAGGCCAATGACCTGACTCAGAATAAGGCAGCTTCCTGCATTCCAATTGTAAAGATAAAGGTAAAGGGACCCCTGACCATTAGGTCCAGTCGTGACCGACTCTGGGGTTGCGGCGCTCATCTCGCTTTATTGGCCGAGGGAGCCGGCGTACAGCTTCCGGGTCATGTGGCCAGCATGACTAAGCCACTTCTGGCAAACCAGAGCAGCGCACGGAAATGCCGTTTACCTTCCCGCCGGAGTGGTACCTATTTATCTACTTGCACTTTGACGTGCTTCCGAACTGCTAGATTGGCAGGAGCAGGGACCGAGCAACGGGAGCTCACCCCGTCGCGGGGATTCAAACTGCGACCTTCTGATTGGCAAGTCCTAGGCTCTGTGGTTTAACCCACAGCGCCACCCACGTCCCTCCGCATTCCGGTTGTACCAGCCCTTTATTTGCAACCATGAGGACTAGAATCTAGTCCTTTTGAGGAAGTGCCGGAGCGCGGTGGCAGAGCACCTGCCTTGCACGCAGATGGCTCCAGGTTCAGCCTAACCCTGCCTGCAACCCTGGAGCGCTAGAGGTTGGATAGTTCAGCTGGCTGGAGTGTGGTGGTCACAATGTCAAGGTTGCAGGCAACAGCCAGCAAGTTGAGACCCCGGTCGATTCAGCCCCGTTCCTCTCTGACCGCAGCACCCTGCTTAACCACTTACGGTGACTCCAGAGAGCATTAGGGAATCCAGCTCTTTCGGGAGGAGACTGGACTGGATTGGGTCCATGAGTGGAATGGGATGCAGAGGTGAGCCCTCCCCACCCCGTCCCCTTGTTATTGAATAGCACTTTCTGGGACAACTAAAAAAAAAAGCACACACAGCTCCAAGCTTATGATAACAGACGCATGCTTCGTTTTGGTCCACTGGCTAAACCTGCAAATCCTTCCCATCGATGCCCAGAACAGGGACTTGTACAGAGTTGCGACAGGCAACTCCCTCTTTAGTGAGAGCTGCCTGTTGCAACTCTCCATGAGTCCCCGTTCTTAGCATCAAACACTTAAGGATGGATATCCTGTGTGTTCGGAATTACTGGATGGTCTGGTGTTTAGCCAGAATCCTCTTCCCAGCTGCTTCCTCCCACTGATCAATCTGGGAACAGTAATGGATCTTCCAAGTTCTCTTGCTTGGCTCACATATCTCTAATGAAAAAGGCAAGGAGTAAATCTTACTGGGGTCTATAAAGCTTGCAAAAGAACAGCTATATAGTCCTGCATTGCAGGGGCTCAGACTAGAAGATCGTCAGGGTCCCTTCCAAAAAAAATGAGAGGCACAAATACAAGATGGGTGACACCTGGCTTGAGAGCAGTACATGTGAAAAGGATCTAGGAGTCTTGGTTGACCACAAACTTGACATGAGCCAACAGTGTGACGCGGCAGCTAAAAAAGCCAATGCAATTCTGGGCTGCATCAATAGGAGTATAGCATCTAGATCAAGGGAAGTAATAGTGCCACTGTATTCTGCTCTGGTCTGACCTCACCTGGAGTACTGTGACCAGTTCTGGGCACCACAGTTCAAGAAGGACACTGACAAACTGGAACGTGTCCAGAGGAGGGCAACCAAAATGGTCAAAGGCCTGGAAACGATGCCTTATGAGGAACGGCTAAGGGAGCTGGGCATGTTTAGCCTGGAGAAGAGGAGGTTAAGGGGTGATATGATAGCCATGTTCAAATATATAAAAGGATGTCACATAGAGGAAGGAGAAAGGTTGTTTTCTGCTGCTCCAGAGAAGCGGACACGGAGCAATGGTTCCAAACTACAAGAAAGAAGATTCCACCTAAACATTAGGAAGAGCTTCCTGACAGTAAGAGCTGTTCGACAGTGGAATTTGCTGCCAAGGAGTGTGGTGGAGTCTCCTTCTTTGGAGGTCTTTAAGCAGAGGCTTGACAACCATATGTCAGGAGTGCTCTGATGGTGTTTCCTGCTTGGCAGGGGGTTGGACTCGATGGCCCTTGTGGTCTCTTCCAACTCTACGATTCTACGATTCTATATTTTGTACATTCAAACAGTCTGCATCTGATTCTAGGCAGTGGTTTCCCCAAAATGGCCCAGATGGAAACCCCTCGGACTTCCCACCTCTGCCTTAACAGGAAACATCAAGGAACAAGTGGGTGGGTTTTGCTCAAATTTTTTTTGGGCCACCAGCCGATGCACAGGCACGGCTATTAATAGAGCTAATAACCAGCTGTGTGTTCAAATGCAGATCATGCCTAATTAATGAAAACATTTGTTGACTGTAAACACCAGGTCAAAACTGAACCGAGGTAGCCTCATTTGTAGCTTTTGAAATGAGGAGGTAAAAAGAGCGCAGAAAAGTCCTGCAGAGCCACAGCAGACGGGAAAACCCGTGGCATGGCGAGAGGCCACGAGCTTGGCATGCGGAAGATTTCCCGGTTTGATCCCTGGCATCTTTGCCGAAGGACCAAGAGCCCAAATCTGGCCTGCCACCAACCGCCCCACTGCACATTTCCCCTGGAGATTTTACAAGCCTTGATGTGTGCAGAGATGGATGGAGGAGGGAAAACTGGCGACTGGGAGTGGCCGCCGAGACCACATAACACTGGTCCTGAAAGACCTACATTGGCTCCCAGTACGTTTCCGAGCACAATTCAAAGTGTTGGTGCTGACCTGGAAAGCCCTAAACGCCCTTGGCCCAGTATACCTGAAAGAGCGTCTCCACCCCCATCGCCCAGCACGGACACTGAGGTCCACCTCCCAGGGCCTTCTGGCGGTTTCCTCACTGCAAGAAGTGAGGTTACAGGGAAGCAGGCAGAGGGCCTTCTTGGTGGTGGCGCCCGCCCTGTGATAAACCCTCCCGTCAGATGTCAAGGAAATAAACAACTACCTGACTTTTAGAAGCCATCCGATGACAATCCTGTTTAGGGAAGTTTTTAATGTTTGATGTTTTATTGTGCTTTTAATATTCTGTTGGGAGCCGCCCAGAATGGCTGGGGAAACCCAGCCAGATGGGTGGGGTATAAGTAATAAATTACAGTGGTACCTCAGGTTACAGACGCTTCAGGTTACAGACTCCGCTAACCCAGAAATAGTACCTCGGGTTAAGAACTTTGCTTCAGGATGAGAACAGAAATTGTGCTCCGGTGGCGCGGCGGCAGCAGGAGGCCCCATTAGCTAAAGTGGTACCTCAGGTTATGAACAGTTTCAGGTTAAGAACAGACCTCCGGAATGAATTAAGTACTTAACCTGAGGTACCACGGTATTATTATAAAATGATGAATGTCTTGTCACACCCACTGTTTTCATGTGGCCCCTGGGAGGCTTTCTTGGAGGGAACATGGCCCTGGGGCAGAAGAGGGTTTCTCTCAGACATCAAAGCCATGCAGAAAACACCACCAGATGGCAGGAAGAGTTGTCGGATTTGACAACCAAATCTCCGCAGGATGGACCAGCAGCCTGACCTGGAATACCAGTTGTTGGTCGTTGCAAAGGGGAAGGGAGCAGCGGTCCTCAAGTCCTGCTTGCTGTTTTCCCACAGAGAACATAAGTGCATAAGTAGAGCCTGCTGGATCAGGACCCACCTAGTCCAGCTTCCTGTTTTCCTAGTGGAAAACCCACAAGCAGGAACTGAGCACAAGAGCAATTCTCCTTTTCTGTGGTCTCCAGCAACTGGTCTTCAGAAGCATTGCTGGCTCCTGTGATAGGAATTTTGAGGTCTTAGATATATGTTAAATGTTCATAAATGTACCAACCAAGCACATACATAGATCAGCACAGGAAGACTGACCTGAAACCATTTTTGATTCCCAAACTGACCTCAATTATTTCTCTGCATGGTCAAAGTGGGAAACCTCCCCATTGTCTCTTTCCTCACAAATCCTGTCTTAAGAGCACATTTAAGATATGAATAGGGTGTGAGCCTGTGACCTGGCCCAGGAACTAAGTATTTATCATTACAAAAGACTGGCCAGGCTCCCCAGGCAATCCAATCAAGTGACCATTAAACAGGTAACCTGGCAGACAGGAGGTAAACAAAGCACTCAGATTTCTGCTGTAGACCGCCCTTTCTGTGATGTTGGTATGATGTTTCTGGGGGTGGTCTTGATCTACAGGGTAGCAATTTCAAAAGTCTATATAAGGGCTTGCACCACCATAGTTCTGGGTCCCTCTTCCCTCCTGTGTGTGGTGAGTGAGGACCCTATTGCAACAGATCAATAAAGATTAGGCTTACTAGCTTCTCAATATTCTCTGGTTGGCCTCTGTTATTTTCTCCTACCAATAGGGAACCTACATAAGGTCTCTATATGGGCTCTTGGATACCCCATAAGGAAAAAAAGGGCAGATTTTTGTTTATAACATTCCTGTTTGTGGAGGCAGAGCAGAAACATCCTAGATCCCTCAATAGCCCTCGCCTCCTCCATGAATTTGGCTAATCCCATGTTTTTGAATTATGGTGCTGGAGGAGATTCTTGAGAGTCCCATGGACTGCAAGAAGATCAAACTTCTCCATTCTGAAGGAAATCAGCCCTGAGTGCTCCCTGGAAGGACAGATCCTGAAGCTGAGGCTCCAAGACTTTGGCCACCTCATGAGAAGAGAAGCCTCCCTGGAAAAGACCCTGATGTTCAGAAAGATGGAGGGCACAAGGAGAAGGGGACGAAAGAGGACGAGACGGTTGGACAATGTTCTCGAAGCTACCAGCATGAGCTTGACCAAACTGCGGGAGGCCGTGGAAGACAGGAGTGCCTGGCGTGCTCTGGTCCATGGGGTCACGAAGAGTCGGACATGACTAAACGACTAAACAACAACAACAATTTAAAACAGTCCACATTGGTGGCAGGGATCTCCTGCCTATCATACCACCTCTTTCTTGCCCTTTCTCTAAAACAGGGTTCCCAAACTCAGGTCGCCGCCTGTTTTTGGACTACAATTCCCATCACCCCTGACCACCGGTCCTGTTAGCTAGGGATGATGGGAGTTGTAGTCCAAAAACAGCTGGAGACCCAAGCTGGGGAAACAAACTGCTCTGAACTGAAAAGGCCCGAGCCCTGCAAGTTTTCTTCATAGGGGAATTGATCCATCCTTCCTCGATAACTTTGATCCTTTTCCACCTCAGCAATATCCCTTTTGAGGCGAGGCAGCCAGGCAATCTAGTTGGCACGTTTGCTTGACTTGAAGGGCTGTTGTCAGTCCATACCTGTCAACCGTCCCTTATTTGGCGGGAAAGTCCCTTATCCCAGCGCCGTGTCCCGCTGCTGTCCCTTATTGATGATGTCCCTTAAATTTCCCGGGTTTCAAAGGAAGCAGCTCCTCTCCCTCCCTCTCTGCCGGTCAGGGAGGAGAGAGGCTCCAACTGTGTTGCTTGGCTGCGTTGCTCACCCAATAAAGAGCCTAAGAATGACTGCGGGGTGGAGCTTGCATGCCTTGTGCCGATCAAATCAGCCGCGTTGCCTGGGGACTCGCCTTTGCTCAGCGCTTCCCAGCGGAGAGGTGACAGTGGTTTTCCTTGCTGAATCCCCTTTGCCGGGTTGCTGCGCTGTGGGAACCACCATTTGAGGCTTTGTTTGGCTGCTGGTTGACTAAAATCCCTTATTTTGGCTGCTGATCCCTTATTTTCGAGGCTGCTGATCCCTTATTTTCAAATCTGTAAGTTGACAGCTATGCGTCAGTCTGATCTGACAGCCAGACTCTCCTTTGGTTCTGAGGAACAGCAGAGAAGCAGATAAACTTGCCCAAGTCTTCAAGACGCACACATATGTCTACAATTGTGTCATAATTTTACAATCTCTGTCAAACTGACCTCAAATTTTTTTTTTTGAGGGATTGAAATGTCACGTCTGTTGCTACCAACCCCTTTCATCTCTTGATAGTATGTCTTGTTTCGACTCAAGTCTGAACTTTTCCAGTCATCCAGAAAAATCAAACTCAGCGTCTTTAATTCAGAGACGAATCTAGAGAAACGTCCTACCTTTTCTCTTACGGGTGAGCCAGAATCGGGGCTCTCTGAGGGCCTCAGAAGGAGACGAGACGTCTCAGAAATAAATGCTTCGCGGAATGTTACGGTTTGAAGAATCGGCGAGCAGGATTTGAATTATGAGCAGCAGAAAGAATGAGAGACTATTGTGTTGTTATGATGTAAAATGAGGGGAGAAGACAGGATGCAGCAAAGAGGCGATAAGAAAAGCATCCTGAAAAATGGGGTGGGAAGTCAATAATATAAAAGGAATTTTTTAAAATATGTATTGGAATTGTATGTGGAATTTCTTGAAGTTTAACAAAATAATTTTGGACTAAAAAAGAAATAGATGCTTCACGGTGGCTGAAATCCTATGCTTGCTTCCCTGAGAGTAAAAGCTGCACGAGTTTGTGACTAAGGCTTTGTATGCCTTTCTGTTTACGCCGGTTCCAGAATGTTCCCTTCGTTCCCTGCAAGAAATGTTTGCATGGTCTGAGGCTTTACAGTTTAGAGAAAAGGCGAGTGACATGATAGAATGGGAGACCTTTGGCCCGCAAGATGTTGCTGAACTGCAAATCCCATCAGCGCTAGCAAACAGAGCTGATGGTCAGGAATGAGCACTGATGGTCAGGAATGAGCACAAGATGCTGGACTAGAGGGGTCACTGCCTGGCCTGATCCAGCAACCAGGCTTTTCTTAGGGGCTAATGAATTTGTCTAACCCTTTCTAAAGCACGTGGGTTTTGCCAGATCTTGTGGCAGGGAGTTCCATCAGCTGTTTTGGCCCCCCACCATTCTTTTTAAGGCCTCAAATGGAATCAAAATAGAAACCACAACAAAAGCACCAGTCATCTCCCCCTCCTGAAACCGCGCCTGAAACTATTTCCCCTTTCTTTTGAGAAACAACACTCAAGTCCTGGTCATTATGTGGAGAGTTCCACCATATTTGAATGTCTTGCGCATTATTTCGGATGTATTTAGAAACACAGACTCCGCCCTGCTCAACGCAGGAGAAACATGCAGCCTCTCAGCTTTTAATTATGGCTTTTGTCTTTCTGCCTTTCTAGGGATCAGGTCACTTGCCTTGCTTGGGACTGGTCATCGGGTCCAACAAAGAACCCCTACGGTGCTGCTACCAATGCCCCTCAGGTCAGTACCTCTGGAATCATAGACATTAAGGGGATCTGCAAAGGGCACATTTCAGTCTGGCAAAATCTATTGGGGCAGGAAGCAGGATCAATGAGAGGGTGTGGCTTGGATAGAAGAGGGTGTGGCCTGCAGAGAGTTCTGAGGGCCAGGGAGAAAATCCTGGAGGGCCATGTATGTCTCTCTGGCTCGAGGTCCTTAACCCTTTGCTTACTGGCTTTCTATCCCCCTCCCAGCACCTGTTCCCAGGTGAGCTCATAACACTGTAAAAGTGCAACATTGGAAATGAGTTTAAATATCATCATTCCTCCTTATTTATTCTCTCAGATTTATTTCATAAAACTTACATACCGCTTGGTTGTAGAGAACCTCAAGGTGGTTGACAAGAAGAATAAAGCAGTAAGATGAGTAGCAGAAGCAATTAGATCGCTGGGAGGGCGGAATTAAAACCAACAACGAATTAGCCCCTAAGAATTAATTAATTCATTCATTCGTTAGCCCCTAAGAATTAAAAACACGCGTTCTAAACATCCGGGCACGCTCGTCTGAACAAGGATGTTTTTAGCAGGTGCCAAGAAAAGCACAGCGAAGAAGGCTGCCTGATTTCAAGTGGCAGGGAGTTCCAAAGTGTGGCTTCTGCCACACTAAAAATGAAGTTCTTGCAAATGTGGAAGGAACTGCTATGCAGCAGTTGTAACAGGGCCAGATCCGCGGATCGAAGTGGTCGGGTGCACAGATGTGGGCAAGGAGATTTTGCTGTGCTTTAGTTATTGAACTCTCAGAAACCGACGTGAGCAGTCTTAGTTGTGGTTTCTTCATAAAAACCAGAGAGATGTGGTCTGTCACGCCAGAAGGGGGAGCTTCCCTCCCTCCGGAAATATGGTGCTTTTGGGGGGCTGCCTGAGGTGAGCTGGCTGAGTCACCAAAGTTTGCAAACTCTGCGGCCCTGGAAGCCAAGCCCCAAAACTCCCCTCGAGGAACTTAAGAGAACTCTGTGGGTGGGGGGTGTTTTTACTGTCTTTCTAGAGGAAATTTCTGACATTTTCTCCTTCTGACGGTTCTTTTTTCTCTTGGGTTTGAACGGCGCGCCGTCAGGGGCTGGCGTTAAATAGAAGGGTGTTCCCCTTCCAGTCCTGGGTGCTGAAATAGAGATGTATAATCCAGTCAGGACCCCTTTTAAGGCTTTGTTTTTCCTGCAGTCGGTTAGTTTCAGCCTGGGCTGTACCACTGCAAGCAGCAGGTACAGGCTTTGCAGGACCTAACACTCCCCCTATAAGGTGGGGAAGGAGATTCCTGAGTCGTGTCGGGAATAATAATAATAATAATAATAATAATAATAATAATAATAATTTATCATTTATACCCCGCCCATCTGGCTGAGTTTCCCCAGCCACTCTGGGTGGCTTCCAATCGAGTGTTAAAAACAATACGGCATTAAATATTAAAAACTTCCCTAAACAGGGCTGCCTTCAGATGTCTTTTAAAGATAAGATAGCTGCTTATTTCCTTCACATCTGAAGGGAGGGCGTTCCACAGGGCAGGTGCCACTACCGAGAAGGCCCTCTGTCTGGTTCCCTGTAACCTCACAATGAGGGAACTGCCAGAAGGCCCTCAGAGCTGGACCTCAGTGTCCGGGCTGAACGATGGGGATGGAGACGCTCCTTCAGGTATACAGGACCGAGGCCGTTTAGGGCTTTAAAGGTCAGCACCAACACTTTGAATTGTGCTTGGAAACGTACTGGGAGCCAATGCAGATCTCTCAGGACTGGTGTTATGTGGTCCCGGCAGCCACTCCCAGTCACCAGTCTAGCTGCCGCGTTCTGGATTAATTGCAGTTTCCGGGTCACCTTCAAAGGTAGCCCCACGTAGAGCACATTACAGTAGTCCCAGCGGGAGATAACTAGAGCATGTCCCACTCTGGCAAGACAGTCCGCGGGCAGGTAGGGTCTCAGCCTGCGTATCAGATGGAGCTGGTAGACAGCCGCCCTGGACACAGAATTAACCTGGGCCTCCATGGACAGCTGTGAGTCCAAAATGACTCCCAGGCTGCGCACCTTGTCCTTCAGGGGCACAGTTACCCCATTCAGGACCAGGGAGTCTCCCACACCCGCCCGCCCCTGTCCCCCCAAAACAGTACTTTTGTATTGTCAGGATTCAGCCTCAATTTGTTGGCCGCCATCCATCCTCCAGCCGCCTCCAGGCACTCACACAGGACCTTCACTGCCTTCACTGGTTCTGATTTAAAAGAGAGGTAGAGCTGGGTGTCATTAACTCTTAAAGGAGCCCCCCCCCCCCCGGATTAATAAAGTTCAGGATCCTGCATCTTGCAGGAACTACAGTTTTGAAACTTGCTGCATGGGAAGCAAACTTTTAATTAAAAACCTCTCCTTTTACAGTGGCACCTCAGGTTACAAACACCTCGAGTCACTATGACTTCGGGTTACAGACTCCACTAATGCGGAAGTAGTACCTCGGGTTAAGAACTTTACCTCAGGATGAGAACAGAAATCGCGCGCCGGCAGCGGGAGGCCCCATTAGCTAAAGTGGTACCTCAGGTTAAGAATGGTTTCAGGTTGAGAACGGACCTCCAGAACGAATTAAGTTCGTAACCAGAGATACCACTGTATTCTGATCAAAAATGTGTGGCAGCAGAGTTGTGTTTACCAGGGGATTTAACAGGCAGCTGGCCTGTCTTACCACAACATCATCCTCACAAGAAAATAAACCAAATTTTAAATGGGCATAAAAGCCACGCTTGGCAAAAACTAAAGAGTCCTCTCCAACCCTATGATCTTACGACAGTGGGATCTGCAAGGCCCTGGGACTGGGTTCAGAGCGGCCTCCTCTCCATTTTAATTTTATTTATTTATTTATTTATTATAATAGATATTTATTAAATTTTCCAGTTTAGTACAAAAAACAAAAATACAAAAATACAAAAATACACAATCAAAAAAAGAAAAAACAAATCCAAACAAAACAGATATAGTTTCCACAACTTATTTCTGTTACCTTGTTTCTCAAACCTCCTCTCACCTCCCCCTTTTGTATTCCAGTTCGAATCTTAATTCAGCAAATCCTTATTATAACTTATTTTAGCTTATTACTCCACTTTTACTTTACAGCTGGTAACCACTTAATTTCTGTCCAACAACATTCTAACATTCATTAATTTTGCAATATTTCTGCAAATAATCTTTAAATTTCCTCCAAACTTCTTCCGCCAACTCTTTTCCCTTGTCTCGGATTCTGCCGGTCATTTCTGCCAGTCCCATATAGTCAATCATCTTCATCTGCCATTCTTCCAGAGTGGGTAGATCTTGCGTCTTCCAATGTTTCGCAATCACATTTTAATTTTATTTTTAGGATACACCCAGACTGTGACTTGCCCTGCGAATCTCACGGACTGCAAAAAGAACCTGTGCCGAGCCGACCACTACCTGAACGACGCGCACGTCACGCCCCGTTGCGAGGCTTGTAAGCAGTGCCTGCCAGGTATTTGCCCCCTGGCACCCGTTGCCCTTTGCAGCACACTACCTTTTCGACTGGCGCCTGGGCTCGCCTCTTCCTGCACCAGCCCAGTTCCTCAAGTGTCAGAGTCCGTGGTAAAGACTTCAGCATGTTATAAGAAAAATACTGCTCCCTTTCCCTTATGAGGTACCTAAGAGCCCCATAAGACGCGGGTGGTGCTGTGAGTTAAACCAGAAGGTCGGCGGTTCGAATCCCCACGACGGGGTGAGCTCCCATTGCTCGGTCTCTGCTCCAGCCAACCTAGCAGTTCGAAAGCTCATCAAAGTGCAAGTAGATAAATAGGTACCGCTCCGGCAGGAAGGTAAACGGCGTTTCCATGCACTGCTCTGGTTCGCCAGAAGTGGCTTAGTCATGCTGGCCACATGATCCAGAAGTTGTACGCCGGCTCCCTCGGCCAATAAAGCGAGATGAGCACCGCAACCCTAGAGTCGGCCACGACTGGACCTAATGGTCAGGGGTCCCTTTACCCTTTACCTTTAAGAGCCCATATAGAGTCCTTAAGTAGATTCTCTATCGGTAGGAGAAAACAACAGAGGCCAACCATAGAATATTGAGAAGCAAAGCAGCTAGTAAGCCTGATCTTTATTCAACTGTTGCAACAGGGTGCTGCCCCCCCACGTGGGGGGGGGGGGAGAGGGACCCCAAGCCCTGTGCGTAAGCTGTAGATTGTAGTGACTGTAGAGTTGTCATGACTGTAGAGTTAGAAGGGACCCTAAGGACCATCTAGTCCAACCCCTCTGCAATGCAGGAATCTCAGCTAAAGTATCTCTGACAGATGGCCATCTGATCTCTGTTTAAAAACCTCCAAGGAGAGTCCACAACCTCCCGAGGGAGACCGTTCCACGGTTGAACAGCTCTTACTGTCAGATAGGTTGCTTTTTCTGATGCCTAGAAAGTTTTTCCTGAGGTCAGTGGCGTAGCGTGGGTTGTCAGCACCCGGGGCAAGGCAAGTAATTTGCGCCCCCTAACCCATGGATTTTAGCACTCAGCCAGGTAGGGGCAGAGAGCTGCGAGTGCAAGCGCCCCCCCCCAGATGTTGCGCCCGGTGCGGCCAGCCCCCCTGCACCCCCCACGCTACGCCACTGCCTGAGGTTAGACCGCCCTGATCTAGAATCTGGGTCCCAATCCTCATTCGGCCACAAAGCTCGTTCAGTCGCTACCTCTCAGCCTAACCTACCTTGCAGGGGCGTTGTGGACTAAAACAGCATCTGTTTGGGTCCTCTCCAACAGACCGCCACCTAGTAGAAAAACGTCCTTGCACCAACCATACCAACCGGGAGTGCCAATGCCAGCCTGGATGGTACTGTAAGGAGCCGTCGACGGGCACCTGTATTACCTGCGTCCCACTGACCACTTGCAAGCCGGGCTCTGGGGTCAAGACCAAAGGTAGGTACTGTTGAAAGTGTATTGTACTGTTGAGAGTGTATTAACTTATGGTCTGTGCGTGTGGTTTGGGAGCTGCACGGTCAGGGGAAAAACAATGCTCTCCAGGGTTGTAAAGACTGCGGAGAGAATAATTGGGTGCACTCTTCCCACCTTGGATCAAATCTACGCTTTCAGGTGTCATAAGAACCAGGTGTCATAAGATAGTGCAGGATAGTGCACACACCGGAAATGATCTCTTTCAGCTTCTGCCTTCTGGAAGAGGGTACAGGGTTATTAGGACTAGCCACCTGAGAAACAGTTTCTACCCAAATGCGATTTTGGTTTTAAACACAGTGTATGGTTGTCTCTGTGGGAGTATATTGCATTTAATTATGGGGTATCAGAGTTTTTAGGGGGTTAACCAGGCTGGGATAGCAGGCTTGTTGGTTTTTGAATGTGTTACGGTAAGATCTGGGTGTGAGGCTGCTCTGCCACCCAGCTCGTCGGACTAAGTCCGCGGGTCCCTGCGGAGGAAAATGAGCTCAGCCGGAGACAGGAGCAAGCTGCAGAAGATCCAAGTTTATTGCGCAACAGGTTCAAGGCGAGATTGAACAGCGAGAAAGGGGTGACATGAACTTTTGAAACTTCCCTCCATGTCCCAGAATACAGTGCAAAATACATCCCAGTTACATCATGAATACATTAAGAAGAGGTTGGGTTACACAGATTACATCATGAATACATTAAGAAGAGGTTGGGTTACACAGGATTAACATATGGAGGAGGGAGGGGGGAATATGCAGAGCTGGAGATATGCGCAGATAAGCACATCCTGAGTACCGGTGATGAGAAGACAATGGTCCATGTACTGGCATTGCCCGGAGGAAAGGCTTGGCAGAGTGATTTGACAGGATTAGGGCCTTGACACCTTGCTTGAGGGATTATGGAGGACAGGGGAGGTGTCATGGAGTCCTAGAGAAATTGAGCAAATTGGCACTTTAAGTTTCTATGAATTTTATAGATTTTAGTCCCTTTTGACATTGACAATTGGAAATAAATGGATATATTGTAGCGAAGAAGAAGGTGAAGAAGACATGCCCCCCCTCCGTATCAAATGTCTGATGTAGTTTTTTTTCAATTTCGTTGTTCTGTATGGGACAATGACAATAAAGATTATCGTATCGTAAAGCAATTGAGACCCTGTCAGGATTTTGCTTTCGGGGGGAAACGCGTTCCGCCATTGGGCAGCGGGGGATATCCTGCCATATTTATTCTCATGTTATGAGCCCTTGGGTGGGATTTTCCCACCCTCATTATGCAATAACCCTCATTATGCAATAATAAAAATTAGGGATGCATTTCGACGATCAATGCCGATCTCCTTTCAGCGAGATCTGCTATTTTCCAGGCAAGTGGCACAAAGGGAAACCCAGAGGCAGAGCATAGCCTTTGTGGCTAGTAGCCATCAACAGTTTTCTCCTCTATGGGTAAATGATTTGGGGTGCTCCAATATCTCCTTTCAGCGTGACCTAATTAGTGTTTTCCACAAATGTTACGTAACAGAGCCTGCACACTATTTCCTTGCAATGTGTGTGTTCCAGTGTTCCTAAACAACAGCTGCTCCTTGGTGTCCTTCTTCAGAGTGACCTCAGTACAGTGGTACCTCAGGTTACATACGCTTTAGGTTACATACGCTTCAGGTTACAGACTCCGCTAACCCAGAAATAGTACCTCGGGTTAAGAACTTTGCTTCAGGATGAGAAAAGAAATCGCGCGGCGGCAGCGGGAGGCCCCATTGGCTAAAGTGGTGCTTCAGGTTAAGAACAGTTTCAGGTTAAGAACGGACCTCCGGAACGAATTAAGGACATAACCAGAGGTACCACTGTACTAATATATAGCCCGCTCATCTGACTGGGTTGCCCCAGCCACTCTGGGCGGCTTCCAACATACAGTGGTACCTCGGGATAAGTACTTAATTCATTCCGGAGGTCCATTTTTAACCTGAAACTGTACTTAACCTGAAGCACCACTTTAGCTAATGGGGCCTCCTGCTGCTGCCACGCCGCTACTGCGCAATTTCTGTTCTCATCCTGAAGCAAAGTTCTTAACCCAAGGTAATATTTCTGGGTTAGCGGAGTCTGTAACCTGAAGCGTATGTAACCCGAGGTACCATTGTATATAAAAATATAATAAAACATTTTTTAAAAACTTCCCTATACAGGGCTGCATTCTGATGGTTCAGGGACGCGAGTGACACGGTGGTCTAAACAACTGAGCTTCTTGGGCTTGCCGATCGGAAGGTCGGCGGTTCGAATCCCCATGCCGGGGTAATAACTCCCTACCCTCCAACATTTCTCTGATGAAAGTAGGAACATCCTAAGGAAATGTGGGATCAAATTAGAAACAGCGACTGCTTATGTAAATCCAGGACTGTCCCTAGAACAGGCATCCTCAACCCCAGCCCTCCAGATGTTTTGAGACTACAATTCCCATCGTCCCTGACAACTGGTCCTGCTAGCTAGGGATAATGGAAGTTGTAGGCCAAAAACATCTGGAGGGCAGAGGTTGAGGAAGCCTGCCCTAGAAAATAGGGACACTGAGACTCCTTTTCAGTGCCTAAAAGTTCCTCTTTTGACTGCTCTAGGAAACTGGAGAGAGAGGCCCCACTGCAGAAATAGGAACAGGTCTTTGGCCTAGGACCCCCAACTGCGGCACCTCTGGAGGTGCTTGTTTTAAATTACAGTAAAAGGTAAAGGGACCCCTGACCATTAGGTCCAGTCGTGGCCGACTCTGGGGTTGCAGCGCTCCTCTCACTTTATTGACCGAGGGAGCCGGCGTACAGCTTCTGGGTCATGTGGCCAGCATGACAAAGCCACTTCTGGCGAACCAGAGCAGCGCACGGAAACGCCGTTTACCTTCCCGCCGGAGCAGTACCTATTTATCTACTTGCACTTTGAGGTGCTTTTGAACTGCTAGGTTGGCAGGAGCAGGGACCGAGCAACGGGAGCTCACCCCGTCGTGGGGATTCGAACCGCCGACCTTCTGATCGGCAAGCCCTAGGCTCTGTGGTTTAACCCACAGTGCCACCCGCATCCCTAAATTACAGTAGTCTTTTATCATTATTTTCATCAGGCACCCCTGACACAGATACCATCTGTGAAGAATGCCCTTCGGGTACTTTCTCTGAGGAAGATTCCAGCACCCAAATCTGCACGCCTCGCACCGAGTGAGTGATAACTTCCTCTGCAATACTGTATCTAGTGTGTACTTATAGAGCATGCATCCCCAAACTTGGCCCTCCAGCTGTTTTGAGACTACAACTCCCATCATCCCTAGCTAACAGTGGTCAGGGATGGTGGGAGTTGTAGTCCCAAAACAGCTGGAAGGCCGAGTTTGGGGGTGCCTGTTATAGAGGGTCCTATCCTGCGGATAAAAACTAAAACCCAGTGGACTACCTTACAGGGTCGTTTATAAAACTTCTCTTGTTGTATTGGGTTTTTTTCCTCTTTTTTTTTTTTACAATAATATTTACTGAGTTTCATACAAATATAACACATACTGTAAAACAAATGAAACAAAAATAAAAAAAGAAATAGAACAAATAAAACGAGTAACAACAAAAGATATAAAACAAACACATAAACAATACAAATTAATTAATTAATGAAACTTCCAACCTCATAAACGTATTGCTTGACTTCCTGTAGTCCCTCCCATCTGAATTTCCTTGTAACTGAATGTAGCAGTTTTCCAATATCATTATTCAAAAATAATATTCCAATTATAGTCTAATTTCTTAATTTTTCTTAACATTCTAAGTCTCATTTATTTAATTAAATCCTAATTTAATTCTAGGCCTATTTAGTACTTTCAGGTAACTTCTAATTTTTAATGTTACAATATTTATTCAAATAGTCGTTAAATTTCTTCCAATCTTCTTGATATTCCTCTTCTTTCTGGTCGCGGATACTTCCAGTGAGGTCAGCTATTTCTATAAAGTCCATCATCTTCATCTGCCATTCTTGGTTGGTAATTGGTAATTCTTGTGTTTTCCACTTCTTGGCTATTAAAATTCGAGCAGCAGTTGTGGCATACAAAAATACTTTTACATCTTTCTTGGGCAATTCAAGACCTAATATTCCTTTTTTTAATAATAATTTTTTTTAAAAAAAGGAATATTAGGTCTTGAATTGCCCAAGAAAGATGTAAAGGTATTTCTGTATGTCCTTTGATGCTATGGCCTGTCGGCTATGCAAATAAAGTCTATATCTATCTAATAATAATATTTTTTATTAATTTTAACATATAAATACATACCACAAAACTTCACCACTTATACAATCTTTTTTCTTTTTTTTTGGGACTTCCATTAGCACCTCTGATGATCCACTGTTTTGACCACTTCTTATGCATTTCTTAAATTCATATTGCCTTTAATTATCTTAACTAACCATCCTCCCCCTTTATCCATTTTTGCAATAGTTCCAATAATTCACCTCACAAAACTTCTTGCACACCTACAAACGTAGTCTAATCATCACAGTTACTTTTCAAATAGTCTGTAAATTTACACCAGTCTTCTGTGAATTTCTGTCCCGCAGATTTCGAATCCTTCCTGTTAGTTTATCTAATTCTGCATAGTCCATTAATTTCATCCTCCATTCTTCTTTCGTCGGTAATTCTTCTTGCTTCCATTTTTGTGCCAATAATATTCTTGCTGCCATCATTGCATATAAAAACCATAGCTGTCAGCTGTCCCTTATTTGGCGGGAAAGTCCCTTATCCCAGCGCCATGTCCCGCTGCTGTCCCTTATTGATGATGTCCCTTAAATTTCCCGGGTTTCAAAGGAAGCAGCTCTTCTTCCTCCCTCCCTGCCGGCCAGGGAGGAGCGAGGCTCCAACTGTGTTGCTTGGCTGCGTTGCTCACCCAATAAGGAGTCTAAGAACGACTGGGGGGTGGAGCTTGCATGCCTTGTGCCGATCAAATCAGCCACGTTGCCTGGGGACTCGCCCTTGCTCAGTGCTTCCCAGCGGAGAGGTGACGGTGGTTTTCCTTGCTGCATCCCCTTTGCCGGGTTGCTGCGCTGTGGGAACCACTGCTTGAGGCTTCATTTGGCTGCTGGCTGGGCTTTCTGCCTTTGGCTCGGAGGGGCTCAGAAGTTGAACATACCTGTGCTTGGAAAATCCCTTATTTTGGCTGCTGATCCCTTATTTTTGAGGCTGCTGGTCCCTTATTTTCAAATCTGTAAGTTGACAGCTCTGATAAAAACAGCTTACATTCTTTCCTGTTTATATCACTTCCTACAATGCCCAGTAAAAATGCTTCTGGTTTCTTTATAAATGTATATTTCAACATATTTTTCATCTCATTATATATCGTTTCCCAGAAGTCCTTCACCTTGGGACAGGTCCACCACATGTGATAAAAGGGTTGTGTTTTTCTCTCCCTCCTTCTCACCCACCCCCAGCTGTGCCAAGTTAAACAAGGTCCCTCTGGGCAAAGGGGCAACCATGCAGGACGAACGCTGCCTGGACCACTCGTCTGGGCAGTCAACGCCGCCGGAGGGCACAACTGCCATTCAACTGGACCCCTCGCCAGCTAGCGTCCTCAGCACAACGGTCAGCGAAGGCAGAGGCGGATTCAACTCCACCCACATCTTGCCTGTGAAGAAACCAAACAGAGGTTTGCAAATGGTGTTGGTTGGCAGGGAGGTACGGGGACAAATCAAGAGTTAGGCCTCATCTGCGCTGTACATTTAAAGCTGTATCGTACCTCTTTAAGCAGTCATGGCACCCTCCCATCAGATGTCAAAGAAATAAACAACTACAGTGGTACCTCGGGTTACATACGCTTCAGGTTACATACGCTTCAGGTTACAGACTCCACCAACCCAGAAATAGTGCTTCAGGTTAAGATCTTTGCTTCTGGAGAAGAACAGAAATCGTGCTCCGGCGGCGCAGCAGCAGCAGGAGGCCCCATTAGAAAAAAAGTGGTGCTTCAGGTTAAGAACAGTTTCAGGTTGAGAACGGACCTCCGGAACGAATTAAGTACTTAATCCGAAGTACCACTGTATTGGATTTTTAGAAGACATCTGAAGGTAGCCCTGTTTAGGGAAGCGTTTAATATTTGATGAATCATTGTATTTTAATATTCTGCTGGAAGCCGCCCAGAGTGGCTGGGGGAAACCCAGCCCGATGGGCGGGGTATAAATAATAAATTATTATTATTATTATTATTATTATTATTATTATTATTATTATTATTCATGGCTTCCACCCAAAGAATCCTGGGAAATCCCGTTTAAGGTGGTACAATGCAGCTTTAAAATTAAAGTGCTGATGGGGTCTGCGACTTCAAAGGACTGTCCACTCTTTTCCAAAAGCAAACTGCAAAAACGTCGGCTGCTTTTCTCTTTTCTGTGACTTTGTTTAGAACTGTGTTTTTGTGTTTCGGAAAGCTGAACTTCTGCACCGAGGAGATCCAGTCGCTGGGTTAAGAAAAGCACTGCTCAGTCACCCTTCCCTGTGAAGTACCAGGGCGAGTCACAGTGATTTCAAAGACACAATATTTAAAAAAAGATGGCAAGAAAGATCAGTGTGATCTGATCTGATCCCCTGGCTCCTGGGGAAAACCCTCGCGCCCGTGTTCTGGACCAAGTAAAGTTTTCCTGACTGTCTCCCAAGGCAGCCCCACACGACAAGGCATTACTGTAGTTTAGCCTTCAGGAGTCAAGGGGCTGGAACGGCCAACTACCTCAACTAAAAATATAGAGTAATCAAAGAGAAGAACAACTACCAGACTTTTAGAAGACATCTGAAGGCAGCCCTCTTTAGGGAAGCTTTTAATGTTTGACAGACTACTGTATTTTAATACTTTGTTGGAAGCCACGCAGAGTGGCTGCGGAAGCCCAGCCAGATGGGCGGGGTATAAATAAATAAATTATTATTATTATTATTATTATTATTATTATTATTGGTGCAGAAATTAAATCCTTCTGCTGCGCTTTCCAAAATGAACAGATCACAAGACATTACTCAGTTCTACAGTGCTTGCTTCTTTAAACCACCTTCCACATACAGTGGTACCTCGGGTTACAGACGCTTCAGGTTACAGACTCCTCTAACCCAGAAATAGTACCTCGGGTTAAGAACTTTGCTTCAGGATGAGAGCAGAAATCGTGCTCCGGCGGCGCGGCGGCAGCAGTAGGCTCCATTAGCTAAAGTGGTGTTTCAGGTTAAGAACAGTTTCAGGTTAAGAACGGACCTCTGGAACGAATTAAGTTCTTAACCCGAGGTACCACTGTATATTTCTTCCTCGCCCTTTCCTCTCATCCCTTGCCCATTCCTCTGTGTGTCTTTGGCTTTTCAGGGGAGAATGATTTTGCCTTCTTGGTTCCTGTCCTCCTTTCCGTGTTGGTCCTGTTTGCCGGCTTGTTGATGTTCTGGCAGAGGAGGTTTTGCAAGGCGTGGATCGTCCCCCGTGCAGCGAAGAGCGAGCTGACCTTCTTCCGTAGGAAATCTATGGTCAATCTTCAAGGTGCTGGTTGTTATAAGAGAGAGATATATAATAACATATCACATTGTTAACAACCCAGAGGTGCGGTGACAGGGTATTAAAAGGGACGCCTGACCATTAGGTCCAGTCGTGACTGACTCTGGGGTTGCGGCGCTCATCTCGCTTTATTGGCCGAGGGAGCCGGCGTACAGCTTCCGGGTCATGTGGCCAGCAGGACTAAGGTTCTGACGAACCAGAGCAACGCACAGAAACGCCGTTTACCTTCCCGCCAGAGCGGTACCTATTTATCTACTTGCACTTTGACGTGCTTTTGAACTGCTAGGTTGGCAGGAGCAGGGACCGAGCAACAGGAGCTCACCCTGTCATGGGGATTCGAACCGCCGACCTTCTGATCGGCAAGTCCTAGGCTCTGTGGTTTAACCCACAGCGCCACCTGTGTCCCTTGACAGGGTATTATGTCATACCATATACAAACCAAACATGCAGTGAATAGGAAAGAAAGAACGACAAACATTCCAATTTATAACTGAGACATGATGAGCATCCAAGTCAGAAACGTAGGAAATAAAATCCCACCAGATCTCAAAAAAGTGTTCTGGATCCTGGATCCTTCAAACACTACCCCCCCCCCCGAAACATGCAGTTTACGTGTAATTTTTGCCGCAACGGCCAAAGTCCATAAGTTCTTATACCACACAGCTAAAAGATTAAATACAATAAACTCTGCTTATAGAGATGGGAGACACAGAGGCATACCAACAAATGAACCTGTTTGCATTAGGGGATGTCCTGAAGTAGAGGACCTTATGCATTATATCTTGCGCTGCCCCTTATATAATGAAGCAAGAGAACAATTTGTAGCACCTATAACGACA
Source organism: Podarcis erhardii (assembly GCF_964252035.2). Lineage (NCBI taxonomy): Eukaryota > Metazoa > Chordata > Lepidosauria > Squamata > Lacertidae > Podarcis > Podarcis erhardii. The sequence continues at coordinate 14,385,955 of NC_138511.1, forward strand.
AAGATCCCTGGCCAGAACCCCTCTGATATGATTTTATATCTCCTCGCAGACACAGATAAGTATGTGACCTGGCGTGTAGCACTTTGCAGCTAGGAAAATTAGAGCTAATTATATAGCCAAGATAGCCACCAACTGTAAAGGAGATGAATTTATTTGACCCTACCTACATCAAGCTATATTCTATCTTTATCACCAAAATCTGAATATAATTGCACATTGTATTAATTAACTTTATTTTTTTAATATATTAGTGGCTATGTGATAATTTTAGCCTATAAATTTTATTGTTTAATGCTTTAACCTGTATATTGAGGTACTTTTATAGCTCTGTTTAGAGTAGGTAATGTCTTGATAATATAAATGTTTCAAGTTTTTGGATCAATCCAGTATATTTTCTTTCAATTTTTGAATGATTCTGTGTACATTGCGGCAGCCTTTGGCTATGTGCAATAAAAGTGACTGACTGACACAGCCAAAAGCAGATTTATTGAGGTTTTCCATTGCTGGGCTTTTGAAATCCCAGGGGAAGCTAACGTCCATGTCAAAAGCTCTTTAGAGAGACAAGAGTTCATGTTGCCTGCCCACAAATTCACTAAACGACGGAAGAGCTCTGGCCGAGTTGGGCTCTTGTCATGACTTCATTTCAACAGTAGGTGGCACAGTTCCCTTTGTTTTGGGTACCAGATTGCAGCTTATAATGTTTCAGGTTCTCCCTGTCCTGGGAGCTCAGTGTAGCCCATCATGCATTGCTTTGCATGAATATCAGAGGAACATAGGACGCCATAGGTCCATCTACCTCAGTATTGCCTGCACGGGCTGGCAGCTGCTCTCCAGGATTTCTGGCAAGGATCATCGCTGGCCCTACCTGGGGGTGCTGAGTCCAGAGGCTCTGTTTAAGCTCAGAGCAATCAACAAACGTTCTCTATGGGTTTTCCTAATCCATATATTTTAATCTGTAGAGTTCATAAAAATTATACTACTACTTGAAACGGTGTTTTTTTAAAGAATAAATTAAAAACAGATTAAATTACAGCAATAAATTAAAAACAGCAATAAATTAAAAACAGATTAAAGGACACATCAGCCTTCTACTTGTCTGGGTAAAGGTAAAGGAACCCTGAGCGTTAGGTTCAGTTGTGGCCGACTCTGGGGTTGCGGCGCTCATCTCGCTTTATTGGCCGAGGGAGCCAGCGTACAGCTTCCGGGTCGTGTGGCCAGCATGACTACGCCGCTTCTGGCGAACCAGAGCAGCGCACGGAAGCGCCGTTTACCTTCCCGCCGGAGTGGTACCTATTTATCTACTTGCACTTTGATGTGCTTTTGAACTGCTAGGTTGGCAGGAGCAGGGACCGAGCAACGGGAACTCACTCCGTCACGGTGATTCGAACCACCGACCTTCCGATCAGCAAGTCCTAGGCTCTGTGGTTTAACCCACAGCGCCACCCACGTCCGGGTAGGCTAGCCTAAATCGTAATGTTTTTGGCCGGTGCCCAAAAAGAGTACAGTGATTGATGTCACTAAAAACATCATCTGCTAAGAACATTTTGTTTTGGTAAAAGCCTGTATCACGTAGAATGCTGGCAGGTGTTTTAATCTTCTTGCCACTGATTTTAATTAATTTTGAATAGTTGCTTTTACCTGCTTTTAACTGATAATTTCATGCTTTTATTCTATTTGTAAACCACTGATGGGATTTGGCTTGTGTGTTTTTTTGTTTTGTTTTTTTACAATCACGTACACATTTCATGAAATAAAAATGCATATAAATTTTATGAAATAAATAAAAAACAATCTCCCCTTCTTTAAAAAGATTTTGAAAGCCCGAGGCCATCAATTATCTTCTTTGGCAGAGACCTTTCCTAATTAAAGAATGACATGCTTTGTTTGTGCAGGGAGAGGGAAACCTTTTGGGATTGCCGTCTCCAGAAATTAATGCAGAAACATGAATGGCGAGAGATTTAATCCCTCCTCTCATTTTCTCTCTCTTTTTCAGCCTCTAACCCGGCGAAGATTTGCGAAGTAAGTATGATCCCTTGCCTTGCAACTCAGCATATCGAGGGGTTAAATGAAGCTTTCTGTTTCCAGCTGTTGCTATTAAAAAACTGTTCAGGAACCGCTGGGGCTAAGAAAAGGGGAGGGCAAGAAGTGCCATGGAAAGAGGAATGGCAGGCGAAACTGATGGACTTTGTGGAGATGGCAAAATTGACTGAAAAGATCCGAAACCAGGAAGATCAAAACAAATTCCTTCCAGTAGCACCTTAAAGACCAACTAAGTCAGTTCTTGGTATGAGCTTTCGTGTGCATGCACACTTCTTCAGATACACTGAAACAGAAGTCACCAGACCCTTCTATATAGTGAGAAGGTGGGGAGGGGTATTACTCAGAAGGGTGGTGGGAATGGGTGATTGGCAGATAGCTGTGATGAGCCTGTTGACGACTCTTAACGACTGCAATAGGTCTTACAGGAAAAAGCAAGGGGTGAAAAGGTGAAAAATGGCTTTGTCATGTATAATGAGATAAGAATCCAAGGTCTTTGTTCAGACCAGGTTTCTCCATGGTTTTAAGTTTGGTGATAAGTTGTAATTCAGCAGCTTCTCTTTCCAGTCTATTTCTGAAATTCCTTTGTAGTAAAACAGCTACTTTGAGATCTTGTATAGAATGTCCTGGGAGATTGAAGTGTTCTCCTACTGGTTTCTCTGTCTTGTGATTCCTGATGTCCGATTTATGTCCGTTTATTCTTTGGCGTAAGGTCTGGCCTGTTTGTCCAATATAGAGAGCTGAAGGACACTGTTGGCATTTTATGGCATACACAATGTTAGATGATGAGCAATTAAATAGTCCCAAGATGGTATGTGTGATGTTGTTGGGGCCAGTAATGGTGTTGTCCGGGTGTATGTGGCAGCAAAGTTGGCATCTGGGAAACCTGGTCTGAACAAACCTGGTCTGAACAAAGACCTTGGATTCTTATCTCATTATACATGACAAAGCCATTTTTCACCTTTTCACCCCTTGCTTTTTCCTGTAAGACCTATTGCAGTCGTTAAGAGTCGTCAACAGGCTCATCACAGCTATCTGCCAATCACCCATTCCCACCACCCTTCTGAGTAATACCCCTCCCCACCTTCTCACTATATAGAAGGGTCTGGAAACTTCTGTTTCAGTGTATCTGAAGAAGTGTGCATGCACACGAAAGCTCATACCAAGAACTGACTTAGTTGGTCTTTAAGGTGCTACTGGAAGGAATTTGTTTTGTTTTGACTATGGCAGACCAACACGGCTACCTATCTGTAACAGGAAGATCAAGTATTTGAAAAGGACCAAAATAAATTCTTACTTTGTTTAAAAGATCACTGTAAAAATTTAAAGTCACTGACAGGAATATGAAGATACTTGTACAGTCATACCTCGGTTTACAGACGCTTCACGTTGCGCGATTTCGGGTTGTGCACTGCGCTGAACCCAGAAGTACTGGAACAGGTTACTTACAGGTTTCAGCACATGCGCAGAAGCGCTAAATCGTGCTTTGCGCATGTGCAGAAGCGCCGAATCGCAACCCGCACGTGCGCAGACGCGGCGCTGCGGGTTGCAGCCGTGCTTCCTGCACGGATCACGTTCGCAACCCGAGCGTCCACTGCAATGTGAAATTTTACTACATTTTACAGTGGTGCCCCGCAAGACGAACGCCTCGCAAGACGGAAAACCCGCTAGACGAAAGGGTTTTCCGTTTTGGAGGCGCTTCGCTAAACGAATTTCTCTATGGGGTTGCTTCGCAAGATGAAAAAATCTTGCGAGTTCCCGCGGGTTTTTTTCGCTTTTTTCGCCCTTTTCCTAAGCGCTAAGCCACTTAACAGCTGATCCGCTGATAAGCCGCTTCTCAGCTGATCGCTAAAAGCCGCTAGACTGCTAATAGCACTAATCCGCTAAGCTGTCAATGGGCTTGCTTCGCAAGACAAAAAAACCGCTAGACGAAGAGAATCGCAGAACGGATTCTTTTTGTCTTGCGAGGCACCACTGTACTTGTGATTTATATTGCGTGGCGAGTTCCTGCCCCACCAGGTGGAAATAATGACACATGACACAATTATTAAGGTTAATGGGCTAAAAAAAGGCCACAACTTTACTGGTTACAGGTGACGAGCGGTACAGTGGTACCTCGGTTTAAGAACTTAATTCGTTCTGGAGGTCTGTTCTTAACTTGAAACTGTTCTTAACCTGAAGCACCAATTTAGCTAATGGGACTTCCCGCTGCCACCGCATCGCCAGAGCTCGATTTCTGTTCTCATCCTCAAGCAAAGTTCTTAACCTGAGGTAATATTTCTGAGTTAGCGGAGTCTGTAACCTGAAGCGTCTGTAACCTGAAGTGTCTGTAACCCGAGATACCACTGTAGATAAATAGGTACCGCTCCGGTGGGAAGGTAAACGGCGTTTCCGTGCGCTGCTCTGGTTTGCCAGATGTGGCTTAGTCCTGCTGGCCACATGACCCAGAAGCTGTACGCCAGCTCCCTCGGCCAGTAAAGCGAGATGAGCACCGCAACCCCAGAGTCGGTCACGACTGGACCTAATGGTTAGGGGTCCCTTTATCTTTTTTGCAGCCTAAATCTTGACGGTGGGGAAAGCCAGAGAGGGAGAACTGGGCAGTGAGAATAGATGGCTTGCCTTCCTGCGCAGTATAGACCCTTCACCCATTGATCTCCTGGTTTTCTGTCTTTGCAAGGAGAGGATCAATGGGCTGGACTCTGAAGAACATGGATCAGGAGTGGGGGACCAGCTGAATCCTGAACCCCTCGCAGAAGCCCCTGACGGCGTCTCCGTCTTGGAAATGGAAAACACTCCTGTCCTTGATCCCGAAGGTGCTGAGCTGCTTCAGGTGGACGGAGGGGCATTTGTGGAGCCCCCCCTGCACAACCACACGAGTAACCACATTGGTGAGTCTGCCGTTGAATTTGGTGGCCCTCACTGTCTCCTGTTGGAGTGAGTGCTCCATTACGGGTTGTATAACACAGTGGTACCTTGGTTGTCGAACGGCTTAGCTCCTGAACAAATTGGTTCCCGAACGCCACAAACCCGGAAGCGTTCTGGTTTGCAAATGTTTTTTTGGAAGCCGAACTGTCTCCTGTTGGAGTGAGTGCTCCATTACGGGTTGTATAACACAGTGGTAACTTGGTTGTCGAACGGCTTGGCTCCTGAACAAATCGGTTCCCGAACGCCACAAACCCCGAAGCATTCTGGTTTGCAAATGTTTTTTTGGAAGCCGAACTGCCACCATGGCTTCCACAGCTTCCAATTGAGTGCAGAAAGTTCCTGCAGCCAATCGGAAGCTGCACCTTGGTTTTCGAACGGTTCTGGGAGTCGACTCCCGGAATGGTTTAAGTTCGACAACCAAGGTACAGTGGTACCTCGGGTTACATACACTTAAGGTTACACACTCTGCTAACCCAGAAATAGTGCTTCAGGTTAAAAACTTTGCTTCAGGATAAGAACAGAAATTGGGCTCTAGCGGCGTGGCAGCAGCAGGAGGCTCCATTAGCTAAAGTGGTGCTTCAGGTTAAGAAGAGTTTCAGGTTAAGAACGGACCTCCGGTACGAATTAAGTACTTAACCCGAGGTACCACTGTATTAAGGGACGCGGGTGGCGCTGTGGGTTAAACCACAGAGCCTAGGACTTGCCGATCAGAAGGTCGGCGGTTCGAATCCCCACGACGGGGTGAGCTCCTGTTGCTCGGTCCCTACTCCTGCCAACTTAGCAGTTCAAAAGCACATCAAAGTGGCGGGAAAGTAAACGGCGTTTCTGTGCGCTGTTCTGGTTCGCCAGAAGCAGCTTAGTCATGCTGGCCACATGACCTGGAAGCTGTACGCCGGCTCCCTCGGCCAATAAAGCGAGATGAGCGCCGCGACCCCAGAGTCGGCCACGACTGGACCTAATGGTCAGGGGCCCCTTTACCTTTACTTCACTTTACCACTGTATTGGCGAAATTGACATACAAACTGCGAGACAAGGACAACTGTGACTTTAAAGAAGAACGGGAACTTTTTACAAACTACTCAAAAAAACCACCAAAATGAACTGGACTTCTTGGCAGGTTTTGAATAAACATACACAAATTTATTGATTGTTAACATAATAGACAGATAATTGATTTACAATTTTACAATATGCAGAAAATAACATGTGTTGAAAGAGAGAGGAGCTGAGGGAAGTCTTGGGGGTGAGGGAGGGTTTTTCTTGGGGAGGGGGGGAAATGGGGGAGAATGAAGATGATATGTTTGGATAATTTGTTATGTTGAAATTCTTAATAAAAACTATTAAAAAAAAAGGTTCGAGAACCAAGGTACCACTGCATATCCATTTTTTGCAAAAAGAACATTTTTTGCAAAAAGAACATTTTTAAAAAAATGAAGTGAGGAACGTTTTGAGCCCCCAACTGTCTTCCCCACCTGAAGCTATGCTTTATGTGTGACTGAGGGAGGGGGAAGTAATACTGTTTCCTGCTTCTCTCCCCCCACCTAGAAAAAATATACATCATGAGAGCTGAGACGGTGATCGTGGGGTCCGTTTCGGAAGTGCCTTCCGGGAAGATGTGCCTCGCCAAGGAGGAAGATGGCAGCTCTGAGACCCAGGAGGACGTAGAGGGGAAGGAACTGGCCATGCGCTATCCGGAACAGGAAACGGAATTCCACCCAGGAAGTGACATCACAACTCCCGTGGAGGAAGAGTGGGAATTCCACAATTCCTGTGAAAAGACTTTGGCCATCTAGCTAGAAAATGACGGGTGCACGCTTATAATAATAAATAATAAATTTTATTATTTATGCCCTACCCATCTGGCTGGGTTTCCGCCAGCCACTCTTACTGAACTGGCAAGCGCGACTGTGGTGATTTTAGCATAAGAAGTGATCTACAGTCGTACCTTGGTTTCCGAACAGCTTGGTTCACGGACAACTCGGAACTCGAACGTTGCAAAGCCGGAAGTAGGTGTTCCGGGTTTGCGAACTCTGCGAACGTCCGGTGTGGCTTCCGCAGCTTCTGATTGGCTGCAGGACGCTCCTGCAGCCAATCAGAAGCCGCACCTTGGTTTCCGAACGTTTCGGAAGTCAAACGGACTTCCGGAACGAATTCTGTTTGAAAACCAATGTACAAATGCACGACGATTTGAGTCTTGGTCTCGCGTGGTCCCGTTGTGGGTGAATTTGCAGGCGAAATTGCTCCAGATTTAGAAACAGAAGATGAATTGATCACCTTTCCTTTGCACCCGCCTTTTCTTTGTGGGAGTCCATCGAGAATGATATTTTAGCTGAGATTCCTGCATTGCAGGGGCTGGACTAAATGACTCCTTTCTAACTCTAAGACTCTATGATTCTTTGATACCTAAAGCCAGCCTTCCCTATCCTAGTGTCCCCTGGATGATGTCAGAATTTGACCCCCATCAGCCCCAGCCAGCAGGGCCAATGGTTAGGGATGATGATGGGAGCCCCACAACATCTAGAGGGCCACAGGTTCTCCGTTCTATGATCCCTGCATTGAAGGATGGCAGAGTTATGATGGAGTTAGCTGGGGGCTGTAATGGCAGGCGACGGTCTGCTTTGGGGATGATATTGGCCTCCTGTTCCCAGCAACCCCAGTCAAAATGGCCGATGCTCAGGGGTGACGATGGGAATTGCAGCCCCCAAAATCTAGAGGGCACCGGGTTGGAGAAGCTTTATTAGGCAGGGTTTCTTTTCTTGCCGCTGCAGGAATTCCCTGCACAGATTCTCTGAGCCTAAAGTAGTTTGCAAAGAAACCCAAAGCTGTCTTCTACAGTGGTACTTCTGGTTATGTACTTAATTTGTTCCGGAGGTCCATTCTTAACCTGAAACTGTTCTTATCCTGAAGCATCACTTTAGCTAATAGGGCCTCCCGCTGCAGCCGCGCAATTTCTGTTCTCATCCTGAAGCAAAGTTCTTAACCCGAGGTAATATTTCTGGGTTAGCGAAGTCTGTAACCTGAAGCGTATGTAACCTGAAGCGTCTGTAACCCGAGGTACCACTGTATTGGCATTTGAATACAATCCCCTCCACACCCTGTATTCCCCCACCCCTGTATCTTTGATTTTTGTTTTCCCAACCATCCCCAATTTAGAACGCTGCAAGGCTTTTTCTTTTAATCGAAAACAAAACACGCCCACATAAAGGTGTTTCTGTGAAACTTTGGGTTATTTTTAGATATTGCCTTCAAGTCATTGGCAAGACTTGATGATTTCCTTAAAGCATCCCTAAACGCTGGAAGGCGCAACTAAAATATGCAGATGTTTGGAATATCTGGAGGGAGCCGGTCATTTCAGGTCACATTTGGAGTCTGTGTGGAATTTTCAGCTCTGCTTGTTTGTGTTTGTGTGTGATGGGTCCCTCAAAACACGCATGAGTCTCTGAAATTGCTTCTTGTTTGCCTGGAGTTATTTTATTTTCTAGGTAGACCAGAAGCTTAACAGGAGTCAACAGTGTGATGCTGCAACAACAAAAAGGTGATGAAATTCTAGGCTGCATTGATACATTTAGGGAAAGGTCCGTATAGTTAAAGCTATGGTTTTCCCAGTAGTGATGTATGGAAGTGAGAGCTGGACCATAAAGAAGGCTGATCGCCGAAGAATTGATGCTTTTGAATTATGGTGCTGGAGGAGACTCTTGAGAGTCCCATGGACTGCAAGAAGATCAAACCTCTCCATTCTTAAGGAAATCAGCCCTGAGTGCTCACTGGAAGGACAGATCCTGAAGCTGAGGCTCCAAGACTTTGGCCACCTCATGAGAAGAGAAGACTCCCTGGAAAAGACCCTGATGTTAGGAAAGATGGAGGGCACAAGGAGAAGGGGACGACAGAGGACGAGATGGTTGGACTGTGTTCTCGAAGCTACCAGCATGAGTTTGACCAAACTGTAGGAGGCAATGGAAGACAGGAGTGCCTGGCGTGCTCTGGTCCATGGGGTCACGAAGAGTCGGACACGACTAAACGACTAAACAACAACTATATTTAGGGAAGTAAGAGGACCACTGTATTCTGCCTTTGTCAGACGACACCTAGAATACGGTGTCCAGTTGTAGGTGCACAGTTTAAGAAGAATATCGACAAGCTGGAATATGCGACCAAGAGGGTCAAGGGTCTGGAAACTAAGGCTTATGAAAAACAGTTGAGGGAGCTGGGTATGTTTAGCCTGGAGAAAGAAGAGGAGACTTAGATATGTGAATATGAGGCTATCTCCATATGATAGCCATCTTCACATATCTAAAGGGCCGTCACATGGAAGATGGAGCAAGCTTGTTTTCTGCTGCTCCTGAGGCTAGAACTTGAACCAATTGATTCATATGACAAGAGATTCCAACTAAACATTAGGAATACATTTCTGGCAGCACATGCTGTTTGACAGTGGAACAGACTCCTTCAGAAGGTGGTGGACTTTTCAACAGAGCTTTGATGCCCATCAGCCAGGGATTCTTTATCTGTAATCACTGCACTGCAGCTTAAAGTTGGACTAGGTAAATGTAAAGGTAAAGGGTGGTTAAGTCCAGTCAAAGACGACTCTGGGGTTGCGGCGCTCATCTCCCTTTCAAGCCAAGGGAGCCGGCGTTTGTCCACAGACAGCTTTCTGGGCCATGTGGCCAGCAGGACTAAACTGCTTTTGGTGCAACGGAACACCATGATGGAAACCGGAGAGCATGGAAAGGCCATTTAGCTTCCCGCCACAGTGGTACCTATTTATCTGCTTGCACTGGCGTGTTTTCAAACTGCTAGGTTGGCAGGAGCTGGGACAGAGCAACGGGAGCTCACCCCGTCACAGGGATTCGAACTGCCAACCTTCCGATCAGCAAGCCCAAGAGGCTCAGTGTTTTAGACCATAGCGCCACCCGCTCACATAGAGTTGGACTAGACAATGCTTTCAACTCTGTGCTTGTGTGATTCTGAATGCTGGCTAAACCTTCTCTGAAAAAAAAAAAACCTCAAGCGTCCTCCTTATGTTTTAGATCTCCGTTTAAAAAACAAACAAAAAACTTTTGCTCTTTAGGGCAAGAATTCCCCAGCTTATGTTATCAGGCATAATAAAACCCTGTGACCGTTGGAGTTACTGATTAACGCCTATCCCTGCCTTGGTTTTTTTGGTTTTTTAAATGACAACCACCACGACGTCACTGCCTTTCCCGGAGCAAGCGGGATGTTCAGAGAGCAAACAAAGCCTTCGCTCTGTGTTGGCCGGACAAAGCGCCTTTATAAAAGGAGTTTCCAAATGTACACATGCAGTCTGAAGGGGGCTGCTGTGCTGTCGCTGCGGCCGCCATTGTCTCCTATGGAAGACTCCGGGGATCACTTACATACTGAGAGCGAAACTGTCTCTCCAGGCAGGGAGACAGGGCAGCTGGGGATGGCAGAAGGCGACGCTGTGGAAATGGACGTGCCGGAGACATCTAAAGACCCGATACACCAAGAGGATGCTTGTCCGTTAGATGAGGCTGACCCTACAGAAGAGGGCAAGGGTTGCTGTTCCCCTGCAACGGAAGGCCCCGATCCAGATGCTGCCCAGTTAGGCACTCCAGAACCGGTGCCCTCAGCAACCTTGGAGCCGCCCGCTTTGACGGAGACTTCTGTGCCGCCGGTGGCCGACCTGTGCCATCCGCGCCCCTCCAAAGTCTCGCTGGCCGAGATGGATTGCCTCATCTGCTTCAACCGGTACAGCGCCTGCCGCCTGCCCAAAGTCCTGGCCTGCCAGCACGTCTTCTGTGCCGTCTGTTTGAAGCTCATCCTGCGGAACGAAGACCACACCTGGGTCGTCAGCTGCCCGCTCTGCCGGAAGGCCACTGTCGTTTTCGGAGGCTTGATCTGCAGCCTTCACGACAAGGAAGACGTGGTGGGCCGGCTGGGCAGCCCCGGCCTGGACGCCGAGGTCCCCTGTCCACCAGACCCTCCTGTCACCGGCCTGGCTGAGGGCAACCCCGCCTCTGAGAATGATGCCATCAGGGGACCAAGCCGGGCAGCGGCCAAGAGGCTGGTGCTGCTCCTGCTGCTGGTGGCTGTTCTTATCGTCTTGGTCCTCCCCTTCATGTACACGGGGATGTTGAAGTGGGTGCTGTGCTCTGTGGTGGTCCTGGGGCTCATCATGTCAGTGCTGCTTTGCTGCAACCCCAGCTGGAGCTGCCCAGATCTCTTGCGGTCTCCCTGGAGGTGGAAGGAGAGACAGGCAGCGCCGGTTGCTTGAGAAGACCGCCATGCTGTGGTTTCCTTATTCGCGGGTCGGGAGCATTGCGTGGGCCCCATCTACGGATCCCGTGCATTTGGGGAATGTCATAGCGGTTGAGGTTTCTCACTCGGGGACCTTGTGCCAGGGCATCTGCTGGGAGAAGGACCCACAGAGGCCTTCCTTCTTTGGGTCATCGTACAGATCAGGCAGAGGCCCGTCCTGTCGCTGGACCAGAGGGTGAGGAGGGTGGAGAGTTTGCTAACACAACCCCTGATGCCTGTTCCCGTTGAGGCACAGCCCCGCATGCCCCACAGCGGGAGCCTACAGAGAGACACAAACACAGCTCCCTGTTGTGTTTTGGGTGGTTTCACCCAAAGACCGCTTGCCTCGCTGAATGATTTGTTGTTGCCAGAGAATGTCTGGCTCTGTTTCACTACAAGGCAACCGAGCTTCTGGCTTGAAGAAAGTGGGGTCGGACCTCTCCGTGGAGTGTGGTCAGTGGCTGTTAAGCATGTCTGCTAAGTAGAACCTCCATGCGCAGATACGGTCTACCTGTGAACGCTGAAAGGCCGATAGTAAAGGCTGCTGCTTTCACGTTCTGCTTCTCCAGGGGCATATGACGGGCTGCTGTGACCACAGGATGCTGGACTAGATGGGCCTAGATCAGGGTTGGAGGAGCATCTGTGGTCTTCTGGATATTGCTGGACCACAAATTCACACCACCCCGTGACCATTGGCCATGTTGACTGCAGACGATGGGAGACAGAGCCCAACAAAAGCTGGAGGGTCATGGGTTAGCCACCCCTGGCTTGGATGGATCCATCAGGACTTCTCTTAGGATCCCCTTAATGCAGATTACCTGCTGTTTAATTCCCCTGATTGTCCTTGCAGTCGGGCGTTTGTTTTTAAAGAGTGTCTTTTCCAGCAAGATGAAATTGAGATTCCTCTAGCTTTCTATGTGAGAGAGGTTGACTATAGCAGGGAGGGGGAACTGTACAGCTCCAGTGGCCACCAAGCCCCAGTGGTCAGGGATGATGAAGGGAGCTGGAGTTCCCTATCCATAGATTAAGTAGCCAGAAAAGGCTCAGTCCTCCAGTTATCATTTAAATCAGAGTAAGGGTGGATCTTTATGGGCACCATTTAATGCAAAATGCAAAAGGGTTTGTTCCTGCGTGCCTGTTATTTCTGCAAAGATGCCGATGAACAAAAGATCTGTGATGGTAAATACAGCACAAACAGAACTCGGTTATCTGCAAATAAGGGCAGTTGAAACACTCAGTATTATCAAAATGTACTGTGTTTTCATTTTTACAAAATAGTGTATATATTTAATAGGTTTTCATATGTATAAATAGACAATTTGTCTTGCGAGTTTGTCTCTCTGTCCTTTTGTTTCTTTCTCCCTGCTCCAAATCTGACAAAGTACCTGCCAGCACCAACAAAATATGCTGTTACTCCCCAGTGACTAGTAAGTAGAAACCAAACTGGCCCATTCTGTATAGAAGTAAAGCATTTTATCTGTGTTGATCTCTGGCTGTGACACAGACATTGTTGAAGGGAGAAGAGGCAGAGCATATTTATTTGTTGGAACAGCTTATCACTGCTCTCATGCCTCTAACTGCGGCATGATCCTCAACCTAACCCACAATTGCTTAATTTCCACACTGCAATGAACATTACCACCTGATTCTTGCAGGCTAAGCTTCTGTTAAAGGCGCAAGAGCACTACAGGGCAGCTTTTATTTCTGGTCAGTTGGCAACCTTACATCAAGGTTCAAAGGCACCTTTTCTCTGCTGAGTCCATTACACTTAACAGCCTGATCTGGTGCACATAAATCAACTGTGTTCAGTGATCCTCAACTGCCTACTGTTCAGGAATTGTAGCTAACTCTTTGTCACCATTTCCAGAAACCTGATTGGCTGAGTCGTGGGAACCTCTGATTGGCCAGAGGCCTTATATAAACTGCCCTGCCACTGAGTGAAGGCTCAGTAGCGTGGGGGACTCCCTGCTTGCTTATCAGCGACGGGCAATGCATTCCCATTAGCTATCACAGCCCACCTAATAATATCCCCAGCTTTCTTTACTTGCGCCCTCCCCAAATATTGGACTACAACTCCCATCTGCCCCAGGGACAAAGACAGGCGTTGTCAAGCTCCTCCAGGTGAGCTGCTTATTCAACAGTCATTCTGATTTGCTTACACCAAAGCTTATGCAGATATTAGATTGCATTTGTTTCCCTTTGCTTGTGGAGAGGCTGTAAGCCTTCCTATTAAACCTTCGCTCGTCCCACACTTTCCAATGCATTTCTCGGGCACTTTCCTTACAGCAGACAGCTCATTTTATAAAAGATGGGTTTCTTGCACCAGAATGACAGCGTACTTCAATCCACTTCAATTGCGCCGGCTGAAATTTTGCTAGATGCACGAAAAACTGGAGGTGCCTGAAGCCCAACAACATCTGAACACGTTCCTCACACCTGCCTTAGACTGACCTCTCATTCCACTTCCACAAGGCATGTGTTGTTAAACATTCTGTGTCCACACACACCCAACTTCCCAGTCGCTGCTTGGAGACATTTCCTCCAGTGAATTTAGTTTCCCACAGGGGGCTGGACTAGATGAACCAGTGGTCTGATTCATATGGCCTTGTGACTCCTCCAATGCATGGCATGCTTCTCCTATCTGGCCTTGAGACCACTTGCAACCCCACTCTGTTGGGGACGGGGAAGATAGAGAGCCTACCGTACTTTGATTTGGGGGTGCTCTTGTTTAGATGATACATTTGAAGCAGCAGGTCACAAATCTGGTCCATGGCGCACAATGCGCCAAGATGCTCATCCTCAGAAACAAACCAGCCTCCGGTGCAGCTATGTTAAAGCCAAGGTTTTGTGAGTTCTAAATGGGACCTAGGCCAATAATCTGCCCTCTGTTTTCTGAACCAGTTTAATTTCCCTGTTCTCCAAGGGCAGCCCCATGCTGAGTGTATTGCAGTAGCCCATCTAGGTGTGCCTTCGGCGGGGGCGGGTTGTATAGAACAAAATCTGAACTCCCCCACTTCTCTTTTTTCTTCTCCCCGACGTAGAAGGAGCAACATGGGCTTTTACAGAAACAGAGGCTGGGTCTAGACACACCAAAGAAGCATTTCAGTTAAATGCGTTGTAAACTTTGTACGAGAAATCAGGTTGGCAAAAGCGGAACCCCACAACGCCATCTGGTGTTATATGCACATACAACGCATATGAAGTGCTTTTTCTTTGCCAATGTAGCTGAGCCCAGAACCGTGTTCCAAGAACGGGACGAGCAAGATTTCAAAGGCAGAAGATTTGTTCTTTGGCAATTTGCATGGGCCAAAACAGGAGAAGGATTTGGGGAAGGGAGGGATTGATTAAGTTTGCTTTTAGAGGGGAACCTACCAAATCTGCACCTTCCAAAAGAATATGCAAAATGAAACACAACCACCCTTTGAAATTCGCACTTCTCTGATTTTTTTGCAATGTAGTTCTCCCCTCAAGTAATTTGTACAAAAACACAGGTGTTGGGGTAAAGCATGCATAAAATGTATATTTAACTGAAAACAACACACACAAAGCACTGTATTAAGGGGATTCGCATAGCAAAAAGGTGTAGATCAATAGTTCCCAAAGTGGGCAATACTGTCTCCTGGGTGGGGGAATTACATGGGGGGGGTGCTAAGAGGCAAGGAGATGGCACGGGGGGGGGGCACTGGAGGTGTGAATGACCATCAGACTTTGAAAAGCTGTTATCCCTGGATGAAGCTCACTCATTCTATTGAATTATTAATTAAACTAAATATTTTTTATTGGATTTTGAATAAATCTGCAATTAATTCTCACTGTTTTGAATTTTATGGTGCCGTTATCTTCCTTTCACGAGTGGCGCTGTGGGTTCAACCACAGAGCCTAGGACTTGTTGATCAGAAGGTTGGCGGTTCGAATCCCCGCGATGGGGTGAGCTCCCGTTGCTCAGTCCCTGCTCCTGCCAACCTAGCAGTTTGAAAGCACACCAGTGCAAGTAGATAAATAGGTACCGCTCCGTCGGGAAGGTAAACAGTGTTTCCGTGCGCTGCTCTGGTTCGCCAGAAGCGGCTTAGTCCTGCTGGCCACATGACCCAGAAGCTGTACACCGGCTCCCTCAGCCAATAAAGCGAGATGAGCGCCACAACCCCAGAGTTGGCCACGACTGGACCTAATGGTCAGGGGTCCCTTTACCTTTACCTTATCTTCCTTAATAGATCATGCCAACCACTATTATAAATACAGTAGTACCTCAGGTTAAGTACTTAATTTGTTCCGTAGGTCCGTTCTTAACCTGAAACTGTTCTTAACCTGAGGTACCACTTTAGCTAATGGGGCCTCTTGCTGCTGCCGCGCCGTCGGAGCACGATTTCTGTTCTCGTCTTGAAGTAGAGTTCTTAACCTGAGGTAATATTTCTGGGTTAGCGGAGTCTGTAACCTGAAGCGTATGTAACCGAAGGTACCACTGTAATGCTTTTTATAGGGTAGGGCAGGGAGGACTGGGGATAAGTTTATGGAACTGAGGGATCAGACAGACCTGGAAAAGTTTGGCAACCGCTGCTGTAGATTAAGCAAAATCGCCTCGGGGGGGAAATTGCACTCGTGCTGACAAATTTTCATGAGGTTTTCCCTTTTTAATTTTTTTAAAAATGAGGATTGCTGTAGAGATGTGGGGAGCTGAATATAAGGCCCTGGAAATGAGAAACAGAGAAAACTGGGATTGACAGGCCAGTCCATCCCTCCCTCCCACATGCATGCATGCGGGAAAAAGAATTGGAATATGTCACAATGCAAAGCTTACTAAAAATAATAATAATAGGAAGACGGCAGAGAGCTTTAGCTTCTGAAGAGGCAGGGAAGACTGGCAGCCGGTGGGCGAGGATGGGTTTATCTTAAGAATAATAGGGGGTCCATTTTCACAGAGCTTTGCTGGCTTTAAAGGAGGAAAGACCTGCTACTCCGTCAAAAAAAAGGAGAAAAGGGACGGGGCTATCAGTTAAGCACCTGATTCCCTAGGACAAGGAATCATAAAACGATGCCTTATGAGGAACGGCTAAGGGAGCTGGGCATGTTTAGCCTGGAGAAGAGGAGGTTAAGGGGTGATATGATAGCCATGTTCAAATATATAAAAGGATGTCACATAGAGGAGGGAGAAAGGTTGTTTTCTGCTGCTCCAGAGAAGCGGACACGGAGCAATGGTTCCAAACTACAAGAAAGAAGATTCCACCTAAACATTAGGAAGAACTTCCTGACAGTAAGAGCTGTTTGACAGTGGAATTTGCTGCCAAGGAGTGTGGTGGAGTCTCCTTCTTTGGAGGTCTTTAAGCAGAGGCTTGACAACCATATGTCAGGAGTGCTCTGATGGTGTTTCCTGCTTGGCAGGGGGTTGGACTCGATGGCCCTTGTGGTCTCTTCCAACTCTATGATTCTATGAGGAGCGATTCAGAAAGCTGGCTTAACTTTCTGCAAGCCACATGCCAGCGATGGGCAGAGCCACAGCCAGAGCTGTCTTTCCCATAGGGTTTAGTGGTGCGTTGTGCCAGGGCGCCGACCTCTCAGGGAGTAGGGGAGCTGCGCGGCTTTGCCGGCGGCCTCCCCTTTACCTGAATGCCCGCCAGCTGCGCCCTATCAATCATATGGCTGGCGGGCGTGCAGCTTGCCTCCCAAGCCTCCGCAGGGATTGCTCTCCCGCAGCGGCATGGGGGAGAGTTGCGCCCCCGCCCATGGCTGGCAGTGTGCAGCTTCGCCCCCATCCCCACTATCCGTGGTAATTGGGGACGCTGGGCAGATATTTGCACCCCGGTGCCACATCTGCTAAAGACGGCCCTGGCCATAGCCAGCAGTAGACGAAGCAACAAATGCAAATTTGGCCTCTATACAGTAGCTTAAAGGGACGCGGGTGGCGCTGTGGGTTAAACTACAGAGCCTAGGACTTGCCGATCAGAAGGTCGGCGGTTCGAATCCCCGCGACGGGGTGAGCTCCCGTTGCTCGGTCCCTGCTCCTGCCAACCTAGCAGTTCGAAAGCACGTCAAAGCGCAAGTAGATAAATAGGTACCGCTCCGGTGGGAAGGTAAACGGCGTTTCCGTGCGCTGCTCTGGTTCGCCAGAAGTGGCTTAGTCATGCTGGCCACATGACCCGGAAGCTGTACGCCGGCTCCCTCGGCCAGTAAAGCGAGATGAGCGCTGCAACCCCAGAGTCGGCCACGACGGGACCTAGTGGTCAGGGGTCCCTTTACCTTTTACAGTAGCTTAGTTTTGACACACACTTCTCTTATCCTCCAGGCAAGTGAGACGCATGGTCAGAGTTCAAGGACATACTTTTCAGCCAGGCATAAACACTCGAGGAGGGTGCAAAGCAGGGCTGAAAAGGGGCATGGCCTGGGAGGGTGGAGTATGTGGTTTGGGAAGGCCCCGAGGGCCAAATGGAGAAGCCCATTGGGCCGCAATCAGCACCTATGCATGAGGTTCGCCCTGCAATTGACTGGCAACAGCTCTTCAGGGTTTCAGATGGCGATGTCAGGAATTGAACCTAAGACCTTCTACATGCAAAATAAAGCCCCAAACCTTTCTGGTTTGGATTTTGGTGAGGTCCATAGACCATAGAGTCTGTGAAGGGCCACATACCGTATTTTCCGCTCCATAAGATGCACTTTTTTCTTCCTAAAAATAAGGGGAAATGTATGTGCATCTTATGGAGCGAATGCGTGGTCCCTGGAGCCGAACTGCCCAGGGGCGAAAAGCAGATCATGCTTTTTTTTATTAAACAGGGAAGTGGGTGTTGAAACAAAGCCGCTGATCGTTTGCCGATCGGGGGAGAGAGATAAGGAACGCTAGAGATAAAGGAGGCTGCCTGGGAGGGGGGAGGTAAAGACAGCAAACTTGCAAAGGGGGGGAAACAGGAAGACTAAAGCAATAAGGAGAGAAATTAGAAGGAAAGGAGGAGCAAAAAGCTGCTCCAGCTAAGGAAAAGACTGTAAGGCAAAGAGGGAAGGGAGTATTGAAAGGAAACAGCTGATCGGTGGGATCGGAAGAGATAAGGGAGGCTAGCGAAGGCTGCCTGGGAGAGGGGAGGTAAAAGCCCATGGATCCTCAGGATTTTTATATTGGGTCTCGCCAAATTCACGTTCAGATCACATAGCATGTCCATGGCTACAGCCTGCACCAAAAAAATCACGCATCCACTGTTGTGTGGGGCTGCAATGGTGCAAAAATGTGGTTACAAAGCACGGTTCCACATGGATCCTCAGGATTTTGGCATTGGGTCACCCCAAATTCACCATCAGATCACATGTCCATGGCCACAGCATGAACCACAAAAATCATTCATCCATTGTTTCGTTCAGAATTTTTTCCCCCTTGTTTTCCTCCTCTAAAAAAACTAGGTGCGTCTTATGGTCTGGTCCATCTTATGGAGAGAAAAATACGGTATATAGGCAAGGTGACTGTTTCTGCATTGGGAAAATGAGGAATCACATCATGGGGGGGGGCGGCAGATTTGCACAGAAAGTTCCACACGCTCCTTTATTTGCAGGTGAACAATTAAAAATAATGGTTGTGATTTAAATAGAAATGTATGCGACACATCTCACCATGGTAGGATGATAATTTTTAAAAATAGAAATCTGTCTGCCAGAGAAGAGCAATGCTGGCTAGAGGACAGACAGACCTGTGCATAGCTGTCAACTTACAGATTTGAAAATAAGGGACCAGCAGCCTTGAAAATAAGGGATCAGCAGCCAAAATAAGGGACCTGCAGCCTCACCTGTTCCAGGCACTCCAGTCTTCCTGTCCTCCTGCAGTCTGGTCAAACTCATGCTGGTAGCTTCGAGAACACTGTCCAACCAACTTTGTAACCAGAGGTTCAACTGAATAGAATCTGAATCACATGCACCACAAGGCCTATGCAGCCTCAACTTAAGATGGCTCCCCGGCCTGGCTTTGCACTGCAAAGTTTGCAGCAGCACATGCAACAAAATGGCGTCCAGCATTCAAAAACCCCCAGTTTGCATTAACTAGCCACACACAAGGCATGCAAGCTCCACCCCCAGTTGTTCTTAGACTCCTTATTGGGTGAGCAACATAGCCAAGCAACACAGTTGAAGCCTCCCTCCTCCCCGACCGGCAGGGAGGGAGGGAGAGGAGCTGCTACCCTTGAAATTTAAGGGACATCATTTAGGGACATTTAAGGGACATCTATCAATAAGGGACAGCAGCGGGACACGGCGCTGGAATAAGGGACTGTCCCTTCAAATAAGGGACACTTGACAGCTATGGACCTGTGTGGGTTATTCCCGAGATCACCATCCTGTGCCAAACTTCAAGCCCAGAAAACAAATGGAGGCCCCTCAAGCCTGTCTTTCTGGGCCTGCTTTTGCCAGATGGTTGGTGTATAAATAATACATTATTATTATTATTATTATTATTATTATTACCCCTCCCTCTGCTGACATGTGGCCCCCGGAAGCTTCCCATGAAGAGAATGTGGCCTTTTTCAGATTGAAAAAGGTTCCTCACTGCTGTTTTTAAAGAGGGAGCCCAGTTTATCCAGTTATTATTGGGTGGCGGAGGTCATCTAAGTATTTAACCTTTTACTTGGAATCCGGTTAACGCAATAACTTGAAAAAGAAATCCCAGGAAAAGAATAGATTATTTGTTTCTTAAATTAAAAAATGAGGAAGAGAGAAAGGGAAAATAATATAGAAGTCTTTCCTACTCTGAAGCACAATTAGGTTGTGATTTAACACTTACAAAGCAATATTTATATTTATTAATGATGTATGGAAACCATTAATGTATGGAAACGTAACGGCAATTTCCGTAAGCACATTAAACATGTATAGGGACTATTAAACAATCTTTAGTGATGCATTGATGTAAAGGCATATTTTCACCGTGCAGCTTATATTTTTGAAAAACATACTATTACATTAGATCAGTGTTTCCCAACCGGTGTTCCGCGGCACACTAGTGTGCCGCGAGACGTTGCCTGGTGTGCCGTGGGAGGGAGGCGGGCGAGAGCGCAAGGCTTGGGGCGGCAGCTGGCAGCGCGGAGCACGGGGCGCCCTTCGGAGGGCTCCGCGTGCTTCGGGCAACAGGCTGCCGCCCCAAGCCTTGCGCGCCCGGCGGGAGCTCCTGCCGGGCGCGCAAGCCTTGCAGACACTCGCCCGAAGCACGGGGAGCCCTCCGGAGGGCTCCCTGTGCTTCGGGCAACAGGCTGCCGCCCCAAGCCTTGCGCGCCCGGCGGGAGCTCCGCGCGGGGCAGACATCTGCAGCTTAGGGAGCCCTGCAGGACTTCCCCGCAGGGCTCTCCAAGCTGCGGATAGCAGCCTGCTGCCCCGCACGAGGGGTGCTCTTAAGCAGAGCGCCCCTTGGGCGGGGCAGACATCTGCAGCTTGGGGAGCCCTGCAGGACTTCCCCGCAGGGCTTTCCAAGCTGCGGATAGCAGCCTGCTGCCCCGCACGAGGGGTGCTCTTAAGCAGAGCGCCCCTTGGGCGGGGCAGACATCTGCAGCTTGGGGAGCCCTGCAGGACTTCCCCGCAGGGCTTTCCAAGCTGCGGATAGCAGCCTGCTGCCCCGCACGAGGGGTGCTCTTAAGCAGAGCGCTCCTTGGGCGGGGCAGACATCTGCAGCTTGGGGAGCCCTGCCGGACTTCCCCGCAGGGCTCTCCGAGCTGCAGATAGCAGCCTGCTGCCCTGCACGAGGGGCGCTCTTAAGCAGAGCGCCCCTCGCGCGGGGCAGACATTCACAGCTTGGAGAGCCCTGCAGGA
The DNA here is from genome assembly GCF_964252035.2 of Podarcis erhardii. Taxonomy (NCBI): domain Eukaryota; kingdom Metazoa; phylum Chordata; class Lepidosauria; order Squamata; family Lacertidae; genus Podarcis; species Podarcis erhardii. The sequence continues at coordinate 14,406,955 of NC_138511.1, forward strand.
CTTCCCCGCAGGGCTCTCCAAGCTGCGGATAGCAGCCTGCTGCCCCGGACCTGTCCTGAAGGCTTGCAGCGGGAGGAGGGCTTTCCTCCCCACCGCCAACATTCAGAATGCTGTTCTGAATGTTGGCGGTGGGGAGGAAAAACCCTCCTCCCACCGCAAGCCCCGGGAAGAGAGGAGAAGCTGTGCACCTTCTCTTCTGTTCCCGGACCTCCCACCACAAGCCTTCAGGACAGGTCCCAGAACAGAGGGGAAGGCGCGCAGCTTCTCCTCTCTTCCCGGGGCTTGCGGTGGGAGGAGGGTTTTTCCTCCCCACCGCCAACATTCAGAACAGCATTCTGAATGTTGGCGGTGGGGAGGAAAGCCCTCCTCCCGCCGCAGGCCTTCAGGACAGGTCCGGGAACAGAGGGGAAGGTGCGCAGCTTCTCCTCTGTTCCCAGGGCTTGCGGTGGGAGAAGGGTTCCCCGCTGTCCCGGAGATTTCCCTATGGGCTTTCGTCTTGCGAAGCAAGCCCATAGGGAAATTCGTCTTGCGAAGCCGCTAAAAAATCGGAAAACCCTTTCGTCTTGCGGGTTTTTCGTTTAGCGAGGCATTCGTCTTGCGGGGCACCACTGTACTTTATATATAGTCAATATAGGCACAGAGTTAATTTTTTAAACATTTTCTAATGGTGGTGTGCCTCGAGATTTTTTTCATGAAACAAGTGTGCCTTTGCCCAAAAAAGGTTGGGAAACACTGCATTAGATAAACATTCAATAAGAAGGAATCTGCAGATAACGGATTAAAATACATATGAATTAAAATATATATGTATTTTTATTATATATTTATTTATTTATTTTTAATATATATATATTCATTTTTATTAAAATATATTTATATTTATGTTTCTTCAATTAAAATATATTTTTCAAAAAACTTTTCCAAACTCTTGCAATCTTGGGCAACCCCCTCTTGGAATTCCCTTCCCCGAAATGAGAGGCAGGTTTTTGCCTTTTTTTGCATGCTCCGCCCACCCCAAAATGAAACTATCGGAAGGCAAAGTCCAAGTCCAGATTTGAGAGCCTTTCTCCTTCCGTCCGCTGCTACGAAGTTTGCGCAGCCTCCCGCTCCCTCGCGTGCCGCTTACGCGTGTTTCTGCCGGAACTGCCCTCTCAGAGTAGCGCTCTGGCGCAGCTGTCGGCGTACGAGGGGCCTAAACCGGCTTTTGGAAGCCTCGGACTGGAGTGATCGCTCGGCCGGCGGACGTCGCGGGGGAGGCGGGGACGAGTCGGGAGTCCGGATGCGGCCGTTTTCCACCTCGAGGGCGGCCAGGTGGGGTTTCGAGGCAGAGGGGAGAGGATTTAGAGGCGGGGTGTGGTGGGGGGAAACTTCCTTAATTAAAAAAAAAGGGGGTGGGGGGGTGGCTTTCTGCTGTACAGTAGCAGACTTTCCCTCCCCCCAATATTAGGAGGGATAAAGAAGGGGGGTGCTGGTGGGTTTCAAATGGTATTTAGCAATTGCATTGGGTGGGGCTTAAAAAACAAAAAACACAGTAATTTTGCTCCCCTCTTTTTGCAACAATTTCAGGACGTTCTGGTGTAAATGCAAAGGCATTCCTTTTTTAAAAAAAAATATTTATTTTGGTTTTATGTAATGAAACAGGTATTATAATCCAACAAAACAACAGAAAAATGCAATAAAAAACAACATAAAAAACACAGTATAAAAACATATAACAGAGAAAGTAAAAAAGAACAAAAATTAAAGAAAAATTAGTTTTTGAATTCTTATCTTTATAACCCTCTTTCCTGACTTCCTCACGTCTCCCTTTCCTGCATTCCCCTTTACTCAATCAAATTTAGCAGCTCCTTAGCCTCTTTCAAATCTTAATCAATATTATACATTCCAACGTATTATGTCTTCTATTTTCCCTTTCTTTTTAAATACATTCTTACATATTCTTTATAACTTAATCCCTTATATCCTTTGTTTAGTTCCGACATAATTTTACTCTGGTCTTACCCTTTTTTCTTAAAACATTTTTGCATATTTCTTTTTACTATGTCACTGATGCCATATTATCTTTATATGCAAAGGCATTCCTGTTCCCACTGAAAGGGTTATTGGGTTGTTGTTTTTATTTTTATTATGTGTTTTGTGGTTTTGTACAGTCATACCTCGGGTTAAATACGCTTCAAGTTGAACGCGTTCGAGTAGCGCGTTACTTCCGGGTTTCGCCACTTGCGCATGCGCTCAAAATGACGTCATGCGCAGAAGCGGCGAAAAGCCGTGCCGTCGCTAGATAACGTTTACCTCTAGATGCGAACTGGACTCCGGAACGGATCCCGTTTGTATCTAGAGGTACCACTGTATCTTGATTTTATACCTGAGACCCCCAGGTATAGGGCGGTATATAAATTCAGTAAATAAATAAAATTAAAATAAATAGTAAGAGGCTCCAAAAGTCAGCAGGTCGCTCCATGAGCTTCTCTTTATATATATATTAAACAAAAGCAATATGATGTGACTAGTCCCTATTGATCACCATATGGTGTCTGTGGCAAGAAAGAGCCTTCGATTTCCACCCTTTGTTTTCTGTTGTGGACATGACGGACAGACGGATGGCTCCAGACACAATGCCCCTCTTAAATCTTTTAAAAAATAAAATGAAGGCATGGCTGATTCATGGACTGGGGGTGGGGGGGTGGTATTGCCACACTTTTCACTGCTGAAAATAGGAGCGTTCTTTCAGTCACTGCTATTGTCACATGAAGAATAAATTCCTCAGAAGCCCCCACCCCCTAACCCCTTTTTACCTGCTTTATAACTGAAATCCCACGTACAATTTTAAAGCCCTGTAATTAGAACTTCAGCTAAGATGTGTTCCACCCTTTGGGGAATTGTAAGTTTCTCCCACTCTACTCTGAACGTCACCGCTGCACCCCAGAGAAGACAATCTTAATTATTATTATTATTATTATTATTATTATTTTATTTATACCGCACCTATCTGGCTGGGTTACCCCAGCCACTCTTCCTGCCTTAGCATACACTCCAGCATTTCTTCAATGAAAATAATGATAATTTTACTATTTATACCCGACACACTTGGCAGCTTCCAACACATATAAAAACATTTTAAAATATTTTAAAAAACAACAACTTCCCTATACAGGATTGCCTTCAGATGGCTATGGGGTCGGATAATTCACCCTCCAACATTCCTCCAATGAAAATAGGGACATCCTAAGGAGAAGCGGGACATTCCAGGATCAAATCAGAAACCGGGACGGCTTCTCTAAATCAGGGACGTCCCTGGAAAATAGGGGCACTTGGAGGGTCTGCCCTAGATGCTGGTCCACGCTTTGCAATGGGCCAGAGGCACAATCCTATCCTGACACGGCTGGTCTTGGGGCTTAACCCCTTTTCTTCTTATGTCTAGACACCTTCACCTCCCTGTATCCTTTTCATTTCGTTTGAAGGTGAAAGGAAAGCGTTGTCAGTTTCCGCTGTGCCTGAACATAAGAAGGGCCTGCTGGATCAGGCCATTGGCCCATCTGGTCCAGCATCTTGTTCTCACAGTGACCAACCAGATGCCCATTATGGGAAACCTGCAAACAGGGCGAGAGCACCCTCCCGTCCTGTAGTTTCCAGCAATTGGTGTTCAGAATTTAGCGCCCTTCAGGATTTAACCTCCTTCCGTCGGGGCCTGTAAGACAGAGCTATTCCGCCTGGCCTTTAATTTGAATTCACCCTGATCTTTTATTTCCCTTCCCTTCCCTCCCCCTTCCCTTTTATGAAGATCACCCACTCTGAGACCCCACAGCTAATTCTCCCCTGACCTCCTCGCTGGCCCAAGTAGGACCAATTCAGCCAGCTAGCCCTGGGGATTATCTAATTGATTTTTTAATTTTATTGTTATTCATGTTTTTATACTGTATTTTGCGCTGCTTTTATAATTAAATGTTTTAAAGTGTTTTAAATTTGTTGTTAGCCGACCTGAGCCCAGTTTTTGAACCGGGAAGGGCGGGGTATAAATAAAAAAATATTATTATTATTATTATTATTATTATTATTATTATTATTATTATTAGCATTGCTGCCTCTGACCGTGGAGGCAGAGCATAGCCACTGGGGCTAGTAGCCACTGGTGGCTTCTGGTTCGTGAAATTGTCCAGTACCCTTCAAAGCGCTCCAAGTAGGTGCCCCCTCCCCACTTCCTGTGGGAGTGAGTTCCAGAGGCTAATCTTAAAGCAGGCATTTCCTTTTTTAAAAAAATAATATTTATTAAGTTTTTAACAAAAAAGGGTTACAGAATAATAACACACACACACCAAAAAAATACAAAAATACAAAAACCAAAATTTAACATAAAAAGAAAAAATAAAAACTAAAAAAATCCCTCTTTATACAATCTTACAATCATTTACTTATTTTCGTGACTTCCTCACACCTCCCTTTTTTGTATTCCATTTAAAAATTTGTTCAGCAAATTCATACCCTCTTAATTTACCCTTAATTATTTATCCTCACATATTCTGACTTCAAATTTTCATCTGATATGAATCCCTTCTTGCATATTCTTATTTTACCTTATTACTAGAACCATTTCATTTCATTCCAACGTCATTAACATTCAGTAATTTTACAGTGTTTCTGTAGATAGATTTTAAATTTCTTCCAATCTTCTTCCACCGACTCTTCTCCCTGGTCTCGGATTCTGCCGGTCATTTCAGCCAACTCCATATAGTCCATCTAAAGCAGGCATTTCCAAAGTCCGTTTCAGGGGCCTAATCCGATTTAATCTGGCCCCTGTGGCAGTATACGTCCTCGGGTAAAATCCTAAAAAAAGTTTGGGTTAAAACTTTGGTCGGCCCTCACGCATGTTCACTTCATCAAATCTGGCCCTCTTTGAAAAAAGTTTGGGCACCCTTGCCTTAAAGGATGGGAACAGTTTTATTACAGCTAATCACGAGCAGCCATGGGACATATTTCACGAGGTTATATGATTTCCTCCCCTCCTTTTACAGTATACATTCCTCTTTCACTTCTCTTCCTCCTGGCCCCGATCCCTCCCCCACTAAAGAAATTCAAAATCACATGAGCAGCCTAAACAACAACAACAACAATTGCTCATAGCCACCCTCCTGCCTCAAAAGCAGGTGATCAAAAAACTCCCGCCAAGACAAACTAGGAAAGGCTGTAACTTAGTTGGTAGGGCAGCATCTCCCAGTAGTCTGTTAATGTTCCCTACATAAAACCCTGGCGAGCTGCTGCCAGTCAGTGTAGGCAGTACTGAGCCAGATGGACCAACGTTCTTGCTCTGTATAAGGCAGCTTCCAGTTTTTTGTGTTGCTAGGGTCAGCTAAATAGGGGTAGGGGACTTTTATTTGCCCACTCCCTGGGGGCTAAAAGGGCCTTTAATCTCAGTATTGCCTTTATAATGCTTGCCTGGAGGAAGGGGACAGAACTAGAATTCTTTTGCTCTACCTGCCATTGGCTCTGGCGCCAACTCCAGCCTCCCTGCCACCTGCCCAATGGGCACCAGCCACCACTTGGCGTTTGCCTCCCCCACAACTCCAAATTTAAAAATCGAAATGATGTGACTAGTCCCTAGTAACCTGTAGTGCAGCTGCAAGGAAGCTCCTAGCTATTGCACATATTTCCCTCCGGTGATGTGATGAACAGGCTGAAGGGTTTATAATTTGCTTGGTTGAAAGGCAGGGGGGCAACTCTGGCCCCCAAATTGCATAGGAGCTAGACCACTAGTCCATCTAGCTCAGCATTGTCTGCACCTGCTGGCAGCTGCTCCCCAGGGTTTCAGATACTGCTGGAAATATTTCGATAGAAGGAGGAAAATACAGAGCAGGGGAGGAACAGAGTTTTGCAGGCTATTGAAGTCAGTCTCGAGTCCTTGCACAATACTCCCTCTGTTTGGATTTGATGCCGTAAAGGGGTGTGTGTGTGTGTACACACAGGCGAGATTGCGGCACACCTTTTAATTTTTACTCTGGGCGACGTTTGCGTTATCAGGACGCAAAGCTGTCCTTCAGGCTAATGTCAAGAACTGGGAGGTTGTTAAAAAAGAAAAGAGGAGAATGAAAATAAACGAAATAGGAGCATGCGGGATGCTCAAGGTCGCCTCTCTCCAGGAAGCAGGAAGGTTGGTCTGTAAAAGGAGGCACACCTGGGCAGAGGAAGTGGACTTCGGAAACTGTCTTATCCAGACTCAGACCATCGGTCCATCTAGCTCAGTACTGCCTACACTGGCTGGCAGCGGCTCTCGAGACTTTCAGGCAGGAGTCTCTCCCAGCCTTGGAGACAGAACCTGGGAGCTTCTGCATTAAGCTGTGCCCCTTCTCTCAAGACATAGGATGCTGTCTTAAACTGAGCAGACTTTTGGTCCATCTAGCTCAGTACTGCCTACACTGGCTGGCAGTGGCTCTCCAGAGTTTTAGATTTTTAAAAAGTTGATGCTAGTTTTTAGCCTACAGTTACTTTAACTTTTGAGACGCGGGTGGTGCTGTGGGTTAAACCACAGAGCCTAGGACTTGCCGATCAGAAGGTCGGCGGTTCGAATCCCCACAACGGAGTGAGCTCCCGTTGCTTGGTCCAAGCTCCTGCCCACCTAGCAGTTCGAAAGCACGTCAAGTGCAAGTAGATAAATAGGTACCGCTCCGGCGGGAAGGTAAACGGCGTCTCTGTGCGCTGCTCTGGTTCGCCAGAAGCGGCTTAGTCATGCTGGCCACATGATCTGGAAGCTGTACGCCGGCTCTCTCAGCCAATAAATCAAGATGAGCGCAGCAACCCCAGAGTTGGTCACAACTGGACCTAATGTTCAGGGGTCCCTTTACCTTTTACCTTACTTTAACTTTTTGTAAGTATTAAATTATTTTTGATTTTTCTTGCTGATAATGTTATTGTTTTATCGTTTTTATAAACTTTTTTTTTTTTTTGCAACCGTGTGGTGTATAATTTCTAAGAAATAATAATCTTTAATAACAACAACAACAACCTTACTCCCTGTTAGGAGGAGATGATAGACTGAGCTGGGCTATGTAGGTTCCATTCTGTCAGTTTTAAAATGCTTTGCTTTCATGCTGCCTTGTCAGACAAGACCCCGCTGAGCATCTTGTCTGGAATTCACTGCAGTCTTCATTTATTGGATCACGAACCTGTGCCACATCTGTCTGGCCACTCTGCTCAGAGACTGCCACCAAGGGTGAGACAAACTGTAAAGTCACTGGTTCCATCAAAATGCTCGAGCCATCAAGAAGCCTCTGCCAACATTCAATCAAAATCTGCTCTACTATAATTATGAGATCTAGGATCTAGCCTAGAACAAGTCTTCTTTTTTTTAAAGGAAAATTGGGGTTTTTTTGTGGGGAGGTAGTGAAGAGTTTTTAAAATTTCATTTTATAATGTATATAAAACAGAGAACAATTATGACAACAGATGGAAATGAACACACACAAAACAAATAGCTAAAATAAGCACAGTTACGTCCGGATCAAGTAAGAAAATCCAGGTCATGAAAGGAAAAACAGTGAGATTAAAAGTCGTCTTCACATAAAGAAAGAATATTAGTGTGATTTGATTGTCAGATTTGGCAGGCTTGTGACGATGGCTGTCTTAGAATTGACAGTTCCACTATATGTGTAATAAAGGCATGTCCTTATCGAAATGTCAGCCAATGCGTAGTTTTCTCCATTGCAGCTATATGGAAGAAAGTTTATTGACAGCTTTAAAGCAATCAACGTAGTACAAAACAGGCTCTGTAATCCCATAGGTGTTCTGGAGCACAGATGCGCTTTTTGAGACTTCTGCAGCCTAGTGCAGACAGCATGTTGGGTTTATGTTGAGGCAGATTCTGGTTCCACCAGCAAGACCCTGAAAAATGAATCTCATGTACAGATGAACAGCACCTTTATCCCAGTAATATTAGCATTCATAAAGGGGGGCCACAACTTCTCAAATGCATCGACCCAGTAGAGGTTTCTCTATGTATTAGGGTTGCCTAATATCCATGGCATGGATAGAGAAAAGTTTTAGATACAGTGGACGCTCGGGTTGCGAATGTGATCCGTGCGGGATGCATGTTTGCAACCCGCAGCGTCAGCAACCCACAGCGACAGGTCTGCGCATGCACGGATTGCGATTTGGTGCTTCTGCGCATGCGCAAAGCACAATTTAGCGCTTCTGCGCATGCGTGACCGCCGAAACCCGGAAGTAACCCGTTCTGGTACTTCCGGGTTTTGGCGGTCTGCAACCCGAAAAAACACAACCCGAAGCATCTGTAACCCAAGGTATGACTGTGCAGTCGTACCTTGGTTCTTGAATGCCTTGGTACTCGTACATTTTGGCTCCTAAATGCCGAAAACCAGGAAGTAAGTGTTCTGGTTTTTGAACGTTTTTTGGAAGCCGAACATCTGACGTGGTTTCTGCTTGAGTGCAGGAAGTTCCTGCAGCCAATCAGAAGCCACGCCTTGGTTTTTGAACATTTTTGGAAGTCGAACGGACTTCTGGAACGGATTACATTCAAGAACCAAGGTACAACTGTATATTCGTGTGTGTGTGTATTCTCTTGCATGTTTATTCCCTGTACATATCTCTGGTTTTTGCAGCAGCTGGTGAAAATGGCAGCCAACCGCCAGCAGCGGTGGAGGCCCTGGGGAAGATTGGCGCAGCCACAGCCGGAGAAGGAGGAGGTGTCTAAATGCGTGGGCCGGCAGCTGGGCGATCCAGGGAAGTTTGCCTATGCGGCCCTCTGCGCAGTCTCTTTGGCATCATTGTTTCCCGAGGAAGAGGAAAGGTAGGCGCTCGAGCGAAGGAGAGAATGCAGGTTCTGCTCTGTTCTGTGCTCGTTCCTCCTGACGGCATGGAGGGGGATGATGGGAGTTGTAAGGTAAAGGGTAAAGGGACCCCTGACCATTAGGTCCAGTCGTGGCCGACTCTGGGGTTGCGGCGCTCATCTCACTTTATTGGCCAAGGGAGCCGGCGTACAGCTTCCGGATCATGTGGCCAGCATGACTAAGCCGCTTCTGGCGAACCAGAGCAGCGCATGGAAATGCCGTTTACCTTCCCGCCGGAGTGGTACCCATTTATCTACTTGCACTTTGACGTGCTTTCGAACTGCTAGGTTGGCAGGAGCAGGGACCAAGCAACGGGAGCTCACCCCGTCGTCGGGATTCAAACCGCCGACCTTCTGATCGGCAAGCCCTAGGCTCTGTGGTTTAACCCACAACGCCACCCGCGTCCCTGATGGGAGTTGTAGTCTGCAACTTAATGGAGGGCACCGCATTGGCTGCCTATGCAATAGGCTGGGGAGAATCCCCACTCCGCCAGGAAGCTCCCCAAGGTGAACTTGAGGCCGTTGTTATCTCCACACCTAACGTTTTTCACAGGGTTGTAAAAATAATGAGGGGAGAAGGAGCTTTGGAGAATGACAACTCAAATGATCGAGGAGATGCAGCGACTCCTTTGAGGAAAGGTTGTTTCCTCAAACTCGCTTGTGGCTTTCTAGTTTAGAGAAAAGGCGAGGAAAAGGCGACATGATAGAAGTTTGTAAAATTATGAAAGAAGAATGGCAGACGGAATTAATGGACTCTGCAGAATTGGACAAAATGACAGGAAGGATTTGAAACCTTCCGGACCAGAGATTTACAGGAGATTGGAAGAAGTATATGAAATATTTGAAGAGCAATTGTAACCAACAAATTACGCTACTAGGACTACAAGAAATTTTGTAAGGAGAGATTTATGAAGTGTTACAAAGCAGATAAAGAATAGAGATATTGGTTATGGGTTTTTAATGTAATAGGGAAAGTAAGAAATTTATACTAAGAGATTAGATTGGAAAATTTTCAGACAGAACTGATAGAAGTCAAAAAATTGAATAAGTTGTAAAAGTATGTTTAATTACTGTTGAAAATGGTATGTTAAAAAACTAATAAATTTATATATATATGTTTGTAAAATTATACGCATCACAGAAGCACTGGCTAGAGAGAAGCTTTTCTGCCTCTCTCTCGTATGGCAATAACCTGTGGGCGTCCAATGAAGCTCAGTGTTGGGAGATTCAGGACAAATGAAAGAAAGCCCTTCCTCACACAGCAGAGAGTTAAACTGTGGAACTCCCTCCCACATGATGGCCACCAGTTTGGATGAATCATAGGATTGTAGAGTTGGAAGGGATCCTTGCAGTGCAGGAACCTCGACTGAAACATCTGTGACAGATGTCCGTCCAACCTCCGCTTAAAAACCTCCGAGGAAGGAGGGTCCATCTCCCGAGGGAGTCCATTCCACTTGACAAACATCTCCTGCTGTCGGAAAGTCCTTCCTGATGTTTAGCCGGAATCTCCTTTCTTGTAACTTGAAGCCGTTGGTTCGAGTCCTACCCTCCAGAGCAGGGGAAAACAAGGTTTAAAAGAAGATTAATGGAGGACGAGAGGTCTATCAATGGTTACTAGCAAGGATGGTTTTTGCTCTGCTCTGCAGTCAGAGACAATGCTGTTTCTGGTTTTTTTTTTAATGAATAATATTTTATTAGATTTTAGAAGTAAAAAATTCAGAAAGTACAAAAAGACAAAAATACAATAATAGAAAATCACGGAATACAAAAATACAGACATTAAAGCATAAAAAAGAAAAAGATAGAAATAATAAAAAAGAGGGGGGGAAAAACAAAAATCCCTCTTTTTTAATCTCTCATCTTTGATTAACTTATTTTCCTGACTTCCTCACATCTCCCTTTTTTGTATCCCTTTTGAAATTTGATTCAGCAAATTCATCAACCCTATTTAATTTATCTATTTATCTATTATGAGTCCACTTTTAACCTTATTACTAGAACCCCTTCAATTCAAATCAATGCCATCAACATTCAAAAATTTTACAATGTTTCTGTAAATAAATTTTAAATTTCCTCCAATCTTCTTCCACCAACTCTTCTCCCTGGTCTCGGATTCTGCCAGTCATCTCCGCCAGTTCCATATAGTCCATCAATTGCGTCTGCCATTCTTCCAGTGTGGGTAGATCTTGTGTCTTCCAATGCTTCGCAATGAGAATTCTTGCTGCTGCTGTGGCATACATAAAAAAAGTTCTATCCTTCTTTGACACCGTTTGGCCAACTATACTCTGGTTTCTCTTCAGATCGTATAAATCTTTCGCCTTTTTTTTGACAATGCTGTTTCTGAATACCAGAAAGGGAAGGAGGGGAGAGTTGCTTTTGTGTTGGGCCCTGCTTGCTTACCATTTTTGCCTTCTTTGTTGTGTATGTTTTGAAGGCTGTACAGGACGGGTTTTGTGGAGAGCCTGGTGGAATGGCTGCAGCTTTCAGATGCCGTCCTCCCTGCCATGCTGGCGTTTGTCGGTGGTCTGGGGGGCGAAGGGACGGAGACCTTTGCGCAGATCCTCTTGAAGGAGCCGCTCATGAAAGACGACCCCAGCATCATCACACAGGTAGGTTCTGTTGGGATACTGCCGGGGAGACGGGGGCATCAGGCAGGCCCCCAGCTGGCTCCAGCCACCAGCCACCAGCCGGGCGAACTCCGGTCTCCCTTGGAACAGCATCAAACAGCGACACAATCCTTGGATACCTTTAGAGCCTTGGCACGCTTTATCAGCAGAGTGAATAAATCTTCTCACAACAGAAGTGGCGGACAGAGACATGTATAAGCATTATTCAGCATAGTTCAGGAACAAAGGAAAAACATGTCTGCTTCTCTTCGTGTCCAAGCCAACAGCAGATAAAGCAAAATCAATATACAAACAGAAGTTCCCAGCAAGCCTGTGCTGGAAGTAAACAGGCATGTGACACACAACAGTCATGCCTGTGCCTTTTAAGGTGGAATGGAACTATATCCTAACAGGTTCGACTCCATCTCCATATCCACATTCTCTGCTTAGCAAGTCGAGAAAAGGTTATAATGCTTTGGCAAAAATTTGCTGCTGCTGAGACTGACTTAACTTAATCTTGTTTTCAAGTTGTATTCATTCAACTTGTTTTTATTATTGCTTGTTAGCCGCCCTGAGCCCGGCCTTGGCTTGGGAGGGTGGGGTATAAATAAAAATTAATAATAATAATAATTATTTATTTATTTATTTATTTATTATTATTAACCAGAAGGATCTCTGGTGCAGATCCTCCACCTACTTGCGCTTTAGTAATCTGCAGACAAGTTGCTATGCTTTTTAAATAGAAAGAAAGCGAGAAGGAAAAAATATTTAGTTTTCCAGCTATACGCAGTTGATTTTATTCAAGATGGACCTCTGCGAACTTTTAGTAATGTAGCTTTTGACCTCTTGTTAGAAAAAGCTGTTTTTCCCCCAAAATAACTTAAGACTAACAATGCATAAGCCAAGTGGTTGCTTAGCTTGTTTCTGAAATACTTTGAATAGGCCCCTCTGATGATGATGGTGGTGGCGGTGATGGTGATTTATTTATACCCCGCCCACCTGGCTGGGTTTCCCCAGCCACTCTGGGCGGCTACCAACCAAATATTAAAAACAATAGAGCATTAAACATTAAAAACTTCCCTAAACAGGGCTGCCATCAGGTGTCTATTAAAAGTAAGATATTTCCTTATTTCCTTGACATCTGATGGGAGGGTGTTCCACAGGGCAGGTGCCACTACCGAGAAGGCCCTCTGCCTGGTTCCTTTGCTTCTCGCAGTGAGGGAACCTCCAGAAGGCCCTCAGAGCTGGACCCCAGTGTTCGAGCTGAACGATGGGGGTGGAGACGCTCCTTCAGGTATACTGGACCGAGGCCGTTTAGAACTTTAAAGGCCAGCACCAACACTTTGAATTGTGCTTGGAAACGTACTGGGGGCCAATGTAGGTCTTTCAAGACCGGTGTTATGTGATCTCGGCTGCCGCTCCCTGTCATCAGTCTAGCTGCCGCATTCTGGATTAATTGCAGTTTTGAGTCACCTTCAAAGGTAGCCCCACGTAGAGCGCATTGCAGTGGTCCAAGCTGGAGATAACTAGTGCATGCACCATTGAGCAGCTGTTCCGTCCTGAGCTACCACAGATTTCAGATTTTCCACCTTCAATGGATCCTTTAGGTATTCATAGCTGTTAATGTTTCCCTTTTTTAAAGGGAAATTCCCTTATTCTGAATAGGATTCCTCGCAAGAAAATGGAAAAGTTGACAGCTATGCCACTGATATGCCAAGGAAGTTGGATCAGGCCAATGACCCATTCAGGCCAGCCTCCTGTTCTCACAGTGGCTGATCAGATGCCCCAACGGGAAGCCCCACAGCAGGACCTGAACACAGCACATGTGGTTCTCAGCAACTCGCATTCAGAGGCAGGATATTGCCATTGTGGCTAGTGGCCTTCTCTTCCGTGGATTTGCCCAGTCCTCTTTTAAAACCATGGAAATTGGTGGCCATTGCCACCTCCTATGGCAGCAAGTTTTAACTCTGCAAGGAAGGACTTTAGCATCCGCCGACCATAAGTTAGCCTAGCCTGAACGAGAATAAAATTGCACACAACCTTCTTTTTTCATTTTATTTTGGGTACCCACACTTTCTCAGAGAAGGGATTATGTAATGGTTCTAGGGGTCGCTCGTGCGTAAGCCAGTGCAAACACCTGGCTGGGTTGCCTGAGTGAACCTTTTCTGCCCGGACAGCCACTCACCCGTGGCTGTCTCAATCGCTGGCAGAATCCGTCAGTCGGCGTTTCTTAAACTTCTTCCAGCAAAGAAGCTCTTTGACGCCTAGTCTCCTCCTACTCTCTCTGCGCGAAAGCCTTCTGCGCAAGGATGGCGTAGGCAGCGGAGGACCCCTACTCTCCCCGCTGGTCCCCGGCAAGGAGTCATGGGACCACCTCGCCGCTTCCCCCATCTGCCCCCCTTCTCCACTGGTGCTACGCTGATTCTCTTCCCCAGAAGATGGGCTGCCTCTCCCAATCCCGGGATGCTCTCTGGAATCCCTCTGGATTTTGCTCTCTCCCTCCGGCACTGATGGCAGTTCCCTGACAGATTAGCTGTGGGTTGCAGGGGTTATGGCTAACTATGCAGCACATCAATGCCAAAGATCAAGTACATTTTAAATTGAGACTTCTGTGCACGTTCAGAAACCTGCACTTAAAGGGCTTCCCTTTTTAATATGTTCTCATTATTCTCTCTCTCCCCCCCCCCTCTTATGTTCTAGGATCTTGTGTCCTTCTCTCTCAAGGACGGTAAGTGAGATTTGAGGGCCCCCTTTCTCCTCTGAGTTGTTATCAAAAATAAAAAGCTGTTAAGCGGACAACAGTCTTGGAAATGATTTCATGGAAATGTGGTGTGATTTCATGTGGTTTATTGCGTTTCTATCCCACCTTTTCCTCCAAGGAGCTCAAACTGGAATACAGTGGTACCTCGGGTTAAGTACTTAATTCATTCCGGAGTTCCGTTCTTAACCTGAAACTGTTCTTAACCTGAAGCACCACTTTAGCTAATGGGGCCTCCTGCTGCTGCCGCACCGCCAGAGCACAATTTCTATTCTCATCCTGAAGCAAAGTTCTTAACCTGGGGTACTATTTCTGGGTTAGCGGAGTCTGTAACCTGAAGCGTATGTAACCTGAAGCGTATGTAACCCGAGGTACCCCTGTACGTGGTTCCCCCCCTCCTCATTCAATCCTCACAACAACCCTGGGAGGTAGGTTAAGCTGAAAGGCAGTGACTGGCCCAAGGTCACCCAATGAGCTTCATAGCCAGGTGGGAGGGATTTGAACCCTGGCCTCTCCCAGGCCATTGTCCAACATTCTAAACCCAGGCATAGGCAAACTCGGCCCTCCAGATGTTTTGGGACTACAATTCCCATCATCCCTGACCACTGGTCCTGTTAGGTAGGGATGATGGGAGTTGTAGTCCCAAAACATGTGGAGGGCCGAGTTTGCCTATGCATGCTCTAAACCATTGGTTCCCAAAGTGGGGATTACCATATTTTTTGCTCTATAAGACGCACCAGACCACAAGACGCACCTAGTTTTGGGAGGAGGAGAACAAGAAAAAAAATATTCTGAATCTCAGAAGCTAGAACAGCTAGAGGGATCGCTGCGCAGTGAAAGCAGCAATCCCTCTTTCTGTTCTGGCTTCTGTGATAGCTGCGCAGCCTGCATGCTCCCCATAAGACGCACACACATTTCCCCTTACTTTTTAGGAGGGAAAAAGTGAGTCTTATAGAGCAATAAGGATTACCTCGGCAGACAATAAGAGGCAAGGGAGCTGCAAGGGGGCACTGGAGATGTAAATGACTTATCAGACTTTGAGTATTTTGGCATCAAGTTAATCAGTTTTGCTGAATTAATCTATTATTATTATCATTAATATGCCGCCCAACTGGCTGGGTTACCCCAGCCATTCTGGGTGGCTTCCAACAAATTAAAACATAATAAGACATCAAACATTAAAAACTTCCCTATACAGGGCTGCCTTCAGATGTCTTCTAAAAGCCAGGCAGTTATTTATTTTCTTGACATCTGATGGGAGGGCGTTCCACAGGGTGGGCATGGCTACTGAGTAGGCCCTCTGCCTTAAATAGTTTCAATTGGATTTGAATCAATGTTCAATGAATTGTTATTGTTTTGAATTTCTTCCTTAGTGGCTTGTGGAAACTGCTGTTCTGAATAATGCTTTTTTTAAAAAAAGGATGGGTAGGGGACTGGGGATGAGTTTATGGAACCAAGCAGGTGGTGGCCTGAAAATCTTTGCGAATCACTGGCCTAACCACTGTACTGTACTGGCTTTCTGCTGGTTCTTGGTCCTAGCTTAAATGTCCAGGAACAAACAGGACCTGGTTTGCCCCAGGGGCCAAAGGCTGCCCACTACTGCCTTAGACAAAAGACTGGGTGGTCTAAGCCTGTCTAAGTATGGGGGTTTTGGCGTTCTGGTAACAGTTCATTGGGGAAATTTCATCATGCCATCCCGTCGAACGGAAAGTGATGGGAATTATAGGGACAGAACTACCTAAATTGTATAGAAACTTATTCATGTATGCTACCATAGCGGCAAGAATGTTACTTGCCCCAAAATGGAAAAAAGCAGAAGTCCCAGCAAAGGAAGAAAATTTATAGAATATGCAGAAATGGTGAAATAACTTACCGAAATAATAAGAAATCAAGATAACAATTTTTTAAATAAAAGAATGGAAATGGTTATTGAATATTTACAGATAAATTGTAAAGAGATAAGAGCATTGGCAGGTTTATTGTAATAGCCTGCAGTTTTATAAGAGTATATATTTAAAAAAGATGAATAAATGAGCAAATTGCGTTAATTTGGATATGCAGAAGATCTTAAAAACAAATCTAAGGAACCGCAGAAAGAGGTGGAAGGAAGTCAGGTTTTGAAATGTTGTAATGATTGTAAAATTAGTGAAATGCATAGATCTGAAAAGCATAAATAAAATTTAAGGGGGGGGAAATACACTGACCGGCCACATTTGATGGCCTTTGGCTCTTTCCTTGCCTTCCAGGCACCTACGACGCCCGGGCAAGGGTGCTCCTTTCCCACATCACCTGGCTGCTGAGGATTCCCCCGGCAGAACTGGAAGCTTCGGAGGAGCGTCTTCTTGAGTGCCTGAAAGAGGAGGAAGAGGAGGAGGAATCTGAGTAAGGCTGTTTCCCCAGAGATGCTTTCATGTTGTCGTTGTTTAGTCATTTAGTCCGACTCTTTGTGACCCCGTGGACCAGAGCACGCCAGGCACTTCTGTCTTCCACTGCCTCCCGCAGTTTGGTCAAACTCATGCTGGTAGCTTCGAGAACACTGTGCAACCATCTCGTCCTCTGTCGTCCCCTTCTCCTTGTGCCCTCCATCTTTCCCAACATCAGGGTCTTTTCCAGGGAGTCTTCTCTTCTCATGAGGTGGCCAAAGTATTGGAGCCTCAGCTTCACGATCTGTCCTTCCAGTGAGCACTCAGGGCTGATTTCCTTCAGAATGGATCGGTTTGATCTTCTTGCAGTCCATGGGACTCTCACGAGTCTCCTCCAGCACCATAATTCAAAAGCATCAATTCTTTGGCGATCAGCCTTCTTTATGGTCCAGCTCTCTCTTCCATACATCACTACTGGGAAAACCATAGCTTTAACTATACGGACCTTTTTTTGGCAAGGTGATGTCTTTATGTTTTTAAGATGCTGTCTAGATTTGCCATTGCTTTTCTCCCAAGAAGCAGGCGTCTTTTAATTTCGTGACTGCTGTCACCATCTGCAGTGATCATGGAGCCCAAGAAAGTAAAATCTCTCGCTGCCTCCATTTCTTCCTCTTCTAGATGCTTTCATAGAACCATAGAATCGTAGAGCTGGAAGGGACCCCATGGGTTAGAGTCCAACCACCCCCTGCAGTGCATGAATCTCAACTAAAGCATCCATGACATCTTCTCTCCTTATCCAACCTCTCCTTAAAGTCCTCTGAGGAAGGAGAGTTCTTTTGTAAGAAAATATGAAGAGCCCTGCAAGGAATCAGGCCAGTGGACCATCTAGTCCAGCATACTCTTCTCCCAGTGGCCAAGCAAATGCCCCAGTTGGAAAGCCCACAAGTAGGGATCACGCCCCAATAACCCTCTCCCCTCCTGCGGCTTCCAGCAACTAGTATTCAGAAGGATTGCTGCCAATGGCGTGGCCATTGTGGCTAGTAGCCATTAAAAAACAAACAAACCACAACGTTTGTTTACGTCCTGATGCTGGGAAGGGTTTTAAGAACCCCTTTGCCACAGGTGTCCTTGAAACCTTGCGCAATGGCAAGTCTGGTCCCTATGAAAAATCAGCTGCCAGCCAGAGGTGCTGGGTTGTTCCCTTAAACAAATACTTTTAAGCTGCTGTTATTGGTCTTCTGGGAAATTGCCTGTGTACATATTTTAATAGCTGCTGTTTTCACTACACAAGCTGCCAAATCGCTAGGAAGGATTTTCAAGGTAAGCGTTGCCAGTACTGTTCTTTTATTACCATTATAATTTCTGGGGGTTTTTTTTCAGCCATAAAAAGTAAGCAGCAGCATTATTATTATTATTATTATTATTATTATTATTATTATTATTCCCTATCTTTCCCCCCAGATTACACAAGTTAAAGCCACACAGATTAAACTCAGGTTGCTAAAAATACATAATAAAGGTAAAGGGACCCCTGACCATTAGGTCCAGTCGTGGCCGACTCTGGGGTTGCGGCACTCATCTCACTTTACTGGCCAAGGGAGCCAGCATACAGCTTCCGGGTCATGTGGCCAGCATGACTAAGCCACTTCTGGCGAACCAGAGCAGCGCATGGAAATGCCGTTTACCTTCCCGCCAGAGCGGTACCTATTTATCTACTTGCACTTTGACGTGCTTTCGAACTGCTAGGTTGGCAGGAGCAAGGACCGAGCAACGGGAGCTCACCCCATTGCAGGGATTCGAACCACCGACCTTCTGATCGGCAAGCCCTAGGTTCTGTGCTTTAACCCACAGCGCCACCCGCATCCCAGGAAAAAACAACAACATAATAGATAATAGTTAAAACGCAATCCAGTTCTAATAGAATTGAAACAATTTAAAATAACCAAACCAAGTGTGTTAAAGTACAGAGGGCAAAAGCAGCGCAGCACTATGAAAGCCCTTTTCTTAAAAGAAGGGAGGTGGGAACCAGTTTGTAAAGGTGCCAAAAAGAGTTCAATGAAGGGGCTTGCCTGATATCAATAGGCAGGGAGTTCCGAAGTGTAGGTACTGTTGAGACTCTCACACCCATCTCTTCTGCCACTGCCAGGACGGCCGCAGCTGCGCGGAAGAAGAAAGAGAAAAACAGGAGGTTGAAGAGGTACCTGTTGATCGGCTTGGCGACTGTTGGTGGGGGAACAGTAATAGGTGAGTGACACCGCGCCCCCATCTATTGTCCGCGCCAGCTAGGGGCAGCCGGCTTCTAACCTTCATGTGACCCACTTGCTCCTCCAGACCCAGTCTAGTTAACCTGTGGCCCTCCAGATATTGATGGACTCCAGCTCCAACCAGTCCCCTTTTGGCCAGCATGGCTAATAGTTAGGGATGATGGGAACCGTCGCTCAGGAGCATGCCTGGGCCAAATGTTCCCCGTCCCTGCATTGAAAGAA
Source organism: Podarcis erhardii (assembly GCF_964252035.2). Lineage (NCBI taxonomy): Eukaryota > Metazoa > Chordata > Lepidosauria > Squamata > Lacertidae > Podarcis > Podarcis erhardii. Next base: position 14,425,998 of record NC_138511.1, read on the forward strand.
GGCAGAGTTACGATGGAGTTACTATTTATTAAATATGTATATTGTCCTGGCCTATGCCCACAGGTTTCAGGGCGGTTACAATATGAAATCACACCTTTTTATCAATTCATTATGAATCATTTCCCAATACTCTTTCCCCCTTTTACAAGTCCACCACATATGAAAGAACGTTCCCTCAAACTCTTTGCATCTCCAGCACTTATCTGATTCAGTCTTACACATCTTAGCAAGCCCACTCAGAATTAAATACCGTATTTTTCACTCTATAGGATGCACCGGACGATAAGATGCACCTAGTTTGGGGGGGGGGAGGAAACAAGAAGAAAAAAATCCTGAACCCCAGGAGGGATCTGGCTTCTGGGATAGCCTCTTGCTATTCTGGTTTCGGGGACAGCCTTTGAAGCCTCCGCAGGGTATCAGGGTGCCTTCCTCCCCCCTCTGCCCTGCGGAAGCTTTGCGCAGCCATCCCCAAGCTAGAACAGCGCAGCGCTCCGTCTCCCTGTTCTGGCTTTAGGCTTAGCTGCGCAGCCTGCATTCACTCCATAAGACGCACACACATTTCCCCTTACTTTTTAGAAGGGGAAAAGTGCGTCTTATAGAGCGAAAAATACGGCACCGTCTGCAAATCATTTTCAAGTGGTTCTCTTTCAAAGAAGAACATGCTGTAAACTTCAGAGGTTAAAATCTATATTGTGTCCTATATCTATTGCCCAGTGTGTCGTTGAGGCTATAAAAAGCTTGTCTTTTGCTTCCCAGTCTAATAACAAAAGTCTGGACAAAAGTTTCTTTTTTGTAGAAATTCTTTTTCGAATTGTGGGCTTTGGTCTGCAGCATTAATGACTTCAACGGTTTAGGAGAGAGGGTGTGCAGCCTGGGAATGAGAGACTCCCAAGGGCAGGAGAATCATAGGATCTTAAATTTTAGAGTTGGAAGGGACGACGAGGATCATCTGGTCCAACCCCCTTGCAGTGTAGGACCCTTTTACCCAATGTGGGGCTCAAACCCTCGACCCTGAGACTAAAGAACCTCACTCTCTGCCAACCGAGCCTGGGGATCTGCCCTTTGCTCCCAGGTCTGACGTTCCCTTCCCTCGACCCTCTGCCAGGAGTTGAAACAGCATCCCTCTGTTTTCAGGTCTGACAGGGGGCCTGGCTGCCCCCCTGGTGGCAACGGGAGCGACGGCGATCATTGGCAGTGCTGGGGCTGCTGCCCTCGGCTCAGTGGCCGGGATGGCTGTCATGGGGTCGCTCTTTGGAGCTGCAGGAGCTGGACTCACAGGTAAGCCATCTCCTTCGGTGCAAAGCAAACTCTTCTTCTTCTATACAGCTGGGTCTCTAGGGGGAAGCAGGGGGCAGTGTGTCCAATCTGTTTAGTAATAATAATAATAATTATTATTTATTATTTATACCCCGCCCATCTGGGTTGGGTTTCCCCAGCCACTCTGGGCGGCTTCCAACAAAATGTTAAAATATAGTGGTCTGTTAAACATTAAAAGCTTCCCTAAACAGGGCTGCCTTCAGATGTCTTCTAAAAGTCTGGTAGTTGTTTATCTCTTTGTCATCTGATGGGAGGGCGTTCCACAGGGCGGGCGCCACTACCGAGAAGGCCCTCTGCCTGGTTCCCTGTAGCTTTGCTTCTCACAGGGAGGGAACTGCCAGAAGGCCTTCAGAGCTGAACTTCAGTGTCCGGGCAGAACAATGGGGGTGGAGACGCTCCTTCAGGTATACTGGACCGAGGCCGTTTAGGGCTTTAAAGGTCAGCACCAACACTTTGAATTTTGCTCGGAAACGTACTTTTAGGACCCTAACCCAGCGGTTCCCTAAGTGGGCAGTAGCCCCCTCTGTGGTGTGGGTGGTGGAATTACCTGGCGGAGGGCACTAGGAGGCAACTGAGTGCCCGTGACTATCAGAGCTCCAAAAACTGGTGTCACTGGATCAATTTTGTATAATCAAACTGAAAAGTTTTAATTGGATTTTTAACAAATGTTCAATTGACTTTTACTGTTTATTGAATTTTATTACCTTCCTTAGTGGGTTGTGCAAACTGCAACTATCTGGTTCAGTGTTGTCTGCACTGACTGGCAGCAGTTCTCCGGGATTTCAGGTGGGGAGCGTTGCATGCAGAAAGGGCCGGATTCAATCTCCAGCATCTCTGGCAGGGCTGATGGTGGGCGGAACCTTGTCTGAATTCTTGGAGAGCTGTTGCCAAGCAGTGTATTTATTTATTTTTATAATCTTTTTATTTGATTTTTAAAAAGAAGGAAAGAAAAGGAAAGAGAAAAAAGAAAATAAACATACACCCAAAACACCATACAAAATCCACATCCTGAGATTACTCTGAATCTCCTGGCTTCTCCCCATTCCTTCCATGCGTCCTTTTGACTCTGTTTTCAACTGCATATCAACACCATACAGCATTTCATCTTCCTAAGTTATCTATACATTTTGTTACGTTACAAGTGTGTTTAAAATCGTGCTAATGTTTTGACCTGTTTACAATGATTTTGTATACTGTATTTTTCGCTCTATAGGACGCACCAGACCATAGGATGCACCAGACCATAGGAGGGGGAGAACAGGGGGAAAAAATTCTCCCCCTCTCTGCTCAGCGCCCCTTCAGCGAAGCGGCAGGAGAAACGGAACCCCTTCCATTTCTCCCGCTTCGCTGAAGGGGCGCTGCGCAGAGAGGGAAAACTGTGCAGCGCCTTTCCAGCGAAGCGAAGCCTGGAGAGCAAGAGGGATCGGTGTGCAGGCTTCAGGCGGCCACCCGCAAGCCTTTGGAGCGCGGCGGGAACTCCCGCTGCGCTCCGAAGGCTTGCGGATAGCTGCCTGAAGCCTCTGGAGCGCAGCAGGAGTTCGCACTGTGCTCTAGAGGCTTCACACGGCTTCAGCGAAAGCAACGCAAAGTCTCCAGAGCGCGGGCGGAGCTCTCCCTCTGTGCTTCAGAGGCTTCGCGTTGCTATCACTGAAGCCAAGAAGCCTGCATTCCCTCCATAAGACGCACACACTTTTCCCCTTAATTTTTGAAGGGGAAAAAGTGTGTCTTATAGAGCGAAAAATACGGTATATGTGATAAACATTTCTCATTCTTTTTAAAATTTCTGCCTTCTTGCTTCCTGAGCTTCCCAATTAACTTTGCCATTTTGGCATAGTCCATCAACTTGATTAGCCATTCTTCTTTGGTTGGGGTTGTCCCTTCGTTCCATCTCTGGGCTAGCAGCATCTGAGCGGCCGTTGTATTATACATAAATAGTTTCCTCTGGTCTTTTGGAATCTCAGTACCTATAATTCCTAATAAAAAAGCTGCTGGTTTTTTTTTTTTAAGAAATGTTATTTTAAACATTTTTTTCATTTCATTAAATATCATGTCCCAGAATTTTTTTAAGTTACACTGCAATTCCACCACATATGATAAAAGGTACCTTCTTTTTCTTTACATTTCCAGCATATATTTGTAGGGGGAAGGAACCTTTCTGGGCAACCTTCAGAGTGTGGGGGGGGGGGACAAAGTGGGCGGGACCTTTGAATGCCAGCTACACTCCGGTCCTGATTCTGGGCTTCCCATTGGGGCATCTGGTTTGGCTGCTGTGAGTACAAGATGCTGGACTAGATGGGACGTTGGCTTGATCCAGCAGGGCTCTTCTTTTCGGGGGTGATAGCAGAAACTCCATGCTCAGGGAGAGACTGCCAGGTTGGCCACTGCAAGAACAGGATGCTGGAGTCAGTGAGTTCCCTTTGGCCAGCAGCCAGACTCCTAAGTTCCTAGAATCATAAAATCATAGAATCATAGAATCATAGAATCATAGAGTTGGAAGAGACCACAAGGGCCATCGAGTCCAACCCCCTGCCAAGCAGGAAACACCATCAGAGCACTCCTGACATATGGTTGTCAAGCCTCTGCTTAAAGACCTCCAAAGAAGGAGACTCCACCACACTCCTTGGCAGCAAATTCCACTGTCGAACAGCTCTTACTGTCAGGAAGCTCTTCCTAATGTTTAGGTGGAATCTTCTTTCTTGTAGTTTGGATCCATTGCTCTGTGTCCGCTTCTCTGGAGCAGCAGAAAACAATCTTTCTCCCTCCTCTATGTGACATCCTTTTATATATTTGAACATGGCTATCATATCACCCCTTAACCTCCTCTTCTCCAGGCTAAACATGCCCAGCTCCCTTAGCCGTTCCTCATAAGGCATCGTTTCCAGGCCTTTGACCATTTTGGTTGCCTTCCTCTGGACACGTTCCAGTTTGTCAGTGTCCTTCTTGAACTGTGGTGCCCAGAACTGGACACAGTACTCCAGGTGAGGTCTGACCAGAGCAGAATACAGTGGCACTATTACTTCCCTTGATCTAGATGCTATACTCCTATTGATGCAGCCCAGAATTGCATTGGCTTTTTTAGCTGCCGCGTCACACTGTTGGCGATTCCTAGGAGATTTGAGCTCATGCCAAGAAAAATTAAAAAAATAATACTGCCCTTCATCCGAGATTCACAGGGAAGTTTACAATGTAAAAACACGAAAAGTACATAAAAACTGTGTGTCTCATTGAAAAAAAGAAGTAGGTCATGCAAAACTGACTTTAGCAAACCATGCTCCTTGCTTTACAAAATTTGCAGGGAGGGCAAGCCAGCCCCTGATCCCCACCCCTAGGGGCATTACCTGCCTTAAAAATAAATAGAGAAATCCTATGTCCACAGTCGCTGTGCAAATAAAAGATACAACAGGCAGCGGTGAATGTGTGACCCAAGCCCTGTCTTTGGGTCCCCATGATGTTTTTCCTCGCTGTTACTTGTTTCAGATGTGTTTGGCTATTTCCGCAGCTTGGCCTCTTAAATCATTGCTCGCTGTGCAATGTAAAGATGGGAGTGGTTGGTTTGACAGGCGACGGATCTTATTGGTGGAGCCCGATGTCCATTTATGCAGCTTGGCCTGGAGGCCTGCAGACAAAGGGCAAGCTATTAAGAGGGGCTCTTGTTTTCCTCCCCCGTTCAGGTTACAAGATGAAAAAGCGCGTGGGGGCCATTGAAGAGTTTGAGTTCCTGCCCTTAACGGAAGGGAGGCAGCTCCACCTCACCATAGCCATCACCGGCTGGCTCACGACTGGCAAATACGGTAAGGAAGAGGCAAGCAAAAGGGGAGCGCTGCAGCAAAAATGTTGCAGCGTGCGGTGGGGCAGCCCAGTCCAGCATTCCTGGCATTCAGCCCATTGGCTTTCTTGGTTACCGCCACCACTGTAACAAATCAACATTCCGCGACTTACTGAGCATGCTCAGTCCCCGTCAGGCTGCTTTGGGGCACCCCCCCCCCGGTCCACACATACACACTTAGCCTTTTCCCTCCTAAAAATATTTGTACTTTTGTGAACACTGGGGATCTCCCCAAACCTTCTGGCGCCTGCCTCCCTCTCAACCACTTGGGCTACATCTGCAACGGCCTGAATCTCAGAAATTGAGGGTGTCCCCAACACCACCAGCAACATTTGGGGAGATTCCATAGCATCACAGCAGCACGACCAGTGGCACGGCAGAAGCCTGGCAGGGGGCAGAATTGTGGGTGAGATTGGCACGGTAGCAATGGAAGATTTGAAGTTTTCCTGGGTGCAACAGATGGAATTGTTTTCATTTGGAAACACATGCGGCCCTTGAATCTTACATTCTGATCCCTACACACTCTCCCCTGGGGTAGATTCTTGTCTTAGCAAATGTTCTGGCTCTGCTGCTTGTGTGGAATCTTTCCTATTTAAGTCTCGCAAGGACGCTGTTCTCATTAAACCTGTTTGCTTTATAAAACAAAGACGTTTTATTTATTTTTTACGGTCTATTTCCATTTGCCTTTCACACCAGTTTATTTTCTGAATAACAAGCGGTGTCCCATGAGCCGTGGGGAAAAGCTCCTGGGTGAAAGGGTGAAGGTGTTAATGTGCTTCGAAGTTTAGCAGAGGAGCCCAGCACCACTTTACAACCCAATGTTGCTGGCCCTTTGCCTTGTAGGAATCTGCTCCCAGCACTAATGTGCACAGCGCAGGCATGATCTTTCAAGACCTGGTTCAATAAAGGTAAAGGGACCCCTGACCGTTAGGTCCAGTCGTGGCCGACTCTGGGGTTGCGGCGCTCATCTCGCTTTATTGGCCAAGGGAGCCGGCGTACAGCTTCCGGGTCATGGGGCCAGCATGACTAAGCCGCTTCTGGCCAACCAGAGCAGCGCACGGAAACGCCGTTTACCTTCCCGCCGGAGTGGTACCTATTTATCTACTTGCACTTTGACGTGCGTTCGAACTGCTAGGTTGGCAGGAGCAGGGACCGAGCAACAGGAGCTCACCCCGTCGCAGGGATTCGAACTGCCGACCTTCTGATCGGCAAGTCCTAGGCTTTGTGGTTTAACCCACAGCGCCACCCGCGTCCCCAACCTGGTTCAATACCCTACCACAAAACTGCAACACCTCAGGAGTTATCCTAACATGAAGGGTTTTTAAAACAAAAAACAAAAACAAAACACCAATGTGTTAAAGCAGAGTTGGAGGAAAACCAACCTATCAGAATTGAATGGCCAGATCCAGCCCAATCACCTTCTAAACCCAGCCCACAGACGGTCTGGGAATCAGCATGTTTTTACATGAGCAGAATGTGTCCTTTTATTTAAAATGCATCTCTGAGTTATTTGTGGGGCATAGGTATTCGTTCCCCCCCCAAAAAAAAAATAGTCCAGCCCCCCCCCAAGGTCTGAGGAACAGTGAACCTGCCCCCTGCTGAAAAAGTTTGCTGACCCCTGATGTAGGGGGTTTTCAACTATCATCTGAGGATAGACATTCCAGCAATGGGAGAAATAGGAAGCAGGGCTCCCTAATTTGGCTCTGCTGTGACAGGCCAGCCCCTTCAGGCCTCCTCTCCCTGCAACTGTCATCTGAGGGCACCCATCCCATCAGATGGCCTCATTGGGAGAGATGGGAAGCAGAAGACTTATTCCATCAACTTTGCCAAAAGCACAGCTGTATCTGGCACATCCTGTCCCTGAACTGTGCCAGCTAGTCATTATAGGAACAACTGTTTAGAAACTGATGCCTGAGTTTTGGTTTTTCCTCTTCCCTCGCTGTCTGTTTTCCCTTGTGTGTCGTGGTTTTTAGATCGCAAACCTGCAGGGTAGGGACTGTCTTGTTTTGATTGTAATCTGCTCTGGGGAGACACGGGTGGCACTGTGGGTTAAACCACAGAGCCTAGGACTTGCTGATCAGAAGGTCGGCGGTTCGAATCCCCGAGACGGGGTGAGGTCCCGTTGCTCGGTCCCAGCTCCTGCCAACCTAGTAGTTTGAAAGCATGTCAAAAGTGCAAGTAGATAAATAGGTACCGCTCTGGCAGGAAGGTAAACAGCGTTTCCGTGCGCTGCTCTGGTTGGCCAGAAGCGGCTTAGTCATGCTGGCCACATGTCCTGGAAGCTGTACGCCAGCTCCCTCGGCCAATAAAGCGAGATGAGCGCTGCAACCCCAGAGTCGGCCACGACTGGACCTAATGGTCAGGGGTCCCCTTTACCTTTACCTAAGCTACTCTGGGAGCTTTTGGGACTGAAGAGCAGGGCACTGAAACTCTAAATAAATAAACAGATAAAATTTTATCCACGGCCATGACAATGCAACACCTGCTTGCATCAGAAGGTGGCTGAATCTTCCCATTTTGCTTCCTCCCCATTTCTCACCTTTCCAGTCTTTGATTTCAGCACATCCCACTCCTGTGTCAGTTTGCATTTATTAAAGAGCACCGAAATCTGCCTGCATTTTGGGGAACAGTCTTCTTTAAGACACACTTTCTGCCTAATAAGTTCATTTTTGCAGGCCGGTTCCCCCCCCCCAATAATATAATGCATTATGTATGCCCCCCCAATTCCTATTTCTGTGTGCCTGTTTCCCTGATAACACTTCTTTCTGTGTAGACACAATATTTGTTAAAGAGCTGCATTGCAAAATTCAGGAGAGCATGACATTTGAAAGGCAGCTGCGTTTTTCATCCCGCTTACTGCTTCAGGAAGTGTGTATTATGCATGGATTCTGCACCTCCCCCTTCCCATCTGTGTCTTATTAATTCTTTGTGTCTGCAACTTTTTCTTCCTACTTTTAGGGAGTTTCACGGCTCCCTGGAGCAGCCTGCTGCAGTCCAAAGAACAGTATTGCTTAGCCTGGGAGAGCAAGTACCTGATGGAACTGGGCAACACACTTGACACTTTGCTGAATGGATTAGTCAACGTCGTGGCTCAGGAAGCGCTGAAATTCACTGTCTTATCAGGCAAGTGGTTGGCGGTCATCCACTCTGGGCGGTTATTTTCCCACGATTATTCTGTGCTCCTCCTTCAGTTACTTCAGTTTGAAGCCTCGATTATCCCATGACTCTTGGCTAGCCAGATATACTTAACGTTTCTTTTTTTAAAAAGAAAATCAAGTTCCTAGTCCTTATTACAGTGGTGCCTCGCAAGACGAAAAGAATCCGTTCCGCGAGTCTCTTCGTCTAGCGGTTTTTTCGTCTTGCGAAGCAACCCCATTAGCGGATTAGCGCTATTAGCGGCTTAGCGGATAAGCGGCTTAGCGGCTTAGAAAAAGGGAAAAGTCGGAAAAACTCGCAAGACATTTTCGTCTTGCGAAGCAAGCCCATAGGGAAATTCGTCTTGCAAAGCACCTCCAAAACGGAAAACCCTTTCGTCTAGCGGGTTTTTCGTCTTGCGAGGCATTCGTCTTGCGGGGCACCACTGTATTATTAATAATAAAATTTGTACGCTGTCCCATACCTGTATAGAGTGGCTGGGAAACCCAGCCAGATGGGCGGGGTATAAATAATAAACTATTATTATTATTATTATTATTATTAATAATAATAATAATAATCTCAGGGCAGTTCACAACATAAAATTACAGTATCTAACCCCCCCACAAAATACATAATAAAATTAAAAACAAAGACAACACAATAATCCCCAACAAATTCAAAGGAAGAAATATGCAGGACTCTACAGTGGACGCTCGGGTTGCGAACATGATCCGTGCTGGAGGCACGTTCACAACCTGCAGTGTTCCCAACCCGCTGCGCCACATCTGCGCACGTGCGGGTTGTGATTCAGCGCTTCTGCGCACAGCAAAGCGCGATTTAGCAATTCTGCGCATGCGCGACCGCCCAAACCTGGAAGTAAGCCGTTCTAGTACTTCCAGGTTTTGGCAGGTCCGTAACCCAAAAAAACACAACCCGAAGCATCTGTAACCCAAGGTATGACTGTATCTGTTTTATTTTCTTCATTTCAAAAGGTTTATATGCCGCTTGGTTGTAATGAAACCTCAATGCGGTTTAGAACTAGAATCGGTGTAGATGCTGCCCTCAATAGGGACAGCAGACTCTGGCAAAAATCCTATTACATTTGTATTACATCTGATTTCCAGCTGTCCTGTTTCCTCTCCCCTGCCCCACCCTCCAGGCATCGTCACTGCACTCGCATTACCCGCCTCCCTGCTCACAGTGGCCAGCGTGATTGATAACCCCTGGGGAGTGTGCCTCCACCGCTCGTCTGAGGTCGGCAAACACCTGGCTCGAATTCTGCTCAGCCGGCACCAGGTAGGAAGGTGGCTTGATGGTCACAGCCCAAGTCTAAGTGTGCCTGAGCTGGGAAAAATCTCTGTGGGATCTCTGTAGTAGAGGGGGTCCTGGCTCAGTTGGCAGAGCAGTGAGGTGTAGCGGTTAGAGCACTGGATCTGCTAGTACCTGGGAGACCAGGGTTCAGATCCCCCACTCGCCCATGAAGCGCACTGGGTGACTCTTCCAGCCTAGCCTACCTCACAGGGTTGTTGTGCAGATTGAATGAAAGAAGGGGAGAGAATAATTTAAGCCACCTTGAGCTCCTTGGAAGGAGAGGTGGAATAGGAACGCAATAAATAGAGTGGCACCTCGGGTTACAGACACTTCAGGTTACAGACGCTTCAGGTTACAGACTCTGGTAACCCAGAAATAGTACCTCGGGTTAAGAAATTTGCTTCAGGATGAGAACAGAAATCACGCAGCGGGAGGCTCCATTAGCTAAAGTGGTACCTCAGGTTAAGAACAGTTTCAGGTTAAGAACGGACCTCCAGAACAAATTTAGTTCTTAATCCAAGGTACCACTGTAAGTAAATTTGCTTATCCGTAGGTTCACCTTGCCAACAAAGGTCCGTATAGTAAAAGCTATGGTTTTCCCAGTAGTGATGTATGGAAGAGAGAGCTGGACCATAAAGAAGGCTGATCGCCAAAGAATTGATGCTTTTGAATTCTGGTGGTGGAGGAGACTCTTGAGAGTCCCATGGACTGTAAGAAGATCAAACCTATCCATTCTGAAGGAAATCAGCCCTGAGTGCTCACTGGAAGGACAGATCGTGAAGCTGAGGCTCCAATACTTTGGCCCCCTCATGAGAAGAGAAGACTCCCTGGAAAAGACCCTGATGTTGGGAAAGATGGAGGGCACAAGGAAGAAGGGGACGACAGAAGACAAGATGGTTGGACAGTGTTCTCAAAGCTACCAGCATGAGTTGATCAAACTGCGGGAGGCAGTGGAAGACAGGAGTGCCTGGCGTGCTCTGGTCCAAGGGGTCACGAAGAGTCGGACACGACTAAACAACAACAACCGGAATAAGGGCCCAGGTCCAGTCCACAGCAATCCGCCACTTAAAGGATCATGTAGAAAGAATCGTGGGGGAAACATTTATCGCGGTGATAGTGTTAGTGCTATGCAGAATAGACCCACTGAAATTAATGGGCATGACTAACTTAGGCCCATCAATTTCATTTTATTTACTGCATTTGTAGCTCATCCTTTTTTTTCTCCAACGAGCTGAAGTTGGCATGCACGGTTCTCCACCAACCAATAAATCTTCACAACAACCTTGTGAGGTAGGTTATTCTGAGAAGGGCTATGACCATCCTAAGGTGATGGCTGAGTGAGGAATTACGACTCTTAACATCTGTATGGTAAGCTATGTTTTAGTCACTACGGAATCATAGGATTGTCAAGTTGGAAGACACCCAACGGGCATCTGGTCTAACCCACCGCAAATCATTGCTGCTGATGAATTTCTTCCCAGAGGAGCTCAGGGTGGCAAATACATCACTAAAACAAAAACACAGTTTAAACACAGTCTCTCTGTCGTGTCGATCATGTCAAAGGCCCCAGCAAGTAGGCAAGCATCACCGAATTTCCAGGACATGATCCAGCTATGCGGCAGCTAGACTGGTGACTGGGGGCAGCCGCCGAGACCACATAACACCGGTCTTGAAAGACCTACATTGGCTCCCAGTACGTTTCCGAGCACAATTCAAAGTGCTGGTGTTGACCTTTAAAGCCCTAAACGGCCTCGGCCCAGTATACCTGAAGGAGCGTCTCCACCCCCATCGTTCTGCCCGGACGCTGAGGTCCAGCGCCGAGGGCCTTCTGGCGGTTCCCTCATTACGAGAAGCAAAGCTACAGGGAACCAGGCAGAGGGCCTTCTCGGTAGTGGCACCCGCCTTGTGGAACGCCCTCCCATCAGATGTCAAAGCGATAAATAACTACCTGACATTCAGAAGACATCTTAAGGCAGCCCTGTTCAGGGAAGTTTTTAATCTGTGATATTTTAATGTATTTCTGGTTTTTATGGAAGCCGCCCAGAGTGGCTGGGGAAACCCAGCCAGATGGACGGGGTACAAATAATAAATTATTATTATTATTATTATTATTATTATTATTATTATTATTACTAGGCAAAACCTTTCTTTCTTTTTCACTATCAAGTGGTCATAATCGTTACTGCTTTTTCGAGGCAGGGAGCTTGAGATTTTAAGCTTGTTTGAGTTCTGTCATTCTGTTCCTTCCCCTTCCAGGGCAAGCGGCCGGTTACCTTGATCGGTTTCAGTCTTGGCGCCAGGGTCATCTACTTCTGCCTCCAGGAAATGGCCAAGGAGGAAGGTGCGTACTGGAGGGGGTTGGGGAATCAGGCCGTAAGACAGCTGAGACACTGTTCTTCATCAGCAGGGTAGTGGTCTGTGGTCACGGGGTGTGTGTCTCAAAGACCCCTTGTAGCAGGGTCTCCGCTTCCAGCATCCCAGGGCCGACCAATCAGCATGAAAGGGGAGCTTTTGAGCCACTGAAAAGGAGTCTTCTCACCCTTTGTGCCAACAGGGGCCAATCGGAATAAAAGGAGGCAGCCCCAAAACCAGCCATTTAGGCCAAACTTGGGTTTCCAGCCATTTTTGCACTACAATTCCCATCTTCCTTGACCACTGGCCCTGCTAGCTAGGGATGATGGGAACTGTAGCCCCAACAACAGCCGGAGACCCAATTGTCCCCCTGAAGGACCAGGTGTGCAGCCTGGGAGTCATTTTGGATTCACAGCTGTCCATGGAGGCCCAGGTTAATTCTGTGTCCATGGCGGTTGTCTACCAGCTCCACCTGGTACACAGGCTGAGACCCTACCTGCCTGCAGACCGCCTTGCCAGAGTGGTGCATGCTCTAGTTATCTCCCACTTGGACTACTGCAATGCGCTCTACGTGGGGCTACCTTTGAAGGTGACCCGGAAACTGCAATTAATCCAGAATGCGGCAACTAGACTGGTGACTAGGAGTGGCCGCCGGGACCACATAACACTGGTCCTGAGAGATCTGCATTGGCTTCCAGTACGTTGCCAAGCACAATTCAAAGTGTTGGTGCTGACCTTGAAAGCCCTAAACGGCCTCGGTCCTGTATACCTGAAGGAGCGTCTCCAGCCCCATCATTCTGCCCGGACACTGAGATCCAGCGCCGAAGGCCTTCTGGCGGTTCCCTCATTGCGAGGTTACAAGGAACCAGACAGAGGGCCTTCTCAGTAGTGGCGCCCGCCCTGTGGAATGCCCTCTCTTCAGATATGAAGGAAATAAGCAGCTATCCTATTTTTAAAAGCCATCTGAAGGCAGCGCTGTTTAGGGAAGTTTTTAACATTTAATGCTGTATTGTTTTTAACACATGATTGGAAGCCACCCAGAGTGGCTGGGGAAACTCAGCTAGATGGGCGGGGAATAAATAATAAATTATTATATTATTATTATAATTTTGAGAACCTGAGGCCCACTGAAAGCACAAGGAGCTTCCTGCATTGCAGTGGATTGGGCCAGATCACCTTGGGCGATCCCTTCCAACTGTGTTTTGGGAGAATGGGGTGCAAGTTCTGCTAGGTACAAGGAGAACTCCGGGGAAAAAGCAACTTGGCTCACTCCAAAGGAATTGACACGCGCAGAAAATAGATCCAGGTGAAAGGTGACGTGCGGAGATCTTGGGTTGCAATGCACCCTAATTATTATTATTGCGTAATTATAAGATTATGGGACGCGGGTGGCTCTGTGGGTTAAACCACAGAGCCTAGGGCTTGCCGATCAGAAGGTCGGCGGTTCGAATCCCCGCGACGGGGTGAGCTCCCGTTGCTCGGTCCCTGCTCCTGCCAACCTAGCAGTTCGAAAGCACGTCAAAGTGCAAGTAGATAAATAGGTACCGCTCCAGTGGGAAGGTAAACGGCGTTTCCGTGCACTGCTCTGGTTCACCAGAAGCGGCTTAGTCATGCTGGCCACATGACCCGGAAGCTGTATGCCGGCTCCCTCGGCCAATAAAGTGAGATGAGCGCCTCAGCCCCAGAGTCCATCACGACTGGACCTAATGGTCAGGGGTCCCTTTACCTTATAATTATAAGATTATCACATAATTTTAGAAGAGGGCCTGGCTTACCATAAAGGGACCCTGCACATCTGAATTGGCCAGGGTGAATTCAGGGACCCGCCGAAAGGTGTATGTAGCTTACAGATGCACTCCTGAAAGAGCCTGTTTTGCTGCAGGCCTGGGCAGGTGGCAAACCCTGTCAAAGGCGAAGGGCACCTGTTTGCTTATAGAAGGTTCTATGCTCAATCCCTAGCATCATCTCCAGTTGGGCTGGGAATGCGCCATTGCTGCCAGTCAGTGCAGGCACTATTGAGCTATCCAGACCCAAGAGTAAGGTTCAGTATAAGGCAGCTTCTGGTTCTGATATGCAACAAGAGGGAGTTGCAAATGGCAGGGGCCACACCCTAAAGGCTTAGGTAAAGGTAAAGGGACCCCTGACCATTAGGTCCAGTCGTGACCGACTCTGGGGTTGCGGTTGCGGCGCTCATCTCGCTTTATTGGCCGAGGGAGCCGGCGTACAGCTTCCGGGTCATGTGGCCAGCATGACTAAGCCGCTTCTGGTGAACTAGAGCAGCGCACGGAAATGCCATTTACCTTCCCGCCGGAGCGGTACCTATTTATCTACTTGCACTTTAACGTGCTTTCGAACTGCTAGGTTGGCAGGAGCTGGGACCAAGCAATGGGAGCTCACCCTGTCATGGGGATTCGAACCGCCGACCTTCTGATCAGCAAGTCCTAGGTTCTGTGGTTTAACCCACAGCGCCACCCGCATCCCTAAAGGCCTATACATCATAAAGAAAGCATCTGTAGGAGGCCCTCTCCTGCCCAATGCACTTTATTGGGCAGGTACATAACAGACCAGGCAACGTTTTACACAAAGCTGGCGCTGTCCTCCTCGAAGCGCCGCGGTGTTAGGCTTCCTGGGATCGCCTCCAAGCCTCCCACAGAGGCTCTTTCGTCACAACAGCATCCGTTACTAAAAGTCCGCCCAAGCCGTCTCTGCATCCTTGCACGCCATCCTGTTTTCTTCCTCCTTTTCCTTAAAAGTCGCCGTTCTCGGCTGCCGTTGCCCACCCCCACGCCCGACAGTTCTTCTATTTAACTCAGAAAACAATCTGCCAACTGCTAACACGAGCCGCGACCTCCTGTATTAATAGCTCCACACGGCGGCAACGAGGAATCGAATGGTCACGATCTGACAGTAAGAGCTGTTTTGACAGTGGAACAGACTCCCACAAGAGGTGGTGGCCTCTCCTTCCTTGGAGGTTTTTAAGCAGAGGTTGGATGGCCATCTGTCGTGGATGCTGTAGTTGAGATTCCTGCATTTGGAGGGGGTTGGACTAGATGGCCCTTGGTGGTCCCTCCCAACTCTACAATTCTATGATTCTGTGCCTCTTGGCACCAGGAAGGTGCACTCTTTTCAGCATCTGCTAAGGACCTTGTCTCAGGACTCAGTGATGGCCACCAAGATAGATGGCTTTAGAAAAGGATTGGGCGAATTAATGGAAGAGAAGGCTATCGATGGCAAATAGCCATGATGACTCTGCTCTGCCTTTGTAATAATAATAATAATAATAATAATAATAATAATAATAATAATAATAATAAATTATTTGTACCCCGCCCATCTGGCTGGGTTTCCCCAGCCACTCTGAGCGGCTTCCAACGAAGACCAAAAATACACTAAAATGTCACACATTAAAAACTTCCCTGAACAGGGCTGCCTTCAGATGTCTTCTGAATGTCAGGTATTTGTTTATCTCTTTGACATGTGATGGGAGGGCGTTCCACAGGGCGGGCGCCACCACCGAGAAGGCCCTCTGCCTGGTTCCCTGTAGCTTTGCTTCTCACAATGAGGGAACTGCCAGAAGGCCCTCGGCATTGCTTCCGAATGCCACAGGAGGGGAGAGGGCTCTTGTGCTTGGATCCTGTTTCGGGTTTCCCTTTGAGGCACCTAGTCAGCTGTTGCAAGAACAGGACGGGTGATAAGTGTGACCCAGCAGGCTTTCCTTATGTTTTTAAGTTCTTGAAAAGCCTTGGGTGCAGACAGCCTAGACCCAAACCACCAAGAGCGTTAATGAGGAAAAAGAGCAATTGCATTCAGCCCAACAGCAAACCCAAGGGCCAGCACATTTGCCAAGGCACCACTGTGACGAGTTCCCTGGTTGTGAGCTAGCTGCGATTTTCCCAAGCTGTCTCCAAAGGCAGCCCCACAAGTACTGTGCCACAGTAGTCTAGCCCAGTGGCACGTCCATGCACAGCCCTTTCCCCTTTCTGCTCTTTTCGACCATGCAGGCTTAAGACTGGGTGGCTGTGCAGGGGCCGAAAGATGAGATGGGGAGGAGGGAGGAGGAGGACGTTGCCAGGCAACTCTGGCGACTGGTGATTTCCTGTTGCTCCTTCAGCATCCAGTGTGCTAGGCAGTGGCTGTGTGTTGTGGGTGGGTGGGTGAGGTTCCATGCAGAATGCACCCCATTCAGCCTAGAGCTTTCCTCCCCCCAGCCCCAACCCCACTCCCACCCACTGTCCAGTCTTAAACAGGGGCTGGTTTTAAGGTCAGAAGCCCCAAGCTGCAAATAGCGATGATCACTTTACCTGAATGTGATGCTCACTCAGAATCCGTCGTCCCCTCATCTGAACTTCTTCTGCAAAAGAACCCTGCTGCTGTTCAAATTAAGATGAGTCAAATCAGGCTTATGAATTCCTTTTGGGCAGCAGAAATTGCTCCCCCCCCCCGCCAACTCTTTTTCTCTCTGGCGTGCACTTAGAATAAGTCTCATAATCTCCCAAAATTGGATCATTCAGAATGACAAATTGGCAGCGTCTTATCTTTTATGTTTCCTCTTTACTCTCCCCCTCCCCTTCTGCCCTCCCACAAAAAAAGACCCTTCTAGGAAAAAATCCAAGAATCACAACACAGATTGTAAATTGAGTTGCTCCTGAGAGCTGCCTGCAGCCGCTTTGATATTTATTTGCAATCATTTTTTTTTATAAAAAAAATTGTCTTTCCCGTTGCTTGAGTACTGGTTGTACTCTGGGTGTTGGGGAAAAAATAAGTACAGTGGTGCCCCGCAAGACGAACGCCTCGCAAGACGGAAAACCCGCTAGACGAAAGGGTTTTCCGTTTTGGAGGCGCTTCGCCAAACGAATTTCCCTATGGGCTTGCTTCGCAAGACGAAAATGTCTTGTGAGTTCCTGCGGGGGGTTTTTCCCTCCCCCCCCTTTTCCTAAGCCCTAAGCTGCTTATCAGCTGATCCGCTGATAAGCCGCTTATCAGCTGATCCGCTAAAAGCTAATCCGCTAAACTGTCAATGGGCTTGCTTCGCAAGACGAAAAAACCGCTATACGAAGAGCCTCACAGAACGGATTAATTTCGTCTTGCGAGGCACCACTGTAAATCTCAAAGGTTCCATCTAACTAAGTCCTATTGGGAGTAAGCACATTGAAGGAAATGGACCTAACTTAGTCATGTCCATTGGTTTTGATGGGTCTCCTCTGAGTAGGACAAGCCTTGGGGACAAGCATGTTTTATAGAATTGTAGTGTTGGAAGGGGGGCCCCCAACGGTCATCTAGTCCAACCTCCTGCTATGCATGGAGGGACAGACAATTAAAGTTGCTTAGCCCATTGAATTCAGTGGCCCCTGCTCCCGAGGAGACACTCAGGGGCTCGCACTTGGGAATGTAAGAAGCTGCCTTATCCTGATTTGTACCACTATTTATTGCAATGCCCGCTATATATAGAACCAAGAGACCGATTTATAAAACCCCTGCTCACGAATGGAACACACTCGAACAGGGCGGAAAGGGTGAAATGGCTGCTGAGTGACACTGATGACTTCGTCACTTATAAAGCAGCACTATATGCGTTGGCAGCTAAGAAGATCAGGAGAAAAGAACTAGATAAAATAGTGGTCAATTGCAAAGGCGATTCGGACATTTAAGCTGGCACTTTCTACCTGAGAACCCCTTGCTATTATATCGTATGCAACAAATAATTTTTAGGAGATATGATCGTGGTTTATTCTATCTGCAGTGCCTGATGTTTTTATGGTTATTGTTGCTTTTCTTTTTGTTCCCATTGTGAATGATGCCATGGCCTTTGGCTAGTGCAATAAAATTTATGATGATGATGAATCAGGCCTTTGGCCTATCTAGCTCAGTATTGTCTGCACTGACTGGCAGCGGCTCTCCCTCGTTTCAGGCAGGGGATCTTTCCCAGCCCTACCTGGAGATGCCAGGGATTTGAACCTGGAGCCTCCTGCATGCAAAGCAGGTACTCTGCCCACTGAGCTGAGGTCCTTCTTTGAAAGAGAGTCAAAGAATCTAGTCCTCATGGTTCTGAATGAAGGCAAGACTTCAAATAGAAGCATAGGAAGCTGCCTTATATTAAGCCAGGCCGTGGGTCCATCCAGCTCAGTATTGTCAACACAGGCTGGCAGCAACGGCTCCCTGGGGTTTCAGGTAGGGGACGTTCCCAGCCTGGAACTGTAATTTGTTGAGAATTGTTAGGGCACCGCTATTCCCCTCCCAGGGATGCGGGTGGCGCTGTGGGTTAAACCACAGAGCCTAGGACTTGCCGAACAGAAGGTTGGTGGTTCGAATCACCATGATGGGGTGAGCTCCTGTTGCTCCCTCCCTGCTCCTGCCAACCTAGCAGTTCGAAAGCATGTCAAAGTACAAGTAGATAAATGGTATACCGCTCCAGCGGGAAGGTAAACAGCATTTCCGTGCGCTGCTCTGGTTCGCCAGAAGCGGCTTAGTCATGCTGGCCACATGACCCGGAAGCTGTACGCCAGCTCCCTCGGTCAATAAAGCGAGATGAGCGCCGCAACCCCAGAGTCAGCCACGACTGGACCTAATGGTCAGGGGTCCCTTTACCTTTATTCCCCTCCCAGAGCTACAATTCCCAGAGTGGCTAACTGTCCATCCCTCTTCCCAGGGAACTTTGGGAACTGTAGCTCTGGGATGGGAATGTAAAGGGAGGCGGTCTCCTACCAACTCTCAGCACCCATAACCAACTACAGCTCCCAGGATTCCTTGGGAGAAGCCATGGTTGTTGAAAGCAGCACAATAGATCTTGAAATATAAGGTGTGAATGTGCCTCTCGTTGGAGACAACCCTCAGTGTCCATCTTGCTTGTGCGTTTCTTGCATTTATATCCCACCCTCTTCCTCCAAGGAGCTCCAATTGGTGCTCATGGTTCTCCCCCTCCTCATTTGATCCCCACAATGGCCCTGTGAGGTAGGTTAGGATGGGAAGCAGTGGCTGGCCTAACATCACCCAGTGAGAGCTTCACAGCCTAGTGGGCGTTTGAACCCTGGTTTCTCCCAGGTCCTAGTCCGACACACTAACCAACAGGCCACACTGGCTTTTGCTAGAATCTGGATAAGACTAGGCACACATTGAATCTGGATCCCTCTTCGAGACTGCATCTGTATGCATGGTTACGTGGCAGTGAGTCCCTGTGAATTAAGTGCAGCTTTCTTCTGAGTAAACACACACGCCGTTGCGTTTTGTGGCGCCAGATTCCCCAAGCTGCATTTCGAAAGCGGCGACCAGCCATTCCCAAGCCACTGCCACGGCTCTAGAGCATCATCCTCCAAGGCTGTCTCACTGATGTTTTGTGGGGTGGGTGGGCTCCCTCTCTTCTCAGAGTGCAGAGGCATCGTTGAAGACGTGGTCCTCCTAGGGGCACCAGTGGAAGGGGAAGCCAAATACTGGAATCAAATTGCCAAGGTTGTTTCGGGAAGGATCATCAACGGCTACTGCAGGTCTGTAGGCCCTAAAAATAGGGTGGCCGGGCTAGTTTTCTGTAAGCATTTGGAAAATTTAGCATGTGGTTTTGATGGTCTCTTGAAAAAGATTGCTGGGTCTGATGTCTTTGCCTTGATATTCTTCCTGGAAGGCGAGGTTTGTTTGTGTGTGGGAAGGAAGGAAGGAAGGAAGGAAGGAAGGAAGGAAGGAAGGAGTGTTAGGCACTGAAGAGGGGCCAGTCCTGCATTAAATGAAGCCAGAGTTGTCATGGTGGGAGTTAGGGGCAGTAAAGGCAAGTGACGGTCTAGTTCAGGGGTGTGATACCTGGCAACCTCTAGCTGTTGCTGGACCCAAGCTTCTATCAGCTATTCATATGGCATGGCTAATGGCCAAGGAGAGATGGATGTTGTTAATCAGCAACATCTGCAGCTCCCCAGGTTTCCCATCCCTGAATTAGACCATCACTTGCCTTCACTTGCAGAGCTGGCCCACCAGGCTTTTCTCAACTATCTAGCCAGCAAATGGCCAAGGAGGGATGGGAGTTGTGGTCCAGCATCATTCAAAGAAGGTAGAGTTGTGATGGCGGGAGCTAGAGGCAGCTCACTGGAAGGACAGATCCTGAAGCTGAGGCTCCAATACTTTGGCCACCTCATGAGAAGAGAAGACTCCCTGGAAAAGACCCTGATGTTGGGAAAGATGGAGGGCACAAGGAGAAGGGGACGACAGAGGACGGGATGGTTGGACAATGTTCTTGAAGGTACGAACATGAGTTTGACCAAGTTGTGGGAGGCAGTGGAACACAGGAATGCCTGGCATGCTCTGGTCCATGGGGTCACGAAGAGTCGGACACGACTAAATGGTTAAACAAAGGGGCAGTGAAGGCAAGTGATGGTCTAGTTAAGGGATGGGGAACCTGTGGCACTCTAGGTGCAGCTGGGCTTCCATCAGCCAACATGGGCAATGTTCCTGGATGATGGGGCTGCAGCACCTGGAGAGTCATGGGAACCCGATCCCTGGGTTTGGTGGCCCATCTGGTTATATGCTTCAGTCGGTTGAATGATATGGCTGTTCAGTAGTATTGGTTCCTTTTTCTCCTCCCAGGGGAGACTGGCTGCTGAGATATGTCTACCGGACATCCTCTGTTCAACTCAACGTCGCTGGACTTCAGCCGGTTAACCTGGACAACAGGAGAATGGTGAATGTGGATCTCTCGTCAATCGTAAGTAGCGCTTTCCAGACCTGCAGGCAGTAAGTGTCAGTGACGGCTGCTGAATTCTCCCAAGCCAGAGGGATGTGCTTTGAGACCTTTCTGGTTCCTGGACCCAGCTAGTGTTAAAATATAAGCAAGGACTAACCAGTAAAGTAACAAAGGAAGGGGCTCCGTGCCAGATGGCAAATGGGAGCCCTGTGTTCCCTCAGCTCATTGCTAGGTAGAAAGACAAAGGCCAGAAGTTGAGAGTTGAGTTGCGTGAGCTTGAAGCTGGAAGTTGGCAGGCTGCAGGCTGGGCAGCTGGGAGACAGAGCCATGCCTGATTTCTGTTGGAATCTGAGGCTGCGACTATGGGGGAAGCAAGGCCCTCTTGGGGTGTTAATGCTGCAAACCCCTCCATTGTAGGCTCAGGTTCTGTATATGTGTAAATAAAGCATGTGTCCTAAACAGTCTCCGCTGTGCCTCATTCCAAAGGAAACTGAACCCTGAGTAAGTGGTTAGAACCGCTGGAATCTCGCACCTCTCAGAGATTGGGGTGGTATGCAACAATATTTTGTTTGATCGCTTGCTCTGCACCCCAGGGCGAGTCCCAGCAATTTAAAATGCACCTTTTAAAAACAGATCAAAACAATACACAATTGCAAGAATAGGATGGGTTCTGAAAACATACCTCTGTGTCAGAGGCCAGGATAAAGAGGTGCATCTTGAGCATATGACAAAAACTGCATAGTGAACATCTCTGCGGACTCAGGGATTCAGCCCTCCTCTCCCTCAGCTGTCACTGGGGAGCAGCCGTTCCGTCCCACTGTCTCCGTGGGAAAGACAGAAAGCAGAAGGCTCTCTGCATCAGCTCTGCTGTGACAGACTGGCTCCCCCAACAGGCATCACCTCCCACTGAACTGTGCCAGCTGCTCATTAGAAGAACAACCAAATAAGAGTTGGTGGCCTGTTTGATTTCTCCTCCCTGTCCCATTTTTCTTTTGTGTCGTGTCCTATAGTTTGTAAGCCTACTGGCTTGCACTTTCTGATTGTACATGAGCCACACTGGGAGCCAACTCAGCCAGAGAGCTGGGCGCAAATGCTCCAAATAAAATAAAATAAGGTCAGGGGTTGCCACAGAAAATGCTCTCTCCCTGGCCGTCACAGCTACCAGGTTCTGAGGAACGGCCAAGAGGGGCTAATCTGCTAATCTCAGTGTTTGAGAGGGTTGGGACTCTTACTAGCTGGGTACGAGCAAGGGAGAAAATTGATTTGGCAAACCTACTTCATCCACGCCTCCGAAAACGATCTGCAGATTGAAATGTAGCGATGCTTTATTCCCTTCCATACATTTCGAGCACATTTAAATCACATGGCTTCCCTCCCCCATCCCCAAGAATCCTAGAAACCCTACTCTGTTCAAGGTGCTGGGAGGATGGATGGCAGCTAACAGATTGAGGTTGAATCCTGACAAGACAGAAGTACTGTTTTTGGGGGACAGGGGGCGGGCAGGTGTGGAAGACTCCCTGTTCCTGAATGGGGTAACTGTGCCCCTGAAGCACCAGGTGCACAGCCTGGGAGTCATTCTGGACTCACAGCTGTCCATGGAGGCACAGGTCAATTCTGTGTCCAGGGCAGCTGTTTATCAGCTCCATCTGGTATGCAGGCTGAGACCCTACCTGTCCGCAGACTGAGTCGCCAGAGTGCTGCATGCTCTGGCTTTCTCTCGCTTGGACTACTGCAATGCACTCTACGTGGGGCTACCTTTGAAGGTGACCTGGAAACTACAATTAATCCAGAATGCGGCAGCTAGACTGGTGATAGACTGGGAGTGGCTGCCGAGACCGTATAAACTGGTCTTGAAAGACCTACACTGGCTCCTAGTACGTTTCTGAGCACAATTCAGAGTGTTGGTGCTGACCTTTAAAGCCCTAAACGGCCTCGGTCCAGTATCCCTGAAGGAGCGTCTCCACCTCCATCGTTCTCCCCGGACACTGAGGTCCAGCGCCGAGGGCCTTCTGGAGGTTCCCTCGCTTCAAGAGGCCAAGTTACAGGGAACCAGGCAGAGGGCCTTCTCAGTAGTGGCGCCTGCCCTGTGGAACGCCCTCCCACCAGATGTCAAAGAGAAAAATAACTACCAAACTTTTAGAAGACATCTGAAGGCAGCCCTGTTTAGGGAAGCTTTTAATGTTTGATAGGTTGTTGTATTTTAGTGTTTTGTTGGAAGCCGCCCAGAGTGGTTGGGGGGACCCAGCCAGATGGGCGGGGTATAAATAATAAATTATTATTATTATTATTATTATTATTATTATTATTATTATTATTATTGTAGCACCATGAAGGGTGGACTGTGGTACCCAGGATTCTTTTGGGAAAAGTGATGTGCTTTCAGTGGATGTGTAGATGTGACCCACGACTGAATATTTTGGACCACTTCCCTGTGCAAAGATGCAGCAAGAGGGAGAGTCTGCCTGCCGTGACTCTGCATGATTAGCTGTTCTGGGCCTGCCTCCTTCCAGGCCTACATAATGCAGAAAGATAGAAAGAGAGATCTTACAGCCGCCACCGCCCCGGTACCACAAGAGTAATGCTGCCCTCCTCTCACCCTTAGATTCTTCTCCTCTTTTATCCCTCTGCCTGATTTTTAATTTCTGTCTCCTTAGCAACCAAACGGGGTTAAAGAGGAGAACAGGGCCGCCCTTCCTACCTTCCGCTTCTCAAAATCCCCACCAACATCTGGAGTCTCCTTCCATTAAGCCCTCAACAGCCCCTTTTAATTAAAAGTTCTAACCTCTCCAAAACCGGGAAGGGGAAAAGACCGGTTGAGCCATATGGCTGCAGATTGCCTCGTAAAAAAATGTGGATTAAAAATACGACAGTGGGCTGTTCGTGCCAAGTTCTAAGTGGCTTCAAATGTCAAAGTGTTCCTGACAAAACCTCAGCGGCGTAGGCAGATAGGTCCGTTGTCAGAGGCTATTAGACACCGTAGCTATATAGAGCCTCCATTTCCATGAGCAGTAGACCTTCAAATAGTAGGCAGAGCTAACAATGAGAGTCTCCTCCATCCTTTCTCCTCCTGTGCACCTGACCCTCTGCACTAAAGCTTTGTTCCTAACTGGCGGCGTTGTTTGGGGAAGGGGTGTAGCTCGGTGGCAGAGCACCTACTTCACATGCAGAAGGTCCCGGGTTCAAAATCTCCACCAGCAGCATCTCCAGGTAGGGCTGCAAAAAGACTCCCTTCCTGAAACCCCCGAGAGCTGCTGCCAGTTAGTGCCGGCAGTACTGAGCTAGATGACGAACAGGTCTGACTCAGGATAAAGCGGTTTCATGTCTTTAAGCCAACCTCATGGGGACTAGAGACCTTGCTTCATTTTTAAGGAAAGGACCATAGCTCAGTGACGCAGCACCTGCTTGGTACCTCTCTCGCCCTGACCTAGCCACTGTGATCCACGCAACGGTCACCTCCAGACTGGATTATTGTAACTCGCTCTATGTGGGGCTGCCCTTGAGACTGACCCAGAAACTCCAGCGGGTGCAGAATGCCGTGGCGAGACTTCTTACGGGGTCCTTGCTGCGAGATCACATTCACCCAGTGCTATACCAGCTGCACTGGCTCCCGGTGGAGTACAGGATCAGGTTTAAGGTGCTGGTTTTAACCTTCAAAGCCCTATACGGCCTAGGACCCTCGTACCCACGGGACTGCCTCTCCTGGTATGTCCCACAGAGGACCTTACGGTCTTCAAACAAAAACGTCTTGGAGGTCCCAGGCCACAGAGAGGTTAGGCTGGCCTCAACTAGAGCCAGGGCTTTTTCGGCTGTGGCTCCGATCTGGTGGAACGCTCTGTCACAACAGACTAGGGCCCTGCGGGACTTGACATCTTTCCGCAGGGCCTGCAAGACAGAGCTGTTCCACCAGGCCTTTGGCCAGGGCACAGCCTGACTCCCTCCTTTGGCAATCCTCACAGAGTCCAATGGTTGCCATTAATCTGATTTGAATTAATTTTATAATGAAATGATTTTAGAATGTTTTATCATTTTACTGTTGTTAGCCGCTCCGAGCCCGCCTTCGGCTGGGAAGGGCGGGATATAAATAAATTATTATTATTATTATTATTATTATTATTATTATTATTATTATTATTGCAGGGGGGTGGGCTAGATGACCCTTGAGGGACCCTTCCAGCTCTAGGTTTCCCTGAATCCCCCTGGCATGTCTAGGTAGGGCTGGAAGTGTTTGCTTCCTGAAACCGTTTCTGCTGGTAGTTGTGGTTTACACTCAGCTAGAGGAACCAATAGGCCAGACTCAGTCCTGGGCATCTTCCCGTGTCCCTAAACTCTGCGTTTCTTTCCAGGTGAGCGGCCATCTGGACTACATGAAGCAGATGGACACGATCCTGAAAGCCGTGGGTGTCAAAACGAAGCAGTGCCGCCTGGAAGAGGAGGGTAGCCTCGCCACTCTCTCCACTGAGCTTGAGGAGGACCGGGAGCCGGTACCATGCGACGCTCAGGAAGAGCAATGCATCATGGGAGAGGAAGGGCGCAGCGGTACCAATGAAGGCGATGTCAATGGTGATGACCACTGGGTGTGGGAGCCGGTTTCCAGCCACAGTTCGGGCCCAAATGACCTCCCGCCACCAGCAGAGGCGGTTTCTGGACAGGGTGAAATCTCTAGTGCCGCAAGGGAGCAGGACGCAGCTGGGCTAGAAGAGCCTTTTCCCACCAGCTCCTCACATTCCCAAGAACTTTCCAGCTCCGCAAGCGCCCCTCTGACTCTCAGATAACATATGAGGTGCCGCAGCGTGATGGTTATTGTAGTGTTTGCATTGAGTCTTCCCATCAGCCCTTTGCTGAAGTTTCCAAAGAACACCAAAGACTTGCCTTTGCAGGAGCAAGCCAAAGATCAATCTGCTAGGATTCTCTGTTCCGCAGCAGTCGTCCGCCCCTGAGAACACCAGCCGCAGAGCGTGATGGAAGTAATCCATCCACAGTTGTTGTTTTCCATGGTGTCTGGTAACTGGGACGGGTGGGTGAGGTGGTGTCCTGCCCCCTGAGGATGGAAGCTTTCCACCTTTACTTGACAATGACAAACAGCTCTCAATTTCTGCTCATCCTTCCAGGGCCCATCGCCGTGCCTTACAGTAACTCACATTCCATAACCACATTTGTATGAGGAAGCTTGTCCCTATTGCCAATCCAGAACTCTCCTGAGGAGACGGGCCGTTGCACAGTGACCGATCGGCCTGACATTAAGAGCTGCTTGACAGTGGAACGGACTCCCTTCGGAGGTTGTGGACTCTCCTTCACTGGAGATTTTAAAGCAGAGTTTGGGTGGCCATATCTCATGGATGCTTCAGTTGAGATTCCTGCATTGCAGAATGTTAGGGTCCCTTTCAACTCTATCCCATGACATCTCCAGGTTAGTGGTGGGATGTCCCCTGCCTAAAACCCCGGAGAGCCACTGCTGGTCAGTGTTGATAATACTGAACTAGATGGACGCAGTGATATAAGGCAGCTCCCTAGGTTCATAGACCATCCCCTTTATTCACAACGTTGAGGACTAGAACCTTGCACTGTTTTTAGAGGAAGAGCCGTAGCTCAGCGGCAAAGCGCCTGCAGAAAGTCCCAGGTTCAGTCTAGGACACTGGAGACGTAACAAGGCTCATAGGAAAGAAGAAAATAAATATACCTCTTTTATTTATAACTGCACAGGTTGAAAGGACCGGGGGTTGGGTGGGGAGAGGGACAAAAGTTGTGATTTCTTCACCCCACCCCACCCCGGACATCCGCTTGCACAAACCACATCCGTTTGTTTTTCCGTAAGTAAGTTCTGTGCAAGCCCTCTAAGGAAACTCCACGACGTATTCCCAATGTGACGTGCCCCGTTTCCCTGCTTGAGGCAAAATGGAAAGTGTCGCCCTGTCACCGCCACCGAAACATCCCTTACCTAGGTTGCGTGGCGGCGGCACGAAGCAGCAGAGACGGCGATGTCAGGTTCCACTGAGATCATGCCATCTTGCTGGAAATTGGCGCCATTTCTCTGCCATTTCAAGGTGTTGCCTTGGGGCTTCCACTGCCCAGGGCAGCTGCTTCACCCTGCCTTTTGCAGGGGCTGGCCCTGCGTATGCCGTCAGGCTTCACACAACCCTTCAAGCTGTGGGTATCCTTGCTCAGGAAGAATGAGGAACACGCCCCCCCCTCCAAGGGGCACGGTTTGAAGGCACAGAATTTAGCCAGCTTGCAGAGGAAGCTCAGCAGGTCTCGGTCAGGTTGGGGGTCTGAGATATACGGGGGGTGGCATTATGTTACTGGGAAATGCTCCGCCACTGCAAGTAAGAAGGGTGAATGTGATGGCCTGGGAATCCGATTCAGAGGCTGAACCGGAGGAATCCCAGCCTGCACAGGAGTCCCTGCCTCCAGGGCCGGCTGAACTGGGGCAGGGCCTTGATTCTGAAGCGCCGGCACCTGTGCCGGATCCTCAGGAGCAGGCACCAGGTGATTCCACTCTAGCTCCAGAGGTGATTAACGACACAGTTCCTACAGGTGTGCCTCTCCCAGCCCTGCCAGAGGAAGGTGAGTCTCCCCCTGGGTCCAGTAACTCCCCAGCCTCTCTGGAGCTGCAGAGGCTCAGGGCAGAGAGGCAAAGGGAACTGGTTTCTCCCAGGAGGAGTGCTCGCCTTAAGGCCGGGAGAGGCGGGTCTCCTGGAGGCCGGGACTGCCCCTGGCCCTAGAGAAGATAAAGGCCAGTCAGCCCGGTCCCAGGTTGTGGGAGCAACGTCATTGAGTACCTGCTCCTGCCCGGACTCAGACCTGACCTTCCAGTGTTCCTGTCCCCGCCCGGCTTCCTGCTTCGGACCTCGCCCCGCTCCTTCTGAACTGTTTCCAGGCTAGTGACCCAGGACCGGACTTTGACTACGCCAACGGTAACCTTCCCCCGGGACCAGCACAGTGAAGGTGTCAATATAATAAATAACAATTTTAAACACTGGCTCTCAGTAAGACGAATTAACGTCTTGAATCATTTTACACTCTTGGAAGAAAAGGCTGCATTGGAATGAACCTGAGATTATATCCCCATGCGTCACGGGGTCTCGCACCCTAGCTAGAGTGTCAATCAAAGGCAGTTCTCCCTGCCCCCGTACACGAAAGATCCAGCCAGGCCATTAGGCCTTGTTTCATTTCACGAGAAAGCTGTCATCCAAACAGGCCTCTCGCTGTTTTTAAATCCTCTTTACTGGGCGTTGTTGAAAGGGATTCTGGTTCCCATCGGCCCAGGATAGAAGGAGGGTTGGTCCCTGTTCTGCTTTGTGAATCACGAGAAACAGGTGGCCTACCGGGCAACGGAAAATGACTGCATCTGCTTCCTGCGTTCTTAAGTGGCCCCCAGGATATAGGGCCAGTTTCACATGTGCAGAAGGCGAGAATTTGTACACAGGTGTAATCTAGATCGGGATGCAGTCTCTCCTGGGAAGCAGAAGGAGGTAAAATCAGGCTCACCGGTGCAGCCAAAAGGAATCTCGAGTCTTTCCACGCTGCAGCCAGACTTGCCACATACACAAACTGTAGGTGAATCTGAGGCTCCATACGAAGGCGGCTTAAACCTTTATACAGCATACTCCTCAAATCGATAGAAAGTGCCAGAAGACAAGTAAGACCAAGCAAATCAATTTGGGGAGAAACAGAGCTCCTTGGAGGCCCTTTTACAGAAATTAAGGCGGTCTTTTCTTAGCAGGATCTAGGCGCTCCTTCTTTTAAAACACAGAACACACACCTCTCACTCTGCTGTTTCTGAAAATTGATAAGAGATATGCAAACTGAAGGAGATAAGGTTAGCAAACCACATCATGGGGAAGCAGGGCGGGGAGGGAGGGGGAGAGAGAGAAGCAAGCAAGCAAGCAATTTCAGATTCCCTGCAAGGAACTCCCAAACTATATCACCTATACAAGAACTGACACTGGTTTCTTAAGAGGGTGCAGACACAGACTGGCCTCCCTCACACCTGGCTTTTTTAAAAAATAAATAATAAATAAATAATAATGAAGTCTAGTTGTTTTTCAAATCAAGAATCAAGAACCCCGGGATCAATTTATGTGTCAGAAGAGGAGCATATATGTTGTTCTGCCAAGACAGATTTCCAGTTCATGTACACAATGATATAAATATAAATCCTTGAACAGGGATTTTCAATTGCATTTTGTCTCAGTTTTCCCATCTGACGTTTTATTTGCTCCATTTCTGCATATGTTGGTGGGGTTTTTTAAAAGTCTGCATGAAGATTAGTACATATTTTTCCTATAAAAATTGCATGTGTCCTATAGAAAAGGTTTTGAATGCAGTTTTTCCTAATGGATGCTTCCTTGCAATCAGCCTCCTCTAACGGAATGCCATTCCTGTATGCTTTAGCTAAACATACACGTTTTTTTTGCATGCACTTCACGCTAATGCCAGCGCACTCGTGCGCCCGATCTTTGGTTGGAGAGAAACTACGCTTCGAAAATCCAGAGAGATGCAAGTTTGGAAAGAGCACTGCATTTCAGTTTGCACGTTTGTTTGAGAAGCCCATCTCTGGTAGGTCTGCATGAAAATACGGCTGAGAAAGAAGCATCTCCCGTTCCTGCCGCCTTTATATCCTCCTCCCTGAAAAAGCTCCATCTCTCGGCGGTTCCCTCATTATTCTGCCATGCTTCTGCTTAGCTGTTGTGCCTCACACAGAGTCGAGAGCATCAGACAGTTTGCCACTGTGGCTCAACACCATGGCTGCCTGCAGCAGATACTTCTTCCTAGAGCTCCGAAGAACAACATCCCTGCTGGATCAAAACAGAGGCCCATCTAGTCCAGCTTCCTCTTCTCATGGCAGCCAACCACCATGAGAAACCAGCAAGTTGGATCTGAGCACAAGAGCACACTCTCCCCTCTGTTGGCTTCCAGCAACTGCTTTTCAGAACCATCACTGCCTCCAACCGTGGAGGCGGAAAACAGCCACTGTGGCTCATAACCATCGGCTGCCTTACCCTCCTTCACAAATTGGTTCAATCCTCTTTTAAAGCCAGCCCAGTCATTGGCCACACCTGCTTCCTATGGAGCAAGTTCCATAGTTGAACCACACAAGGTCCTTTGCGAATGTCTAGGGCAGCTGGGAAGCCCAGACAGGCCGCCCTCAGTCCATGGGGGTGTTCAAATGGTGGATACGGAGCTCCTGCTCCAGGTTGAAAAGCGTCACCGAATCGGCCCCCGTGGCTGGGAGGGACCCCAGGCGCTGACCGCACTCGTCATGGACTTGGGTGATGGAGTCTGCCGAGTCCATGTCCCCCGGGAGCGCCAGGACGTTCTTGAGGGACGTGCCGGGCCGGGGGCCGCTGTTTGAGTTCCTCATGGAGAGCGAGATGGGGCTGGGGCGGCGGTCCCAAGCCCCCCGGCAGCAGGGCAGGTACTTTGCCATGGCCCTCTTGAAGTCCCGCATGAAGAGCGGGTAGATGATTGGGTTCATGGTGCTGTTGCAATAGCCCAGCCAGGTCAGGGTGTCAAAGAAGTCCTCCGACACGCACTTGCAGACTGCCTGGAGGGAAGGAAGAACACGCAGGGTTAATGTTACAGGAACTTCCTTTTCTTTTCCTGCAAAACATCTCCATGCATAAAGTGCCTGTCTCCCAAGAGCAAATTCCCTTGCAGGTGTTAAGTCTTGCATGCAGTCATCTGCAGGGCATCAAAACAGCTTCTTTGGATACCCTTTGACATTCTGCATACGTCTCCCACCCACGGGATGTACGTCAATCTAAAGCGCAAAGGGAATTTCTCCATTGTGGTCACTGTGGCTGAGACAGAAGGGAGATAACTGTACTATTGTTAATGAAACGATAAAAATCGAGACCATACTGAGTCAAACCCACTTCTTTTTTTGTAGATTGTCCTAGCCCAACACACTAATCACTACACCACACTGAATCATAGAGCTGAATACAAGCCCTGGAAAGCGATTCCACCACCAGACATGGTTCTATAGAGCTGAGCCGATTTCCTGGACCCCAGGACTTACCTGGGCCACGTTACAGACGAAAAAGGGGAGCCAGGCCACAAAAAACATCCCCAAAAGGACGCCCAAAGTTAGGCTGGCCTTCAGGGCTCTCTTGCTGTGCTTGTTGGCGAATTTTCGGGTGTCGTTTATGGCAGTCGATTGGCTGTGAACTCTGTGGACCTATGAAGGGAAAAGGCAAGGTGGCGCATGAGGAAGAGAGAGGCACGCATGCACAAATGTGCTCCTCGTTCCTGATCAGATTAGAGCACGGCTCCCCTTCTCAAAAGCTATATTTGAGTTGACAGTGTGATGCAGCATCAAAAAAGGCTAATGCAATCCTAGGTTGCCTAGTGATACCAGTTCTGGGTACAGTCAAACCTCGGTTCCCGAACAGCTCCGTTTTGAAATGTTTCGGCTCCTGAACGCCCCAAACCCAGAACTAAATGCTCCAGTTTCCGAACGTTTTTGGGAAGCCGAACGTCCAACGCGGCTTCCGCTTGAGTGCAGGAAGCTCCTGCAACCAATCGGAAGCCGCGCCTCGGTTGTCGAATGTTTCAGAAGCCAAACGGGATTCCTGAACAGATTAGGTTCAACAACCGAGGTTTGACTGTACCACACTTTAAGGATACAGGATTGACAAGCTGGAATGTGTGTTGAGGAGGGTGGCCAAGATGATAAAGGGTCTGGAAACCATGCCTTGTGAGGAGTGGTTGAGGGAAGTGGGTATGTTTAGTCAAGAGAAGAGGAGACTGAGAGGTGATTTGATGGTCTTACTTCGCCAAATCTTTATTGGGCATTACAGATATAAAGGTAAAGGGACCCCTGACCATTAGGTCCAGTCGTGGCCGACTCTGGGGTTGCGGCACTCATCTCGCTTTATTGGCCGAGGGAGCCAACGTACAGCTTCCAGGTCATGTGGCCAGCGTGACTAAGCCGCTTCTGGTGAACCAGAGCAGCACAAGGAAACACCGTTAACCTTCCCACCAGAGTGGTACCTATTTATCTACTTGCACTTTGACGTGGTTTCGAACTTCTAGGTTGGCAGGAGCAGGGACCAAGCAACAGGAGCTCACCCCGTCGTGGGGATTTGAACCGCCAATCTTCTGATTGGCAAGTCCTAGGCTCTGTGGTTTAACCCACAGCGCCACCCCTGTCCCTTAACACAGCTATAGGCCATCGTAAAACATCCATATATAAAATTTTAAAATATATACAGATAAACAGCCATGTAAAAATATGTAAGAACGAGGATTTTCATTGGAGTCTCTTCCCACTAAATAATGCTATTTGATAGTCATCTGTCAAGGATTCTTGAGCAGGGATTCCTGCATTGTTGGGGTAGATGACTCTTTGGGTCCCTTCCAACTGTACAATTCCATTGTTCTCTCTACCCTCAATAGAAAGCAATCCAGGCTCATGAAATCTAATTAATCCATCATACCTTTCAGCTCAGCCGTACGGTACAAGATTTTTGCTATTGATTACAGAGGCTTCTTAATTAGATTTCTTTCTCTTTTTCCAAGCCTTGAATATTTCAGTTGGCAAATCATAGGCTCTCTCTTTCTCCCAGCAGTCAATTGTTATCACTGCATCATCTCTAAATTAAATAAACCCTGATTTTTTTTTGGGGGGGGAAGATCCAGCATGCAAAAACACCCCAAGGACCTGTTTCCTCCATATTATTTTGTTTTGCAAATTAAAGTTTTTATTTTCGTGTGCCTAGAGGCACAATTTAGGGATGTGTTTATTCATCTCCATGGTCCAGAACAATAATACTTTACTTCGTGAATACAGAATGTAATGAAAATACACACACACACACACACACACACACACACAAACACACACCCTCTGTCGTTGACGAGAGTCCAATAAGTTGTCCACTCCTCTTTTTTAATGCAACCAAGTTAGTGGCAGTCGCTGCCTCCTGCAGGTGTGAATTCCATAGTTTAACTACATGCTTTGTGGAGAAGTACTCTCCTTAATCTTGTTGCTATTGCACTCTGGGAGTCTGCTTGTAAGAGGAAATCGAAATTATTTGTTGCAGAGGAGACCCTTTCCCCTGTTTCCCCAGTCTGTTCCTGAGGCCTCAGTAAAGCCATTAAGCTTTGGGTCTTGCTTGTTCCTTAGTGTCTCCTCTGAGCTTGAGTCCACATCACAATGCAGCCAGTCATTCACTAGGTGGGTGTTGCCAGGGGCTGGCTGAGGTTTATATAAATCAGACCCCTTTCCCTGTTTCCCCAGTCTGTTCCCGAGGCCTCAGTAAAGCCATTAAGCCTTGGGTCTTGCTTGAACCCAAATTGACTTCACTTTCAATCTTGTGGCTGTGTCTAAATGCAGGCAAGTTGGAAGGAATATTCTCAGTCTAGCATAGGGGACTATCAAGTACAAAATCCTGTGGAGGAAAAAATGTTGTTTATGGATCTGTTTTATGGCATGTATATCCTGCCTTTTTCTCAAGGTAAGGTCCATATTTCTCCTTCTCCCTGTCTTCTCACAAGAATCTGGTGAGGCTAGTTAGGCTGAAAGTGAGTGACTAGCCCGAGGTCACCCAGGGAGTCTCCTGGCTGAGTGGGGCTTTTCACCCTGCTTTCCCAGGTCCAAGTCTACTATGACACACTGTCTCTCCTAGAATCTTGGCATGGTGGCCGTTCATTCCATGTCACCAAGGGCTGTTGCCCAGCAACAAAGTGTGTGGCCGTTTGAACGGAGGTTCTGGCATCCTCAGCGTGTAGAGCCTTGCAGAGGTTTGCTGTAGTGACCCTTTGTTAGTCGGTATAGAATATGGCATCTGAAAAACTCCTGGCAGTAAGTGAATGTTGGCATTTCCTGTGGACTTAGGTCTAGAACATAGCATACTGGTCCTGTTATATACGTTCCTTAGTGTCTCCTGCTCTGAGCTTGAGTCTGCATCACAAGGCAGGCCAGGAATCTCAAACCTGCATTGTGATTCACTGCCTGGCGCAAAGCAGCCAGTCATATACTAGGTGGGTGTTGCAAATGATGTGCAACAGTTTTTTTTCATTTCTGGAAGGAGTTCCAAGAGCTGGGTTCCAATTTTCCCAGGGCAGAATCTGCATATGGGGAGAGGTTTACTTATGAAGAGCCATGAGCTTTAGTTGCTAAACAAACCAACGAAAGCTTGATTGGTGGGGATTCAGTTTTCCTCTGTGAGAGCATGTTTATAATCTGAGAACTAAGGGCAGCAGCACCATTTAGGATTATAACTGCTGGGGGTTTATTTTTTTGCTGCTGTAACCTTAAAGGTATCATTTCCTTCCACCATGGGTGGTAGCCTTCCAGTGACTTAAATTATAGGGGTCTCTGACTGACTGTCACCATCTAAACTAGGCTCTGCCTTAGAGGTTTGAGTAAGATGCAGGGGTATTTTGAAAGCTTTGTTAAAGGGAGATCATTCACCATCTCAAAACCCTTTAACGGGCTGAGGCGAAAAGGATTTGCCAGTCAAATTCCCCTCCCTGTTGATGGTGCAGTGGCCACTGTCCGTGGTGCTGAAATGGCTCCATTGCTATCGACCAAGAGTTTCCTCATGGTCTTGAGGACTAGACTAGTGAATGATGGCAGGCAGAGGTGATGGACCCGTCTCCCTTTTCTCTTTCCCTGTCCTGGGAAGCAGAGGAGAAGTGAAATCCCTCTTTTATCCCTGCAGCAAAGATGTTGTCTATTGCTGTCAGTGACCTATAACAGCATTCGCAAACAGAGAATCGTAGAATTGTAGAGTTAGGTCTTCTAGTCCAATCTGCTGCAGTGTAGGGATATCAACTAAAGAATCCATGACAGATAGCCATCCAACCTCTGCTTAAAAACCTTCAAGGAAGGAGAGTCCACCACCTCTTGTGGGAGTCTGTTCCACGGTCGAACAGCTTCGACCTTAGAAAGATCTTCCAGATGTTTAGTCACAATCTCCTTTCTTGTAACTTGAATCCATTGGTTTGGGTCCTACTCTCCAGAGCAGGGAGGAAACAAGATTGCTCCATCCTCCATGTGACAGCCCTCCGATCACCTATCAGTCTTCTCTTTTCCAGGCAAAGCGTACTCCGCTCCCTCAACTGTTCCTCATCAGGCTTAGTTTCCAGGCCCTTGATCATCTTGGTCACTCTGTCCACATTCCAGCACTAGGGCTGCCTTCCTCTGTTGGTGCTCCTCCAGATGTTGTTGAACTACAGTTCTCATCATCCATGACTGTTGCCCATGGTGTCTGGGGCTGATGGGATCTGGAGTCGATAAGAGTATCTGGAAGAGCAACGGTCGCCCATTGGTGAACTAAACCATCATTTGCTTTTGCTGCTCCCACCTACCTCATCTGCCTTCAGTTCATATAGGGGTGGGCAACCTGTGAGCCTCCAGGTGTTGTGGGTTTGGGGTCCTCATCATCCCTGGCCATTGGTCATCCCTGGCTGAGGCTGATGGAAGCTGGAATCCAACATCAGGTTGAATTGAATCATAGAATCATAGAATCATAGAATCATAGAATCATAGAGTTGGAAGAGACCACAAGGGCCATCAAGTCCAACCCCCTGCCAAGCAGGAAACACCATCAGAGCACTCCTGACATATGGTTGTCAAGCCTCTGCTTAAAGACCTCCAAAGAAGGAGACTCCACCACACTCCTTGGCAGCAAATTCCACTGTCAAACAGCTCTTACTGTCAGGAAGTTCTTCCTAATGTTTAGGTGGAATCTTCTTTCTTGTAGTTTGGAACCATTGCTCCGTGTCCGCTTCTCTGGAGCAGCAGAAAACAACCGTTCTCCCTCCTCTATGTGACATCCTTTTATATATTTGAACATGGCTATCATATCACCCCTTAACCTCCTCTTCTCCAGGCTAAACATGCCCAGCTCCCTTAGCCGTTCCTCATAAGGCATCGTTTCCAGGCCTTTGACCATTTTGGTTGCCCTCCTCTGGACACGTTCCAGTTTGTCAGTGTCCTTCTTGAACTGTGGTGCCCAGAACTGGACACAGTACTCCAGGTGAGGTCTGACCAGAGCAGAATACAGTGGCACTATTACTTCCCTTGATCTAGATGCTATACTCCTATTGATGCAGCCCAGAATTGCATTGGCTTTTTTAGCTGCCGTGTCAGCCCTTGAGAGCCCTTGAGCCGTGGAGCCCTTGAGCTAACCACCAGTAAGAGAGTGTCACATTGAGGCAATTTAACAGGACGGATTAAAACAACTCAGATTGTAGTTTTAAACACTTGCTGTCCTTTCCCGCACAATTCTCCTGGTTCTTTCAATTATTCCAAATGGAAGGGTTGATGATGGCTTTGTAAGTTTGATGATGGCTTTGTAAGTTGCAAAACACCATTGTGACCCTTTTAGCTTGTGTTTGTTTGCAATAAATGGGGTGGGCAATTATGGGGTGTTGGAGTTGAGATTAGCTACTTATTGAGGAACTTAGCAATTAGGTTGTTTACCAAAGGTGCTGAGTCAATTACTTAAATGAAGGGGGGGCGGAATTGTGCTAATTATGGCAATGCAGTAAAAGCTGCAGTTATCCGGCTAGCATTGATCACTGTCCAAAAGGGAAATAATTCAAGCCGTTCCTTCCTCATCCCCTACTGAAAAATTGGAATACCAGATTCCAGATCCCCCTGCTTCTTTCTCCTAAAAACATTTCTAAGCCGAGAACCTGTCTGGCCCTGACATGGCGAGTTTTTGAAGTTTCCGCCTCCGAAACATTTAAAGGTAATTAGGCCTGTCATTCTCCTGTAGGGCACAAGGAGTCAATAGATGAGATTGCTGGAGAATGAAAGCTGTCTGCAGCCTGTTGCCTCTTATTTTTGAGGGGAGGGAAGGAAAGCTATGAGGACAAGGAAAATCGGGAAGATAAAAGAAAGCTGAGAAGCTAGGTTCTGCACCTGTAAGGGCCAGAACCTTGACGTGTGTTTTATTATTTCAAGCTGGCATTCTTGGGAAGCTGGATCCTTGCTCCCAGAGCTGGGTCTTGCACATCTGCTGGACTGCAGCACATACAGAGAAGGAGGGAGTGAGAGAGAGAGAAAGAGAGAGAGGCCTGGGAACAGCTCCATTTCCCCTTAACAAGCACGCTAGTGACTAAATGGTCTTGGCAAATTAAATCTCGCTTGCCTAGAACATTAGTCATTTGTCAGAGGGTGGCATTAGAAAAGTGTGGCGCCGGGGAGGCTGCTTTTCATCTTACTGATGCATCTGATCCCCACCTTCCTCAAATGCCGGGAGAAAGATTATGTTATTCATCGCAGGGTTTGCCAATCTTCACCTCCCCCCACCCCCCCACCCCGCAAAAAAATGCCCTGCTGACATGTCCGATTTCCCACTAGTTGGAGTGCTTATTGAACTTGGCAATGGGGTTAATTAGATTTTCCCAACATGGCAAGCATGTGCAGAGCAGGATCCTGGGGGTCTGGAGATGGCTAGGCTGCGCTGGCTAGCAAGTTTTACTTATTTACATCCTTGTGAAGATTAATTTCCAGACAGGTGTGGATTAATCTGGACTTTCTCCCCTGCTCCCTTTCAAATGCAGGGCTCCCTCCCAAATGGGCATTGTGCTTTTTTTCAACCAGAGCATTGCAGCTTTAAAGGTAAAGGTAAAGGGACCCCTAACCATTGGGTCCAGTCGTGACCGACTCTGGGGTTGCGGCGTTCATCTCGCTTTATTGGCCGAGGGAGCCGGCGTACAGCTTCCAGGTCATGTGGCCAGCATGACTAAGCCGCTTCTGGCGAACCAGAGCAGCGCACGGAAACGCCGTTTACCTTCCTGCCGGAGCGGTACCTATTTATCTACTTGCACTTTGAGGTGCTTTCGAACTGCTAGGTTGGCAGGAGCAGGGACCGAGCAACGGGAGCTCACCCCGTCGCAGGGATTCGAACCGCTGACCTTCTGATCGGCAAGTCCTAGGCTCTGTGGTTTAACCCACGGCGCCACCCTCATCCCATTGCAGCTTTAGCACGGCACAGTTAAAGAAATCACCAGACTGTGCACTTCAGTGCACTTCAGTGCTGTCCACCTAACACCAAGTCTCTTTCAGCATAGCATAAGAGGCAACCTCTTGCCTGTGCATGTTTTCAACCATCATTGGTTTTTAGAGGGTTTTGATCTGTTCTGAAATGTTTTGATTTGTGCATCTTATTCTGCCTGCCTGGGCTTCTTAGGGAGGAAGGGCAAGTATAAATACAACAAACAAATAAATAAATAAGTAACACGTTCAATGGTTCAGACTCTGCCGCAGACGTGATGCTTTCTGATAGGAGCAGCTGCCATGTTCACCTGCGAGCTGTTAAGTCTGGAATTGCTCGTTGTGTCTCTGCATGCTGCTTTGTTCGCTCTCCCTCGAATTCATTTCCTTCCCCTCAGCTGAACCTGCTTAAGTGTCTCCGTACAGTATAAGTATAAGCAGAGTTCTGTTGGATCAGTCCAGCATCCTGCACTCATGACAGACAGTCGCACGCCCGAATGAAAAGTTGTTCTAAATTCTTTTTAAGGTTGCATTTTAATTCTTCAATTGTAGTTGTTGCAACTGACCCTGGGACCTTAAGATGAAAGGCTGGCAATGTATCGTAACTATAATTAATATTAATGCTAATATTAATATTCCGCCTCTTCCCCCAGAAGGCAGCTTACACACCAATTGAACCGACACAGATAAAATGCAAAAAGCCGAAAACGTAATAAAAAGCGGTCATTAAAAAGTAATTGAATTCTAAACGAACTAAAACAATGTGAAAAGCAATTTTTAAAATACAAGTGATAAAGACAGAACAGCCCTGTTGGAATAAAACCATCTTCATCTGCTGGCAGAAGGACAGCAATTATTATTATTAAAAATATTTTTTTCTAATAAAATAAAATAATGGATCATGCCAAAAGCCCATCTAATCCAGCACCCTGTCCCCACAGAGGCCAACAAAATGCCCCAATGATAAGCCCCAGAGATGTAGGCTGCCTCTGACCCTGGAGGTTCCATTCAGAAATCATGAGGACTAGTAACCTTTGGGCTTCGTTCCTGCCTCCTCCTTTTGTGTCATCTCCATTTTATAAAAGGCACGTGCTGTGCTCAGCCGTTGCCCTCGGTAAACAGGGACAGTTGGAGCGTAGGAAACGAGCTTTTGGAGTCACTGCTCCATGTCCCTTGCCTCCCATGTCTCTCTCTTCCTTGCGCAGCGGCTGCTTGCTGCCCACTCACACATGGCACCGGGTTGCAGAGGAGACTGGAGTAGCTTCTCCCCCCCCCCGCTCCCCGCCCCGCTTTGCATGATGAGCAGCAGCTCCTCAATATTCTCCGACAATGAGCCTCGCAGATTTCCTCCTCCTCCACTGTTTTCATTTTGGAGGCTTCAGCTGTCTTCTTCAGGAGAGAACAAAAGAGTTAGAGACAAAGAGAGCGTGAGAAAAGGGTGAGATTTCTCTCCCCAAACTCCTTACGGGGTCCTCGCTGCGAAATCATATTTACCCGGTGCTATACCAGCTGCACTGGATCCCGGTGGAGTACAGGATCAGGTTTAAGGTGCTGGTTTTAACCTTTAAAGCCCTATACGGCCTAGGACCCTCGTACCTACGGGACCGCCTCTCCTGGTATGTCCCACAGAGGAACTTACAATCTTCAAACAAAAACATCTTGGAGGTCCCAGACCACAGAGAGGTTAGGCTGGCCTCAACCAGAGCCAGGGCTTTTTCGGCTGTGGCTCCGATCTGGTGGAACGCTCTGTCACAAGAGACTAGGGCCCTGCGGGACTTGACATCTTTCCGCAGGGCCTGCAAGACAGAGCTGTTCCACCAGGCCTTTGGCCAGGGTACAGCCTGACTCCCTCCTTTGGCAATCTTCACAGAACTCTAGCCCAATGGTTGCCATCAATTTGATTTGAATTAATTTTAGCCAGTGTGGTGTAGTGGTTAAGAGCGGTAGTCTTGTAATCTGGGGAACCGGGTTCGAGTCTCCGCTCCTCCACATGCAGCTGCTGGGTGACCTTGGGCCAGTCACACTTCTGTGAAGTCTCTCAGCCCCACTCACCTCACAGAGTGTTTGTTGTGGGGGAGGAAGGGAAAGGAGAATGTTAGCCGCTTTGAGACTCCTGAAGGGGAGTGAAAGGCGGGATATCAAATCCAAACTCTTCTTCTTCTTCTTCTTATAATGAAATGATTTTAGAATGTTGTATTATTTTATTGTTGTTAGCCGCCCTGAGCCCGGCTTCGGCTGGGGAGGGCGGGATATAAATAAAAAATTATTATTATTATTATTATTATTATTATTAAACACAACAGAAATGTGCATTCCTCGATTTGCTTGCATAGCAACCCAAGTTGAACCCCTGGAATCTCCAGGTAGAACTGGAACAGACCCCTGTCTGAAACCCTGGAGAGATCCTGGCAGTCAGTGGAGGCAGTGCTGAGCTAGGTGGACCAAGCGTCCTGACTCAGAATAAAGCAACTTCCCGTGTTTCTTATCCGCTTATATAAGTATATAAGGAGGAATTACTGTGCGTCACGTAAAGGGCAAGCAGAATGACCAGGGGGTGAAGCGACTCCCCTATGAAGACAGTGGAACGGACGCCCTCGGAAAGTGGTGGACTCTTTTTCCTTGGCGGTTTTTAGGTAGAGGTTGGTTGGCCATCTGTCGTGGATGCTTTAGCTGAGATTCCAGCATTGCAGGGGGTTGGACTAGATGATCCTCAGGGTCTGTTCGAACTCTCCGATTCTATGATTCTATAAAAAGTTGCAGTGTTTGGGACTTTTCAGTTTAGGGGAAAGGCGAGTGAGACCTTTATAAAATTCCACATGACATGGAGAACAGTTCTTCTGCTTTGTAACACTGCAAACTGGTGGAAGCTGAATGTTGGACGATTCAGGAAGGATTTTTAAAAGCCCCTTTTCACTCAGTGCAGTGTTAGCCTGTGGAACTCTCTCCCACAGGAGGCAGTGATGGCCACAAACCTAGACAGCTTTAAAAGAGGATTGGGCAGATTCATGGAGGAGGAGGGGACTATCGAAGGCTTCATTTTGTTTGCCCTTTCCTACTCTCAACTGCTAGGGACTGGTGAACATAATCATTTGCAGTTTCTGTCTGTTCCTCAATTTTCTGCACTGAAATTCAGCCTGCCTCATTACTGCATCGCTTCAGTTCTTCATTTTTAATTCCATCTGGTGTCCATTTCTCCTGATCTAGGCTTTTTCTGTGTGTGCAAACAATTCCCCCTGACATCACACTTTGGGACGAGGGTAGGTCATTTGCAGAAGAATATGCACAACTTTACCGCTGACAAACACATTTCTGATTGGAGAATGGCATTGCCGAATTTGGAGATGTCTGATGTTCAAAGGTTCTCAGCTGGGTTTCTGTTTGCACGCCCATTTCAAGAAGTGTGGAGTAATTGATTGACCAATTGATTGATTGATTGATTCATGCATGCATTCCTAGACTGCCTTTCTGCCAAAGCCCTCTAGTCTGTTGACAATTTTAAAGTATTAAAAGAAAATAACAAGCTGGGGAGGTTCTCATTTAAAGGCCACGCCTGTCATCTTGCTCCTCCATGGACTCAGTGTTGCTCCTTGTAGACCTCAGCAGGGAGGAGGAAGATGGGGTAAAAACTGTCATGAGTTGGCTCTACCGTTCAATAGTTCTGCCTCAGCCAATCATTGGCTTTGGTTCCACCTCCTGTGGGGCTCCTTGCCTTCTTCCCCACCAGCCCCAATGGGCACCAACAGCCAATGGATGCTTCAGGAGTTGCATCCTGAACTGCAGATCCTACATTGAACCGGGGGTTGGTCTAGATGTCCTCTGAGTTCCTTAGCAGCAGATGTGGGATTCTAAGCTTGGGGAAGTGTCTCTACCACCAGCAGTGACAAATAAACCCCTCACAAAAGCCTGATTTTTGGGAGAAGCTTTGTTGTAAAAACCATTCCAAAGTTAGTCGAAGAACACTTCATTCTCTCTATAATGAGATTGTCTCTTCCCCACAAAAGACACCCAAAAGCAGCGAGGGGGAGAGAAATAGAGGAGGAGGCAGATGAAAGGAATTGGCCTTATCTGGGGAAAACACAGCACCCGACTGCGAGCAGGAAACCGAGCCGTTAACTAGCAAGTCACACCAGATTTGTGGTTTTAACACCTGTCTTCTGACAGGACTTCCGAAGAAGAAGCCCGGCTGATTCCAAACACCGCCACCACCAAAAAGAGAAAGTGCAGGTTAATCTTGCTCTTAAACTGGTTCCAGGTTCCTGCATATATTGGCAGATTCCTGAGCGGGAAGATGTTTTCCTTGCAGGAGATATCATACAATGCACCAAGCCGGCCCTATCATTAAGTGGTTTGGGGTGGCTGCCTCAGGTGGCAAATACTGGGGAGTGACGACTACGATTTATTCCCTGCTTTCACCCTCAGGTCCCAGGGCAGTTGACAACAATATTAATATTAACAATTGTAAACCACTTACGAGGGACGCGGGTGGCGCTGTGGGATATACCACAGAGCCTAGGACTTGCCCATCAGAAGGTCGGCTGTTCGAATCCCCGTGACAGGGTGAGCTCCCGTTGCTCGGTCCCCACTCCTGCCAACCTAGCAGTTTGAAAGCACATCAAAAGTGCAAGTAGATAAATAGGTACCGCTCCGGCAGGAAGGTAAACGGCGTTTCCGTGCGCTGCTCTGGTTCGCCAGAAGCGGCTTAGTCATGCTGGCCACATGACCTGGAAGCTGTACACCGGCTCCCTCAGCCAATAAAGCGAGGTGAGGGCTGCAACCCCAGAGTCGGCCACGACTGGACCTAATGGTCAGGGGTCCCTTTACCTTTTTAAACCACTTACAGTGAGATGTTGGGAGGACAGAGGAACATAGGAAACAGCCTTCCACTGAGCCAGACCCTTGGTCCATCTAGCTCAGTACTGTCTACACTGGCTGGCAGCAGCTCCCGGGGCTTCAGGTTTGCAGCGGTCACTCATACAGGGAGGCAACGGGCAGCTTCTTAGGCTCAACCCCCTTGAATGAACCAATTATGCTGGTTGTCATGGTGTGATAGTGGCTGATTGGAAGGTGACAAAAACCCCAAACAATGAGCTGCTCATTTTGATGTGTGCATGGCAGAATGATTGATCACTCTCAGCGCATATAATACCATAACGGGATTGGATGAATCTGTCTTGCTCTGGGCTGACTGGCTTAAGAAATTGCATTGCCTGAGGCAGTGGGGAAGACTACTGGGGGTGAAAGAGTGTCCCCCATGTCCACACCAGGGGAGGCCTTGCAGCAATAGAGGGAAATGGCCAGGAGGGAATTAAATTCAGTTGACATTTAAAAGAGAATCTGTCTGTTTCACACGTTGTTTTAAAATCTGCAAAATGGAACTCAGCCACCATAAAAATTCACACTTCTTCGAATTTTGCAATGTGTTTCACCAGCCAAGTACTGTAATGCTTAATAAAATAAAATGCATATATCACATTAAAGCATGCATGCATGCAAAAAAAAAAAAAAAAATATTCCTTATTATTTGTGAAAATAATAAGGAAAAGTGTGTTCTGCCAGGGAAGATCGCTCTGCAAAGAATGTGTCCATTAGGGGAAAGTGCGTACAGTCATGAGTCTGTCGGGAGAGATTGCCCTGAAAAGCTGTGAACTTTCACAAGAACTTTATTATTTTTTGCTACAAAGCGAGCTTAAGATTGGGAAGTCAAGGAACAGAGAAAGACTGAAATGGGCAGGTTTGCCTATCAATAGTAGGTGCCTCCTTCCAGCATCTGTGGCTTCAGGTGACATGATAAAAGTTTATAAAACTACTCATGGCAGGAGCAGAGAAAAGTTTTCCTACTTCTCTCGTTTGCACTAGAAGTTGCAGATATCCAATCAAGCTGAAGGTTGGCAGATTCAGGAGTGATAAAAAGAAAGGACTTCTTGACATGACACAGAGTTGACCTATGGAACTCCCTGCTACAGGAGGCAGTGATGGCCACCAACTTGTTTGCCCTAAAAAGAATTGGACAAATTCATGGAGGAGATGGCAGCCAGTGAATGGCTATCCACAGTCAGAGGCAGTAACACTTCTGTATTCCAGTTTCTGGAAACCACAGAGGGAGATAATACTCTTGTAATACTGGAATCCTATTTGTGGGATGCTGAACTTGATGGGCCCTTGGCTTGGTCCAGCAAGCTCTTCTTAGGACTCTGGGAGGGGAGTCCTCTGACAGCACGGCTGTGTGACCTTCTCTTGAGTTTTATTCCCACCCCCACCCCGAAGTACAGTGGTACCTCTGGTTGCGAATGGGATCCGTTCCGGAGGCCCGTTCGCAACATGAAAAGAGCGCAACCCGCAGTGGCGCGTCTGCACATGTGTGGGTTGCAATTCGCCGCTTCTGTGCATGACGTCATTTTGCGCTTCTGCGCATGCGCGAGCGGCGAAACCCGGAAGTAACCCTTTCCAGTACTTCCGGGTTGCCGCGGGACGTAACCTGAAAGAACGTAACATGAAACAGACGTAACATGAGGTATGACTGTACAGACAACAGCTGGGCCTCGGAACAGGCCCAGAGCCCTGAGGCCTGTCAGAAACCAGTTAGAAACATGGAGCAACTTGGACCTACCTGTTGAGTTGGTTCCTCGGCTGCGACGGACACGTTGTTGGTAAGAGAGGCCACCTGCAGCGCCTGCTTCCGAGCAGCGAGCAGGATGCGGCAGTAGGTGAAGAGGATGGCAACGGACGGGAGGAAGAAGGTCAGACCCGAGGCGATGAGGGCGTAGGGCAGGCTGACTGCCACGCGGCACTGCCCCTCTTCTTCGGCCTGGAGGGTGGCGTTTAAGGGACGAGGGCCGAACTCCATCTTGTGCCAGCCCATCTCGATGGGCAAGAAGGAGACCAGGGCGGCTAAGGTCCAGGTGGCCAGGATGAGCAGCACAGCCCTGCAGGACGTCATCCTCAGCTTGTACCTGAGCGGGGAGATGATGAGCAGGTAGCGGTCGAGGCTGATGACGCACAGGTTGAGGATGGAGGCGCTGGTGCACATCACATCAAAGGCGAACCAGACGGAGCAGAAGGCGCCGTCCAGCACCCAGCGGCCGTAGTGCTGGTTTAGCAGTGCTGGCGGCATCACCACCGAGCCCACCATCAGGTCGGACATGAAGAGAGACACCAGGAAGTAGTTGGAGGTGTTGCGGAGCGCCCGCTGGGTGAAGATCAGCAGAATGAGGGAGAAGTTGCCCACCATGGTCAAGAGGACGATGAAGCCGAGGAAGGCAACCGTCCAAGCGCTGCCGCTCGGCGCGGAATATTCCCCACCAGCCGTGCTGGCATTGCTGCCCCCCAGCTCCCCTTCCATTGACAAGACAGGGGAGCGTGGCAGAAGGGGGGGTTGCGGCTCGGCCGAAT
Source organism: Podarcis erhardii (assembly GCF_964252035.2). Lineage (NCBI taxonomy): Eukaryota > Metazoa > Chordata > Lepidosauria > Squamata > Lacertidae > Podarcis > Podarcis erhardii. The sequence goes on from NC_138511.1 coordinate 14,470,947, forward strand.
GCCGGCGCTAGGTGATCATCACCGACAGCTCGCCGTTCGGAGGATGCGAACGGATTCGGTGCCCTTTTCGCTCTTTTCTTGCTTCTCTCCTCCTTCCTCCCACTCTTTGCCGGGAGCCAGAGCTGCACAGCGTTCCTCCGCCAAGAGGGAGACCCCCATCAATCAGTCGGCAGCCTCCGAGCCATCAAGAGGCGAACTGGGGATGTCGGAGGGGGGAGCAGCAGAAGCCACAATCCTCCAAGCGCTCTCTGCCACCCCCACGGCTCCCCACTTTTGCTCCCTGCAGATCTTCTCCTGGCGTGCGGAAGAAAACGAAAAGGAGGCACGCTCTCCCTTCTCCCCGCTGTCGTGGATGCGGCTGGCTGGCAGCACCGCCGATGCCTCTCCGCCGCTCCTGCATCTATCTCTCGCTCGCTCTCGCAAAAGCTCTGCTCCGTTGCTACAAAGGATGTGAATTTTCTCACCCTGAAGATTTGGCTGGGTGTGGGGAGGGAGGGAAGCACCGAGTGTGCAGCTGGTGTTTTCAGGAACCAAATGCCAACTTGTGTGTGTGGCAGAGTTTATTTCCCTTCATGGGCAGTTAAGGCTCCAATCGCCCAACGCAGCGTTGAAACAGTTACTGGGTTGTTATTGTTGTTTTTAAAAAAACCAAAGCACAATTGTTAACATTTTCCAAACTCTTCAGAATCCTGGAGTCATTCCCTTGGAATATTCGTAGAAGCAGGAAACATAACGGGAGTCTGCTGGATCAGGCCTACGGCCTACCTTGTCCGACATTCTGTTCTCACAGTGGCCAACCAGAAATGGAAGGGACCCCCCCTCCGAAGGATCATCTAGTCCAACCCCCTGCAATGCGGGAATCACAGCTGGAGAATCCCTGGAAGATTTTAACAAAATACCAGAGGCATTTCTGTTAGGTTTAGTTGGAGAGGATATTCGAAAAAAAGATATAAATTTGTTTCTGTATGCCACAACGGCTGCAAGGATACTTCTGGCGCAGAAATGAAAAGAGCAGGAAATTCCAACATTGGAAGAATGGCAGAGTAAGATGGTGGAATATGTGGAGTTAGCAAAGCTGACGGGGAAGATCCCGGAATCAGTGCGACGAACTGTTTCAAAAGGACTGGAGCAAATTTGTATTATATATGAAAGAGCATTGTAAACATCTGAAAACGTTTGTAGGTTTAAGTTGAAATGTATTGTAATGTGAATATAAGAAACTGATTTACATATAATGAGGTGAAGTACAAAAAGAAGATAATAGGTTAAAAAGTGGTTATAGAAATGCGAAGAATCTAGTGAAGATATCTGGAAGTCAGAAAGAGGCAGGGAAGGAGGTCGTTGCTCAGTATGAGCAAGGTTTCAGGTTACAGAGTTATGTAATAGAATGTGATAATGATAAATATGGAAAACTTAATAAAAATTATTTTTTAAAACAAAAATATGGCAGAAGGCTACCCCATCCTTCCCTCGGCTTTCCCTTGTCAAACAGCTCTTGCTCTCTGAAAGTTCTTCCTAATGTTTAGTTGGAATCTCCTTTCTTGTAGTTTTAATCCATTGGTGCCGCATTGGATCTTAGCACAAGCTCATCCTTCCCCACTGCAGTTTCCCACAACGGATATTGAGAAGCATCCCTGCCTCTGACTATGGAGGCAGAGCCTAGCCAACTTGGCTAGTTGTCCCTGATAGCCTTTCCTTTTCCTAAGCCATCCCAGTTGGTGGTTGTCACTGCCTCCTGTGGCAGTGAGTTCCATAGTTTAACTATGCCCTGTGTTAGTCTGGAGACACACAAATTCCCCAACCCTAATGTACAGGACTGCACTGCAAGGAGGAGGTGTGATAGACCAGGCTTTCCTAAATCTGAAGTTCTCCAAGAACTCTCATCTCCCCAGAGCTCCAGCCAGCATTGCCTACACCCCCCCAAAAAATCTGGAGGAGTTCCCCATTCCTTCATTAAAAGAAAGCAGAGTTGTGACCGGGGGTGGTGGAAGCGAAGGCAAGCGATGGTATAGTTCAAGAATGGAGAATGTGCAGCCCTCCAGAATTTGCTGGGCTCCCAATCCCCGGAGCTCCAGCCAACATTGCCTTTGTTGTTGTTGTTGTTGTTTAGTCGTGTCCGACTCTTTGTGACCCCATGGACCAGAGCACACCAGGCACTTCTGTCTTCAACTTCCTCCCACATTTTGGTCAAACTCATGCTGGTGGCTTCAAAAACACTGTCCAACCATCTCGTCCTCTGTCGTCCCCTTCTCCTTGTGCCCTCCATCTTTCCCAACATCAGGGTCTTTTCTAGGGAGTCTTCTCTTCTCATGAGATGGCCAAAGTATTGGAGCCTCAGCTTCAGGATCTGTCCTTCCAGGGAGCACTCAGGGCTGATTTCCTTAAGAATGGAGAGGTTTGTTCTTCTTGCAGTCCATGGGACTCTCAAGAGTCTCCTCCAGCACCATAATTCAAAAGCATCAATTCTTCGGCGATCAGCCTTCCTTATGGTCCAGCTCTCCTTATGGTCCACTTCCATACATCACTACTGGGAAAACCATAGCTTTAACTATACGGACCTTTGTTGGCAAGGTGATGTCTCTACTTTTTAAGATGCTGTCTAGGTTTGTCATTGCCTACCTACCCCCCAAAAAAATATCTGGAGGAGTTCCACATTCCTTCATTAAAAGAAGGCAGAGTTGTGATGGGGAATAGCCAGGGGCAGCGAAGGCAAGTTATGGCCCAGCTCAAAAATGGGGACCTGTGCCTTCCATGCATTGTTTGGGACTTCAGCTCACTCCAGACTCAGCTGGAATGGCCAACAGTCAGGCCTCAGGTTCCCCTATCTTGGCCTGGCAGGATGCAGCCTGGTCTGATCCAGCAAGGCCGTTAACAACGCTCTTACGAAACGAGCTTTGGCCCTTCTGCCGTTTTTATGGATGTTCTTGCCCTCCGTTCAACCTGCGTTAACTCGCCCTCTCCTCGGATTTTTGAATCCTGCTCAAACCGCTCCAGGGCTGCCCGGAGGCTCTGGCCTCCAGTTTCCTGGAGAAGCAGACTCAGTGGCCTCTTGTAAATCTCTCCCTCCTTGCAGTAACTAAGAAACAAATCTGCATGATATGGAATCGGCCTTTCCTGGCTTCAGATGCCTGCTCGGCCACTGAGGTGCCAACAGGGTTCTGTCTTGGGCCTGGTCTTATTCAACATCTTTATCAACGACTTGGATGATGGACTCAAGGGCATCCTGATCAAATTTGCAGATGACACCAAACTGGGAGGGGTGGCTAACACCCCAGAGGACAGGATCACACTTCAAAACGACCTTGACAGATTAGAGAACTGGGCCAAAACAAACAAGATGAATTTTAACAGGGAGAAATGTAAAGTATTGCACTTGGGCAAAAAAAAATGAGAGAGAGCCAGGGTGACACCTTGAGAGCAGTACATGTGAAAAGGATCTAGGAGTCTTGGTTGACCACAAACTTGACATGAGCCAACAGTGTGACCCGGCAGCTAAAAAAGCCAATGCAATTCTGGGCTGCATCAATAGGAGTATAGCATCTAGATCAAGGGAAGTAATAGTGCCACTGTATTCTGCTCTAGTCAGACCTCACCTGGAGTACTGTGTCCAGTTCTGGACACCACAGTTCAAGAAGGACACTGACAAACTGGAACGTGTCCAGAGGAGGGCAACCAAAATGGTCAAAGGCCTGGAAACGATGCCTTATGAGGAACGGCTAAGGGAGCTGGGCATGTTTAGCCTGGAGAAGAGGAGGTTAAGGGGTGATATGATAGCCATGTTCAAATATATAAAAGGATGTCACATAGAGGAGGGAGAAAGGTTGTTTTCTGCTGCTCCAGAGAAGCGGACACGGAGCAATGGTTCCAAACTACAAGAAAGAAGATTCCACCTAAACATTAGGAAGAGCTTCCTGACAGTAAGAGCTGTTCGACAGTAGAATTTGCTGCCAAGGAGTGTGGTGGAGTCTCCTTCTTTGGAGGTCTTTAAGCAGAGGCTTGACAACCATATGTCAGGAGTGCTCTGATGGTGTTTCCTGCTTGGCAGGGGGTTGGACTCGATGGCCCTTGTGGTCTCTTCCAACTCTATGATTCTATGATTCTATGAACCTTCCCCATTGGCGACCTCCTCAAGCTCAATGGCCCAGTGAGCCCAGAACTGCCTCTGCGTTAGGGATGGTGAACCTGAGACCTTCCTGGTGTTCCCAAATCCTATTGCTGCTTCTCATTGGATCTGCTGCCTGAGGCTGTGGGGAGTTGGAGACCAGCAATGCCCTGAGGGCAGAGGTTCCCCTTCCCCGAACTAGACCAGTCGCTTGTCTTTATTGCCCCAGCTGCCTCCGCCACAACACTGGCCATCACGTGAGACTCCTTAGGTAAAGGTAAAGGGACCCCTGACCATTAGGTCCAGTCGTGACCGACTCTGGGGTTGCAGCGCTCATCTCGCTTTATTGGCCAAGGGAGCCGGCGTACAGCTTCCGGGTCATGTGGCCATCATGACTAAGCCGCTTCTGGCGAACCAGAGCAGCGCACGGAAACGCCGTTTACCTTCCCGCCAGAGTGGTACCTATTTATCTACTTGCACTTTGACGCGCTTTTGAACTGCTAGGATGGAAGGAGCAGGGACTGAGCAACGGGACCTCACCCCGTCGCGGGGATTCGAACCGATCGGCAAGTCCTAGGCTCTGTGGTTTAACCCACAGTGCCTTAGGTAGTTATAAAGCAGGATATCAAATCCAAGCTCTTCTTCTTCTTCTTCTTCTTCTTCTTCTTGCCTTTGTTCCCCCTCGCTACAGGCAGCAGCTGTTCTGTTTCGCTGCTTGCAGCCTCCGGGAGTTCATGATGAGGACTTGTAGGAGCCAAGCGGGAGGAACCTCTTGGCTGCTCCAGAGGAGAGAAGTCCCAATTTTGTGTAGGAAGCCCTGCAGGATCAGGCCCCAAGTACAGGATCCTCTCCTCCAGCCGGTGCCCCATACCGTATCCAGTGACTATTGAGAGCCATAGCATAAGCCTCCTTTTTTCTAGGACTGGGAGTCAAGGTGGCTTTCAGATAAAACAGGAAAACTAACATAATCCTTAAAAAGTAATTCTTCTGTAATAAAGATATATACATAGAAAGAGCTATTAAAATAGCTAATAATCATCTCTCTTGAACCTGGTCCAAACCCACAGGGAGAAACTGAAGTATTGTTGTTGTTGTTGTTGTTGTTATTAAATTTGTATACTGCCATATACCCGCAGGTCTCAGGACAGTTCACAAAATAAAATCACAATATAAAAACAGAAGACACACTATGATGAGGACTTGTAAACGGGTTCAGCCTCTGGGAAAGACTTCTGCTTGAAACCTTGGAAAGGGCAGGGCCGCAGTAACTATTAGGCTAATGAAGCTGTAGCCTTAAGTCCTCGTGGTTTTTTAGGCCCTCAGTTCAAGAGTTTAGCCATGAACTTCGTCCAGTCGCTCTTAGCCTTACCTTCTTTACAGGGTCATCGTTGTGATGCCCGGGGGAGAGAGAGAGAAAGGCAGAGAAATCCCTGTAACTCTGTGCTCTCTTGCGCCCCCTGGAGGAAGGGCATCGTCCCTGGCTTCGCACAGGTGTTTCGCAAGAGACACACCTTGACCTTAATCGGAAGAGATTCCTTCCATCAACATTTGTATCGACAAAATACTCCCTTTCCCATCCCACGGAGCTTTGCTAGTCCCAGAGTGCCACCTGGTGGCCATAGAGGGGGGGAAATGGGTTTGATTAGCCCCACACACATCCCAGAAATCTATTTCTCCTTTGGCTCCAACATTTGCTCCTTGACGTTCATTTGGAGCTAATGTGTGTCCAGAAATAGAGGGCGGTGGAATTGAAAGTCTTGTGTCGCTCAGGGGTGGAACATCTGCTTTGCGTGCAGAAGGTCTTAGGTTCGTATCCCAATGGCATCTCCATACACACACACACACACACACACACACACACACACACCTGGTAACAGAGATTTTGAAAACCTGCCGTGAGCCAGTGCAAGCAGCACTGAACTAGCCAGACCAATATTCTGGCAGAGCTGAAGGCTCCTTTGTTCCTTCAATAAGTGCCCTGCACGCAAAGAGGCTATGAGAAAGACATGCCATTTGCTTCCCCCAAAACTCACAGAGGTGCTTTGCTATCCCTGAGCAGGAAACTCTTTTGACTCTGCTTCTGGCAGTTGCAATCCCAGAATTGAATGCAGCACTGCGGCGGCTTCCCAGGGAACTGCGGAGCTAGGGCGGCTTCTCTTTTATTTCTTCTTTTTTTAAAATAATTTTTTCCATCTCCGCCAAGCTAAGCAGTTGTGATCCACACGATGGTCACCTCCAGACTGGATTATTGTAACTCGCTCTACGTGGGGCTGCCCTTGAGACTGACCCAGAAACTCCAGCGGGTGCAGAATGCCGCAGCGAGACTCCTTATGGGGTCTTCGCTGCGAGATCACATTCACCCGGTACTATACCAGCTGCACTGGCTCCCGGTGGAGTACAGGATCAGGTTTAAGGTGCTGGTTTTAACCTTTAAAGCCCTATACGGCCTAGGACCCTCGTACCTACGGGACTGCCTCTCCTGGTATGCCCCACAGAGAAACTTATGGTCTTCAAATAAAAACATCTTGAAGGTCCCAGGCCACAGAGAAGTTAGGCTGGCCTCAACTAGAGCCAGGGCTTTTTCGGCTGTGGCTCCAATCTGGTGGAACGCTCTGTCACAAGAGACTAGGGCCCTGCGGGACTTGACATCTTTCTGCAGGGCCTGCAAGACACAGTTGTTCCACCAGGCCTTTCGCCAGGGCACAGCCTGACTCCCTCCTTTGGCAATCTTCACGGAGCTCTGGCCCAATGGTTGCCATTGGTTTGATTTGGATTAATTTTATAATGAATGATTTTAGAGTGTTGTGTTGTACTGTTGTACTGTTTTATTTGTTTTATTGTTGTTAGCCGCCTTGAGCCCGGCTTCGACTGGGGAGGGCAGGATATAAATAAAAAAATTTATTATTATTATTATTATTATTATTATTATTATTATTATTATTATTGGAAATTTTATTTACAACATAACATAACCCCCCCAACACAGAAATCCACCCCTTTCAGACACAAACATAACAAACAACAAGCATAATTTACAACAATACAAACAACCAAATAAAAGACTTCCTTTATCCTGTTTCTGGCATCCTTATTTACTTCTTATAAGCTGTTTCCTTTATGAATAATTATTAAGATTTTCCTGATTATAACTTAAATATCCACAAAGTCTCCTGCAGACATTAATCGAAACAAGTCCAGGTATGAATTTTAGGGCACTGTTTTGTGAAGTATTCTCTGCATTTCCCCCATGCTTTTTGAAATTCTTGTCTAGTATGATCTCTAATTGGGAAAACCATTAACAGCATGGGAAGAATTATGGAACAAGAACTGGAAATTAACAGCCTGTGAAATATTGAGGGAAAATCTAATCAAGATGTTTTATAGATGGTACTTAACATCTACCAAAATAGCTAAAATATATAAGACAATAACAAATCTGTGTTGGAGGTGTGGTAAAACAGAGGGGACACTTATACATGTTTGGTGGACCTGTGAAAAAATCAAAGGCTTCTGGAACATAGTATATGATAAGCTTAAAAAAATGTTTAAGTATAACTTTATAAAAAAATACAGAAGCTTTTCTACTAGGGATAATGGACGCATGTATAGCAAGAGAAGATCAGAAAATACTGTATTCCTTTATGCCACAGGAGCGGCAAGGATCCTAACTGCTAAAAACTGGAAAAAAGAAACTGTGCCAACAAAAAAGGAATGGCAAGACAAACTGTTAGAGTAAATTGAACTGGCTAGATTAATAGGGTGGCATCTCTGAGCCAGTGTGGTGTAGTGGTTAAGAGCAGTAGACTTGTAATCTGGTGAACCAGGTTCGCGTCTCCGCTCCTCCACATGCAACTGCTGGGTGACCTTGGGCTAGTCACACTTCTTTGAAGTCTCTCAGCCCCACTCACCTCACAGAGTGTTTGTTGTTGGGGAGGAAGGGAAAGGGGAATGTTAGCCGCTTTGAGATTCCTTCGGGTAGTGATAAAGCGGGATATCAAATCCAAACTCTTCTTCTTCTTCATATGAGTGCAGAGCTAGGGTGGGTTCCCATTTCCCTTTCACCCTATTCGCTCCTGCTACAGCTCCTTCTTCCAGGTTGTAAAGATCCAGGAAGGGCCATTCCCCTTTTCTCCTACAACCGCCTTTCAAATTGCTCCCCCAAAAACCACATTTCCTGAGAAAGACTTGGCTCCTTTCTCCCCCAACTTCAGCCAACTGATCCTGCAGTGAGGCGTCTCTGCTGTTTGCGAACGTTGCTTCTGGAGACGGGGGAGAAATTTGGTTCTGTTCACCTATCTAGCTTACACTCCCGGAAACCATCTGGGACCTGAAATGCATCTGTCCTTGAATTTTGCACTTCCCTGAATTTTGCAACATGGCTTTTCCCCGAGCAAAGGCGTGCAGGTGTCAAGGGGAAGTGTGCACCTAGAAATGCACATCTCTGTGAAAATAACAGGCCTAAATGCATTATGTTGGGGAAGATTGCAAGAATGTCTAGATTAGGAGAACTGGGTGCTTTAGAAAAATGCTGATGGATTTTCAGGAGCTAGGGAGGCTGCAGATCAGGAGGTGTAGGCAGCCATTGAGACCTCCCAGGTGCCTGCATGTCAATCAAAGTTCAGGGGAAGACATCATGAGTTAACTCCTCTCCTTATGAGATAACACCTCCCCTGGGGCATTTTCAGATCAGGAAGTGCGGGCAGCCAGGGAGGCTGCAGATCAGGAAACATGGGCAGCTGAGGAGACCTCCCAGATGCCTGTATGCCAATTAAAGTTTGGCAGGGAAACATAAGTTAACTCCTCCCCTTATGAGCCTACACCTCCCCTGGGGCATTTTCAGATCAGGAAGTGTGGGCAGCCAGGGAGGCTGCAGATCAGGAAACGTGCAGCTGGAGAGACCTCCTAATGACTGATGTTTTAATGTATTTTTAATATTTTGTTGGAAGCCGCCCAGAGTGGGCAGGGTATTATTATTATTATTATTATTATTATTATTATTATTATTATTATTAAGGAGCTTGTACCAGGATAAGATGTCATGTATTAATTCCTCCTATGGTGGGGGCAGGTCAATTTCAGCATAGGAAGATCTAAAATGTTGCTGTACCACAGCTTCTCTCTTATGTGTCCAATTCTTCTGCCCCTTGTATGACACTATCTTAGATCCACAGAAGTTGCTGCACATGACCGACTTAAGTCTGTTACCCGCAGTGGGTCTACTCTGAGCAGGACTTAGAGGGAAGCAGCCCCACATAAACATTTGCTCTTGGATTTGCATTCTGAAAGGACTATATTGTCTCGCTCGACAAAAAACCCGGAGTGACACGGTATGTGGATGTTGGATCTAATTTATTTAATTAAGAGGGATGAATAACACAACGATAAAGATGGAAATATATATAACGTGTGTGTGTGTGTGAGAGAGAGAGAGGCCATGAAGAGTGTTGTAGTCAGCAGAGCAAGGAGAGAGGCTGGGTGCATACAAAGGCAAGAGTTCGAATCTCACGCTAAACATTCAGTGATTAAGACGTTTAAAAATTCAAGGAAAGGTTGGGCAAGATGGCAGCCTCTTCATTCAATAATCTGACTCACGTCAGATTCAGATTACATTAAATTCCCACAGAAAAGGCTGTAGCTCAATGGTAGAGTATCTGCTCTTGTAGGCAGAAGATCCCAGGTTCGTTCCCCAACACCTCTAAGTAATTGTGGGAATGTCCTCTGCCTGAATTCCTGGAGAGCCGCTGTCGGTCAGTGTTGGCAATCCTAGGTTGGATGGACCAGTGGTCTGTCTTGGAATAAGACTACCTTCTGTGCACCTCCTCATTGATCCAGCCCTTTATTCATAACCACGAGGGCTAGAATCTTTAGGAAAACCAGAACCCAGCGACAAGAGTGTCTGCTTTGCAATCAGAAAGTCCCCAGTTTGACCCGTCATCTCCAGGTAGGGCTGAAACCCCATTGAGCTGCTGCCAGTCAGCGTTGACAATATTGAGCTAGATCTGACTCACTAAAAATGTTCCCACCTGTTTCTTCCCCCTCGCCCAGTGCTCTCCAATAAAATTTCCTTTGCTCCCTTCTATCTTCCGTTCATTAAAGTGCTGCTAGGAAGTCAAACAGGGGTAAGCAAAGTGGTGCCGTCCAGACTCCAGCTCCCAGTAGTCCCAGCCAGCATGGCCACTGTTCAAGAATGATGGGAGTTGGAGTCCAGCGACACCAGGAGGGACACGAGCTCGCCAACCCCACATTAAAAGAAGGCAGAGTTGTGATGGAGGTAGCTAGGGGCAGTGAAGGCAAGTGAGGGCAGAACTCAAACGTGCAAGAAATGTCTCGCTTCTGCTGCTAAAAAAGCACCAAAGGGGAGAGTCTCTTTTGTCAAAAACGGGGGGTTTTGGGGGGGTCCAGTCCGGCTCCTCCGAGATCGGTCCTCGATTCCCCAGTGGTAGAACTGGACCCACGGCGTCTGTGGTTCCTGCACTGCCAGGGGGTCCCTTCCAAGTCTACAATTCTATATGTAGTCTTCACAGAGAAATGTCCTGATGGAAAGCCAGAAACCGAGAAGCCGCCTTAGATGTCTTTGTTTCAGGTGTCCGCCGGACCTTCAAGAGGAAAGGTCCCCAGAGACCTCTCTCTCTCATTTTGCCCCTCCCTCTTCCCTCACCCCCCCAATATATTAGAGCAGTGTGCAGTTTCGTCAGTGATGCCCTCCCAACCACCCCCTCCCCCAATTCTCTCGCCGGTTGCCAGCTTGTCCCATTGGCCGCCCCCGGTGAAAGGTCCGCCTTCAGCTTGGCCTCTGCTTCCCCACGACCACGTTGTCAAGAGCAAAGCATGATGGGTATTTGAGAGGCGGGGGGAAAGTCATCAAGGCCTGGGCTGAAGGGGCAGTTCACCCCCCGGAAGGTCGGAGGTCAGTCCTTGGCCTCGTCTTCATGGTGGTGATGGTTGGAGGCCTCTTCCCCTGGGTGGTGGTGGCCATAGGGGTGGGGGTGAGGACCCTCAGCCGGCAGGTTCTCGTCGCCGTTGACGTAGACGTTGAGGAGCGCCCCTTCTTGGCTCTGCTCTTTTCCACATGCCTGGCAGCTGCAATGGAGGATCTTCTCCACCAGTTTGTCCACCCTGGGGATGTCTTCGTTGCTAGGGCAGTCCAGTGTCACCTGGGGGAAGGAGAAGACATCAGAACACGCAGGAAGAGCTTGGCTGATGGATCAGGCCCATCCAGTCCAGCTTTCTGTTATCACAGCAGTCAACCTGTAGGAACCCCTCAAGCAGGACCTGAATTCAAGACCCGTCTCCTCTCCTGGTATTCAGAAGCACTGCTGCCTCTTGCCATACGTAGCTCTCAGGGCCATCAGTGGCTGTCTCTTCCCGAAATCTGGCTCACCCTCTTTTTTCAGAGAACCGCCACAATCATCTAACATATAACACCGGTCCTGAAAGACCTACATTGGCTCCCAGGATGTTTCCAAGCACAATTCAAAGTGTTGGTGCTGACCTTGAAAGCCCTAAACAGCCTCGGCCCAGAATACCTGAAGGAGTGTCTCCACCCCCATCATTCAGCCTGGACGCTGAGGTCCAGCTCTGAGGGCCTTCTGGTGGTTCCCTCCCTGCGAGAAGTGAGGTTACAGGGAACCAGGCAGAGGGCCTTCTCGGTGGTGGTGCCTCCCTGTGGAACGCCCTCCCATCAGATGTCAAGGAAATAAACAACTATCTGACTTTTAGAAGACATCTGAAGGCAGCCCTGTTTAGGAAAGCTTGTAATGTTTGATGTTTTATTGAATTTTTAATATTTTGTTGGAAGCCGCCCAGAGTGGCTGGGGAAACCCAGCCAGATGGGTGGGGTATAAATGATAATAATATATTATCATCATCTAAGAACATCATGAGCTCTGCCGTTGGGTCAGGTCAAAGTTTCATCTAGTCCAGCTTCCTGTTCTCACAGAGACCAACAAGATGCCGCTTATGGGAAACCTGCAAACAGGATCTGACCATAAGAGCACACTTGCCTTCCTGCTTTTTATTTTTTTTTGTAGCAACTGGTATTCAGAATACCAGTGCTGCCTCCAGCCATACAAGCAGAGCATAGTGATCACAAGTTAGTGAATTTCTCTCTAAAGCCATTGCATGTAGTACCCATTGCACGTCTTGTATGGATCTAGGGGCGAGGTCTAATAAGAAACTTGAGTCTGGCTACCAGATCAGTGGCCTACTCAGCCCTCAGCAACATTCTTCCCACTTGTGATTCCCACTCTAGCCCCTTACTTGCTGCCCCACAGTGAATCCCCCCTCCACACAAATATTCCATCTGTTTATTTATTGGAGAAGGGATGCTAATGGGTATTCAGTGAACAGCCCTTCTTGGACGATCACCACACAAATCCGCTCCACTTCCCAGTGGGGAGGAGTTGCGGTGGACCGCGTGGCCACCCACTCCCCACTGGGGGCGGGGGACTTTGTCCCCCATTGCCTGGGGGATCCCGTCCACATCAGAGCCCGGCCAGCCAATCCGCCGGCCGGGGGGGGGGCATGGCCGGGGCCGTTTAAACGGAGGAGCGAGCCAGAGGACGTCCTCTTTGGCTCACTTCCTCAATCACCCGCCCTCCCTCCCTATTTTGCAGGTTAGGCAATGACCTTGCTATGGACCTCGGTTGGTCGCCTTGGTTGTCTGAGGGGCCTGGTAGGAATTTTTCCACTTGGCAAATTGGCACTGGCCACTTGGTTTTCGCCTACCTCGTAGCAATCGTCACAACTTTGTTAGGGTTGCGGTTAGGCATTGTTTGACCTTGTGTGGGGGAGGGGAGGTGTGGCCATCACCTGCCCCTCCATGCTTAAGGGTATTCCGTTAAAGGAATCCAGGGGTGTTGATCTAGTCTGAAGCCCGGCTGGGGGGCTAAGGCCTTGACACGACCCCGACAGGAACGCCAGGGGGAGCTTGAGTTGGTACGGATCGACAGGGCTCCCCCTACCGGTGGCTTACCCTTACTGGGGACTTCCTGTACAATAGGCAGGAGTCAGATATAGTGAGGTCCAATCAATGCCTAAGCCAATACCGCTTATAGCAATAAAGCTTATTGCAATAAAGCTTATTGCAATACCGCTTTATTGCAATAAAGTTGTGTCCAAAATTTGCCCAATAACATAAACCTAGTATCTGTGTCCTTGTGTGAGTTATTTCCAACGAGGGGGTGGCTGCGGGGTCTCGACATGCAATTTTCCATCCTGAGCGGTATTACTTACCACTTCCCACATGGAGAGGGCTGGCATGCAGGAATCACAGTGCACCAGGGACTCAGTAGATTGTGGGAAGGTGTTGGGAACGCTATAGCTGAAACACTGCCCCAAGCAGGCTCTGCGGACGAGAGGTGAAGATTAGGAAGATGCTAAAAGCCTGAGAGATGAGGGTTGGGTTCAAAATTGGGGAGGGAGCACCAAACTTCCTTTTTTAAAAAAAAAAAAAAAAAAGATATTTATTCAAAATTTCCAGAATGTATAAATACAATAAAAAACAAAGAAAAAATACAACAGAAAAAAAGATAAGAAAAAAGAAAAAAAAAAGAAAAATACACATCCCTTATTACATCTATTCATTTGCCTGTTTCTTGGACCTCCTCACACCTCCCTTTTTGTATTCTAATTCGTTGTTTCAGCAAATTCTTCCCATATTTCTCAATTTTTATTTAAATAATTTATCTTAACAACCTATCTCATTGATTAATTCAACATATTCTTTCCATCTTTTACCATATTCTGTTATTCAATTTACCTTAATTTATTTAACCTTATCTTACCTTAAAAACCTTAAGGAGCACCAAACTTCCTGAGTGGACTGACCATCCCTTGCCTCTTAATTAAGAAACCAGAAGCATTTTTACTTGGCATTGTAGGAGATGATATAAATAGAAAGGACTGTAAGTTGTTTCTATATGCAGTGACAGCAGCAAGCATATTATTGGCACAAAAATGGAAGCAAGAAGAACTACCGACGAAAGAAGAATGGAGGATGAAACTGATGGACTATGCAGAACTAGATAAATTAACAGGAAGTATTCGAAACCAGCGGGACCAGAGATTCTCAGAAGACTGGAGTAAATTTATGAACTATTTGAAAAGCAATTGTGATGAACAGATTACGCTAGTAGGTTTGCAAGAAGTTTTGTAAGGTGAATTATTTGAAATATTGCAAGAAAGATCACGAGGAGCATTATTAGTCAAGGATAATTAAAGGTAATATGAAATTAAGAAATGGATAATAAGTGATAAAGAACGGAAAATCATCAGAGGTGTTGACGGAAGTCTAAAAATATTGTATAAGATGAGAAGTTATGTTGTATGACTGTTGGAACTGATATGTTAGAAAATTAATAAAAATGTATATTTAAAAAGAGAGGCCATCCCTTGCCTTCACTGCCCCTAGCTACCTCCATCCCAGCTCTGACATCTTTTAATGAAAGGATGGGAAACCTGCAGCTCTTGAAAGGTTTCTCAGCTACAACTCTGGCCACTGGCAATAGGCTGGCTGTGTCCATTGGGGACTGAAGTCTGAAAACAGCTAGAATTAGGCCATCACTTGCCTTCACTGCCCCTAGCTACCTTTAATACAGGGAAGGGGACCATTGGTCATGCTGGGCCCAAGCATGGCCAACAGGTGGTGCTAGAGAGCAAAATGGAGTCCTACAACAAATGAAGAACGCCAGGTTCCCCTTCCCCAAACTAGACCATCACTTGCCTTCACTGTCCCTAGCTACCTCCATCACATCTCTGACTTCAGTTGTTTCTGGACTCCAACTCCCATCTACCCTCACCATTAGGCATGCTGGTTTTGACTGGTGTAAGCTGAAGCCCAACAACAGCTCAAGGGCCATAGTTTTCACATCCTTGTTTTTACAAGGTCATTGCTGTCTTGGGTTCTCAACATTTTTTACTTACTTATTATTCTTTTTTTTTTTTTAGCGTTTCTTTTATGCCATAAGATTTATATACTGCTTGATTGTAAAAACAACAACACCCACCTCAAAGCGATTTGCAAAAAAGAATAAAATGAAATTATCGGTGAAAACAGTTAAAAACAGCAACTTAAAACATTTTTAAAAATGAAATAACCTAAAAAACATTAGAATACATGTGGATATTCTACATATCTGGGTAGGCTTGCCTAAACAACAATAACAAATTTTTTTAGCAATCACTGAAAGCAGTATAGTAAGTGAAAAAAAAATAAAATTATTAAAGGTGCCTGTCTGATATCAAAAGGCAGGGAGTTCCAAAGACTGGGTGCTGCACCTTAAAAAATTGAGTTCTTACAAATGTGGAACTATTAACAGTGCCATGTGTGCCACTTTTCATCATGGCGGAAAATTACAAATCGGTTTACAGCCACGATGCTTTTACTTGTGATACGTTAACAGGAAGAGGCAGAAATTAATTTCCGGAGTCGTGCTGGTCGGAGCTGGTGGAAGTTGGGAGTGCAACACAGCTTGGGGAAGATAGCTATGGGAGATCTGGAGATGTTGGATCCATTGGCCCAGTACTGTACCTGTTCTGGATGGATTTGGACTCGCACCCGCTGTGCCCAACGATCTGGGTGATGTTCTTCGCCTCGCACCAGGCGCTCTTGTCCGGAAAGAGGGCCAGCTTGCTAATGGGAGGAGGCGCCGCCAGGATCAAGGCCGGGACGAGGGTGGTCACCAGGAACTTCAGCATCTTGGCCTTTTCCAACGAAATCCTAGAACTGGGGGAAAGGGGTTCAAGAAGGATAAGAAGCGTCAGAACACCAGAAAAATCTGCATTATATATTCGTATCGTATCGTATCGTATCGTATCGTATCGTATCGTATCGTATCGTATCGTAAAACCTTTATTGGCATCACCTACAATGTCCAAAACAAATCAATACAGAATTACCACTACTTTCTTGGGCTCCATGATCACTGCAGATGGTGACAGCAGCCACAAAATTAAAAGACGCCTGCTTCTTGGGAGAAGAGCAATGACAAACCTAGGCAGCATCTTAAAAAGTAGAGACATCACCTTACCAACAAAGGTCCACATAGTAAAAGCTATGATTTTCCCATTAGTGATGTATGGAAGTGAGAGCTGGACCATAAAGAAGGCTGATCGCCGAAGAATTGATGCTTTTGAATTCTGGTGGTGGAGGAGACTCTTGAGAGTCCCGTGGACTGCAAGAAGATCAAACCTATCCATTCTGAAGGAAATCAGCCCTGAGTGCTCACTGGAAGGACAGATCCTGAAGCTGAGGCTCCAATACTTTGGCCACCTCATGAGAAGAGAAGACTCCCTGGAAAAGACCCTGATGTTGGGAAAGATGGAGGGCACAAGGAGAAGGGGACGACAGAGGACGAGATGGCTGGACAGTGTTCTCGAAGCTACCAGCATGAGTTTGACCAAACTGCGGGAGGCAGTGGAAGACAGGAGTGCCTGGCATGCTCTGGTCCATGGGGTCACAAAGAGTCGGACACAACTAAACGACTAAACAACAACAATGAAGGACTTGATCTGGAGTCGCCATGGACGGTGGAAATTGCTTGCTGGCGAGTGGATTAGGGGTGTAAGAATAAAAGAAGGATCCTGCTGATCTAGTCCAGCATCCTGTTCTCACAGGGCCCGACCCGATGCCTCTTCTGGGAAACCTGAGAGCAGGATTCGAACACAGAAGCAATTCTCCCCTGCTGGCAACTGGTATTCGGAAGTATCTGTTCTGCCGGGACAGGGCTGTAGCTCAGGGGCAGAGCATCTGATTTGCATACAGAAAGTCCCAGGTGCAATCTCTGGCATCTCCAGAGACCCCCTGCCCCAAACCCCTGGAGAAACACTACCCCTTAAGTGTGCATGGGGCAGTTTTCCATGTTTCTAACAGAAAGCCGATATTTCAGAGTGTGGCCAGTAGGTGGAGCTCCAGGGCAAGACAAACTAGGAAGTTCTGGTGTAAAATCTATTTGGGGGAAGACGGTGGCCAACATAGGAGCCAACTCCTAGGGGTTGAGGTCCCTCCACCCCCCCATAAAATACTTGAGGGGGCCGCCCCCCAAAAAATAATGAGCATTGCCATTCAAATAGTGTGCATGTGTTGCATCATGTGACCTTTTAAAAAAAATTAAAATATAACTTTACTGAATAATACAATCAAATTTCCAGACATATCTGCAAAAACATAATTATTTACATATTTGCCAAACATAAACTGTGAAAGAAGATAGAGAGTAAGAAGAAACGAAAAAAGGAAAAAAGGGAATGCTGTTTTCCATAAACAGTAATTCCAGAGCTACACTTACACACATTATAAAATACAAATCTTAATTAAAATATCTTAAGAGACTTCCACCACCTAAACCACACTTCTTTTGTTATTTAATTCTCCTTTACCTCTGTTCTTCACTTCCATCCCTTTAGATCCCTTAGGAACATCATGTGACCTATATGCAGGGTGGGGTTTACCTGCCCCCCCCCCACATTTTATTCACGTTAGCATCCCTGGTTGCCAACTGACCAAGGAAAAATCTTCCTGGGATGCTCTTCTGCCTTTAGTACCAGCAGAATGTGAAGAAATTGGCTCTTCGCCAGCATGAAGGGAAGCAATATCACCATCTCAAAAAATAAAATGAATTTGAAATAATTTACTTGGGGCTGATAATTTTTCAGGTGGTTTGAGACAGTGGTAATACGTCTCTTCATCCTGCCAAATACAGTGGTACCTTGGTTTGCATACATTTTGGATTACAAACACGTCAAACCCGGAAGTGCGTATCCCGAAACCATTTTTTTGGGATTACGAACAAATTTTTTTTGGAGGCCTCATTGGCGAAAGCGTGCCTTGGGTTACAACCTGTTTTGGTTTACAAACATCCCTCCGGAACGGGTTATGGTTGTAAACCAAGGTACTATTGTAGTCCATTTTTATTTTTATTCCATCCTTTCTCCCAGGAATGAGGTGGTATATTATTATTATTATTATTATTATTATTATTATTATTATTATTATTACTATTATTATTATCCACACCACTTTATATTTTTAAGGGGGAAAATTCAAAGCTGTTTAGAACACATTAAAACAGGCATAGGCAAACTCGGCCCTCCAGCTGTTTGGGGACTACAACTCCCATCATCCCTAGCTAACAGGACCAGTGGTCAGGGGTGATGGGACTTGTAGTCCCAAAACATCTGGAGGGCCGAGTTTGCCTATGCCTGCATTAAAACATCAAATAAAGCAATCCAGTGTTAAAAATACAGTGTCCTCAAAACGTCGTTGGCAAGCTTTAAAGCAGCAGATCAATTAACCAGAGCTTTAGCTGATTAATTAGTGAGCTCCTTTGGTTCTGGTATGTTATGGTCAACAGAAGGAAAGAGAAAGTTTTGGACAAGCTCTGTTGCGGCAATTAAGAAGACGCCATCCTCAACACATGATTTGCACGCTGTAAAATCATCCCTAAACTTAGACCTTCACTTGCCTTCACTGCTTCTATTACTACTATGTGATCAAAAGCATTTTGATCTGACTGGAGCATTGGGAAGGAACTGTCACTTTCTAACATAAATAATGCGTGCCATTGGTTCTCAGGAGTACTATGAAACCCATAACCATTGGGAAAGAAATTGAAATTGAAACAGCCACTATTGCAATGCCGTTATACAAAATCTGTGGTACATCCCCATTTGCTGTGATTCTTGCATTGCATGGGGTCAGACTAGATGAGTCTTGGAGTGCCCTTCCAACTTTCCAGTTCTGAGATTCTATGAATATCGTGTACAAAATGGATATTGTAGAGTTGGAAAAGGTTCTGAAGAAAGGGAAACCCAAAATTTTAACAAGGGTGGATGGGTGTGGAGCGACTCCCTTATGAGGAAAGGTTGAAGCAGCTGGAGTGTTTTGGTTCAGAGAAAAGGGAAGAGGTGAAATTATAGAAATTTATAAAATTATGCGCAGCATGGAGAAAACGGATAGAGAAAGGGTTTTTTTCTCCTTCTCTTATAACATCAGAACTTGTGTATACTCCGTGAACCTGGATGTGGGAGGATTTAGGACAGATTTTTTAAAAACACCTGTGGAACTCACTTCCACAAGAAGTGGGAAACATCCACCAACCGAGGTGGCCTAAAAAGAGGATTAGACAAACCGATCCAGCAAGTTCTTCTTGTGGTCTTATAATATTACAGTGGTACGTCGGGTTACATACGCTTCAGGTTACAGACTCTGCTAACCCAGAAATAGTGCTTCAGGTTAAGAACTTTGCTTCAGGATGAGAACAGAAATTGTGCTCCGGCGGCGCGGCGGCAGCAGGAGGCCCCATTAGCTAAAGTGGTGCTTCAGGTTAAGAACAGTTTCAGGTTAAGAATGGACCTCCAGAACGAATTAAGTACTTAACCTGAGGTACCACTGTACAAGATATCGTAGACTTGGTAAACTCTCTGGCTCTTCTTGATTTTGCATGTTAACATCTCACACCATTTTCAGCGTTGCTCAGCTACAAGACGTGTTTTTAAAAGGACTCGTTCATTATTTTTTTCTCGGCTTCGCAAGCTCGTGCCCTTTAAAAAAACAAACCAGCCACTTGCAAGTCTTTGCTCCGAGATGTCAAGCCGGGGTTCCCTGCACAGACTTGCCCCAAGAGGATTTCGTACTCCACATTGGCACGGGCAGAAAACCGGTCTCGGGTACACAGGCAAGATGCAACTGGGTACCCAAACAGACATGTATCGACACGGACTCTTGCCCAACCGCCCTTGTACGGCAGCCAAGGCGCAAAGCCATGAGCAGCCCTCAATCACCACCCTCCCAATCTTTCCCTGAGCCTTGTTTATAAAGATCTCCCTTCCGTCATGCGAGCTCAGACCCGCACGGACAGATGATGTAAGCAGGCTTGGAGCTTTCAGGGGAAAGAGGACAACATTGAAAGCAACAACTCCTACACTTGGGATGATCTGGTGGAAATGTCACCATACAGGCATTGGAAATGGCGTTGGGATGTGGCACTAAGCGCATACCCTCCAACCTTTTTCTGATGAAAACAGCGACATCCTATTCTATTGTTGTTGTATTTCTATCGTGCCCATCTGATTGGGTTGCCCCAGCCACTCTCGGCGGCCTCCAACATGTATATAAAGCATAATAAAACATTAAATATTTTTTTAAAACTTCCCTATACAGGGCTGCCTTCAGACGTCTTCTAAAGGTTGTCTCGGGGGGTTGCATAACTCCTTCAACATTTCTCCGATGAAAATAGGGGTGTCCTAAGGAAAAGCAAGTATGGGATGCGGGTGGCGCTGTGGGTTAAACCACAGAGCCTAGGACTTGCCGATCAGAAGGTTGGTGGTTCGAATCCCCGCGACGGGGTGAGCTCCCATTGCTCGGTCCCTGCTCCTGCCAACCTAGCAGTTCAAAAGCACGTCAAAGTGCAAGTAGATAAATAGGTAGCTCTTTGGCGGGAAGGTAAACGGTGCTTCCATGCGCTGCTCTGGTTCGCCAGAAGTGGCTTAGTCATGCTGGCCACATGACCCGGAAGCTGTACGCCGGCTCCCTTGGCCAATAAAGCGAGATGAGCGCCTCAACCCCAGAGTCGGCCACGCCTGGACCTAATGGTCAGGGGTCCCTTTACCTTTACCTAAGGAAAAGCGGGACATTCCGGGATCCGATCAAATCTGGGACTGTCCCTAGATTCAGGATCAGTGTTAGAAACTGAAATAGGAAAGGTAGGAGCTAAATGGCACCTTAAACCTAGGTTATGGGAGCAACAATGGAATGTCTAGGCGAGCTTTTTTTTTAATAACAAGAATACAAAGCTGAAAATGAACGAACTGCAGTTGAAATCTTATATTCATTTTTCACATGGTCTAGTCCTCATCTGAAGACTGCAGAATGCCAAAGCCATACTTCCCCTGCCCACCCCCCTAATATTCTTAAGAGGATCTCTTCTCCAGTCTTCAGAGAGCAGCTGGAAGTGGGGAGGCAGAAAAAGGTCCTCCTTTCCTTCCACTCTGCAGTAATAATAATAATAATAATAATAATAATAATAATAATAATAATAATAATTTATTTATATCCCACCCTCTCCAGCCGAAGCTGGGCTCGGAGCGGCTAACAACAGTAAAAATAACACAGTTTACATAAAATCACAATCAATTAATCTGAAATCTTAGGGGCAGCACCGCTCCCAGAGCTCAGAAACTGCTCGCGCTCATGAAATTCCCGGTTGCAAAATTCGCCTAGAACAATGGGAGTTTTCGAACGCTGTCCGGGATGCACCAGAAGTTTGTCTCGGGACAGATAAAATACAGGACTTCTTCAGGCGGCGTGTAGTCAGACTGTGGAACTCGCTGCAACAGGAAACGGTGATGGCCACCAACTTGGATGGCGTTAAAAGAGGATGAGGCGAATTCATGGAGGAAAAAACTATATCAGTGATGCTTCTGAGTGACAGTTTCTGGAAGCCCTGGGAAGGGAGAGGGCTTTTGTATTCCGTTCCTGCTTGAGAGCTTCTCAGAGGCATCTAGTTGGCCACCATGAGAACAGGATTCTGGGCTAGATGGGCCCCTGGCCTGATCCTGTTGAAGACTCTGCTCATGCCCTTGAGCTTCTCCAGAAGGTCTTGTTTCCTAACCCCGAGTGGGTCCAGAACAGCGAGCTGCAAAGGGCCCCTGGCTCAGCAGAAGAGCACCTGCTTTGCATGCAGAAGGTCCCGGGTTCAAATCCTTAGCATCGCTAGGGAGGGCTGGGAAAGAAACCCCAGGAAGCCAGGGCAACTATGATACAGTGGTACCTCGGGTTGCAGATGCTTCAGGTTATAGACCCTTCAGGTTACAGACTCCGCTAACCCAGAAATAGTACTTTGGGTTAAGAACTTTACCTCAGGATGAGAACAGAAATCGCTCGGCAGCAGCTGAAGGCCCCATTAGCTAAAGTGGTACCTCAGGTTAAGAACAGTTTCAGGTTAAGAACGGATCTCCAGAACCTATTAAGTTCTTAACCCGAGATACCACTATACTTAGGCTCAGATTTGGTGTGAAGGTTTCCTGTGCTCCTATCCCAGACCTGCTAAAATATCCTCATTCTGGGGTTGCTTAATTCTGCAGGGAGTGTGGCGTCGTACATTTAAAACACCATGACGCCACTTTAACGGTCATGGAGAATCCTGAGAATGGCAATTTCTTAACAGCGCTGATCTCTCCGAGGTACAATCCCCAACACCCAAACTACTCGCCAGAGTGGTGCATGCTCTGGTTATCTCCCACTTGGACTACTGCAATGCGCTCTACGTGGGGCTACCTTTGAAGGGGACCCAGAAACTACAACTAATCCAGAATGCGGCAGCTAGACTGGTGACTGGGAGTGGTCGCTGAGACCACATAACACCGGTCCTGAAAGACCTACATTGGCTCCCAGTACGTTTCCGAGCACAATTCAAAGGGTTGGTGCTGACCTTGAAAGCCCTAAATGGCCTCGGTCCAGTATGTCTGAAGGAGCGTCTCCACCCCCATCATCCAGCCCAGACACTGAGGTCCAGCGCCGAGGGCCTTCTGGCGGTTCCCTCACTTCGATGAAGCAAAGCTACAGTGAACCAGGCAGAGGGCCTTCTCGGTAGTAGCACCCGCCCTGTGGAACGCCCTCCCAACAGATGTCAAGGAAATAAACAACTACCTGACTTTTAGAAGACATCAGGGAAGTTTTTAATGTGTGGCATTTTGATGTATTTTTAATCTTTGTTGGAAGCTGCCCAGAGTGGCTGCAGAAACCCAGCCAGATGGGTGGGGTACAAATAAATTATTATTATTATTATTATTATTATTATTATTATTATTATTATCATTATTACGGTTCCCAGGACTCTCTACGACTGTTAAAAGTGGTACAACAGGACTATAAATGCATTGTCCTTTGCCTCAGGATGTTTTGCTGCCTGGGGGAAAGGACAAGGTCCCCCTCCCCTCAATTTGACAGCCAGAATGGCTGTTGGGGGGCAGTCCTCCATTTGAGGCCCCTTTGGGTCCCTTCCTACCCTACAATTCTATAATTCTATGACCCTAAAGAATGAAAACTTGACAGATGCCTTGATGTTGCTCATCAACAGTTAGCCACCAGAATACCAGTCATAAATACTCCCTGTCGCGGTGAGATGATTTCCATTTAAAGGACAGATCTTCTTTCTAAACCTACATCAATATTTACAAATCAGCACAAGCAGATTTTATGCGCAACAGTGCCCTCTTTTGTGCTTCAGGTTAAACATGTGCTGGACGGAACTATTGTTGTTTAGTCGTTTAGTCGTGATCGACTCTTCACGACCCCATGGACCAGAGCACGCCAGGCACTCCTGTCTTCCACCCCCTCCCGCAGTTTGGTCCAACTTATGCTGGTAGCTTCGAGAACACTGTCCACCCATCTCGTCCTCTGTCGTCCCCTTCTCCTTGTGCCCTCCATCTTTCCCAACATCAGGGTCTTTTCCAGAGAGTCTTCTCTTCTCATGAGGTGGCCAAAGTATTGGAGCCTCATCTTCAGGTTCTGTCCTTCCAGTGAGCACTCAGGGCTGATTTCCTTCAGAATGGAGAGGTTTGATCTTCTTGCAGTGGGACTCTCACAAGTCTCCTCCAGCACCATAATTCAAAAGCACCAATTCTTCAGCGATCAGCCTTCTTTATGGTCTAGCTCTCACTTCCATACATCACTACTGGGAAAACCATGGCTTTAACTATACGGACCTTTGTTGGCAAGGTGATGTCTCTGCTTTTTAAGATGCTGTCTAGGTTTGTCATTGCTTTTCTCCCAAGAACTAGATGGTCTTAAAAGTGTCTGTGCAAAAGGCAAAATCTCAGCGAGATGTTTTGCTTCTAGGGATGCTTCAGGAGAAAGCCAGGCTCTAAGCATCTCTCCAGCACTTCCCACGAACAACCTTTTATAGGCGGCGCCATCAAATATTGATCAAATACTGGGGCTGCAGCTGGTAAGTGCCATGGATTTGCACGACGACCTGAAAGGATTTGGCAGGTAAAACACAATGATGTTTAATGCACTGCAGTCTTTGACAGGCGACATGCAGCGGCATCTGGCAGTATTCAAAGGGGCAAAATGCAATGGCATTTAATACCGGGGAGGTGACAAGCAAATGCATTTAGTAAGTGACTGCACCTGATAGCTTAATGCTGGTAAATAAAAGACAGCTAGAGTGCGTATTGGGGACGCGGGTGGCGCTGTTGGTTAAACCACAGAGCCTAGGACTTGCCGATCAGAAGGTTGGCAGTTCGAATCCCCACGACGGGGTGAGCTCCCGTTGCTCGGTCCCTGCTCCTGCCAACAAAGCAGTTCGAAAGTACGTCAAAGTGCAAGTAGATAAATAGGTACCGCTCTGGCAGGAAGGTAAACGGCGTTTCCGTGCGCTGCTCTGGTTCGCCAGAAGCAGCTTAGTCATGCTGGCCACATGACCCGGAAGCTGTACGCCGGCTCCCTCGGCCAATAAAGCGAGATGAGCGCCGCAATCCCAGAGTCATCCGCGACTGGACCTAATGGTCAGGGGTCCCTTTACCTTTACCTTTAAGCATTTGAAAAATCTATTGAAACCAGACATTATAAGTTCATCTTAGGCTGGGTAGTTCTCAAGTCTCTGTGGCTTTGTTTAATGTTTTGTATTTTTCTCAGAAGGTTGATAAAGAATGTATAATTTACTATTCTGTGTATATTAATCGCTAGCATGTTGCATGAGTCACACTACTTCTATCAACAGCACAGGTTTTTCCAGCAGAGTGTGTATTATACCAGATCACTTGCCTTTTGGACTAAACAGCCTTTCCCACACCTTGCTAAGACTCACACTACAAGAGTGACAGAAGGGGCAAAGCTGGGTTTCTAACAGACCTTATAAATTGCAGGAACGGAATCTCAAAACAAGAGATTAATCCAGATTAATTAACACAGGGTATGAGCAGTGGCGTAGCGTGGGTTGTCAGCACCCGGGGCAAGGCAAGTAATTTGCGCCCCCTAACCCGTGGATTTGCGCCCCCCTAACCCTAACCCCCAGATGTTGCACCCGGTGCGGCCGGCCCCCCCTGCACCCCCCACGCTACACCACTGGGTATGAGCACCACAGAAGCCGAGCATTAATTCCCCCCCCCCAATTAAAAAAAAGTCACATTAGACTTCTTTTAATATGTCTACATATACTTGATTTTGCCGAACATCACAAGTCAGCAAATAAATCTCCATGCCATACCTCAACCGGGTCCTTACGGGACAGAAATTCTTGACATCAGTCCCAGTTAATGTCGCCCTACACAGCGTGAACCCAGCACGAAAACAAACCTTTTTAAAAATAAAAAATGTTTAAAAATAGGTGGCCATCCATGCCCTCTGCTCCAGATAGAAAAAATAGGTGGCCATCCATGCCCTCTGCTCCAGATAGAACCTAAATTTACGTAGGCAATTGCCAAGAGACAATTGAAAGTTGCCTCCAACTAAGAATCAGAATGGGAAGAATTTTTATTTGAATCAGCCACTAGCCATAGCAATATAATAAAATACAATGTATTGAAGTTAGAGGTAAAAACTATCCAAAATACTTTCTGGAGGTTTACTAAGTTTTACTCAGAGTAGACATATTGAAGTTCATAGACCTCAGTTCATCATCAACGGGTCTGTTCTATGTAGGATTAGCATTTGATGCAAACACCCAACAAATGTGCTCCTTATCAGAATTATTCCATTTCCACTCTTATGGAGCAAAGCTATGAAACACTTTTAAAAGATGTGGGTGGAGATGAAAAATTAGTCACTATTGAGAAAAGCACACAACACCACAAGAGACTTTTTGAAAATCAGGGGTCTCTGCGGCATTATAATGATGGCTAATCGCTTGCAAACTTTGAATGGTTTATAAAATGTAGAGGCATTCAGGCCGCTGCCAGTGAAATTTGCAAATAACCCACAACCAATCTTGCGTGTTCTCTTGCCTGAGGTTTTCCTGTTGTTGTTTTTTCCCCAATGCCACTTAATAAAGAGACCTGTGAAACTCCAAACCTTGCACACTTTCCCATCACCTTAAATTGGCTCAGGAAAAGACACAGTTTTATGCACTGTAGAGGTTTAGGATAGACTTCCATCACCGCTGTGGAAGGGATCTGTGTGTGCCGTTTGCGTAAACAGCAACCCCTGTAATCAGTTCTGGCAATGAAAGGTTGTACGTGCAAACACAAACACACACAAGCATGGGATCATCAAATTGTAGAACTAGAAGGGACTCCAAGGGTCATCTAGTCCAACCCTCTGCCACGAAGCAATCCTACAAAAGTTTAGGGAAGCTTTTAATGTTTGATGTATTACAGTATTTTAATATTTTGTTGGAAGCTGCCCAGAGTGGCTGGGGAAGCCAGCCAGATGGGTGGGGTATAAATAATAAATAAATTATTATTATTATTATTATTATTATTATTATTATTATTATTATTATGCTATTCTGTCACATTAAAAAAAATCAACCTACCTCCTAATCCTTCAAGCATCCCAACTTGGGAAAGAGTTTTGCTGAAGCAAGTTAAGCTTTACTTCCAAAGAACCACATTTCGGATCGAATTGTTCTCAAGAGCAACATCTCACTGGAACAGCTCCTTCTTTTAATTTCTGATGTATTTCTTGCTGCTCTGCATCACTTCCCAAAACTCCGTTCATCATATTCCTGGACTTCTGGGGGACAACCTGTCTGGTTCAGCCCAAATTGTATCCTCTTCTCTAGCACACACACACACACACACACACACATATTCACATTTGCTGGGTGGAGAAGAGACAGCCTCAGAATTTGGGGTGTCCTTGGGCAAGGCATGTTCATTGTTGTTGTTGTTTAGTCGTTTAGTCGTGTCCAACTCTTTGTGACCCCCTGGACCAGAGCACGCCAGGCACTCCTGTCTTCCACTGCCTCCCGCAGTTTGGTCAAACTCATGCTGGTAGCTTCGAGAACACTATCCAGCCATCTCGTCCTCTGTCGTCCCCTTCTCCTTGTGCCCTCCATCTTTCCCAACATCAGGGTCTTTTCCAGGGAGTCTTCTCTTCTCATGAGGTGGACAAAGTATTGGAGCCTCAGCTTCAGGATCTGTCCTTCCAGTGAGCACTCAGGGCTGATTTCCTTCAGAATGGAGAGGTTTGATCTTCTTGCAGTCTATGGGACTCTCAAGAGTCTCCTCCAGCACCATAATTCAAAATCATCAATTCTTCAGCGATCAGCCTTCTTTATGGTCCAGCTCTCACTTCCATACATCACTACTGGGATGTATGTTCACTGAGGGACCCTTTTATCCAGAAGGTGCTGGGACAAGCAGTCTTCGGAGACGGACTGAAGCCATTTCAGGCTTTCAAGGTCAGCACCAACACTTTGAATTGTGCTTGGAAACGTACTGGGAGACAACGTAGGACTGGTGTTAAATGGTTCCAGGCGCCAGTCTAGCTGCCACATCCTGGATTAGTTGTGGTTTCTGTACAATTGCTCCCAGTACGTTTCCAAGCACAATTCAAAGTGTTGGTGCTGACCTTTAAAGCCCTAAACGGACTCGGTCCAGTATACCTGAAGGAGCATCTCCACCCCCATTGTCCAGCCCGGACACTGAGGTCCAGCGCTGAGGGCCTGCTGGCGGTTCCCTCACTGCGAGAAGCCAAGTTACAGGGAACCAGGCAGAGGGCCTTCTTGGTAGTGGCACCCGCCCTGTGGAACGCCCTCCCACCAGATGTCAAAGAGAACAACAACTACCAAACTTTTAGAAGACATATTTTAGAAGACACCTGTTTAGGGAAGCTTTTAATGTTTGATGTATTACTGTATTTTAATATTTGGTTGGAAGCCGCCCAGAGTGGCTGGGGAAGCCCAGCCAGATGGGCGTGTTATAAATTATTATTATTATTATTATTATTATTATTATTATTATTATTATTACCTTCAAAGATAGTAGAGCACATGGCAGTTGTCCAAAGCAGGAGATAACCAGGGCATGGACCACTCTGGCGAGACAGTGGTAGGGCAGGAGGCATTGCCACAGTTTAAGGACACACCCCAGCCAGGAAAAAGGCAGGTTGAGGGAGTGGGGAATGGGGTTCATAAGGGGTGTGGCCCCAGGAGGAGCACGACTTGGGGGAAGGCTGGCTGAGAGGGCTGAAGGCCCACGTTGGCCTCTCATCCTGCGATCCCTGCAGTAACCGCAGGATGGCATTGGGACATTGTGTGGACGAGCCTACAAACTTTCGCCGGTGCCTGATGGGTTGATTTTGAGAGAGCAGAGGACCATGAACCCAGCCGCAACTCCAGGTATCACAGTCCAAGTAAGCAATCTCTGAGGGATTTATCCCCAGACATGGATGGAGAGCCAGTGCGGTCCTTCAGGTCCTAAGTCAGCAAGGCCAACAGTCAGGGGAGATGATGGGAGTTGTAGTACGGGAATAAGTGGGGAGCTGCAAGTTCGCATTGCAAGAGGACAGAGCTACAATTGGCATGGCTAGGGGCAGTGAGGGCTAGTGATGGTCTAATTCAGGGAATGGCCATCAGTTGAGGGAGTTGTAGTCTAGCACAATATCTAGAATGCCAGGGGTTCCTCACCTCTGCACCAAAAGAAGGTAGGGTTTTTAAGGGGGTAGCTAGGGCAGTGAAGGCAAGTGAAGGTCGAGTTCCGGAATGGAGAATGACTAGCCTACAAGTACAGTGGTACCTCGGGTTACAGATGCTTCAGGTCACAGACTCCGCTAACCCAGAAATAGTACCTCAGGTTAAGAACTTTGCTTCAGGATGAGATCAGAAATTTGCTCTTGCAGCATGGTGGCAGCAGGAGGCCCTATTAGCTAAAGTGGTGCTTCAGGTTAAGAACAGTTTCAGGTTAAGTACGGACCTCCAGAACAAATTAAGTTCTTAATCCAAGGTACCACTGTATACAGGTCCCCCATCTCTGCCCTAAAAATAAACTGAAAATCATTTCTAAGATACAGAAAGGGACAAATCATGTGGGGGGGGGGGCAATCTTCCCTGTGAGGAAAAAAGAGGAAAGCATTTGATTTTCGCCTTTTTTTTTTTTTTTTACCAGGAAGGTGACTAAAGGAAAGGATAGATATTACGGAGATTTTCTGCTATCGTGAATTAAGAGAGCTTTTGCCCACCGCCCAAGCCAAATCGGCGAGGTTAAGGGCAGATGCGAGAAAATGCTTGTTTGCGCGACACCGAATCAGCTGATGGAACTCACTGCCACAAGATGCGCAGGTGGCTTACAGACTTAGCTGGCTCTAAAGTGGGACTAGGCACCTTCATGGAGGAGAGACGCTTTTCTTTCTCATCTTCACTCACAGTACAAGCCCATTATCTTACAAAGATGGAGAGTTGCCAGTACCCTGCTCACAGTGGTAATTTGCCAGGGTTATGAACTGAACCCAGTAATGCGAAGATTTCGGGAAGTTTTTGATAGATAGCACAGTTACAGAATCTGACCTCACAAAATTAACATCCTCAAAAGCCGGTTGTGTTGACTGGGTGTGTTTAAAAATGGTTAGGCTGTGCTAGGGGGATCTTGTTCGACAATAAATATATGCAAATCCCAAGAACCAGCCGACATGTGTGCTAAACCACCGATCACAAAAGCTAGAAAGCCAAAATTAGGCGCAATGATCATCTCTGGGGGATGACTGAGCGGAGGGAATGTTTCTGAAAATTCAGGAGTAGTGTCTAAACCACCACCGCAACGTTCTATAACCTCATCGCTTTTCAGTGGGGTTTCCCCACTGAAACGCCATCATAGGACCCAAATTTTTGGGGGGGGGTATTAAAATTTGTATTAAAATGGAGAAAGACTTTGAATCTTCCCTAGCCCTCAGGAATTTGGGGAAACTTTTAATCTGCAACATTTTCGCTCTGATTCAAAGGGTGGGTGTTGATACAACTGAGGACAGATTTAGAAAGATAAAATAATCATCATCATCCCACTGGGATTTTTCAGGGGAAACAGGAACTTCCCCAGCAAAGTCTTCTGGAAGGAATCTGGATGTATTTAGGAAAAATTTGCCCCGGAGGTCAGAGGATGTGAAAAGATGTGAATACAAACTATATATTTTACGAGAAAGGTCAGGAGGCAGAAAGAGCCCTTCAAAGCCATCCCAGATTGCTTTTGTCAGTCAAACCCACTAAGAAAATCTATTACTGAGCAATTTGCGATGCCTTCAGATATGTGCTTTTCTACGGGGGGTGCAAGCAAATGTCACTGGGTTTTTTTAAACTGGTTTTGAAAGATCTCATGGCAGCAAGACAGCAAATACTTCTAAGCATGCAGATTGGAACATATGCAACCTTTTAACTTTTCTTTGAAAATGGAAATCTTTTGTTTTCTCTTTGTTCAAGCTCCTCTCCCTCCCCTTTGCCCCCAACCCCCACCCCACCCCAAATGAATTAATTTCAGATTTCTTGGCTCAGTTATCCCCCCCCCCTTTGGAGGGAAAAAGAGAAGAAGAAAAACGGTGGGGGGAGAGAGAGAGACTTGATCAGAGAACAGGCACACACAAAAGAAATTTCCAAAATGCGATTCTTCACGGATTTGCTCCTTTCTTCGCAGGAGAGAGGAAAAGGTGGGAGGTGGAAATATTTTAATGACTCGAAAGCTATGCCCCCCCACCCTACCCCGGCTTCATCTGTAACTGATTTCTATTTGTGAGCTATTTCTCCTCTTTCAAACCATCAATCACAGCAGGGAAAAGGGGAGGAAAAGTCGGGATGGGGGGGAGAGAAGCGTAAAAATCTGGTCTTGATAAATGGAGAAACAGAGAGACAGGTTTGCTTTCATTTCAGGAGGGTGGAGGAGAAAGGGGGAAAATTTGCAAGGGTGTCTGATGCCTGCCACCTCTGCCTTTGCTGCTGGAAGGGGGGACATGAAGGTAGCCTTGCAAATAAGTCCACAGAGATCACTAGCCTGCATGCCCACCCGCCTTCCACACTTGAAATGGACAGGATGAAAAAGAAAGATTAACACTATTCTTTTCCCTTTCGCCAAGCCTCTCTCTCTCTCTGCCTCTTTCTCTCTCTAGCTTGGTCGCCTAGGAGTGAGAGTTACTCACCCCAGAAGAGCAGGCTGAGTCACGGGCCTGGAAAGAGCCGGCTGGAGGAATTATAAACTCACTAAATGAAGGGAGCATGGACGGGTGGATTGGTCCATTTCAGTTTGTCATTTTCAGAAAGGCCACTGGATCAGGCCAGCAGCTCATCTCGTTCAGGATCCCGTTCCCAGAGGTCAGCCCACCACCTTTTCCCATATCAATTTGCCTTGGGGGACGGACAGATGGGAGAAGTCCTCAAGCAATTGCACCAGCAATTTAGTCTGCAACCAGTTTTGTCTAATGTGTGCATCTTTGCAAAGCCGTGTTCCCTAATACAATGCAAAATTGTATGTGATTTTCGCTAATAGAGGGATTTTACTAGACACTTTACCCTGGCCTGTGTTTTCTTCTCATATGCATCACTCAGCTGGAGAACCCCATTGCAAAATTTCGAAAAGCAACGAAATTGTCACCTGTCGTTCCACAAGGGGTTTAATTCTTGTATCCTGCACCTATTTTTCCTGCCGCCCTGTGACTGTACTCTGTGTGTTGTTTATAAAATCAAATAAATGCATTCAAAGCGCAAACTCCGAAGGACAGACACGTTTCGCTTTGCACCAGATTTTCTCGGAAAGCACAAATTCGCTAGGTTCACCTTTCAGTGCAGACTGAATCCTCCTGTTCCCTAGTAAGGAGTAAACTAGGGGACGGTTGGGTGTCAGCTGAAAAGCAGTACAGAATCCACTGGAAAATATAATCTGCGGATGCTTTGATATAGGCGCATCGGCCACCAAGCAAAAGAAGACGCGGCACAGGTCATCACTGGTGGGTGGAGGAAAAGTGGCGACCGCGTTCCACTTTTACTATATGCGTAGAAAGGTCCTGAAATGACCACCACCTACTTCCTTCCATATCTCTCCCTGTTCTAGCCTGACGGGGCAACTGAGCCACTCACACAACACCATCTAAGATGTATGAATCATGTTCGTAAAGAAGCATCATGCCACAGATGTTCAAAAGCTGTTGAGATAGGTTGGAAAACAGAGAACCTACATTATTAAAATCAGATGTGCGTTCTGTTTTAATGCCTTTTCATATCAACTTCAGAAGCACAGCACCAACAAAGTTCTACTCAGGAGTATACCCTTTGAAACTAATGGAGCTACATTTGTCGATACCCATAGGGTCTACTACTGAGTGCGACATGCTGGATACAACCCCACATTTTTATATTTATTTTTTTTAAAACCAGTTGCTTTAATATCAATCTTTTTTCTTTATTCGTACGGCAAGTTTCACACACTGCATTAATGGTCAAAAATCTCGTGTCGCTGAACTTGGCCAATGTCAGAATTGGCAAAACGTTCGGGTCACACAAGACACTTTATAAGTAAGCTAAATCTCAGCTACCCACAGGGAGCCAGAAGGGATACAAAATCATAGCAGAGAAGGCACCCAAAAATGGTTACTTACCATTAAATGGACTGGTCGGAGAGGCGTTCCATCAAAACTTCCTCGGATAATATTCTTGTCTCTTCTTTTTTTAAGGGGGAGGGCACTCAAAAATTAAAACAGCTCATTATCCAGTAAAGTGTGGGCTCCCATTCCTAGCCTTTCTGTAAGCAAATTTCCTCCAAAGGTTTATTTCCAGTTCATCCCAAACGTTTAAGGGAAACGCGGACGGGTATTTTTGCGGGGAGGTGGACAAGAAGACAATTCCTTGCAACCTGAACTTCAGCAAAACTTTTATCTCCTTCTCAGGAACGGAGGAAAAATAAATTATTTCCGAACCAGGCACCGGGATCAAAAAAGTCCTGTGGGGGAAAAACCCTCTAGTCCATTCAGAGTGATTTTTTTTCTCCCCCCTTGGTCAATAATTAAAAGTGTGGGAGTGGAACTATTGAAAGCTTCACCCCCCCCCCCGAAAAAAATCCCCAGAGATCGGAGGAGAAAGAAGGCTGGGAAAAGAGCGAGGAGGAACTCTTAAAAGCTGCTGCTGCTGCTTTCAAAACAATATGCAGGCGTAATAATTATTTGGGGAAGGCGGAAAAAACCCAATTATAATAAGTAGAGTTTTGCAGAGTGCGGCGCAGCTCCTGTGAAAGATCCAAGCTTCCTACAAATGCAAGAATTTCCAGCTCTGAAGAAGAAGAAGAGGAGGAGGAGGGGGAAAGAGGGGGAGATTTGAACTTTCTCGGTGCTTTCTGGCTAGGCTCAAAAAAGGAAAGACAGGAGGGCTCTCCTCCTAGTAAATCAACCCCCCCCCCGTCTCTCCTCCCTTTTTCTCCGGGTAAATCAACCAACCCCAGCCTTTGACTGCTCCCTGTTGAAAAAAGAAAGAAAAGGTGGTGTAGTTGTGGGAAGCAAATCCTCTCTGCTGCCTCTTTTGCCTCTTCAGTGGAGCAAGATTATATTGTGAGCAGACAAGAACCAGCTAGCCAGGACAAGGGGGGGGGGGAATGGGTGGCGATGGCTGGTGGTGATGGGAGATAGTGCCCTCACCCTGTTTCCTTTTTTTTCTCTCTCTCTCAAGGGCGAGGTGGCTTTCCTACTCTTGCAGCTCGGACTGGAGACGGGCCAAGAAACTCCTGCAAAAGTGGCTGGGAAGGCAAAAGGGGTCTGGACTCCAAGGGAAACAAGAAATGAGAGGGAGGGAGAAATGTGTGTGTGTGTGTGTGTGTGTGTGTGTGTGTGTGTGTCAAATTTCCTAGCCTTTTTTTTTCTTTTCTTTTGAGGATGGGATCTTTGGTCAGGGGGAGGCAAAGCTGGTAGAGCCTCCCTGGGCAGGAGCACTCTACCTGCCTTGCCGAACTACGGAACTCGGCTCCCGTAGGAGGTGACAACACTTGGGGTCAACTTTAAAAGAGGATTGGGCAGATTCATGGGCAAGGAGAGGGCGATGGGCGGCTGTTAGCCACGATGGCGGTGCTCTGGTTGGGGGCAGCACATGCTTCTGGGTAGCAGATGCTAGAAA
The DNA here is from genome assembly GCF_964252035.2 of Podarcis erhardii. Classification (NCBI taxonomy): domain Eukaryota; kingdom Metazoa; phylum Chordata; class Lepidosauria; order Squamata; family Lacertidae; genus Podarcis; species Podarcis erhardii. Next base: position 14,505,063 of record NC_138511.1, read on the forward strand.
CTGCAGGAAGGGTGCTCTGGTGCTTGGATCCAGGGTGCTGTATATTTTAAAGACATTACAGTAGTTGTTTACGTTTTATTTTTAATTCTGATGCAATTCAATTATTATTATTTTTTGTCTTTTGTATGTTTTTAGTCTTTTGTATCTGTCTTGCAAGCCATCTTGAGTCCCCAGTTTGGGGGAAAGGCAGAATATTGACATTAATACTAATACTAATAACCCAGTAAAGGTAAAGGTAAAGGGACCCTTGACCGTTAGGTCCAGTTGTGGCCGACTCTGGGGTTGCGGTGCTCATCTCGCTTTATTGGCCGAGGGAGCTGGCATACAGCTTCCGGGTCATGTAGCAGCATGACTAAGCCGCTTCTGGTGAACCAGAGCAGTGCACGGAAACGCCGTTTACCTTCCCGCCGGAGCGGTACCTATTTATCTACTTGCACTTTGACGTGCTTTCAAACTACTAGGTTGGCAGGAGCAGGGACCGAGCAATGGGAGCTCACCCTGTTGTAGGGATTCGAACTGCCAACCTTCTGATCGGCAAGCCCTAGGCTCTGTGGTTTAACACACAGCGCCACCCATGTCCCTAATAACCCAGTAGGGCCCTTCTTAAATTTCTTATACATTTGATAATGAGTAAAGGAAAACCTCCATGGGCAGAGGCCGTCTACTCCAAATGACAGGTGCGCTGGGGACAAATAACGAGGGAGGGATATTGCCCTCATTCCCTGCTGGTGAGCCTTCAAGAGGCACTTAGCCGAGTGCTGTCAGAAACAGTGTGCTAGAAAAGGTAGCTTCTTAAGTCTCCAGGTGTTCCTGGACTCCCAAGTCCTATCAGCCCAGCTTGCATGGGCAGCGGTCAGTGATGACTGGTGCTGGGAGCCCAGTAGCATCTTGAGGATCACAGGTTCCCACTGCCTTCCTTGAAAGATAGTAAGAGTTGTGATAGAGCTAGCGAGGGGCACTAAAGGCAAGTGATGGTCTAAATCAATAATGGGGAACTAGCAGCCTTTCTGATGTTGCTAGACTCCAATTTCCATGAGCTCAAGCCCATCACAGCCAATGGTCTAGCAACATCTGGAGAGCCACAGGATGCCCATCCCTGAATTAAAAGATGGCAGAGTTGTGATGGAGGAAGCGAGTGGCACTAAAGGCAAGTGATGGTCCGCTTTAAGAATGGGAAACCGGAAGCTCTTCTGATGTTGCTGAACTCCCAGTTTCCACAAGCTCCTAGAATCATGGTCCATGGTCCAGCAACAGGTTGATAACGACAGAGTTGTGATGCAGGAAGCGAGGGGCACTAAAGGCAAGTGATGGTCTAGTTCAATCATGGAGAACCTTCTGCCTTCGGGAGGTTGAACTCCGACTCCCCTGAGCTCCAGCCAACAGGCCAGCAACATCTGGAGGGCCACCAATTCCCCATCTTGTAACAATGGCAGAGTTGTGGTACAGCTAGCTAGGGGCTTTCACTTTCAGTGAAAGCTGGACCATAAAGAAGGCTGATCACCGAAGAATTGATGCTTTTGAATTATGGTGCTGGAGGAGACTCTTGAGAGTCCCATGGACTGCAAGAAGATCAAACCTATCCATTCCTAAGGAAATCAGCCCTGAGTGCTCACTGGAAGGACAGATCGTGAAGCTGGGGCTCCAATATTTTGGCCACCTCATGAGAAGAGAAGACTCCCTGGAAAAGACCCTGATGTTGGGAAAGATTGAGGGCACAAGGAGAAGGGGATGGCAGAGGATGAGATGGGTGGACAGTGTTCTCGAAGCTACCAGCATGAGTTTGACCAAACTGTGGGAGGCAGTGGAAGACAGAAGTGCCTGGCGTGCTCTGGTCCATGGGGTCACGAAGAGTCGGACACGACTAAACGACTAAACAACAACAGCTAGGGGCAGTAAAGGCAAGTGACAGTCTCTTTCAGCGACCTGCAGCTCTCCTGATGTCCCTGGAGACACCAACTCCACGTCCAGCCGGCATGGCCAAAAGTCAGGGGTGACAGCGAGTCCCATCAACATCTGGAGGGGTGCAAGCTGTCCAGCCTGGACAGAGGGAACATGGACCGAAGGGTTCTGTCAGAGACTCGTCTTGCGCCATCTGCTTGGCAATTGGTTTTATCTGAGGCTCCGGCTCCCTGCGCCGCTGCCAGGGCTCTCTGAACATGTCAAGACGCAGCAGGGACCCGCGTGGGCGTGAGAGCTGGAAGGATTGGTACATGGGAGAATGAAAGGGAGAAGAGAAAGAAAATAAACTTGTTGTTGGGACTTGATCAGGGATCCGAAGGGCCTGACGGATAGAGGTTGCACACCTCGTTCTCAGAACGAACACCTGTGCAGGAAAGAGGCAGATGTGATGGGAGTGGTTAGCGCATGGGAGAGTGGTGGATGTTTCGACAGGTGGGGGCATGAGCAGGCTGGCCACTTCTCCTCTTCTCTCCCGGACACCCCCTCACTGAAGGTTTCTAAACAGAGTTTGTGTGTTCACCTCCAAAGGATCCTTTAGCTATGATTCTCATTATATCACTGTATTACAGTGGTACCTTGGGTTAAGAACTTAATTCGTTCTGGAGGCCCGTTCTTAACCTGAAACTGTTCTTAATCTGAGGTACCACTTTAGCAAATGGGGCCTCCACCTGCCACTGCCTGATTTCTGTTCTCATCCTGAAGCAAAGTTTTTAACCCGAGGTACTATTTCTGGGTTAGCAGAGTCTGTAACCTGAAGCGTCTGTAACCTGAGGCATCTGTAACCCGAGGTACCACTGTATTTATTTGTATTCTTCACAGCACACTTGTGGGCATCCACTTGACACGACTGCTGTGGGATACTAGGCTGTTGGCACAATGCAGCAACCCAACCTCTTCTGGTCGAGAGATTCCCCAGGCAGATTTTAAACAGGCCTTCTTGTTTAAAAAGAGGCAGTGTGGTGTAGTGGTTAAGAGCAGTGGACTCGTAATCTGGTGAACTGGGTTCGCATCTCCGCTCCTCCACATGCAGCTGCTGGGTAACCTTGGGCCAGTCACACTTCTTTGAAGTCTCTCAGCCCCACTCACCTCACAGAATGTTTGTTGTGGGGGAGGAAGGGAAAGGAGAATGTTAGCTGCTTCGAGACTCCTTAGGGTAGTGATAAAGAGGGATATCAAATCCAAACTCCTCCTCCTCTTCTTCTTCTTCTTCTTCTTCTTCTTCTTCTTCTTCTTCTTCACCCAGTGCAAGTTAAACTATGGAACTCCCTCTCCTCAAGAGGTAGCAATGGCCTCCAGCGTGGATGGCTTTGAAAGAGGGTTGGGCAAATTCAGAGAGAACTACCAATGGCCAGCTGGCCACAAAGGCTATGCTTTGCCTCCATGGCTGGAAGCAGGAAATGATGCTGGAAGCCACAGGAGGGGAGACGAGACTCGATTTCGGGTTCTGCAGGAGGGTTTCCCATAATGGGCATCTGGTTAAAGGTAAAGGGACCCCTGATCATTAGGTCCAGCCGTGGCCAACTCTGGGGTTGCAGTGTTCATCTCACTTTATCGGCATACAGCTTCTGGGTCATGTGGCCAGCATGACTAAGCCGCTTCTGGCGAACCAGAGCAGCGCACGGAAACACCATTTACCTTCCTGCCGGAGCGGTACCTATTTATCTACTTGCACTTGGACATGCTTTCGGACTGCTAGGTTGGCAGGAGCAGGGACCGAGCAATGGGAGCTCACTCCTTGGCAGGGATTCGAACCCCCGACCTTCTGATCAGCAAGTCCTAGGCTTTGTGGTTTAACCCACAGCGCCACCCGCGTCTGGTTGGGTACTGTGAAAACAGGAGACTGGACTAGATGGGCCTTTCCATATGCTATTAACGCAGCCTGCCTGCCTGATCTCTCAGGATCAAGATGCTTCACTAGGCAGGTTCTCTGGCCGGATCATGTTTTTCCCAGCTTTGCCATTCTCTGGATGCGCACTCCCGCCTCTGTGGCATGAGGGAGCCTTGGCAGCGGCTGCAGAAAGGCCTCCCCCCACCTCCCCCCGAAAAGCTGTTTTGGAAACATCTGGGCTCAGCGCACGATGTGGAATGTGCCTCAGCAGCGGGGTGCAAAAGCTGCTCTTCCTGAGGCCCCCCAAATGCAGTCTCCCACAGGTCAGAGCAGAGACAGCTGCTTCCTCCAACGCTGTCAACCTTTCTTTCGGTTGCCGGGGAGAGAAAAAGAGAGGGGGAGAGAGGTGTCCTTGCTGCACTCCTGTCCTTTGCCATTTTAGATATTTTTTTTGGGGGGGGGGGAGAGACCAGGCTTGTAGATAAAATCCCAGGCTTGCGTGCGGCCCTTTCTTTGAAAATTAGATGCCTGCTTTAATTCCGTTGGGGATTTTATTTATTCGTTATCTATTATTTACATTTTTTTTAACGTTTACATTTTTAATTTTTTACAAACAACCAAAACGCAAACAGTGAAACCACCCAGGCGGCTGATACATTACCAATAATAACATATTCGAATCAACCATATGTACAATTTTATATACATTAACATTCCTCCATCCACAAGGTTTATTTAACTTTTAACATTTTAATTGCCCCAAATTGTTCAAACCTACCCAAATAATTCAATATCTTCTCAAACCAATCCTCCTCTTTCTCACAGACCTTAAACCCTTTCATTCTGTGTATCTTCAGTTAGATATTCTAAAATTATAATATTATTCAGTCCCCCCCCCCCACTGGTTCACCCCTAGCTCTTCTGCATTTTTCCAATTACGCGCTATAACCTGTCTGGCTGCCGTTACCATCAATTTTACATTTATACCCCACCTTTCCTCCAAGAATCTTGAGTTGGAGTACACAGCTGCCCTTCCCACTCCCCTATTTCATTTAATAATGATGATAATAACTTATTATTTATACCCCACATATCTGGCTGTTTTTCCCCAGCCACTCTGGGCGGCTTCCAACAGAACACTAAAATACAATAGCCTATTAAACATTAAAAGCTTCAGATGTCTTCTAAAAGTTTGGTAGTTATTTTTCTCTTTGACATCTCGTGGGAGGCGTTCCACAGGGTGGGAGCCACCACCAAGAAGGCCCTCTGCCTGGTTCCCTGTAACTTGGCTTCTCGCAGGAAAGGGACCGCCAGAAGGCCCTCGGTGCTGAACCTCAGTGTCTGGGCAGAACGATGGAGGTGGAGACGCTCCTTCAGGGATACTGGACCGAGGCCGTTTAGGGCTTTCAAGGTCAGCACCAACACTTTGTTTTGTTTTTTTTTTATAATAATTTTTATTCATTTTCCAAACACATAATAAAGACAAGCGAAACACAAAACAAAAACATACAAAACATTTAAACATGTATAACTTCATAATCTTATTTTCATGCACCTTCTTTCCTTCGACTTCCCCATACCTCCCCATCACTGCATCCTTGTTTTACGATTCTTTAGCAACTCTTTAGTCAATTTATCTATAATTCCCTTTCATTAAGTTTTCTTTAATTTGTTAATTCAGCACCAACACTTTGAATTGTGCTCAGAAACGTACTGGGAGCCAGTGTAGGTCTTTCAAGACCAGTGTTATATGGTCTCGGCGGCTGCTCCCAGTCACCAGTCTGGCTGCCACATTCTGGATTAATTGCAGTTTCCGGGTCACCTTCAAAGGTAGCCCCACATAGAGCGCATTGCAGTAGTCCAAGTGAGAGATAACTAGAGCATGCACCACTCTGGCCAGACAGTCTGCGGGCAGGTAGGCTCTCAGCCTGCGTACCAGATGGAGCTGGTGGACAGCTGCCCTGGACACAGAATTGACCTGCACCTCCATGGACAACTGTGAGTCCAAAATGACTCCCAGGCTGTGCACCTGGTCCTTCAGGGGCACAGTTACCTCATTCAAGAACAGGGACACAACAACCCTGCGCTGCGTGCCGCCTGTAGAGAGGGGTCTGTCAGGCCTGCATCAGATGGCTCCTAAAAGATGGAGGGCATCGCTTTTCCCGCACAAGAGCTGTTTTGATAGGGAGATGCCCACAGATGAACTGTTAAAACCTGCTCTCCCTTCTTCTGCCCCCTCCTACCCGGCCAGTTTTGATCTGACTCACTTTGCAGGGAGTTCACACTGTGGGTGGCCCAGCAGAGGGCCCCCCCTTGCCTGTGTCTGTCTCTCAGCGCATCGGAATGCGGCACATGCCTGCCCCGTTCCATGCTCCATGCGCCAAGGTTGGCATTGTGGCCGCCCTCTGGATGGAGAGATGTTTCCCCGCCCCTTTCTTGCTAAATCTTTCTTGTTTCCCCCCTTTCTTGCTAAATCCCTGCCATTTGGCAAGTCATGGCCAGGGCAAAGAGAACAGGGCGAGGCGCCAGGGGAGGCCGGGGGCTGGCATGGATGCGGACGAGGCGTCCGTCATCGCTGCCGCCGGCTCAGAGAAAGGTTTTAATGTTTCCTTCCCGGCCTCGATCAGTTATGGCTCTTCTGCTGTCACCAGTTAATAACTGCCCAACTGGCTCTGCATATCAGGTCTGGCTGCCTCGAAAAGGATACTGTGGAGTCGAAAAGGGTTCAGAAAATTAGCAAGCAAAACGATCAAGGAGAGAGAGCAATTTCCCTGTGAGGAAAGGGACTTTTTAGCTGGGGGGGGGGGGGGAATCACAAGTGGCAACATGGAAAAGTTTGTAACATGATGCATGGCCTAGGTAACGTTTTTCTCCCTCTGTCTTAACACTTTTCAGTTGTTGGCATGCAAAATGAAACTGAATTCTGGAAGGATTCAAGATAATAATAATAATAATAATAATAATAATAATAATAATAATAATAATAATAATAATAATTTATTTGTACCCCGCCCATCTGGCTGGGTTTCCCCAGCCACTCTGGGCAGCTTCCAACAAAGATTAAAAATACATCAAAATGTCACACATTAAAAACTTCCCCGAACAGGGCTGCCTTCAGATGTCTTCTAAATGTCAGGCAGTTGTTTATCTCTTTGACATCTGGTGGGAGGGAATTCCACAGGGCGGGCACCACTACCGAGAAGGCCCTATGCCTGGTTCCCTGTAGTTTGCTTCTTACAGTGAGGGAACCGCCAGAAGGCCCTTGGAGCTGGACTTCAGTGTCTGGGCAGAACGATGGGGGTGGAGACGCTCCTTCAGGGATACTGGGCCAAGGCCGTTTAGGGCTTTCAAGGTCAGCACCAACACTTTGAATTGTGCTCTGAAACGTACTGGGAGCCAATGTAGGTCTTTCAAGACCGGTGGTATATGGTCTCGGCGACCGCTCCCAGTCACCAGTCTAGTTGCTACATTCTGGATTAGTTGTAGTTTCTGGGTCCCCTTCAAAGGTAGCCCCACGTAGAGCGCATTGCAGTAGTCCAAGTGGGAGATAACCAGAGCATGCACCACTCTGGCCAGACAGTCCACAGGCAGGTAGGGTCTCAGCCTGCATACCAGACGGAGCTGATAAACAGCTGCCCTGGACACAGAATTGACCTGTGCCTTCATGGACAGATAGATAAAGGGAAGTCCTTCACACAGAACATAATTAAACTGTGGAACTCACTCCCTCAGGAGACAGTGGTGACCACCAGTTGGATGGCTTTCAAAGAGGATTAGGCAATTTAAAATTATCAGCGGCTATTAGCGAAAATGATGTATGTACTGCCTTCACTGTCAAGAGGCCTTTGAATGCCCGTTTCTGGGAACTGCAGGGTGGCAGAGCACTTCAGGTGGGCAGTGTGCTGTTGCATTCAGACCTATTGAGGCATCTGGTTGGGCACTGTGAGATTAGGATGCTGAACTAGGTAAAGGGACCCCTGACCATTAGGTCCAGTCGTGGCCAACTCTGGGGTTGCGGCGCTCAACTCGCTTTATTGGCTGAGGGAGCCGGCATACAGCTTCCGGGTCATGTGGCCAGCATGACTAAGCCCTTTCTGGCAAACCAGAGCAGCGCACGGAAACGCCGTTTACCTTCCCGCCGGAGTGGTACCTATTTATCTACTTGCACTTTGATGTGCTTTTCAGCTGCTAGGTTGGCAGGAGCTGGGACCGAGCAACGGGAGCTCACCCTGTCGCGGGGATTCAAACCGCCAACCTTCTGATTGGCAAGTCCTAGGCTCTGTGGTTTAACCCACAGCGCCACCCTTGTCCCTAGGATGCTGAACTAGATAGGCCTTTTTTCTGTGACCCAGCAGGCTCATCTGAAGCCTACCACCAAATACATTGCCCTATGAAAGAAAGCTCAAGTCCTTATTTCTTTTGCATTGATCCATGAACAAAATGCATTTAAAACTAGACACACACCCCACCCCCAAACTGTTTTTTTAAAATAATAATTTGATTGCTGTCAATTAAAGCACACCTTCCGAGGTCAAATTTGTGCACTCTGCTTTAAAGGCCGGGGGGGGGAGGAGTGCTATCAGTCTGCTTAAAAGCAAGGGGCTGCTGGGAGAGAAGGAATCTGATTGCTTGCAGATGAAGCTATTTAGTAAACTCGGCATTCCTTTGGGCCCCGTAAAAAGAGAGTGCTCCGCCTTCCATGCACGTTAATTGCTTTTGTTCCGACATCACAGCCCTGGTTGCATGCAGAGATGAGAACGAGGGGGTGTGGAGATACTCTGGCTCCCATTTGCGTTCCAAAAGGATGTTTTCCAAAGCCAGCAGCATCTTACGGAAAAACGTTGCGGTGGCGATAAAGAAAGGCAACAGAAACAGCCCTCCACGCAACAGACCTTTGGCACTGTGCTCACCGCAGGCAAGGTGCTCCTACGCAAACTGAACAAATAACACCTGAGTTTGGGGCAAGCTCATTCTTACATGTTTGGCAAATCCTCACCGTGACCAACTCCTGCCAGGAAACCTACGTCCCCCCGCTGTGGAAGGATGTGTGGATCCAAAATTGAGCCTCCACAGTCACTTACGGAGACACCGTTAAGACTGTGTTCATGGAAGACAATCTTACTTGGCCACAAGTGATCGCCAAAGACGACCACACACACATACAGAGTGGTTACAGGTCTAGCATTTTTACATCTAGCTGTTGCGGGCCTGGACCCAATCCAAAACACAGGGCAGAGGAATGAGCATGGTGGAGTTCTTCCATGTTGGGGAGTGGGAATAGAGAAGAATCCTGCATCTAGAAAGCTAGCATGGCACCCCCTTCCTCTATGACAGGCTGCTTTTCCAGATGCAGGGCTTTCCACAAAGCCTATGGGATCATTCAGCTCGCCTGCCCATGTTCAACTTACTCCATAGTAGTAATCCAGAGACAAACCTCATGGCCCTGGGCAGCTGTGTGGTTAGGTTAGGTGCAAAGGAAGAGATCTAAGCATTTCCTCCAAGCCTCGGGGAAAGGGAATGACATCTCTCATTAGGGACTCAGGTTCACTGGCGCTACAAAACTGCCCGAACGCTGCTAACCCCTGCCAGATCTGAATTGGGATCATAATGGCTGATTACAGAGGGGAGCGGCGCCAGGGTGGAGCTGTTGCCTATGTGCCCTGCATGCAGGATTCCCTGGAGGTAGGCGCCCGGCTGGGGAAGAAGCAGGATGTTGTGCGAGGTGGACTACCGGTCCGATCCTCAAAGGCTCCGCTTGCATTTTTAACCCAACTCTCTCTCTCTCTCTCCTGCAGGGGATTTGCACCCATCTTTCCTTCACTCACCAGATGGTGAAAACGAGAGATGGGCAAGCGCTTCGTTGGAAGGGAATCAGGGTTGCATTCTGGAGCTTGCTGAGGAATGCAAGGAATGGGGAAAGGCCGTGGCTCAGTGGCACAGCGCCAGCTCTGCAGGCAGAAGGTTCCAGGGTTCAAACCCTGGCATCTCCCTGCAGGGTTGGGAATGCCACCCCACCCTGCTGCCGTCTGAAACCCTGGGGAGCCACTGCCAGTCAGTGTAGACAGATTGATGAACCAAGGATCTGACTCAGCACAAGGAAAGCTTCTGATCATCCTTCTCAACATGCCATGATCAACTCAGCAGCACGTGAACTGGCCCTTCCTGAGACGGATCCACCAAAACGGCTTTTGTAGGCACAGAGGACCTCCTCCACAGAATGCAGATACTCTCTGCAGCTGATCTGTGCTACTTCTATTCTGCCTTGGTCAGACCACACCTGGCATCCTGTGCCCAGTTCTGGGTGCCTCAATTTAAGGATATTGGCAAGTGTGCCAAGGAGGGCAACCAAGAGGATCAAGGGTCTGGAAACCCAGCCTTATGAGGAATGGGTTGAAGGAGCTGGGTATGTTCAGCCTGGGAAAGGAGACCGAGAGGAGATATGACAGCCATCTTCTGATATCTCAAGGGCTGTCGCAGGACAGATGGAGCAAGCTTCTTTTCTCCTGCTCTGGAGGGTAGGACTCGAACCCACGGCTTCGAGTTACAAGAAAGGAGATTCCGACGAAACATCAGGAATAACTTTCTGGCAGTAAGAGCTGTTTGGACAGCGGAGCGGAGGTGGTGGACTCTCCTTCCTTGGAGGTTTTTAAGCAGAGCTTGGATGGCCATCTGTCATGGATGCTTAAGCTGAGATTCCTGCATTGCAGGGGGTTAGACCAACTTTCAACTCTGAAATTCTATGATTCTCCTAAAGGCGAAGTAATATTCTATTACTCATGGTTCTGAATAAAGGGCTAGTTTAAACAAGAAGCTGCCTTGCAGTGAGCCAGGCCCTTAGTTCATCTAGTCTATCCTACCCAGCAGCAGCTCTTCAAGGTTTCAAATGGAGGACATTCCCAGCCCTACTTGGGAGATGCTGCTGGGGACTGAACCTGGGACCTTCTGCATGCCAAGCAGGTGCTCTGCTACTAAGCTACGGCCCTCCCCTTAAGGCGCAAGAATATAGGCAGCTGCCTCATAGCAGTCGGACCCTCAACCCAACTAGCTTGGAACAGTCAATGCTGACACGCGGCAGCACCAGCAGCGACTCTCCGGGGTTTGGCAGAGCTACGTATCAGCCCTGTCTGGATGGCGGAGGCTGAAATTGGGTGCCTTTGGCATACAGAGCGGGGCAGAACATCAGAAGAGTTCTGCAGGAACCAGGCCAATGGTCCATCTAGTCTGGAATCCTGCTCTCACAAGTGCCCAACCGGATGGTGCCTGTCTGCGGGTCTCCTGCCGGCTTTGAACAGAAGAACGCGCTCCCTCCTGCGGCTTCCAGACACTGGAAGCGGCCTCTGAATGTGTCAAGTTGCTGCAATCACAAGCCCTGCTCTTGAACTCAGCTCCTGCTTCCCAGGCTCCCCTTCAGGGAACGTGGCTGGCCGCCATGAGAACAAGATGCCGGATTAGAAGTGTGCTTGCCCTGATCCCATCTCCTCCTGTTATCTGACATTGAGCTACAGGCCCTCATTTTCCTTCCCCATCGGTGCGGGACGCCGATGTCTCCAGCTAGAGGGCTAGACCCCACCCCCAGATCCTCTTCTATCTGCCTGCTCATTTATGAGTTTTGGTCTTTTTTCTTTAAAGACAGTTGCTGCTGCTAAAGGACATCTCCAGACTACAGCAGAGATAAAGAGGGTGATCTATGGGGTGGGGCTGCTTTTCTTTAAACACAAACTGTAAACTTCAGCGGGGGCTGATTGCAAGTGGGAGAGGAACAGAGGACAGCTGTCACTGGGGGGGGGGGGTGCCTTTCAAAGAGGAACTTAACCAGGTGGCCACAGCTGCTAGTTCAAATGGAAAAATAAGCCGTCCCACACATTCCCTTTCTACACACAGCAGACGGCGCAGGAGGCAAGGGGGTGGACTCTCGTTTTTATTTCACTTTCCAGAACAGCACCTTCCCCGTTTTCGTTTCCAAAAGGGGGATTACAAAAAAAACGATATTCGGTTCCAGGTGTCGTGGGGAAAAAGAGCAACGGGCCGAACACTTCCAAAGGCCGTTGCCTCAAGGCCGGGACGCTTCGACCTTCCCGAGAGGAATTGCCAAGGTGCCGCTGATCGTCTGGCAAAAGAGAGGCGTAGGTCGGGCCTGTGTCATTGCTCCTGGTGGAAGGGAAAAAAATGGCTTGCGGTTACTCATTTGGCCTTAGGGTTGCAGGTCTGTTCCTGCTGCAGAACTTTAACAGAGGAACATTAAGAGCCTGCTGGACCAGGCCAAAGGCACAGCGGCCACCCAGACACTTCAGTGGGAAACCCACAAGCAGACCCTGAGCGCAAGAGACCTCTCCCCATCTCTGGTTTCCAGCAACTTGTGTTTGGAAGCCGTGCTGCCTCCCATAGTAGAGGCAGCGCATAGCCATTGTGGCTAATAGCCATTGACAGCCCTCTCTTCCCCATGGATTTGTCCAATCCTCTCTCACAGCCATCCAAGGGTTACCTTTATATGAGAGGATCTCCCGCTCTATAATAAATATTAATAATAATTTTTTATTTATACCCCGCCCTCCCCCACCAGAGCAGGGCTCAGGGCGGCTAACGCCAATAAAATTACATAATTGGGGGGGGGGGGAGAAACCAATTTAAAATACAGGTTAAAAACACAATTTAAAATGCAGCCTCATTTTAATAGTAGCCCATAGATCAAAACCATAAGGGGAGGGAAACATAAGGGTCAGACTGAGTCCAAGCCAAAGGCCAGGCGGAACAGCTCTGTCTTACAGGCCCTGCGGAAAGATGTCAAGTCCTGCAGGACCCTGGTCCCTTGTGACCACAGCTATCCCCCTCCCTTTAGATCCCTGACATGAGGACTCCCTGGTCTCCAAGCACATAAGGGGAAATGGATCCCTGCATCCAGGAAGTCTCAGCTTTAAGGAAAGGTGCTGTTGTGCTACTGCTGCCTTTGCAAAGACACACTCAAAAGCCTACAGAGCCAAATGCCTGGGGGCATTTCAGTAGAGCATGAGACTCTTAACCTCGGAGTCGTGGGTTCGACCCTCACGTCGGGCAGGGGGTTGGACTAGATGACCCTCATGGTCTCTTCCAACTCTACAATTCTATGATAAGAGCAAAAGAATACATTTTTTCTCCCTGCTCCCCTACAGTTTGAAGAAAAAGAAGTGCTAATATATGTTTGTTTGTCTGCGACACAGAAACATAGAATTGTAGAGCTGGGATCCTTATCAACTCCTTCCTTCTGCTTCCTTATAGACAGTATTTTATTTTTTTAGAAAGCAATAGGTTTTATGGAACGTAGCAGACTCTGTAAACAGTGAATATAATATCTGAAGATCAAGAGAGTTTGTACTAGGTCGTTTGAGGGAGGGTGATGGAGGGGTTAATGAATTTCTATTGTTTAGCTCTCCGTTTGAATTGATTGTACCTGCAGTAATGAATTGTAATTCTATTTTTTACGTAAAACAATTCGCCCCCCCCAAAGTATTATGTACACCAAGCCCCAACATTAAGCGACGTAGAGTTGAGTGCACAGAGTCACAAGTTGCCATACTAGAGGGCTTATTCATGTCCAAGGCTGTTCTGCAATTTGCTCCTCCATAAGAGAGGTTTTGTGCGTTTGTGGGAGGAAGAGAAACCACGAATAGAGTCTGTTATAAACTTTATACGGCCGTTTCGCAACATTGCGGGAAGCATGACGCAGTTTTGATGTGGACAGCTGAGTGGTCTGGAGGCCTCAGTTCTTCGAGGGGGGGGGGAATGGTGAGGCTGCTAGATGGGTCTCCCCACCCCACCCCACCTATACCAGTCATCAAATTGGAATTAGCAACTTCTTCTCCCATCTGGAAGAAAGCCACAACCAACGCTTGCTGGGAGTTAAGTCATCAAACTAATTAGCACTGACAGTGTGCAAGGCCAGACAATTGAGGGCTGGACTGAGAGGTGGGCAGAATGTAGCTTAGAATCAACTGGCAGATCTCTAGGTAAATCTGCAATCGGAAGGCAGCAATGCTTCTGAATATCAGTTGATGGGAAACACAAGTGGGGAGCATTGCTGTTGCATAAAGGTCCTGTTTGCAGAGGTATCTGGCTGGTCACTGAGAGAAGAGGATGCTAGACAAAAATGCTCTTCAATTCTAACAATAAGACTTTTGCACCAGGCTCTGGTTGGTAAATCTTGGGGTTCTAGCAAAAAAAAAAAAAAAAAAAAAGGCAGGCAAGCACAAAGCTTGCCAATTTCCAAGAGGGAGGGAGGGAGGGAGGGAGAAGCAATTGCCAAAGAAAATTCAAGGGAGAATTAGGTGGCAGGAAATCTGCAAGCAAGAAAGATGCTAAGTTGGCTCAAGGGTGGTTTGGCTGAGAGGATGAGGAAAGAGAGAAGCAAAGGGAAAGGGGGTTTGGTAAATCAACAAGAGTGGGGGGGGGAACCTGAGTAGGCCAGGAAGCTCTTGCAACCAAGCCCCATAGCTGTACTCTGGTTACATTTCCAGACTTATATCAGAAGAGACAGCACTTCAGAGCCCCCTAGCCAAAGAAAAGTGGCTGAACTAATCTTATACGCTGGGACCAGGGTTTCCTGCTGCACCGTGGGAAAATGGCTGAATCAGAAACTGGGTTGTATCCAACTAAGTTAGAACAGGCTCACCGAAATGAATGAACCTAAATCAGGTCTGCCCGTTAACTTCAGTGGGTCTGTTCAGAGTAGGGCTAGCACTGGATGCAACTCCCCAATCCACAACTTTCATAGTTCTAGTTGAGGGCTTAAATAGAGACCAGGGTTTCCTCACCCACTACAGGCGTGAAATTTATCCCCCAATTATTGCTGTTGCAAACGATCACATTGACCACCTAGCACTCTTTTAAACTTTATGTATAATTGTCACAGACTTCCGCTCTCTTAATTTTCGTGACCGTTTGGTTCCACTGGTTACAGTCGCCCCACCCCAAAGAGCTGTGTGCATTTCTGCCACATGCATTTGACTCCAGCATGTGAAAACCTTTGCTGCAAGACATCCGTTTGTTTTCAAAAACAACAGTGTCCTATGGCCCTTTTTTTAAGATGGCCGCCTGCTAGACCCACAAACCTCATACTCTCAACTGCACTGGTTGTTAAGTTAAAAGGGGGGGGGTCTGGAAGGCTACCCGCTTTCCCCTGAGTTTATTATTTAATTATAAAAATATTTATATGATTCTATGATTTGTATACTGCTGTGCCATAAAAAACATCAAAGTGGTTTAAAGCAATAAAAACACAGAACCATACAATAAAAACGTAAAGAAGTTAAAAACAGGGCATCAATTAACCACTGTGGAAACAGGTATTCTTGTTTGCCTGCATAGGCCTGGCAGAATAGAAAGGTTTTCAACAGGCGTTTAGAAGTTGGCACAGAAGGTGCCTGCTGTGCTTTTAGGAATTACCTAAAGCAAATATCTATAAGGTCACATTTTAAGCACATGACTCTAAACTGTCATGGTTCCCCTAAAGAATTCTGCGAAGCGTAGTTAGCAGTTAACAAACTACAGTCCCCAGGATCTTTTGGGGAGGTTAAAGTGGTATTTGTTGTTGTTTAGTCGTTTAGTCGTGTCCGACTCTTTGTGACCCCATGGACCAGAGCACGCCAGGCACTCCTGTCTTTCATTGCCTCCTGCAGTTTGGTAAAACTCATGTTAGTAGCTTAGAGAACACTGTCTTTTAATGTATTATGTAGATGCGACCAAAGAGAGGAGTTCTAAACAGCAGACTCACCTTGACAAACCGCCCGTGGAGAAGGTAAGGAGACCGGAAGTCATGCTGGCAGTTTGAATAAGCCATTCCTAAGCCCATTCCTGACCCGAGAGTGATGGGCCACGTCTTCCCTGGAACAAAAGAAGGTGGAAGGAAAGAGAGGGAGGGAAAGAGAGAGAGAGAGAGAGAGAGAGAACGAACAGAGATGGAAGAACAATGGGAATGTCACTATGAAATGTGGCCAGAATCAAGGTCCAGATAATTAGCAATGCTTCAATGAAACAAGAAATTCTTCAAGGGCATCAATGATAGCTGGTACAGCAGCACAGTGAGAGGTTAAGGGACTGAACTCTGAATGGGGAACTTCTTGGATCAAATTTGTTATGGGTCCACTGGTGGGTCTTAGGCAAGCAATTCTCAGGCTTAATTCTGAAACAGGGGGATATTACTGATAGGGATTTGCCTTATAGCAGAAATGACCCTCCAGGCCTTGCTAAGTGACCCCTGGAATTCTCCCCAGTTCTGTGCCCCATCAATGGCCCACTTGCCACTCTCCTTGAGTGCTTTTGCCTAGCTGGAATATGTCCTTGAAATGGGACTCTTGCTTGCCTGAATAGAGAGGCATTTGGGGAGGGAGGCTGCAGAAGCCTCAGGCTGGCCTACTAGATAAGAGATGAAAGACATCGATTGCTCTGTCCACATTTGCACCTAGCTCTGCCCACTACTGACATGTGGTTTCCGCCCCCCCAAAAGACTGCCCGTGAGGGAATGGGGCACTTGAGCTGATAAAGGTCCCACACCCCCGCCTCGCAGGGCTGTTGTAGGGATTGTAACTAGGTGGCACATGCAGGCCACCATAACAAAATTATTATTCGTTTATTTCACTGATTGCATTGTATTTATATCCCACCTTTTTCTCCAAGGAGATCAAGGTGGCATACATGCCCCCCCTCCCAATTTATTTACTCCCCAAAGCCAGTGTTTGAAACTCCCATTGTTTTAGGCACATTTTGCAACAGGGAATTTCATTAGCGCGAGCAGTTTCTGAGCTCTGGGTGCAGCACTGAGCCTAAGATTTCAGATTAAAACTGCAGAGTGGAAGGAACGGAGGACCCTTTTCTTCCTCCCCACTTCCAGTCACTCTCCCTCCCCTGGTAAGGAAATAGGAGGAGGGAAGTGGCTCCACTCACCTCTGGCTTGCCCCCCCCCCACTGACAGCAGCCGACCCCTGACAGATTGCCCCCTCCAAAGGTGGCGAAGCAAGGGAGGTTCCTCACCCCTGGTTATAAAGAAATCCTCTTTCCACAGCTACCAGGTTGATCTTTTCAAGTGGCTCATCCCTGTTTGCAAATCCTAAAAACCTGCACCCCACCCTATCCCACAAAATGCATGGTGGAGTAAAACCTGTTTTAAAAATGGGTCACGGTGCTGGGCCTGGAGGGGGGGACACACGCAGATGGGCTCCACAGTGCTTGTTGTTTTTAAACAGAAGGAAGTTATTGCATAAATATATATTAAAAATGTTTATCAAGCTGCAAATGGCTGCTGGAAAGGGCTCTTCCCGTGTGTTCAAATCCCATCCTGATGTCAACAACGCAGCTTTTATTTAGAGAAAGCAAATACCGCAGTACGTTGTGAGGAGGTTCTTTATTTAGAAGGGGCTACTAAACCTGCCTTTGAAACTCAGGCTGCAAAACACACAAAGAGTTACTAACACATCACTGGTCATCCCTGATCCTATGGCTGTGCTGGCGGGGGGCTCACAGGAGGTGGGGCTTCCAGCAACCGCTGGAGAGCCACCAGGTTGGGGAAATGGTTGAACTCGCCCAGTATTTCCAACTCTGGTCGGAAGTGGAGCTCCAGAATCTCAGGCACAGAAGCGTCTTCGTCATCAGCTGCCTACCTGATCTTTTTAACGGGAGGTGTTGGAGACTGAATCTGGGACCTTTTGCATGCAAACAAAGTGCTCTACTGCTAAGCTATGGGTCCCTGCTGCCCTGCCATCTTCATTGGCCGGCCAATATCCAAAAGCATAAAGGGAGGGATGGTGGCACAAGGTCCCCTAAGAATGGATGTCAGGAAGACAAGAACCTAGGGCGGAAGAGGGGTATGCAGCTGGTGGCTACCCATCACTTACTTTTGAAGAAGATGACCGAGAAGACGACACCCAACCCAAAGCCAGCACCTGCAAGAGGAAGGAAAGAGTTAGCGGAGCCTGCCAGGCCTCCCCACATGGGGAAAATACTATTCGTTACAGGGCATAAGAAGATGCTGTCAGATGAGGCCAATAGCCCATCTAGTCCAGCATCCTGTTCTCACAGTGGCCAACCAGATGCTCCAGTAGGAAACTCACAAGCAAGACCCAAATGTAAGAGCCCTCTCCTCTCCCATGGTTTCCAGTGACTGGTATGCAGAACCACTGATGCCTCCAGCTGTGTAGGTAGAGCATAGCCATTGTGTCTAGTAACCATCAATAGCCTTAATCTTCCGGAATCTGCCCAGTTCTCCAAGTTGGTGGCCATCACTGCCTCTCTCTTTCTTTCTTTTTTTAAAAAAGTGCACAAAAGCACAGCTACAGAAGGAAAAGGCTTATTAGCTTCTACTAGCAGAGACAGCAGGGACTGAAGCTGCGACCTTCCACACGTGAAGAAGGAGTGTGTACCGTTTTGCTACAGGCCTCCTAGGGATGCCCGATGCCAAATCGGGCCATTGGCCAAGCTAGCCCAGTCCTTGCTCTGCTTGCCAAAGGCTTCCCCAGGCCTTCTACCCAAGACTGAGCCATGCGACCTTCTACACACAGAGCATGTGCTCCTTCAGCCCTGAGCTACGGTCCCTGGCAAGCGCGGCACGGCTCGCTCTGGATTTAAACGTGGAGGCAGCAGACGGCCTTCAGAAATGTTCTCCAGATATTGATGGGCCCCCAAAGTGTTCTGTGGGGCGCTAACTCAGCCCTGCGTCAACAGGATGGGGTCGCCTGGAAGGCCAGTTTATTCCCAAGTCAAGTGGCCCGGAGCCGTCTCGGAGGAAAATAGCTTCCTTTGCGGTCTCCCCGTCCTCTAGTGCTCATCGTGGCTTGGGAAGGTGGGAACCAAAGGGGGGCCCTTTGCTCTGCTTTTATTCCCTGTCTGCTTGTTTTCCTTGTAAGTGAGAGCTTTCATCTTTTATTGTTATGAAGTTAAAGGCTGGCCTGGAGGTGCTGGTCTTTAGTGGAAACAGCTGCCTGCTGCAGTCCCTAATGTCCTCTCGGTCAGGTGGGAGGCCCTTCTGGAGCAGCGCCTTGACCTCTTAAAAGGAAATTGAGCATGCAAGGCCCCAAACCGACACGGCTGGTTTATTGTTCGTGGCAGCTGTAAAGCAAACACACTCTGCCCATGCTCTGGAACACTGTCACGTCCTGAGGCTAAGCACTGGCACCCCCTCCTGCAGTAGAGTCCCAAGCTCCATTTATATGTCAACGTAAGTCATAGATTTGGATTTGGAATAAGATACCACAGATCAATACAGTGTGTGGATTTTGCAGGAAGTTCTTCCTGAGATTTTATTTATATGATATCTTACACAGCTTAGGTTAAGCTGAATCTATTACGGGAACTCATTTGTTTATCTTGGCAGCGGGGCACAGGGCAGACAAGATCTGAAATCATCTTTAGATGGTGTGCCCCAGGATTGTGAGATACTGCAAGCTGATTCCTGGCAAGATAGAAGAGATGGCAGGATATTATCTACCATAAAGATTATTAAGGAAATAATAATTATCTACCATAAAGATTATTAAGGAAAGCCTGCTGGGTCAGGCAGTCCAGCATGACGTTTTCACCAGATGCCCCAAAGCAGCGGTTCGCATCCTGTGGGTCCCCAGATGTTGTTGGACTACAACTCCCATCATCCCTGAGCTCTGGCCTTGCTAGCTAGGAGTGGTGGGAGTTGCAGTTCAACAACATCTGGGGACCCACAGGTTGAGAAAGGCTGCCTCAAAGGGAAACCCGCAAGCAGGATTTGAGCACAAGAACACTCTTCACTCCTGTAGTTTCCAGCAGAAGCATTGCTGCTTCCAAACATGGAGCCAGAGCATAGTCATCGCCTCCCTCACATTAGAGAACATTTTGACTTGTGTGATTGGATACTGCAACCAGTGTTACCACACAGCTAGAAGCATGATTTTTGTGGGTTTGTAATTTTAAAATTAGAAAATAAATTTAATTTTAAAAAGATGCCCGGGGGGTGGCAGGGCGCACCTA
This sequence comes from Podarcis erhardii, assembly GCF_964252035.2. Classification (NCBI taxonomy): domain Eukaryota; kingdom Metazoa; phylum Chordata; class Lepidosauria; order Squamata; family Lacertidae; genus Podarcis; species Podarcis erhardii. Next base: position 14,524,810 of record NC_138511.1, read on the forward strand.
GAGTTTGTAGTCAAGCAGGCATCAAGGCACGAATCACTATTAGCAACAACCAAGCCTGGAGAAGAGGAGGTTAAGGGGTGATATGATAGCCATGTTCAAATGTATAAAAGGATGTCACATAGAGGAGGGAGAAAGGTTGTTTTCTGCTGCTCCAGAGAAGCGGACACGGAGCAATGGTTCCAAACTACAAGAAAGAAGATTCCACCTAAACATTAGGAAGAACTTCCTGACAGTAAGAGCTGTTCGACAGTGGAATTTGCTGCCCAGGAGTGTGGTGGAGTCTCCTTCTTTGGAGGTCTTTAAGCAGAGGCTTGACAACCATATGTCAGGAGTGCTCTGATGGTGTTTCCTGCTTGGCAGGGGGTTGGACTCGATGGCCCTTGTGGTCTCTTCCAACTCTATGATTCTATGATGTCTCCCCACCCTACTCCAGCTTCCCCATGGAACAGCTGGTGTTGGGGGGGGTGTGGAGAGGGTGTTTATGCTATTAAACCCAAATTACCATCTGCACAGATCCATCAAAAGCACAAACTGTTTGGCCTCCTTGACCCGAGGCTCAAACAAACTCCTTCCCTTGCTACACACTGCCTTTCCTTTCTTTCTCGAGCACCACTGCTGGAAATCAGGCTGTTTAGAGAAAATAATTATTTCAACACGCAGAACTGGGAGAAGGGGGGGGGGGACCGATGAGATGGGCGTTCGCTCAAACTGTCCAGCTCAGCAAGTCATGCTGCGGTCCAGGCTTAGCCTTCCTGCTCAAGGATGGCTTCTCTCTCTCCCCCTCTGCCAACTTAAACAAGTTAGCTAATCAATGAGAAATGGTTTACATGGGAGGTGGACTGTGCATCACGCGAACACCGACCTTTAAACAGTTGCTTCTGTTACCATTTTCCATCCTGTTAGGGAAAAACCAATGTCTGATGATTGCCCAGAATACGATAACCACAGAGCTTGGGGGAGGGGACAACTAGATCATACTGGTGCCCTCCAGATGAGTTAGGAGTGAACATAAGAGCCTGCAGAACACAGACATCATGGCTAGTAGCCATTGATAACCTTATCCTCCATGAATAGATTCAGAGCAAGTTATCGTCTAAATAAAATCCTTGACCATGGGCGGCGTTGGGTGGGCCTGATGAGAGCTGTAGCCCAGCAACATCTACAAGGGCACAGGTTGGTGAAGGCTGGATCGGCTGAGGAAGATGTGCTGGATTCAATAAAGGGGCAGCTTCTTATGGGAATGGCCCCACACCTCTGGGGCAGAGGCTGTGAGGGTCAGGCAACTTTGGTAGATTCCTATCCAGCTTTCCACTGCAACCTGGAGGGCCGTAAAGACTGATGTCACATGCCAAGGGTTATAATGGAGGGCACTGCCAGTCTTTATTGAGAAGAAAATGCGGCAAATGTTTCCCCGCTCCTCTGTCTGCCCAACCAGCTGCTCAGTTCAAATAATTTCTATCTAGGACAGTTTTGGCCTGCAATTCAACAGACACACACACCAAATTCGAAGCACAAGCAGGAATTAAGATCTATGAAACTGTTGCTGTGGACAGTTCTTCATTCAACCAGGAGGTTGTTGTGGTTCTGCGGTTATCTCCTTAATGTCGCTAAGAAAGCAAAGGGGAGTTTGAGTCAATCTTTCAAAGCCGTGTGTGTCCAACCCCACTGGGGGTTTTCCTAGACACAAACGCTGCTGGAACAAATGAGTCTCATCCAAGAGAAGTCCCTAGAGGTGAAATGGCCAAGTTGCCAGTTTGGCTATGGACGGTACTGTACAAAGGCACCAGCAAAGAGGCAAAAAGCCACACCAGCCGATGGCTTTGGCCATTTTGGGGAGCTGCACGCTCAATTTCCTTTTAAGAGGGCAAGGCGCTGCTCCAGAAGGGCCTCCCACCTGACCAAGGGGACACCGAGGGACTGCAGCAGGCAGCTGTTTCCACTAAAGACCGGCATCTCCAAGCCAGCCTTTAACTTCATAACAATAAAAGATGAAAGCTCTCACTTACAAGGAAAACAAACGGACAGGGGATAAAAGCCAAATATCTTGCAGTCCCAGACCCCCTCCTGCTTCTCCCTCCCTCCCTCCAGAACCAGGAAAGGCACAAGACGAGGGGGAAGACTTGAGGAAAGTAGTTTTCTTCTTTGAGATGTCTTCAGCCACTTGGCCTGGAGGAAATGGGCCTTCCGGGCAACCCCATCCAATTGACCCGGCACTGAGTTAGGGCCTCACACCATTTGTGGGTCCCATCAATGCATAGGGAATGTTCCTGAACGAAACATGCTGAACTTTACCAACTTGGTGCCCTCCGGATGTTTTGGAGTACAATTCCCAGCCAGCACATTGGGAGAGCCTCAAACTGGATTTTGAAATCAGTTCAGCCAGGCCGTAACTTCTTTCCTCAATCCTTGGGGAGGCAGGAACTGTGCTTTTGTTCCCCACCCACCCACCCCATGCCAAATGCCAATCTTCTCTGCCACAGATTAATTTAACCCCCAAATTTTACTCTGTTGCACCATCTGTAAGTATAGCAAATGGAGCAATGACACAGAAAGATGAATTACATCCAAAGTTTTTTCCCAAACCAAAGGCATGTGCTACACTAGCCATTGCCATATACAATGTCATTCCAATTTCATTAAAAAATGGGTTTTTCCTTTAAGGCCTCTTGTTAATTCACTCCTTTCCTCCCACCTCCTCAAAAAACAGAAGACCCTTTTCCAATAGCTGCTATCCTGCCAAATGTCAGGTTTGCGGAGGCAATTAATCTACATTCTTTTCATATAAGCACTGGCTAAATGGACGTTATCACCTGGCCATATTTTAATGCAGACAAGTGAGATCTGCAACAAAATCATGCAGTTTTATCCTTCACCAAGGTGCTGCTACTCAGTGTTCCAGAAAGCCAGTTTTGCCCTTTTCCAGTACACTCCATTCTGCTCTTTTCCCCCACCATAATTTTTCCTTTACAACTGAAATTCAACATCCCTTGGGTGCTAAGTTTACTGCTTTGTACTGGGCTATTTGGGAGGAAGGTTGCCCCTTGGGGTTTCCTTTATAAAATATGTCTTGCACTTGTGTATTTATTGATGGCATTCGTGATTCTCCCTCTCATTTAATCCCTGCAACAACCCTGTGATGTAGTTTAAGCTGAGAGGCAGTGACTGCCCCCAAGGTCACACCCAGTGCGCTTCTTTGCCAGGTGGAGATTTGAACCCTAGTTTCCCAGATCTTACTCCAACACTCTAACCACTACAAATGTTGGGGTCCCCCCTGAGCATGCAGATATCTCCTCTCTCTCTCTCTCTCTCTCTCTCTCTCTCTCTCTCCACCCCCATCCCTGCATTTGCCACCAAAACTGGCTCTTCATACAGTTCTGATCAGCTTGACACTGATTCGGTCTTCCAAATCAGTCAAGTTCTAGAGACAGAAGGGCTATTTTGAAGTCTAATCCTAATCCCTCAGAGTCACCATGCCAGCTAGTTGGAATTGGAATACAGGGGCACAAGCAATTTCCCAGACTCTGCTCCAGCTTCAGACTTCAAAGCAACCCACAGTATTATTTCACTCCCACAGAACCCATCCTCAAAGCTTTCCTTCTCCCCAGGCATCGGACCCCCACAGCTGCAGCTGTTGGGAAGCCAGACAACACCCCCCTTTATTGCCCCCCACTTATCCCACTGCTTATTAGATCAACAGATGCTGAATAAGACTTCTCCTAATTACCTTCCACCCACCTACAAGAAGAGAACAGATTGGTCTCTTAAGAACCTAAGAAAAGCCTGCTGGCTCAGGCCAATGGCTCATTAATAACAATAACAACAACAACAACAACAACAACAACAACAACAACAACAACAACAATTTATTTATACCCCGCCCATCTGGCTGGGCTTCCCCAGCCACTCTTGGTGGCTTTCAACAAAATATTAAAATACAGTAATGCATCAAACATTAAAAACTTCCCTAAACAGATGTCCAGATGTCCAGCATCCTGTTCTCTTCAGATGTCCAGCATCCTGTTCTCACAGTGGCCGACCCAAACCTGGAAGCCCCATTCTAGGGATGCCATATTTCAAAAAGTGAAAATCCTTTGCTCAAGGTTCTTTTCCTGGACATTTCCGTCTGAGTACTGCTTATGGGGGCTGAATAATTCTAGATGTATGGCAACCTTACATTTAGCTCTTATGATGTTAGGCCATGAACCTGTCCAATGTGTATCTGAGTGGTTCTCTCTGACTATAGAAGCAGAAAATCCCCTAAATTATAAACTGCAGGAAACTACAATTGAAAGTCAAGTTGATCACCTCCCCACCCTCAAAAGAAAATCCTTTTAATTTAAAAAGCTGTATTTTGAAAGGAATATTTAATAGTTTGAAGTGTTTTATTCCAAGATGTCAAAACAAACAAAGTGTCTTCGGGAGAGGAGCGGGCAATTTATGAACTTGCAGGCTGTTGCCAGTTCATGTACAGGAGTGGCTCTACATGACAACATGGCTTGCAAAGGAGTGGGTGCCCAGAAGGGAGCCATCAGATATGCCTTCCTGGAAAGAAGCAGTTTTCTCGTAGTCACTTGCCCAGCGACAAGTGGATTAAAGCACCTTAGATCACTTCCTTCATTTAATTGTTTCAAAACCCACCACTATGACAACTTCAAAACAGGCCAACTTCACTGCTTTTGGAGGATGAGGAAGGGCTGTTTCAGCCTGCAGCTCCTTTTGTGGAAGTGGAGTGGAATTGTGCCCACCCGGAAAAACAGCCCGCCTCCCAGCAGTGGCATTGCAGCTGCCGAACAGGGATGTGTTCAGCATACGTAACAGGGATGCCTTTCACATCACACTTCATCAGCAGAAGCTATCAAGTTCACTTCCCACCTCCAGTTATAACAGCAAAACAGGAGAGAGTTTTTCTCCAAGGCTCCTGATAAGCTGAAACTTACTCTGGGTAGGAACTGGAGGCAAAGAGGGTTGTATCAAACAACAGAGTAGACTCATTGAAATTAATGGGCATAGCTTACCTAGGCTCATTCATTTCAATGGGTCCACTCCACTCTGAGTAGCATTAACAAGAGATACAACCCAGAGTTTTCAGCCCAAATAAGGTTTGGAGTGTTAGCCTTACTCGGAGTCGGAGTAGACTCGTTGAAATTAAAGCACTCAGGCCCACCAATTCCAGTGGGTCTACTGTGGGTAGGACTAAGATTGGACATAACCCTTTCCTTAAAAAAACAACACAAAAACCCTCTGCAGGCACTTTGCACCGGCCCCAGTAGCAGCTTACCAGAAAGAGCAGCAAACGATATGGCAAATCAAGCACACACAACACTTTTTGCAGAGTTAGATGCCTGAAATTTAGATGTATCCCCATACATAGAACGGTATACATCTGTAAAGCATGTTCTTGCGGATCACTTTATAAGAACATGTTTTACAGATGTATACCGTTCTATGTATGGGAATACAGATTTTCATAGTGTATTTTCAGGATACTCTGGGGAAATCATAAAAAATAGTTTCATTGCCTTGTTGTTTGTTTTCCTGAATTTTTTGCATGTCATGTTTTGCTTTAAAAAACAAAACAAGAAACATTTGTTGAATAACTATATGGACTTTTATTTATAAATGGCTTTACATCTTAAGGATTTATCAGGCCTGCACATTTGGATTCAGCAAAAAAGGAAATCAGAAAGTGTTCCCAGAGAATTATGTGGGCCCTGGTGGGTTTGGAATGCCACTGTCAACTAGGCGAAGCTCATTTATGCTTACCTCTGCAACTGCGGCCCTGGCTCTGTGCGTACATGTCATTAATTCCTGATACATGTGAAATAAGCATCACTGCTCCCTTTCATGCTCTGGGCCAAGTGCCTGTGCCTAAACACGACTCTGGCCCAGTTCAAGCAGGCGGTGAGAAACTCCCGCTGGGAAACCTCTGGCAGGGCTTCGGTTGGGAAAAATTGAGTCAATTGCCTTGCACAATCCTCAGAACAAGGCGTGTGTTCAGTTCAAGCAAGAGCTGGGAGCATGCACACCGACAGGGGATCTACATGCTCCTCTGCAGCAGTTTATTGTGAGGGCAGCCTACAAACCTAAGATCTTTCCCCTGCTTATGAGCATAGGACATAAGAGGAGCCTGCAGGATCAGGCCAATGGTGCATCTAGTCCAGGCTCCTGTTCTCACAGCGGCCAAGCCAATGCCTGTGGGAAACCCTCAAGCCGGACGAGGGCAACAGCGTCAGATGCTGAATGGTTCCCTCATTGGCACAACAGCCCCCATCTCTCAATGGTTCCCTCATTATTGCAGCCTCACACAGAGGCAAGATCATCCAACTGTTTGCCACCGCTGTGGATTAATCAACCAGTATTCAGAAGTACTGCTGTCTCTGACTGTGAAGGCAGAACATAACCATCATGGCTAGTTACTATATCAGATACTCTACCAGGTGAGACTACTGATCCATCTAGAACCAGTGTGGGCAAGTTTTGGCCCTGCGGATGTTGCTGAACTACAACTCCCAGCCTCAGCAAGGATGGCCAATAGCCAAGGATGTAATGAGAGTTGTGGTTAAGAAGCATCTAGAGCAGGCTTCCTCAAACTCGGTCCTCCAGATGTTTTGAGCCTACAATTCCCATCATCCCTGACCACTGGTTCTGCTAGCTGGGATCATGGGAGTTGTAGGCCAAAAACATCTGGAGGGCCGACTTTGAGGAAGCTTGATCTAGAACAGTGTTTCCCAACCTTGGGCCTCCAGCTGTTTTTGAACTACAATTCCCATCATCCCTGACCACTGGTCTTGCTAGCTAGGGATGATGGGAGTTGTAGTCCAAAAACAGCTGGAGGCCCAAGGTTGGGAAACACTGGTCTAGAAGGCCAAAGGTTCCCTATCCTGGATATAAAACACCATCAAGATAACATGTCTCTTCATGAAGATGTGCAAAAGGCTACTTCTTCCCAAGCTGTCTGCAGCAAAAACAGAAAAGAGGTGGGTGGGTAGCAAGGGGCAAACAAAGGCAAATGCAGTACTTAAGCTTGGTTACTGGTGGGGATGAGGAGTAAGGTGTTAAACCAAATACCTTGTAGTAGGAGGAACAGCTGCAGTACCAGCCACAAATACCGGTAAGTCAAATGCTGACTTTTTAAATGGGACAGCTTCACATTGATGCAAGCTCTCACATTTCACAGAAGTCTTCCTCGCTCCACCTTACTGCGAACTCTGTGAAACCCAAGAGCTTACACACATGCACATCTAACTCAGCAGCCTTGAAATTTGCTGTGCACAAAGAGGCTCACCAACCCACTTCTCAAGATGCAGAAGTATGCAATAAATAAGCTCTTCTGCTTACCTGCTTAAGAAAGCTGGAGGGGCCAGACAGGTTGTCACCAACCAAGCATCCAGAGATCTCCAAATGGTCGCAATTGGGCCTGTGCCAATTGCAAAATGAGCCTGGCACTTAGGGGATTTGGGGCACTGACCCACAGGCACTTTGTTGTGTGATTATGCTTTGTTTTAAAGAAGAATGAATGTGGAATTGCTCTAAGCTCTGACAATATCCATCAATACTTTGTAGATGGTTTATGAGAGGATTACAACAACTTCATGAAGGGGAAGTCTTATCAACCACTAAACTGTCACTCCATCTTCCGATGCAATTTACCTATGACTGTCAGGTGCTAGGGACAAACATGGGCCACAGTTCAGTGGAAGAGCACCTGTACTGTACGCAGAAGGCCCCAGGTTCAATTCCCATCATCTCCAGGTAGGCTGGGAATGTTCCGTCCGAAATCTTGGAGAGCTGCTGTCAGTCAACATGGACAGCACTACCCTAGATAAAGCAGTTGACTCAGTCAAAGGCAGCTTCCTATGTGTTCTAAAAGAAGGGCCATAGTTCAGTGGTGGGGTACCCGCTTTGCATTCAGAAGGTCCTGGGTTCAAATCTCCAAGAGGAATGGAAAAGAGTCCTGTCTGAGACCCTGATGTGACAGTCAGTGTACTGTGCTAGATGGACCAATGCTCTGTCTTGGAAGAAGGCAGCTTTCTATCTTCCTAAGGATAGCCGATGCCTCCATACACTCCTTGTGGGCTTTTTGGAGGCATCTAGTGGGCCACTGCTATGAACAGGATGCTGGACCAGAGATGGTTTCTCTTTAGCCTGATCCAGCAAGATTCTACTTAGGTTGTTTATCAATCCAGAAACCTTCTTATCACATCCCCAATCCCTCTTACAAAGTATGAGACACCTGCTCATTTAAAATCAAATTAATACCTACCCAGAAGAAGCCAGAGGAGAAGAAAATTGCAACAGCAAGCACAAATCCGATTATTAACTCATTTGCAATTCAAACTGGATCATTGCTATTTCTTCTTGCTCTCCTTACCCACCCCACTTGTATGTAAACAAGTCTTATAACACAAAACTTAAAAGCACTTTCTCCCGGTATGGGAACGGGGGAGTTGGCTGCAAACAGAAACCTCAAAACCGCAGCCAACCCTGGGCGCAATATTACTGGGAACATGTTGCACAACTCTCATTTCAAAGGGGTTCATGCAAGGTTTTCAGTGTAGGAGTGCAGGAGAATCAAGACACATTGGGGGGCAGCCACCCTCCTACCTTGGGAAAGAGGGCAGATAATGCTCATCAGTGACAACGAAAACAAATCAACTTAGTGACCCGCAAAGCATAACCAAGCCCGGATATGAGCACAACAAAGATTGAGCGAAGGACACCTATTATATGGCATTTGCGGCTTCCAATGCAGATTGGCTGAGCTGACATGATGGCATAGAATGTTCACAAACTTCCTAAGTGCTCAAGGAAGGGGAAATGTTTTAATTTGGCTGGGATTAATACAATCACAAAGACAGTAATAGATTTGAAGGGCAGGTCAAAGACTGGAAAGAAATCCCAAGAGGCAGTCAAGCTAAGAAAACCTTTTGACAAGATGGAGGTGATAGGAACCAGAGGCAAGAAGGGGCTGGTGGGGAATCAATTTTCCACATTAGTCTGAACTCATTCTCTGCTTGTACTAAGCTAGTAATTAAGTTCAGATATTCCCAACTATTGCTTCCTTGTGTCTCAACACAGACCCACCCCTTCAGGTCTCCATTTCACAGCCATCGGTAGAGCCTGACTGCTGGATCAGGCCAAGGCCCAACTAGTACAGCATTCTGTTCTCACAGAGGCCTACCAAAGTCCTATAAGCAGGATACGAGAGCAATTGCCTTCTCTATCGCCTACTGTGAGATGGGTTAGGCTAAATGTGATCCGCCCAAGGCAGAACTTCATAGCTGAGTTGGTATTTTAACCCAGATCTTCCCAGCAGAAATCCAACATACACACCATCTACTGCGCCAGCATGGATCTCAGTTAGACAGGTTCCTCCTCACATCACACCGCAGAAGAAATCCCAAACTCTCATCAACACCTCAGTCTCCAGCAAACTAAGTTCTACTCAGAGTAGGCCCCCTGAAATAAGTGAACTTGGTTAGTCACAGTTATTAATTTCAATGGGTTTACTCTAGTAGAACTCACATACAACCCATTCACATTGGATGTCGTCTCATTCCTGTGCCTCAGGTGGTCACCTTTTTGTTTGACAGATGTGTGTGTTTAACAGGTGTGGATTAAGCAGAAACTTCATGGGGAAAACCTCCCCCCAGTTGGTAGGTGTGTCCCCCAGATCACACTTGCAGTAAACTTGTTATTGTTAGGTGACCTTAGGAAAGCAACTCCCCTTTCACCCCCAAAACTGAAATATTGGGATAACACTGGACTACCTCACAGGCTTGTTGTAAAGCATTACAACAAGAGAAGGTTAGGTGAAGCACTTTTTGAAATTCTGAAAGCTCTATGAATGGTGACTACTAGGTAGCAAAATGATTTGTCACTGTGAGACAGGAGTCTCTCTCTCATACATCACAAAGAATCCTCCAACTTTAGTCATACAGTGACTCCCCTGCAAAACCTTTGTCAAATACAGCCTGATTGTTCAGTGTCAGAGGGATTCAAATCCCCACTCAGTCATGAAGCTCCCTGGGTGACCTTGGGCCAGTCACTGCCTCTCAGCCTAACCTACTTCACACAAGGTTGTTGTGAGGATTAAATGGGGGAGGGGGTTATGTATGTCACTGTGAGCTCCTTGCAGAAAAAGATGGGAAATAAATGCAATGCAACAAATAAAATAAATATAGGAAAGCCAGGGGCACCACTGTGGCTGGAAATGACCCTAACCGCTACAATCAATAACCTGCAATGGCCCCATCAACTAGGAATTGGTAGCTAAAATATAACGCCACAGATCTACAGTTATTAGTTTTGATTTCACCTCTGCCAAGCCCAAGGACAAACCAGGTGGCTTTAGGCAAATCACTCTCACAGCATTATCCCCACCCCCATACTGAGCGCACCCCCACCGCACAGGACTGATACAACAACTGCTGTGATGGCGTATTCAAACAGCTAAATATTACAGAAATGATACACATATTGCTGTTATTTTGTAACTGAACGTTACCGCCCACTCTAGCAGGCAGCAGAATCTCAAAGTCTTTCCAAGACTGGCTCACCTACAATCCTTTTATTTGGATGTGCTGGGAATTGAACATGTGACGTCTGCCATGCAAAACAGGCGCTCAACCAATGAACTATGCCTCCACTAGACCAGTAAACACACCCTGACAGCATGATTCTTGTTACTGCTGAAGAAGACAATCCTTTTCAGTGTGCATTTTAGAAGTTTAACTGCAATGAAAGCTATTCAGCAGACAAAACACAATGAAACATTATTTGTGGCTCCACAGCTATTCAATTCCTACACACAAACTTTGACTGACTGTCTCCAGTGACAGGCCGCTGTATGGTCCAAGTGGAGCACATAGCTGCCAGGGTCAGCTCTACTATCCCACATTTCCCAGACAAAAATAGAGACACAGCACCATGGACCCCCATAATGCAGCTACAAACACTGGCAGTTCTATTCACAATATTTCTGAACACTCTTGTCTCCTCAAGGCAGCAGCAAACAACACAATATAGGGGGTTGCACCTTCTGAAGACTGGCTCCTGAGAAGTCAGCTGCAGGGTTTGGGTGGGCTTCAAAATTGCTTTGGGGAAAACTTTTGAAATTGATGTAAAAACTGGGGTCTGGCTTTTGCTGCCCAACTCCCCATGGGACTCAGAGTCCCCTAAGTCCATGATCGGTCAGAGAAGAATGAATGGAGGCAGGATCCGGTGGAAAGCAAGGTAGATATTTATTTTTCTGTTGCAACAGAGTTCCCTCCCCTCCTTCCAGGAAGAAAGGTCTGCGATGAGGGGGGCAAGATATATTTTGTATATATACTCCTCCCCGACTGCTTTTAAAAAGCAGGCTGCGGCATTTAAGAATTTGGTTTGGTTTTTTTAAGTGGGTTGCAATGTTTTGGATGCATTGCAACTCCTTTTAAAAAATGCCTTTGAAAACTGCGTGCGTGCATAAACAACTTATCCCTGAAGCACGACGATTTATTGGCAAGCCAGGCACCGACCCTTTAATCCTAAGGACATAGCTGCTAAATGCACGAGGCCTCACGCCAGGCGAGGATAACCTGAGCAGGGCCTTAGAGCAAGGACTGCCCCTTCCTTAACCCAGGTCTTCCTTCCCCCTCAGCACCACACCGTCGACACAGGGCGAGCCTCCTCCCGCTCCTTATTCCACAGCTCCCACCCTCGCCCCCTTACCCAGCTTGACGGCGGAGTCAGCCAAGCACCGGTCCCACTTCCTGCCCAAATCACCCTCCGACGCCATCTTGGCCACCGCCTCCTGCTCCCTCCGCGAGCTGCCACTCAGCCTTCCCGCCCGCCTCCTTAGGCGTAAGTCTCGCGAGAGGTACCGCTGCTGTAGCTGACAGCGGGCGGCTCTCGCGAGTGTACAAAGGAGTTGAAGGGAGGGGACGGAAGAGGTTTTCCGCTTCCGCGACCTCAGCTTCCGCTGCCCCACCCGGCAAAGCCGGCTCCCGTTGCCAAGGGTAACCTGGGGTAACCTTAGCAACCTGGGCCGGAGGCTTGACCTTGGGGCGGAAACCGGCTAGGCCCGAAAGAGAAAGGCTAGGATGAAAGAGGCATCCTAGGTTGCAGGCCTCTTTATTTGTAATCTGCGGGCATCTTCCTCTCCGCGGCCCTTCAGCCCGTCAGTTTTATTGTGTGGTATTTACAAACCCCCTTTCCAAAGATAGGAATGTAAATGCAGATCAAAAACAAACCCACCACGTTACTTTGTCCTTCAGCTACGGTTAGTGTCCTTCAGCTCTCTATATTGGACAAACAGGCCAGACCTTACGCCAAAGAATAAACGGACATAAATCGGACATCAGGAATCACAAGACAGAGAAACCAGTAGGAGAACACTTCAATCTCCCAGGACATTCTATACAAGATCTCAAAGTAGCTGTTTTACTACAAAGGAATTTCAGAAATAGACTGGAAAGAGAAGCTGCTGAATTACAACTTATCACCAAACTTAAAACCATGGAGAAACCTGGTCTGAACAAAGACCTTGGATTCTTATCTCATTATACATGACAAAGCCATTTTTCACCTTTTCACCCCTTGCTTTTTCCTGTAAGACCTATTGCAGTCGTTAAGAGTAGTCAACAGGCTCATCACAGCTATCTGCCAATCACCCATTCCCACCACCCTTCTGAGTAATACCCCTCCCCACCTTCTCACTATATAGAAGGGTCTGGAAACTTCTGTTTCAGTGTATCTGAAGAAGTGTGCATGCACACGAAAGCTCATACCAAGAACTGACTTAGTTGGTCTTTAAGGTGCTACTGGAAGGAATTTGTTTTGTTTTGACTATGGCAGACCAACACGGCTACCTATCTGTAACACGTTACTTTGGTTACTTTGTTTAGCAAGGGCATAGGGTGGTTCCGGGTTCAAATGCCCACAGCCATGGAGCTCACTAGGTGAGGTAAGGCCAGCCACTTAGCCTACACTACCTCACAGGGTTGTTGTGAAGATTAAACAAATGTATGGGTGACTGGGGAGATTGTATGTTGCCCTGAGCTGGCTGGGGGGTTAAATAAAAAGATATACATTCAATAACATATTGCATATATATTCATATTTTAAATAAACAGTAAAAACAATATGTATCCCTACTTGTAAAAAAGCAAACTCCACTTAGCTTCAGTTTGACATACAGATGGCAGAGAAGAGTGATGTGCAAATTAAGCTGCAATTGTTGGTGTTAATGAAAAGGAAGCTACAAATACACAAAGAATGTCCTTACTTGTATCTGTGAAATGGTGGGGAGTGTGTGTGGATGGATGGGGTATAAATAATATATTACTATTATTATTATTATTGCCCTCCCCGCCTCTTGGTTTTGTATATATAATATGATATGCTATATATTCATTCTTTATTCAATCAAAGGTATATATTCCAGTAACATTAAAATAACAAAATTAAAAGGAAACTGCAACTGTATGATAATTAAAAATGAGCATGCAAAATACAATTTGGGTCAGTGCATTCACAATACACAATGAACTATTACTGCTATTGGAGGGTAATAACATGCCATTTTTTATTATTATTTTTTTTGTAAATATCAAGATGTTCTCAAGGTCTTATGCTATTCTCCCTGGCTGCTGATGGTAGTAACCAATCAGACAGAAACACTGACCCACCAAGTCTGTACCTAGGGTTCCCAGACCTTCAAGGCTGACCTGCAGTCTCCAGGTTTGCCTGTCTCCTCCTCAGCTCCCGCAGGTGGCAAAGGAGGATCTTGAATATCCAGGTAGGTGAGAGAGCCTTTAAATTATGATAACTGTGGACACAACTTGCAAGCTTTAGCCTGGCTGGTTGTTGTTTAGTCGTTTATTCGTGTCCGACTCTTCGTGACCCCATGGACCAGAGCACGCCAGGCACTTCTGTCTTCCACTGCCTCCCGCAGTTTGGTCAAACTCATGCTGGTAGCTTCGAGAACACTGTCCAGCCATCTCGTCCTCTGTCGTCCCCTTCTCCTTGTGCCCTCCATCTTTCCCAACATCAGGGTCTTTTCCAGGGAGTCTTCTCTTCTCATGAGGTGGCCAAAGTATTGGAGCCTCAGCTTCACGATCTGTCCTTCCAGTGAGCACTCAGGGCTGATTTCCTTAAGAAGGGATAGGAGCCACCTACAAATTATGGCATAGGCTCTAATGCTGGGGGGTTCTGCTCTTCTGCTCCCTCCCCACTCCCAATTAACCTCTGTCTCTAGGGCTTAGTGATGTGAGGAAGCGCAAAGGAAGAAAAACCAAGCTGGGCTCAAGGGGAGGATAGGGTTATGAGGGTGCATGCATGCCTGGCATGGGACTTGCCCCATGTGACATGGCAACACCGCCTGTACCACAGGGCAGGACCATCACCATGTGGAACCTCGTGCCAATCCGGTTGCACCCTTTCCAGCACAGCCTACTCTTAGCTGTATTTGTGTGATGACATAACCGTGGTAATATGCCAACAGTATACCAGTTTAAATGTATCTCTCAGTCTCACTGAGAATGATTTCATTCTTGAATATGGATCGTATTATCCCAAAGAACTTCTCTTCCCCCACCCGTGGTCTCTGGCAATCATCATGCATTAGATTCCCCAGGGTGCAAAATTCTATTTGAGAGGTATGGAAAACATCCCATCTAATTGTTTCCTAAGTCTGACTTTTTTTCTTTTTTTGGTGAATTCCGTCTGCTGCTTTTTAATCCGGGAGTCGCCAGGCTATCAAAGAGCAGTCTGGAAGACGTTTTCCATTAGCAGCCCTGAATCCATTTCCCACCTCCTGGGAAAGAAAGTTGATGGCAGAGCAAAAAATGTATACAAAGGTCATGGTCGTCCCCCCCCCCCCCGTTCAGTTGCCATGGACACACACCAGCAATTAAACCCATCCGATGCAATTGTGGATATTTATTATCAGAAGACGCTGTTTCCAAATCCTCCCCGCCGCCATCTCATGACTTTTACAAGCACTTTTCATAATGCCGAGCCTGATAAATAAATAAGGAAAAAGGAGAGGAATTTTTAAGGGCAAGAGGGGAGTCAGAGGGGAACCAGGATCATAGCATGATAGTGAGTAAGCTTTTAAAGAAGCCACATTCACAGTGATTAGTAAATAACAAGTTAACCACTCTGTCACGTCTGCACCATACATTTAAAGCACTCTTGTACCACTTTAACAGGAATGGCTTCCCCCAAATTATCCTGGGGACTGTAGAGCTGAGATTTGTTAGTAGGGTTCCTGTTTCCCTCACTAAGTGACAAATCCCAGAGTGGTTTAACCACCAGTCCCTCTTTCAAGGAACTCTGGTCCCAGTTAATAATCCATCTGATGACTTCTGCACTAGCTGCAGTTTCCAAACAGTCTTTGGGAGTAGCCCCATGTGCAGTAATCTAACCTACAGGCTACCAGAGCGCACTATGATCTAATGCCAGTGGGGCCTCAGAGACTGATCTTAAAGGACAGATGGGAAACCTTGTCATGCATGGATCTGACCTGTCCCATAGCTTAACATTTGGGGGTTACTGAGTTAAAGAGAGCTCTCCTTTGTTTAAGGCCAGTGGTTATGGCTTCTTTCCACATGCAGTGAATCTTTGGGAGATCTGCCGCAAACCCCACAGACTTTAAAAAACCCTTTAAAGAAGAAATCCTGGCTCACTGTGATGAAATGCTTTCCAATGCTCATAAAGACAACATCTCCCCCCTCCCCCGCCCCACCTTTCCTGTAACATAGAGAGAGGAAGTGCGTGTGTGGGAATTGATTGTCACTGCCCATGCGATCCAAAAGACCCCTTATTAAATGCATATGGGGTGCCTTTGCGAACAGGTTGAGTGCTATCAAGCTAATTTCTTTGGCTAGGTTTGTTGGTATGCTTGTAACTGGGAGATACAGAATCTAATAAGGTGCTTTATATGGAGCCAGACCATTGATGTGACTGCATTTGGAGTACAACGTACAGTTCTGGTCACCTCAAAAAGGATATTGCAGAGTTGGAAAAGATTCAGAAAAAGGCAGCTCAAAATGATCAGGAGCAACTCCCCTACAAAGAACGGTTGCAGCATTTGGGACTTTTTAGTTTAGAGAAAAAGCAACAGAATTAGTCATGACATGACATGGAGAGGGTGCATATAAGTTTTTGTCCCTCTCTCATAATGACAGAATTGTAGACACTGCCTGGGATTCATCTTAGACCTCCATTCTCCTTTATAACAGAATACTTTAAAAAATAAATCATAAGCCAAGCGTACGGGGTGGGAAATCTCTTAGGATTTTCTCTTTTGGCTCGATTCAGTCTGCCCCCCACCCCATGGAAGGTGGTACTCCATGTGTGTTCAAAAGGCCGTAGAGATTCCTGAATGCTTCATTAGTCCACGTAGCATCATTTCCTTAATCATTATTTAGTACACATCCAGAGTTCAAGGCAAGGATGTTTTCCCCTCCTTTATGGCTCAGAGACAAGCACCGGGGTGGCGGTGGTGGAAGGCGGGGGTTTGTATTTGCTGTTAAGAAGAGGTATAAAAAGGATCAAACAGCTGCTTTTCGTTTTTGCCCCAAATATTTGCATTTAAGTTCACCGGCCAAAAAATGTTTGCGCTCTCCAGCCTCCGAGAGAACATGGTCTGAAATGAGGACCAGCTGCATGCACGTGGATGTTTATGGCAGGGCCCGTTTGGAAATGAGCACATTTGTTTGGTGGGAAAGAGGATGGAGTGAACGCCTAGGGCGATGCGTTGTAGGACATGGAGTGGGGGAGACCTCTGCGTGGAGGGAATGAAAGCTTAAGGCTCACAGGGTGGTAAATGAGCACAGACAGCTGGATGAGGCTGAGTACCAAGTAATCAAGATCAGGAACGCAGAAAGCTCTTTTGCACATAAGAAGCTCTCCTAAACATAATAAGAGCCTGCTGGATCAGGCCAATTGCTCATCTAGGCACAGAATCATAAGAGTTTGGAGGGACCCTGAGGATCATCTAGTAGTCCAACCTCCTTTGCAGCTGTTCCTTACGGGGATCAAAACTGCAACCTTGGTGTTATCAGCACCATGCTCTAACCAACTGAGCTATCCAGTCGATGCGCTTCTCCCACATCTTGTTCCATGGGCGTAGCCAGGATTTGGGTTGGGAAGGGGGCAGCCAAAGTTGTTGAGTTGTTGTTTTTAGGAAATCAAAGTTGCGGGGGGCAAGCTTCTGCTGGGGGGCAGGGAGAACCTCAGATAATTGAATACTTTCAATGCTTTTCAATAATATTTGCTACCCCCATGTTTTGTTCTCACAGTGGCCAACCAGATGCCTCTGGGAAACGGGCAGGTAGGGTTAGAGCACAAGAGCCCTCTCCCCTTCTGTGGTTTACAGCAAATGGTATTCCAGCAACTGTGGAGGCAGAGGATATAGGTATTATCCACTGACAGCCCTGTGAATATGTCTAATCCACTTTTACAACCATACAAACCAGTGGCCATCGCTGCCTCTTGTGGGAGTGAGTTCCATTGTTTAACTACGCGCTGCGTAAAGGAGGACTTCCTTTTCTCCGTCTTGTATCTTCTGATATTCAGCTTCACTGGGTGTCCACGAGTTCTAGCGTTATGAGAGAGGGAGACAAGTTTCTCTGTATCTGCATTCCCCGTGCCAGGCATCATTTTATGCTATCATGTCACCTCCTGCTTGCCTTTTCTCTAAACTAAAAAGCTCTCAGGAGCCCACTCCACCTTAACACACAGCAGGGCCTTCGGTGTAGCTGCTCCTCTGCTGTGGAACAGCAACCCTGCCAAGAAACCACAGGCGATCACTTTATCTGCATTTTTAAAAAAAACAACTGAAGGCACTTCTGTTCCAACAGGCCTTCGCAGCTGGATAAACGGGTCTCTGCCACGGGTGTCTTCTTTATACTGTATTGCTTTTAAGTTTATCTGTGTTCATTCCAGAGGTTTTAAAGCTGCCTTTATTGCATTTTGAACGTCACCTTGAGATGTGTGTGTGTGGAAGGTAAGGAAAAAGAGAAGGTAATTCAGCGGTCAAGGATGATGGGAACAAGCATAGATTGTAGTGCAACAAACATCTTGGGGGGGGGCACTAATATGTCTATCCTTGGTGTGGGTAGTAATGAACTAGATGGACCAATGGTCTCCAGGGGTGAAACTAGGTTTTATTTCACCCAGGTCAAAGACCCAGTTTAGCACCCACCCACCCATGCATTTGCGTATTCACACACATAGGCTGGAGGCATCACCAGGGGCAAAAAACCCAGTTAGCCCCCATGTAGCTATGGCTCTACCTGACTCTGTGCAAAGCTGTTTCTTATGAACAACATTCTTCTTTGATGCTGCAATTTAAACCATGCCCTTAATGTGTCGGTGCACATCAGCAACCTGGAGGAGTTGTGGAGGGCACCACCTTGGCTATCCTTGGTGTGGACGACAGCAAGCTACATGGCCTGAATCGGTGCAAAGCTGTTTCTTATGATCAACATTTTCCTCTGAAGCTGTGATTTAATCCATGCACCTATGCACTGGTGCGCATCAGTAACCCGGAAGAAAGGGGGAAAGACTTGAACCGAGAACTGTCAGCATGCACCAGTACCGGGATTAATTTTAGGGAAACCTCTAGGTCAAAACAGAAGGCAGGCGCAGCGAGAGAGGGGGCAGGGTGAATCCATGGAACAATAGAGGAACAGAGAGGCTGTTCTCCATCCATAGCAGCGGGCATTTTACCAATTCTGCGAGAGCAGGCAGCCTTTCTGCTCCCAGCCACTAAGCAGCCTGCTGTAACACAATTCACAGTGAGATCAAAGCAGTTCTCCAGCCAGCAGGACCCGTGTGTTTGATGTGATGCCTGTGGAAAAACTGAAACAGTTCTCCCCAGGGGACATGCGGTTCCTGTTACAGCTCCAATATATCGGAGTACCCCGTCCCATCCACGTCAAACACTGTACCGCAGCACTTCTGATTCTGTTATCTGTCCAGGAAATGTCTTTAAATTCTGCTGAAAGTGCAACAGTTTCTACAGTGCTCGTCTCACTTCCTGGTTATGGGGAAAGCACATACAGTGGGACCTCGGGTTACATACGCTTCAGGTTACAGACTCCGCTAACCCAGAAATAGTACCTCGGGTTAAGAACTTTGCTTCAGGATGAGAACAGAAATTGTGCTCTGGCAGCTTGGCAGCAGCAGGAGGCCCCATTAGCTAAAGTGGTGCTTCAGGTTAAGAACAGTTTCAGGTTAAGAACGGACCTCCGGAACGAATTAAGTACTTAACCCAAGGTACCACTGTAATAGGAAGACAGGGTAGGGTGGTATATAGAGTTGCCAATGGAGCAAGGCAGAGGCTGGCTGCCCCACTCTCGTGCCTTGATTTGTAGAAATCAGGCGGTGAAGCGCCATGAATATTACAACTACAGTAGTCTAATTGTGATGTTACTAATGTATGGGCAGCTATGGCAAGCCCCTCTCTGTTGAGGAACAGGCATAGTGGACACATCAACCAAAGTTGGAAACGTGTTCTGAGCTGCTGAGGTCATCTGGGCCTCTGACAAGTGATGGATCTAGGAGCACCCCAAAACTACAAAATTGCAGAAGGAGTGCAACCCCTCATTGCTGGTAAACAACCTTATTGGGACTATATAAACAAAGGAAGCGGCCGCATACTGAGTCAAAAATTTGGTTCATCTAGCTCAGCATTGTTGAGTGACAGCAGCTCTCCGGGGTTTGAGGCAGGGATGTTGCCAGCCCTACCTGGAGAATGCTTTGCATGGAAAGCTGATGGCCCTCCATCAAGTCTCCTCCTTCTCAAGATTCACAGCCACCGTTGTAATAGTGCCACTCCTGCGTAAACCCACAGGTTGAGGATGTAGGAAAACTGAAGAAGGGCATAGAATGTCTCTTTGGGGTGACCCAGCAGGCTCATATTATTATTATGTATTGAATTCCCCAAGGAATATAACAGCCATGACATTTAGGAAAAGAACCTCCATGCTCAGGCGCAGTCTACCCTCTCTGAACCTCTTGTTGGGATCAAGCAGTGGGGAGTGGGGGCAGGCACCCTTTGCCTTTAAACTCTGGGTAAATGTTGCAGATTAAGGGGGAACAGGCTCTTCCCATCTTGAGTCAACCCCCCCCCCCGCACAACCTCATGCTTTCCCCTCTCTCTGTTACCCACCAGTTGGTCTCTCCCTTCCCAAACCCTCCTCCCGCTCCAGCTGACAAATGGTCTCTCCCTCCCAAGTCCTTTTCTTACTTTGGATTTCCCCTTCCCCTCTTCAGCATAATGGTCTCTCCCACGCATTGGCGCTCACTCTCCCCCCTCATTAGCCCTCCCAATGGACTCTACCTCCCAAACCCTTCGCATCCCCTTGTCCTGAGATCCCCCTCCCCTCTTTAAACCAAATGGTCCCTCCCACAACCTGCGCCTGCTCCCCCTTTCCATTCATACCCAAAATGGTCTCTCCCACTCCTTCCCGCGCCGCGCGCCGCCTCCAGCTCCATACTTGGCGATGGCCGGCGAGCCGCCTTCTGATTGGCTGACGAGGTGGTGGCGGCGGCCGTTCCTATTCTCGCGCGCTCGCGCGCCGCTGACCCGGATGCGCTACTGCTAGGCAACGGCGGAAGTGGCAAAAAGAAGAAGAAGAAGAAGAAGGGAGGCGGTGGAGGAGGGCTGCGGCCTGGCTCAGAATTCGGAGAGGCCGGACGGAGGGACTGAAGAGCCGCCGTCGTAGCCGCTCCCGCCCCCCCCGCCACTGCTGAGAGGCCCCGTCCCGAGGAGGCATCATGGTGAGAAGACGGTGACTCCTCTGGGGAAGTGGGGAGCCGCTTCCTGTGAGGGAAAGGCCGGCCTGGGTCCTCTTGGGGGAGGGGCCGCTGCTGAGGGGAGCGGGGGGGGGCGGAGAATCCAGGTGTCACTCGGAGGGCTCACGGGGGGAGTTGGTGGTGCTCCCTGTCTGGGGTGAAAAGGGGACAGGCAGGGGTTACAGCTCGGGGGCGGGGGAGCCAGGTGCGGTGGCTGCTGGTGGGGGGGGGGTGTCGAGGGGGTTATTTGTGCTTCTGGCCAGGATCGGGGTGGTGAGGCGAGGCGGGGGAGAAAGGCCAGGGAATCGATCTGGTTTTGGAGCAGGGCTGGGTGGGGGAGAGAAAAAGTTATTCGCACTCCCTGTCGGGTCCTGGAAGTGGGGAGGGAGGGAGGGCCGGTCTGAGGTCTCCTGGGGGAACGGCCACTGTGGGGGGGGGGGGGAGAGGGGACCAGGGAGGAAAGAAGACTCCAGATGTCACTTTCGGCGGTTACCTGTGCTTCCTGTCAGGATCTGGGCTGGAGTAAAAAGTGGGGAGGCGTTGTAGATACGCTGGAGGGGGGAGTAGGAGGAGCCAGATGTGCATCTGTATTTTGGGGGAGATGAATCGGGTAGTGGTGGCTTGAGGAGAGTGATTTGTGCTTCCTGTCAGGGTCCGGGTTGGAGTAAAGAGAGGAAAGGGGCTGGGTGTGGCTCTGGGGGAGAGGCAAGGCCTGGGCGGGGGAAATGGGAAGAGGGTGTATCTGTCAGGAAGGGAAGTTCCTCCCCGTGTTGCTTTTTCTCCCCGCAACACTGCATGCTGAATGGGTGGGGGTGGGGGGGAGAGAGAAAAGGACAGATAGAGGACTGTAGGGTGCAGCTTGTTTTTGTGGTGACACCATGTAGCCAAAGCTACATATGAAGGTGGAAGGCCATGCAGGAGGCAGTGGTGGTGTTGAGGTCAAGAGGGCAAGTAGGATGGCAATGGCTGTGGTTGTGGGTTTATTAGCTGGTGAGAAAGAATAGTATAAGAGAGATGGGATTGGGGGGTGGAGCTGGTGTGAGATGCAGTGATTGTTGGGGAATACACCGAGTAGGCAATGTTAGAAACTCAGATACATAAGCTAGGTGCCAAATGGTGCCTTAAATCTAGGTTACAGTAGCCGCAACAGAATGTCTGCTTGCCAGCATGTTGAACTAGATGACACTTGGGGTCCCTTTCAACATTACAGTTCTACAATTCTATGATCTCAGCTACATTGCTTGAATGTAGTTTGCTCTTAGAACTGTTCACTTGTCCCAGTATGCAAGAAGGTGAAACGCACAACAGTGGAAAAGGTATTAACTATGGACTAAGGAAGAGGCTCTCTTGCCAACCTAGCAGTTCGAAAGCACGTCAGGTGCAAGTAGATAAATAGGTACTGCTCCAGCGGGAAGGTAAATGGTGTTCCCGTGCGGTGCTCTGGTTCGCCAGAAGCGGCTTTGTCATGCTGGCCACATGACCCGGAAGCTGTCTGCGGACAAACGCCAGCTCTCTCGGCCTATAGAGTGAGATGTGTGCCGCAACCCCAGAGTCGTCTCCGAGTAGACCTAACGGTCAGGGGTCCCTTTACCTTTAAGGCAGAGGCATGAGTTCCATTTGGGTGGCCTGCAGCACAGTGAAATATATCTGTACTCAGCCCTGCACTGGTGATAGGGAGCTAAGATGCCCAGCAAGGGATCCATGATTCACATGGCAACACAGAAGCACATGACACTGGCTCAATGGAGATTTCAGTCGCTACCTGGCACCCAGAAATCTCCACATAGTCACAGTTAGACCACCTCCAATAGCAAAATACACCTGGCTCCCAGGGTATTTTGAACACCTTGAGTAGGAGACAACTGGGGGTTTCCATGAGTGGGTGAAAAATAACAGTAAAAAAGAAAATTACCCATAGCCTCCTTTACATGATAACATGGTTGTAGACCTGGCTGTTAGGCAGTTGCTTGTAAATGGGAAGGACTTACCAATGTAGTTTTAAAGAGGCATCCTAATTCTTCTTGCACTTGGAGTTTTCCTGACCAGGACACTTGGAAATCGCTTCAGGTAGAGCATTGGCCTGGTGTCGGTGGAACTACAGCTTACCTGTAGAAAGTGGCAGTGTGTTCCAATTGTCTACGATGTCTCTTCACTATCTCATATCCCTTTCTTGGTCAACCTGGCACCCCCCCAGATGTTTTGGACTACAGATTCCATTAGCTGTGCTGGCTGGGGCTGATGGGAGTTGTAGCCCAGAACATTTGTTGTGGAGTGGGGGGATGTTGACGAAGACTGTTGTATCTGCTGGGCTCGGTTGAAGGAGTTTTGGTGGGAAACATAGGCACGTCTTGTCTCATTGAGTCATAAAGGTGGGGCATTTCTGCAGTGACTGCTGTGGTTTGGTAGCTGTCACTGTGGTCTCTAAGACAGTAGGAGGACCTTGCACTAGCAAACACCGTATGGCACTCAGCAAATGTCATGGCTTTCCTCTTTCAAAGGGAGCTGTTGTAGTGTGCATAATCTCCTGGAAACCTAAGGTGGTGATGGTGTGAACAGATTGCAGAATGGTACAAAAGTGTGCCAGCTCGTGCACAGGTCCCTTTGAATGACTGGGCAATCCATGTGGCAAATCTCTCTCAAGTTACTAATTCATTCTGTGTGATGGCTTGCTCTGCACAATTAACTTAACTGTATGGCTGCCCTTACAGAGAGCAAAAAAGGGCTCTTTAATTAAGCTGCTTGCTAGTCTGCTATATGTGAAGTGGTCTTATACAGAGCCAGACCCATCTAGCTGAGTATTATTTATTCTGACTGGCAGCAGCTCTCCAAGATCTCAGGCTGAGAGTCTTGCCAGTGACTGACTTTAACTGAAGGCCCATTAACTCCTTTAACTGGAGATGCCAGGTGACAGGTCTTGAGCCTGATAACACTTGCATGCAAAGCAAATGTTCCTCCCTCCCTGAATTTGGGGGATTAGGTTTGGTGGTATAGATTGGGGAGGAAGGAGCCAGAACTTCCAGTTGCCGGAAACTGGATGTTTGTGGGCCTGCTGTTGGAACATCTAGTTGGCCCCTCTGAGAACAGGAGGCTGGATTAGCTGGGCAACTGATCTGAACCATAGGGCATCTTCTTTCCTGTTTTTATGTTCTGCTCATGGTTAGGTAACCAGCTGTCATTATCATTTTTTCAGCTATACATGGCTTTTCCCACATGTCCAATGCAGTTCACAACACAAACAGCTGTGCAACAGCAAAAATATACATTGAGACATGTCAGTGCCTGAGTTGTGAGTAGACCTGTAGTCTGGAAAGTCTGTGTTAGGTGGAAAGATAAAACATCCTTTCCTGTCTCATATCTGCCAGATTTAGTTCAAGAAACAAGCCTGTTTCTGTTTCATATAATTTTGCACTAGTTCTGTTATCACCTGTCCTATATGAATATACTTGGGCACACTGACTGAGACTTGTGGGGCTAACAAACCTGTTAGGGTACTTCCATATAATGTAAAAAATGCTATGCATTTATTCCACCCTGCTAACCTCAAAGCTGGGTATGTGCACATCAAAACATAAGAAAAGCCCTGCTGTTAGATCAGGCCAAATGCCCATCTGTTCCAGCATCCTTTTCACACAGTGGCCAGGCAGGTGCCTATGGCCATGAGTGCAATAATGCTCTCCCCCAACATGTGATTCTCAGAAACGTTTTCAGAGGCATACTGCGTCTGTCTCCCTCAGATGTGGAGGCATGAAGTATATGGTCATCATAAAATAGTTATGCCTACTGATAGCACAGGCGCATGGAATTGTCTGGAAATGATGCGTTTTCATACCTAACAGTTGGCATTCGGGGCATGATGTTAACTTCGTAATTCAGGGTAGATCTTTTGCACAGAACCTGGGGTTGTTGGTAGTTAATGAGGAAGTTGTCCTTTCACACACTTGCAGCTTCCTTGGGATGGTGGCAGGCAGATTGTTCCGGGATCAGCCAGGTGTGTGTACTTATACTTACAGAATTTCTGACTGCTGGGTACACATAACAGAGGCATACATTTGTTCACTTACCCAAGTTCTGTTTGTGCATCCAGGCATCATAGGCATCATAGGCATCCAGGGTACACAGGAACACCTGGCCATGTTAAGGGTTGCAAGTTAAGTCAAACGTAGGCAGATGTTGAAATTTTACAGTCCATCAAAATTTTAGGGGGGGTGTCGTTTCATTTTGGGGAGCAGGTATGTCTGCCTAATGCACTTTTTAAAATAAAAAGGAAAGCTTCCTTTTGTGTGAATTACTGGTGGCTCCCTACTGAACTTTCAGGAGAATGGAATTCCTGGGTAAACGGGAACGTTTTTAGTCATGAAAGTCAATAATAAGGGAGACAGACTTTCCTCCTTAGGGAGGGCATTCCACAAATGGGAAACCAACACTGAAAAGGCCATATCCTTGCTGACCACCAACTTTGGAAACCCCTTGTGGTGGCGTTACCAACAAGGCCTCATCTGCTGTTTGTAGGGTTTGCAATGGTGAGAATCGGGAAGGCATCTTTACTTGCAACCCCAGCCTCTTAGGGATTTGTATGCTAGCAGTAATACCAATTGAGCCCAGTAGCTCACTGACAGCTGGTGCAGTGCTTCCAGGACACATGGTCCATTGACCTGCCCCAGTTACTAGCTAGCAATCATGTTCTGCCCTAGCAGTGGCCTTTGGACCACCTTCAAGAGCAGCCCCACGTAGGAAGCATTACTGTAGTCCAGATGGTAGGTCACCTAGCATGGACAACTGAGACCAGGCTGTCCCAATCTAGGAATGGCTGCAGCTGGTGAATCAGCCTAACCTAGTGGTAAGTACGCCTAGCCACAGGAGCCCCTTGAGACTCCAGTGACACATGGGAATTCAGTATTCCAAGAATACGAACCTGTGCCTTCAGGGGGACTGCAGCCCTGTAGGACAGGTCATAAACCTAATTCCAAGACCAAGACATGGGAACCACCCACGCACAGTAACTCCATCTTATCAGGATTTAGCCTCAGTTTATTAGTCTCCATTCAACCTTTCACTGTCCCTAGATAACGGTCCAACACCTTCACAGCCTCTTCTGTCAGATGGAGAGAGAGAACTATGTGTTGTGAGCATACTGGCGGCACTTCACTCTGAATCCCTGGATGGTATTTCCCAGCTGTTTCTTATAGATCTCTAAAGCCATATTGCTGAGCAGCCAACTCCTAGTCCTACTTTCTGGGAGCGACCTTGAAGGTAGGAGCTGAACCACTTCAGGATAGTGTTTCCACCTCCCAGCTCTCTGTGTGGCTTCACAAGAACACCATGGTCATTGGAATAAAAAGCTGCCGAGGGGCCAAGGAGAACCAACAGGGTTGCACTCCCCCTTGCTCTTCCCTAATAGAGGTCATCAGGGCGACCAAGTTTAGTATGTGGCAAACACCCTTACAAATGGCATATTGCAATATTTCTCTCATTGCACTGTATAGTGGTTTCTGGTAAGCTCTTTCTTTCTTTCTTTCTTTCTTTCTTTCTTTCTTTTAACTGAGTGTGCTAAGTCTTGAGCATGACAGTTACCTGGTTTTGGCATGCATTTCTAGTAGAAGCAATACGGCATTCATTGCCCAGGCAGTAAAACTTAAGCATACAGTATAATGTGGCGCTTGTCTATTTTTAGAGTGCTTGATACTGTACTTGCCCATAGGAATGACTCCTTTTGGAGGAGATGGGGGCTGTCAGCAGGCGTTGCTTCTGTTTCTCTCCTCCTTCCCAGCTGACTTGGCACCCTAGAAATGGAGAGTGAGGAAGTGTTCCAAGGAAGAGGCACCAAGTCCCATGGGTGTTCTCTGCTCCTGTCTAGACCAAGAGTGTAGTTACCCTAGTGTGGCATATTCATTTTCTTCATTATTCTGCCTTTCATCAGGTTGTTTTTTTAAAAAAACCTATTATTATTGATTTATTGCATTTATATCCCACCTTTTTCTCCAAGGAGGGTACATGGCTCTCCTTCTTCTTATATAATCCCCACAACAGCCCTGTTGGGTAGGTTAGGCTGAGAGGTAGTGACTGGCCCAAGGTCAGTGAGCTTCGTGGTCTCGTAGGGATTCAATCCGAGGTGTTCTAAATAAAGCAGGTGGCCATTCCACTTCTGCTTAAAAACTTCCAATGAAGGAGAATCCACCACCTTCCATTCCACTGTAATGTGCAGCTGTAGTCAAGTCTTGATGTTCACAGGCTGATAATAGTGGCAAGACCATCTCTGACCAGGGAGGAGCTGCTGTTGGTGTGCTAGCTGGCGAAAAGCACTTTGTCCTGTGAATGTGCTGGCAGTGATTGTCACAGTTGCCTTGGTGCGTGTGAATTTTCAGTGCACAAAACATCTTCGTCTGTACCAGTTCTTCTCCAAAGTGTGTGCTGGAATACAACAAAGCACCTCAAAGTTGTATTTGAGGATTCAGAGCGCTGCCTATAAAGAAGGCTGCTGCCTAAGTGTCTTTGCCCTAAGTGTACCACTTCCCACTGTTTGCCAGCTTTTAATTCCACAGAAATGTTTCCCAATGAGTGTTAGGGGAGGGATAGTACCTCTGGTGGGGGACACATTGTGTGCTTGCAGAAGTACAAAAAAACCACTAAAAAAACAAACCACTGGGGAATTTTTTTAAGGGGACAAAGCCCAAAACTGCACAACAAGGACTGAACAAGAGATAGGCACACAAGCCAAGATGTATTAAGAACACCTGCTGTCTTTTCTTTGGCTTTTCCTATTCTTGGCTGGAGTTGGATTTAGGGCTATGGTGACGCGGGTGGCACTGTGGGTTAAACCACAGAGCCTAGGACTTGCTGATCAGAAGGTCGGCGGTTCGAATCCCCGCGACGGGGTGAGCTCCCGTTGCTTGGTCCATGCTCCTGCCAACCTAGCAGTTCGAAAGCGCATCAGAGTGCAAGTAGATAAATAGGTACCACTCTGGTGGGAAGGTAAACTGCGTTTCTGTGCGCTGCTCTGGTTTGCCAGAAGCGGCTTAGTCATGCTGGCCACATGACCCGGAAGCTGTACGCCGGCTCCCTCAGCCAATAAAGTGAGATGAGCACCGCAACCCCAGAGTCGGTCACAACTGGACATAATGGTCAGGGGTCCCTTTACCTTTAACCATGGTGGTGCCCTCCAGATGTTGCTGGGAACTCCAGTTCCCATCAGCCTTGCCCAACATTGCCAGTAGCTAGGAATTATGGGTGCTGTAGTTCAGCAACATCTGTGGAGGGCATTAGGTTCACTATCCCTTATTTAGAATGTTGGCCTCCAGATTTAAGAGCAATCTTGATGGATCAGAGCAAAGGTCCATCATCTTTGGTATCCTATTTCCCATAGCAGTCAGGCGAATGCTTCCATCAGAGGCTGCAAGGAGGGCTCAGTGAGGTAATAGCCTTCATCAGCTCTTTGTCCCCAAACCTAGTATTCATATATGCTAATAGTGAACTCATTTCCAGAATGTGGGTTGTGGATGTTGTTAGACTCATTAGCCTGCCCTTCGCCGCAAGGTGCCAGGGTGGGGTCAACAATGCAAAATATATTAAAAGCAGCACACGAGGTATTAGCAGCTTGAGGGAACCCTAAGTTCCCACATTTCCATCTGCAGTTATAACAGAAAAAGTAAAAACAAATGATAATTTTAAAATCTGATATTAATTATAAAACTGCATTAATATAAGCATTCCAAATAGGTATCTAAATGGAATTGATAGTTGTAAGCTATGTGTTCAGACCTAGAAAGGACAGTGAGATTTTAAAATGGCTGGATGACTGATGGTGAACATTTGTCCTTACAGTACAAGTCCCTTGGTCACTATAACAGCTTGCAGAACCCACCTTTGCTGGTTATTTGTTAGTTCCTACGCCACAGAAGCATCGGTGAAAATCAAGGATTTCCCCAAGACAAAGTGAATATGAACAATATCTCTGCAGCACATGCCCAACACATAATATGCCTCAAAAAGGCATTTTCAGTGTCAACATCTATCTTAACTTACAAAATTCTTTTGGGAACCTTGTGTTTATGGCTCATGTCAAAGTGGGTGGTCAGGAATGCCTTTTACCACCTTAGGCTAGTCTTTCAGAAGATAGAACTACTGTGGTCACTCATGCTTCAGTAACAGCCGGGTTGAGACTTCTGCTGCAGTGTGTTTCACATGTGGCTATCATTTGGAAACTTCCACTGGCCTAGTATGTGGCTGCCAGAGTGTTCAGCTGGGCAAAATGTACTGTGCATAAGAAGAATCTATTAGATTAGGCCATTGGCCCATCTTGTCCAGCATCCTGTTCTCACAGTGGCCAACCAGATGCCCTTGTGAGAAACTCTCAAGCAGAATCTGGGCATAAGAGCACTCTCTCCTCTTGTGGTTTCCAGCAACATTCAGTAGCATTTCTGCCTCTATGGAACAGAGCATAACTCTGGTGGAAACACAGGTGTGACCTGTTCAGTTGCGGTGGCACTGTTGTGGAATGCCCTCCTGAAAGAAGCCTGTCTGGCCCTCTTGCTGGTGCTCTTCTGTAGCAGCACTGTTGAAAACTGAAGTTATTGTGTGTTTTTTGTAAAGTCTTGGGTGGAAGCCTAGTTGGGTAAAGAATTTTGCCACCCTACAGTTTGGGTTCTTTGCTGATTCTCATAATGTGTAGTTCAAGATGGCCCCTATAAGGAGTAGCAGTAAGTTGCAGAGAGCTCTCAGCATGTTCCTAGAACTACTTTTGCAAGATTCAGTAAGAAGCGGAGGTTAAGGGGTGATATGATAGCCATGTTCAAATATATAAAAGGATGTCACATAGAGGAGGGAGAAAGGTTGTTTTCTGCTGCTCCAGAGAAGCGGACACGGAGCAATGGATCCAAACTACAAGAAAGAAGATTCCACCTAAACATTAGGAAGAACTTCCTGACAGAAGAGCTGTTCGACAGTGGAATTTGCTGCCAAGGAGTGTGGTGGAGTCTCCTTCTTTGGAGGTCTTTAAGCAGAGGCTTGACAACCATATGTCAGGAGTGCTCTGATGGTGTTTCCTGCTTGGCAGGGGGTTGGACTTGATGGCCCTTGTGGTCTCTTCCAACTCTATGATTCTATGATTCTAAGCATAAGGAAGAACTTCCTGACAGTAAGAGTTGTTTGACAGTGGAACAGACTCCATCAGAAGATGGCAGACTTTCCTTCATGAGAGGTTTCTAAACAGAGATTAGAGCCATCTGCCAGGGATTCTTTAGCTGTGGTTCCTGTCTTGCAGAGGGTTGGACTAGATGACCCTTGGGATTTCTTCTAACCCTATAGTTCTATGATTCTATAAGCCTCTGCACAAGAGAATTCCTTGTCACCAATTGAAAAGTAGAGAGCACTTTTAAATTTGAATGTGGGTTCAAACCATGTCCCTACTGCAGACAGGCCAAGCCATTTTATGGCCCAGTCCATAGAATAGGATTACGCACATGGGAGCTGACAGAAAGCACTGTGAATCTGAAAGACTGTGTGTATCTGAAGAAGTGTGCATGCACACAAAAGCTCATACCTAGAACTAACTTAGTTGGTCTTTAAGGTGCTACTGGAAGGATTTTTTTGTTCTGAAAGACTGTTATGCTTGTGAGCACAACTAACCCACTAACCACAATAATGACTGGTAAATAAGTCCTAAAATTTCAGAACTGAAGCTTGTACATTTGTCCCAAATTGGTAAGAAAAACTAAATCCTGGGGGAAGTGGGTGGTGTGGTGGTTTGAAACACTTGAGTCAGGATTCAGAGAGCTGTAGTTACATCCATGTGGCCTTTGTACTTTGAGGTGGTCCCTGCTGCTTCCCTCCTGGGGGGTTGTCCAACTTTCAACTTGAGGATGCTAATTAAGTGAGGAGGCTGCAGCAAACTGCGCTTTAAAGCAGTGTCTGGGCATGCTGGAGAAATCGACCAATTCCGTCCAGCATCATTGGTGTGCCCACCCACTTGAATCAGGGTTCTGAAACAAGGAACAAGTTTTGAACTTGGAGTGGTCCTTTGCTTTATGGAGCTCTTAACGCATTCCAGCTTTACAGATGTTTGTGGCATCGCTAGGGCTTCCAGATCCCTTCCTAGCTAGCCCTATACTACTCTTCCTAGCCATAAAGCAGCTAGCTGCGTGTGGTACCTCCAGCTTGTGCAATCAGCAGCACTCACCCAGGATGTGTGAAGCAGCTGCCTCCTAAGACAAATCTCCATTCTGTTATGCTATGGACCGTAGCATATATTTTTTGTAAAGGAGAACCACTGTGCATGTGGACTAACCTTTCTGCTTGAATCATTTTGCAAGCATGGTACAATGTCTGAGCAAGCAAGATGTGTTTAAGAAAGATAGTGTGGGAACATGGTTTTTTTTGAGGATGGAAGCTCTCACGGTTCTAGTTAATGGGGTTAAGCTCAAGTGCACCTCTGTGTGTGTTCAGTGGTACACATTCTCTCCAGGCTTTAAAGGGGTTTTCTGCGTGGTACATCCCAGGTTCCCCACCCTCGTTGCTCTTCTCTGTACCGTATGCCGTGTTGATGCTTGCCAAGCATGATTGACGACGGAACTGAACAATTTGCACTTGGTTTCCTAGTCAACGGGTTAGCGGAGTTCCTCTTGAAATGTTGGAAGAGGAAGCCAGATGTCTTGCTTTTTAAAAAGCAAGGAGTGCATGTGTGCGGAAATTAAGAATGGTCTGCTCAGTTAGGTCATGTGTGACAGACCTAGGGAGTCTTTTGGGGTCTTTGAGGTGTTCGCTGCATCTGATTTAGTGAGACTCCAGGTGCTGAAAAATGAATGAGGCCTTCCTCTGGAGCTCCCAGCAGTGTGATGTAGGGGTTAGAGTGTTGGACTAGGGCCAGGGTTCTAATCTTCACCTGGCCATGAAGCTCATGGGATGACCTCAAGCCATCCACTGCTTCTCAATCTAACCTACCTCACAGGATTGTTGTGGGGATTAAATGAGGAGAAAAGGGTGGGATATAATTGCAGTAAGGAAACAGCTGCATGGGAAGAGTGGCTAAACCAATGCCAACGGCTGCAGTCACCCCCCAGTTGTGCTAGTTGCTTGTTTTGAAAAGGAGGACTAGACAAATTCATAGTGCAAGGGAAGTCTGCTAATAGGGATTGGCTCTGATGGCAAAGTGGAACTTCCATGTTCAGAGGCAGGCAGAGTATATTGTTCCTCAGGGGAGAGGGAGGAACACTACCTTGAGCCAATCTTCTCATTTATGTGCATTATCATGCTTATGTGCCTTGAGCTGAGGCCTGGCATCGCCAACAGACTCGGGCAGAGTCCAGGCTCAGCTTAATACCTACTGCTCATAGATGTTTGATACTGGATTCAGAACCCGAGGGAGGCATTGCTGTTCTTGTTCCATGGCAAACATTCTAATCTGGCTCCCCAGCCCATAACTTCCTCATTACTGTTTAGAAACTGCCTGCAAGTAACTTTTTAAAACCGCGCTGTAAACGAAACCTCCCTGATATTTCTCTAGGGTATCTGCTATCCTTACCCCCGCCCTGCCCCGACCCCCAACTCTTTCCTTCTTACGCGGACTGTGTTACTGAGCTTGAAACTGATCTCCAGCTACCTGCCTTCCCCAGTTTTATTTTTTGCACACTGGTGCATACCAGAAATAGAAAAGTATCTGGAGGACCAATGTCTGTGGCTTTTTAGCTGGGCTCTCTTGCTGCGTCTCCGCGCTGCAGGCGTCGGAAATATAACCCTAGGCTTTGAGGGGGGAAGTCGAGAAAAGCCAAGACATAAATGGAACTGCGGGAGCCAATGCCAGGCCAGAGAGCGCTGGTGGCAGTAATAAGGTTTTGGCAGGGCCTGGAGCTGGTCTCTTAATGCAGTGCCAGGGTGCAGCTGACAATAAGAGGACGGGCATACATTAAGCCTGCTGGCAACTGATGCCTTGGCAGCTCTCCACACACTTCTCCTTCATTTACTGGCATACTGGAGGGAGTTGGCATTTTGGGGCACTTGTTTGGGCAGTTCTGGCTCACATTAGGCTTGTGAGAGCTCTCACTTCCACCCCCTTCCAAGTCTTCTGAACAATGGAGGCTGGTTCACTACCTTGTCAACCTCAGCCACTCCCCCCACCCCACCCGTGCACCTACCTTCCTTCTTTCTTACAGTCTTTCCCCATCTTTCATAATACTAGAACTCATGAACATCCAATGTACAGTGGTACCTCTGGATGCGAACGGGATCCGTCCCGGAGCCCTGTTCGCATCCTTAAGCGAACACAACCCGCATCTGTGCGGGTCGCAATTCGCTGCACATGCGCGTGACGTCATTTTGAGCGTCTGCATGAGCGGCGAACCCCAGAAGTAATGCGTTCTGTTACTTCCGGGTCGCCGTGGAGCGCAACCCGAAAACACTCAACCTGAAGCTGCTTTAACCCGAGGTATGACTGTAGTTGAATGTTGGAGGATTCAGGGCAAACAAAAGGAATGACTTTGTCACACAGCACTAAAATTCATGGGAGAACAAGGATATAGGTGGCTACTAGCCATGTTGACTGTGCTCTGCCTCCACAGCTGGAGGCAGCATTGCTTCTGAATAAGATTTGATGGAAACTGCAACAGGGCAGGGTTGCTGTTGTGCTCAGGTCTTGCTTTGGGGCTTCCCATTGGGGCATCTGGTTGGCCACTGCAAGATCAGGATGTTTGACTAGAAAGGCCAGTAGCCTAATCCAGCATCCAGACTCTTCTACTGTAACACCAGGCCTTACTTCACAGGGCAGAAACAAGATCTCAGGTTCAGTGTTGGCTCCTTGGGTTCAAGGCTGTTGTGTTTGAGCACACTGTAAGTCTTGGGCCTCTCTGTTTGCTTTTGGAGGGTTGGGCCAGTTAGGATTTTGTGATAAATTTCTTGGCAACTTCCCAGAACAAGCTTTGTTTCAAGCTAGCATTGCCTTTAGTTCTACTCTTCCCTTGCCCCCCTCTGAGTTTTGTTTTGCTTGCCTGCCAACAGAAGATCGTATCAACGCCCCAGATGTAGATCTGTAAAATACCAGGTGGATGAGGGAAGAGGCACAGCAGCTGCTTCTAAAGTCCTTTTTAAAAAGAAGAGGGAGGGGGTCAATGTAGCTTGAGGACTGTATGTGGGATAGGTGCCAAATGAGGAGCCCAGAGGGGTCTGTTGCTACCCTGTGTTGAGAACAGAGCACGCTGGACCCATTCTCCTAGAGCTGGATTTAGAATAATGGGCTTTCTCTGTACTAGCATGGACTTTTTCCTCAACCAGAATAGCTTCCAACTTCCTTTCAGCGCAGGCTATCCAGTTTACACTGTGCTCTTTTTTTTTTGTGAGCAGATGGAAGTTTATAAATCTATTATTTTTATTATAGAGCATTTCTATCCTGCTCTTCAGCCAAAAGGTCTTTCAGAGTCGCTTAGGTGCATTCAATTAAAACAGGACAGTCCCTCCATGCTGACAGTCTAAAAGGAACATGACACACAAGGGAAAAGGGACAGGGAGGTAAGAGGGGGGAAATCAAACTCAGACCACCAATTCTTAAGCTGCTGTTCTTATAATGACGAGCTGGCACAGTTTGGGGGCAGGAGATGCCTGATGGAGCTGGGCTTTTGGCAAAGCTGATGGAACGAGCCCCTCTTCCATTCTGTCTGAGGCCTTCTGATGGAATGGCTGCCCTCAGATGACAGTTGAGGAAGAGGAGGCCTGATGGAGCTGGCCTGTCACACAGTTGGAGAAGTTCCTCTGTTGCCATGACCTGGTGACAACATGCAATAGTGTGTGTGTGTGTGTGTGTGTGTGTGTGTGCGCGCCACTTCTGATGTAGCAGCACAGGAGGTGCCTGACAGCCCCTGCTTGTGGTTTTAGATGTGTAGAGGTGTGAGGAGGAAAGGATTAGTGCAACGTCAGCTGCTTTTGTCACTGTGGCACAGAAGCCGGTCTTGCCAGCCTTGCAGATAAACTTACGCAGTTGTTATTAGTTCCAGGGTATGAGTGCAAGAGTTTGCTCGCCTCACATCCTGTTCTCACAGTGGCCCCAAAAGAAGCCAGCAAGCAGGTCCTGAATGCAACAACAGCACTCTCTCCCTGCTTGTGGCCCGTGGTATTGAATTGAATGGTGAAAACCTGATCCTCTCTCTGTGTGTGAACTCCCAAAGTGATCTAGTATTCCTTTTAGCATTCCTTGTCCAAGTATAATCCCCAACTTTTTCTTTTTCTTTTGAAAAAGACTCAGTGTTTGGAAAACAAATTTATAGGGAGACTTCGTGAAGTTAATCCTGTTCTTGTAAACACATCCGCTCTGGCAGGTGGAAGCTCTGACAACAGAGCTTCCACCCTCGACAGCCATGGTGGTTAAAAGCTGTGAGTGGGAAGGGGAGACGAGGCTGTCTCTGCCACAGCAGGGCTGAACTGGCTAATGTCTGCTGAAGTCTCTGGGCGGCTGCCACTGCTACGCTTATGGCTAATATCGTAAATCTGTCCCAGGCTTTGTAAGAAAGCCAAGCCAACCAACCAGAGGGGATACAAACTTCCTCTGTCCTGAGACTTAGCGGAAATGGTGGGGAGGCATCCATATTTTCATTTTAGCTGCAAATCAAAACAGTCTCTCGTTCAGCTCTCCTTTGCGTGGGGAGTAAATGCACAAATCTCTATATTGCAGGATTTTGCTGCAAAACGAAATGGATTGCCTTGAGCCCCAGGTCTTGTACCTCAGCTGATGCCTACCCAGAAATAACATGCTCTTGTGTAGGTGCGTAGGTGTTGTCAGTTTTCAGGCTTGCCATGGTGCGAAGCCAAACTTTAGGCTAGTGGTTCCCAAACTTTCTCAGGCCACTGCCCCCTTGGGTTCAGTGTCAGATATTTAAGCTAATCGTCAAATGGCACCTTAAGCTTAGGTTACGGTCACCAGCACAGTGTCTAGGCACCATTTCCCGCCCCCGCCCCCCATGGATGATGATGATTTTTCTTTTCTATACCACATTATATTATATTTGCTTTATAACACATTAAAACATCAAATAAAGCAATCCAGAATAAAGCAAATTCAGGCTTCAAGGAAAATATTTCAGATCCTTCTCTACGTGACATTTGGCTTTCCCCATATTTATTTACCCATATTTCCCCATATTTATTTAAGGCAGCCCTGTTCAGGGAAGGTTTAATCTGTGATATTTTAGTGTATTTTTGGTTTTTATGGAAGCCGCCCAGAGTGGCTGGGGAGGCCCAGCCAGATGGGCGGGGTACAAATAATAAATTATTATTATTATTATTATTATTATTATTATTATTATACCTACTTGATTTATACAGCTGCCTTGTAGAAGAAGTAGTCTAGTGTAGTGGTTAGTGTGTCAAACTAGGACCCTGAAGATCAGTGCTCAAACCTCCACTCAGTCATGAAGCTCACTGGGTGACCTTGGGCCAGTCTCAGCCTAACCTACCTCATAGGGTCGTTGTAGGGTTTAACTGAGGAGGGAGTGAGTCATGTACTTCTTGTAGGAAAGGGTGGGATATAAATGCAATAAGTAAGCTGTTCTACTTACCTGCTTAAGAAATCTGGAGGGGGTAGCCAGATGAAGATGTCAGTCGCCAACCCGGCATCCAGAGATCTCCACATGGTAGTAATTGAATCAGTGTCAATTGCAAAAAAGCACCTGGCACCTTGGAAATTTCTAACACTGCTTGGGTTCCATAAACTCATTCCCAGCACCCGCTGCCATACACTACAAAAAACATTATACAGTATATTGGTTTGCACAGTCCACTAAGGAACATAATTGACATAATAAAATTTAGAAGTGTATCAGTTAATTGCATGTTTATTCAAAGTCCAATTCAATAAAATGGGTGAACCTGATCTAGTAATACCAGTTTTTCAAGGTCATAAGCATTTCACTCCCCTTGCCTCTTAGTGCCCATCTGGGTAACCCCACTGCCCCCCCCCCACCAGTGGTAGTACTGCCCACTTTGGGAACCATTGGTATATATACCTTGCACATCCAGGTAGTGTCTCTTATATGCTGGTTACAGCCAGACCAGACTATATGCTTATTTTTAATGTTGGCTGCCTGTTAACTGTCACCGTAAGGGACAGAAACTTGGTTTGAAAGCTGAGATTCTTAAGAAGGTGGATTTAAGGATTCTGCAGAAATGTGGCATGCGCACACACCATGTGTCTTGTTGGGGCTTATTTCTATGCAGCATCCCAGCCTGCATGTTGATGCCATTTCCTTCCTCTCTTTAGCGGCTGCTAAAATATCCTGGCTTCTGCAAAATGCAGTTGCTATGAATGCAAATTGCATGCAGTGGGGTTTCCTTTTTTTGTAGCATTCATTTGAAACACAGTATTTTAACTTGCTTTGCCTTGATTGAATGCTGTTACTGCAGCCAGTGGATCAAGCAACTATTTCCCCCTCTGCTTCTTATCTTTCAAGTTCCTAGATTATTTGTCTCTTTCCCCCTCCCCCCATCAAATTTCAGCTTCTCTATACATACATTCCAGGAACATACCATAGCTGCTTTAATAAAATGCTGATATTTTGCTGTGAAGGTTTCTGGCACTGTATTTTGGGGGTGGCTTGTGGTGAAAAGGGGAACATGCAAGAGGGAGCATAAAACATAATTTTCAAGCTTCCTGCTTAATAAGCCAATTCGTTGAGTTCATGCTTGTCTACTGATGCCGTTCTGAACTGACTGGGCAGTGATAACCTTCTTTGGTCATGTTCCTTGCTTGGAATTCTACTCTGTCAGATATTTATCTGGACCATGGATAAAAGCAGTACCAAAATAAAGTATTTATCTTACTTTATTATTTTATTTAGAGCTTTGGTATCCTGCGCTTTGGCCAATTAAAACGAGAGAGACTTGCAGGCTTAAGGTCGGAAAAGCACAACACAAAAGGGAAGAGGGGACAGGGAAGGCAGAGGAAGAAACCAAACTGGGGCATCAGTTTTTAAATAGTAATTTTCTTATAATGGCTAGCTGGCATAGAAACAATTCAGAGGGCAGTAGCTGGCCTTTCAGCAAAGCTGATGAAAGAAGCCCTGCTTCCCATCCCTCCCTCTGAGGCATCCTGGTGGGATGCATTATGACCACAAACCTGTTCACTAGCACCCTCTGACATGCTGCTTTCCAAACAAGAAGAGGAGCATGTCTGTGTTCCAAGGTTTTTGCAGCCTAGAAATAGACATGAGGGAAACAGAGGATGGAAGGTAAGGGAGGCAGGAGTAAGCAGGGGAAGAAAGTATATATACACTATTTCAATTACATGTACTTAGCTTTAGTTACAATACCTTGTTTAAGAAATACCCATAAGCCATGTGCATAAAACAGGAAAATAATCACCAGTGATACACAGATAAAATCTGTAGATTTTTTAATATATATACATGTGTGTGTGTGTGTGTGTGTGTGTGTGTAACTAAATTATAGGCTGGCTGAAATAAACTGAATTGCAGGCATCTAAAATAGCTCAAGAAAGTAGCACAAGAAAGGAGCTTTGCTGAATATTAGTAGGCAGGGAATTCCAAAGACATCGCACAAGAACTAACCAACAGATGTGGGCAGGACTAGGGAGCCTCAGGCCCGCCCAAGGGCCACATGTGGTTCCCAAGGCTTCTCTGCCTGGTCCTCAGGGTTCTCCCCAGGGCATGCCACTCACTTGACCCTCTATCTGTGGCCTCTGTGAGTGCTTTTGCCTGGCTGGACTTTATCCTTAAAGCTGTGGTTATGCCAGTTGCTTGCTTCGATGGAGGCTGGAAATATGTGTGGAAACTTCTGCTTTTATGTGGTTGGAGTGTAGTGTGTGCTCTACCAAAAGAAATCACATCCATTCTTCTGGCCATTTTTGCTTCTGACCACAGCCATCACTGGCATGTGGCCCCTGGAGGATTCCCCATGATAGAATGTGCCCCTCAGGTTAAAAAAGGGTTTCCCGCTCATGCAGTAGGGATATTTGGACAAGTCTGTATGCAAGGTAGGTCATCACATAGCAGGCCTTCAGAAACACACAAAATTGTGTTCATAGTACAAATACTGCAATCCATACAACTGAGTCATAACCTGCTGCATGACAATCAAGGCAACCTTGGTGCTATCTTGCTGCTGCAGAGGCATAGGAAACCTTTTTCATTCTGTTTTGCCAGTAAGTAGTTGATGATTTGTTGGCTGGACTAAGTTACACGCCCCATAAGCTATGAGGGCCAGAGACGTGTGCAGGAAATGCCCCTGGCGAAAGCATTAATTGCTAGCCAAACATCTTAGTAAAATGCAGGGGAGAGATGCAGTTCCTCCCCCTGCTTAAGCTATTGATGTCACTTGTTCCTTCCTCCTGACGCCACGCTTATTGGGTAATGGATCCTTCTTTTCGGTCAAGTTTATAGTCCGTGGGTCTCCTTGGCACTGGATGAAAGCAGCCAAATTGCACAGTTACGGTTAATGACAAGTTGTACAAATAATCAACATCCCTTCTATTATGTAGAAGATAAACAGAAACACAGAAGATGCAGGGTCAAAGAGAATGGCGTCCTCTCTCCCAACCTCAGCCTGTCTAGAGGGAGCATGTAGCATA
This sequence comes from Podarcis erhardii, assembly GCF_964252035.2. NCBI lineage: Eukaryota > Metazoa > Chordata > Lepidosauria > Squamata > Lacertidae > Podarcis > Podarcis erhardii. Next base: position 14,564,150 of record NC_138511.1, read on the forward strand.
AAATTCTGGTCTGGGGCTGTGGGGAGATATTGGCTCTGGGGAGAATTTCTCTGTTTGGTCAGCAGATTTTGGCCACTGCTGGAACGTCAAAGGTAACATTGTTCTTACGTTCCCTCTGCAAGACAATGCACAAGCCATATTTCATCTGAAAGGGAAGTTCTAAAATCTACTGTCTTTTCTTAGAACCAACCAAAATGTCACAAAATAGTGAGCAATTTGATTCAGCTTGGAGAACTGTTCAGGGTTTCAGAAAGTAAATGTTGGATTTGTTGTCAAATGTTATTTAGGAAGTTGTAGTATATTGTTATACCATGTGTACACCCGTGTGTGTGTGTGTCCTCGGGCACACAGTTTACCCATCCTTTGTGCCTCCTGGGGTGTTCTCCAAAACTCAAACATTTGCATGCTTTTGTAGCAAGTTGATATTGATCTGGCGATAAAAATGGTGTTTCACTCTGTGACAGCCACAGCTTTAGACAGCAAGTGCTTTCACTGCTGTTATGTCCTTGAAGTTGTTTCTCTCCTTTCCAAAAGAAAGAGTACTTTACACAGATAGCCCTGAATTTTTCAGTCTTGTAGGATTCACGGAAAGCAAAGCAAGAATATATTAAGTAGAAGGGGAGCTGGTAACAAAGCAGATGTCAGAGTGAAGATCTCAAGGAGTGAAAGCATCTTAGCAGGAGGTTTATTAAAGGAGATTTACCTTGGCTGAGGGTTCCCGTTAGCTCTAGGCTCTCAGATCTCTCCATCCTGGAGTGACTGGAATTGTAAAATAAGAAGTTCATTTAGAACTTCCCCTCTGCACTCCCCACTCCTGTCATGGCAGTTCGCTCCTGGGGTGAAGATGCGAGCAATGGAAAATTGCCCACATGCTCTGAAAATCCCAAAGCCTTGGATATCTTGGCTTGCTTTGCAGCCCACACTGGGATTGGTATGCAGAGCTCCGCAGTTGCCTTTTTGTGGAGCAAAGCGTTGTGTTTTCTTATTCCCTGCACTCTGGGGCAGGAGGAAATGCCCCGACAGGCCACAGTGTTGGTGGGTAATGCGAGCATTAAGTCCAGTTCAGTTTCCGTTGGCAGGTGAGGGCGTGTTCAGAAACTCTGTGTGTGTGCTGGGCAGGGGAAAGGTCAAAATTATATATCAAAAGGCAACCCAAGAGTGAACCATAGTCAAGGCAGTTTTGTAACTGAAAGACAATTTGTGGTTTTCTCCATTCAGGGCTTCAGTGTGCCATGAATGGCCAGATATGTGTGGTCATGAAGATTAGTAACTTTGGAGACTGACTTGCAGGACTGAGGAGATCCAAATTTTGCACCAACAACAGAAATTATTTCTGTTGAAATGATGCAAATTTGAGTAGTTTTGCTTGAGTTACAGAACAACTCCCTGCCCTGTCCCCACAGTAGTCATGGGCGATGGCACAGAGGTCCCTGAAGCCCAACTTCTTAACTCACCCTTCTTGCTTCAAATAATGAAATAAGAAATAATTGGGAAGAAAGAAATAATGGGGAAGAAAACTTACTGAAGAGTGCACATTGGATTGTGTGCATTACTTGCCTTTTCTTCCTTACCATTCAGTATTGTCATTGAACTGCCTTTTTCTTGTCTTGTGTTGATGGGCTAGAACTGAGAGGGGGAAACACATTTTGCTAGACACCAACTACCATCATCCTTTCTGACCATTGGTCATGCTCCCCGGGGCTGATGGGTGATAGGGTTCAAGAATCACATAGGTGCTTGACCCCTGGGCTAGAAACTTGAAATTCTTTGCACACCAAAAGTCTTTGGTTCAGCTCCAAATGGCTCTCGCATGGCAGGTCTTGGAAGGGCCGTAGCTCAGTTGTAGAACTTCTGCCTGCATTTAGAAGGTCCAAGGTTCAATGGCTGGGAGGGCCCTAGAGGGCCACTGTCAGTTAGTTTAGGTTGGGATGCGGGTGGTGCTGTGGTCTAAACCCCTGAGCCTCTTGGGCTTGCCACTTGGAAGGTCCCAGCTGCTGCCACCCTAGCAGTTTGAAAGCATATCAGTGTGAGTAGATAAATAGGTACTGCTATGGCGGGAAGGTCAACAGTGTTTCCATGCACTCTGGCTTCCGTCACGGTGTCCAGAAGCGGTTTAGTCATGCTTGCCACATGACCCGGAAAACTGTCTGTGGACAAACACCAGCTCCCTCAGCATGAAAACTAGATGAGCGCTGCATCCCATAGTCACCTTTGACTGGAGTTAACCGTCCAGGGGTCCTTTTTATCTAGTTAGTTTAGACAGTCCTGAGCTAGATGGAGCACTGAATGTGAGTTGGTATAAGGCAGTTTCCTCTGTTCCTAAGATCTTCCAGAGATCTTAAGAGAGCTGCTGCCAGTCAGTGTTTACGGCTCTCAACTAGATGGACCAGCAGCTTCCTATGTTCCTTAAATGTCTGTCTTCCTGAGATATGGGAGAGCTTCTGGCAGCCCAGGATAGGAACAATATTCAGCAGTTTCAGTTATGTTCCAGAGTCTGTCCAGAGATCTGTGTAGGTGGCATGAAAAAGCACTGTAGCCTTGGGCAGTCTTGAAGTTTAACTCACCTGTGATCCAGCCCTGTAGCACCACATCATTAATCTTTATGAGCGATGTGTAACACTTTTTCTCCCAACCGAAATTCTGAGTCATAGGAAAGTGTTTAAGGAAGCAGCCAGTGAAGTTTAGTGTCTCCTTTCCCCTTCCACTCCTTTTTAAGCAATTCCAGCTGGCACTGGTGGGGCAAGCTGCTTCCTCTAGCGTTCTCACAATCCTGAAGCAGAGACCCTGACCCGGCAACTGTGTGCTTGCTTTCTGAAACTGTGTTGCAAGGAGCGGTGGGGGGCAATGACAGTATGTGGCCAGAAGGATCCTCTTTCTGGGGTCAGCTGCTAGTTGCATCTTCCTATGCCAACCTAAACAGTGTTTTGGTTTGGGTTTGTTTTTCCTTTGTGAGGGGATGAGCAGTGTTGTAAACAAAAATTGCCCTTTTCCCTTATAGGGTATCCAAGAGCCCATACAGAGTCCTTAAGCGGGTTCCCTATTGGTAGGAGAAAATAACAGAGGCCAACCAGAGAATATTGAGAAGCAAAGCAGCTAGTAAGCTTGATCTTTATTGATCTGTTGCAACAGGGTGCTCCCCTCACACGCAGGAAAGGAGGAGGACCCAGAAAAATAGTATGCAAGGCCTTATAAAGACTTTTGAAATTGTTACCCTGTAGATCAAGACCACCCCCAGAAACATCATACATACATCACAGAAAGGGTGTAACCTAAGACCACCCCTCAGATACATCACACCTACATCACAGAAATTTTAATATTGTTGTTGTTTATCTCCTGTCTGGCAGGTTACTTGATTGGATTTCCTGGGTAGCCTGGCCAGTCTTTTGTAATGATAAATACTTAGTTCCTGGGCCAGGTTACAGGCTCACACCCTATTCAAACAGACATATCCTTAAGACAGGATTTGTGAAGGAAAAGACAATGGGGAGACTTTTCCATTTTGACCTTGCAGAGAAAAGATTTGGTCAGTTTAGGAATCAAAATGGTTCCAGGTTGGCCTTCCTGTGCTGATCTATGTATGTGCTTGGTTGGTACAGTTATGAACATTACCATATAAGACCATAAAATTCCTATCACAGAAGGAAAGAGGGTAGAGCAGGGGTCAGCAACCTTTTTCAGCCGTGGGCCGGTCCACCGTCCCTCAGACCATGGGGTGGGCCAGACTATATTTTTAAAAAAATAATGAATGAATTCCTGTGCCCCACAAATAACCCAGAGATGCATTTTAAATAAAAGGACACATTCTACTCATGTAAAAACATACTGATTCCCGGACCGTCCGTTGGCTGGATTGAGAAGGCGATTGGGCTGCATCCAGCCCCCCGTCCTTAGGATGCCTACCCCTGAGGTAGAGCAAAATGCTTTTCTGCATCTTTGCTAAGTAAAAAGTCCAGGCTCCTGAATTTGGAATTGCTTCTACAGGTAGAATGTTTGCATACAGGCCCTGGATTTTCATCTAGTTATGAAGAGTAAGTCTGAACCAAGTAGTTCAAATGGTCTTCTAAGGCATGACCTGGAGGCTTGAACACTAGAGGGCAGGTGGTTTGTTTTCTTTGTCATGCAAGCCATAGTTTATTCTGATGTATGAAATGGGAAACTGTGGCTTGCTCTTATCCTCCAAACCGGAACTGTAAACCATGGATCTGCTACGTTACGTTACATTTAGAGGCAGCAATGCTTCTGAAAACTAGTTTCTGGAAGCTGCAGGAAGGAAGAGTGTTCTTGTGCTTGAATCCAGCTTTGCATGTTTCCAACAGGCATCTGGCCACTGTGATTACAGGATGCTTCACTATATGAGCCATTAGCCGGATCCAGGAAGGCTTTTCTTACGTTCTTTATATTCTTATTTTAACAAGTATTATCCCATTTTTCCTTCAAGGGCTTAAGAAAAGAGTAAGTGGTTCTCTTTATCCTCAGAACCATGTTATGAGGATAAAGGCTGAAAGGAAGTGACTGGCCCAAGGTCTCCCAGTGAGCTTCATGGCTAAGTGGGGATTTGAACCAGGTGTCCCAGGTCTCAGTCCAACACTCTAATCACTACACAACACTTGCCTCCCTGGAGTTCTGGCCTGGAGTTTGCTGATTCAGACATTGTAAGCAGCTGCAGGTTGTGTAAAATAGGAAACTGAAAATGACGCTCGGGGTTGTGGGTGGGGAGAAACAAAAGCTTGTGGTTTGATGACAGCTGGGTTGAGACAAACCTCCAGTATTTCCCCTTTTCTTGTTCTTTATATTTACTATTTTATTTAGAAAAATTTTAATATCTTGCCAAAAAAAGGCTCCCAGAGCAGTTTATGCATCACTACAAAAAGCAGGCTGTCCATGTCGTCAGACTTACAATCACAAAAGGCTTATAGCACAAAAGGAAAATGCACTGGGAGGGAGGAGGAAATAAACTCAGGGTAAAGTTCTTAGGTTCTAATGACCAGGTGGATTTTTTTTCTTCTTCTTAAATTGTAGATAACTTTTTATTATATTTTTAATACCAATAGTATACAAGAAACTACAATGACCAGTGTCAAATATCTGCTTATTGCTGTGAAAGGCTAGGACTCCTCTGTGGCATATTTCATTTCTAGCATTTCAAACTCCCAAGATTGCTAGCCTGATTTCCCGTGTGGTCCTCTGTCATTTTGTGGCACTTTGAGAATCACTCTGCAAGAGTTTTCCATAGCTTAGTGGTAGGGCATCTACTTTGCTTTGAGAAAGTCTCAGGTTTAATCTCTGGATAGGATTGGGAAGACTCTTCCTATCTGAAAACCCCGGAAGCTTCTGCCAGTCAGTGTCTGATTAAGTATAAAGGCAGCTCCCACTGCTGCTGTGTTCCTGCTTACCTGCAGGCAATTCTTGCTCTTCATGGGTGAATTACTACTACAGTCGTTGTTGTTTAGTCGTTTCCGACTCTTCATGACCCCATGGACCAGAGCACGCCAGGCACTCCTGTCTTCCACTGCCTCCCGCAGTTTGGTCAAATTCATGCTGGTAGCTTCGAGAACACTGTCCAACCATCTCGTCCTCTGTCGTCCCCTTCTCCTTGTGCCCTCCATCTTTCCCAACATCAGGGTCTTTTCCAGGGAGTCTTCTCTTCTCATGAGGTGGCCAAAGTATTGGGGTCTCAGCTTCAGGATCTGTCCTTCCAGTGAGCACTCAGGGCTGATTTCGTTAACAATGGAGGGGTTTGATCTCCTTGCAGTCCATGGGACTCTCAAGAGTCTCCTCCTACAGTCATACCTCGGGATAAATACACTTCAGGAAGTAACGTAGTGCGTTACTTCCGGGTTTCGTCGCTCGCGCATGCGCAGACGGTCAAAATGACATCACGTGCTTGCGCGGAAGTGGCGACACGCGCAGTCGCGTCTTACGTTCTGTTCAGGATGCAAACAGGGTTCCGGAACAGATCCCGTTCGCATCCCAAGGTACCACAGTACAAGCCTGCCTTTGGCAGCAGTGAAATCCAGCTAAGATGGCACTCTTTCGCCCCTGCTTCTCCAAATATATTTTAAGACATTGAAGCAAGTACCGTCTAACAAGTTGCTACACAAAAGAGTGAAGAGGCGCGTGGGGAGGAAGAGAAGGAGGGGGAATTGTTTTTATATTTTATTCCACCTCTCCACCAGTCAGCTGAAGGTGGTTTCCATTAAAACTTAATGAATATAAACATGTAAAGGATTTGTGTCTGTGCTTGCTGATTAAAAATCTGAGGACTGGTAACTTGTTTTCAAGACAATTGCAACCTGTTCTGTACAGTTGGTCAAAAGTATCCCCCCACCCTCAACTTCAGACACTCCCGTAGGGTCCACCTTCCGCCATGTCAGCATTTGTTTATTTGGCCTGTCTGTTTTGAGAGTGTGCAAGTGCTGCATGGTCGGGGGGGGGGGGGTTGCGCGTGTGTGTGCATGCTGTGACCTCTGAAGAATTCATACCTAAGAATCCATTCCCAGGCTCCATCCATGGTTGGCATTTCCAACTCCTGCAAAGGAGGAAGCGCTGACACCGCTTGCTAATGACAGGTGGTGCGCTGGGAGCCCTTGGCGCCACAGAACTGTGCTGAGGACAGTTTGCAGGCACATCTTTGGGGCTCTGTGTTCTTTCCTGTTGAAATGGGGGGGGGGGGGAGAAGTGCACAGCTCCCAGCCTTGCTGCTCCCTGCAAGCATGTGCTGCCTCCCTCTCCCTGCCAACATCAACAGAAGTTGTCTTCCCTCTGGATGTACTCTTGCAGCATAAAGTTACACTATTCTGTCACTGCCACAGGCCGTGTGCCTCTGAAAACCAGTTGCTGGGGTTCGACAAATGGGAAGAGAGAGGGGGGGTGCACACAATGCACTTGGGTCCTGCTTGTGGCCTTCCCTTTGGGTCCAGTGATAGAAACTCAGATATAGAAGCTAGGTGACAAATGGCTGCTTAAACCATGTTTACAGTCACCAAAATGGAATGCCTAGTTGCCATTTTTGGCCAAGCTGCTCAAAAGTCGTATTTTCAACATGACTTTTTGGTCCCTGAAATTCATTCTGATTGTGCAGGTAAGATATAATGGATAGAATTAGACAGGATGTGTTGCTAGTGTGTGAAAACAGACAAGATCCAAGGATCCCCAGGCGTGCCCCTCCAAATGGTGGAGGCATCTGGTGCCCGGGCATCTTCATGGTCTCAAGTGTCCGATAGGTGCAAAATGTGCCTGGGAAATTTCAAACGCTGTTTGGGGCATCTGGGTGGGCTGCTGAATGCTGGGCTAGATTGACATCTTTTGGCCTCATCCAGCTTCAAGTCCCTTCTTATGAGTAACTGAGAGGGAAGTTCATTGTATTCATGCCCTGTGTATAAGCTTCGTGTGGGCACTTTTTTGGCTGCTGTGAGAACAAGATGCTGAATTAGATGGACCTTTGTATTCTCTGTTGCTCCTAATGGCAACAGCTGTGTGTGTGTTTCTTGTACTGTATCCTGTTTCACTCGTTCACCTTTGCTTAGGCTGGGAGCTAAGCACTGTAGACTAAAAGAAAGAATACATGTGGGATGGCACTATCCTGTTTAAGGCAGGGCCACTCAACCTCAAGTGGCTGGTGGTCACAAGTATGGCAAAGAGAGCACCTGTTGTTGGGGTGGGGTGGGGGGGGGTGCAATCTCTTCCCTCCTACAGGTTGATCCTAAATTGCAAGATTGCTCCAGTTATCAGGAACCCAGAAAGTGGGAAGCCTTTGAGCAATAATTTGGTGATCCCTCAGATAATAATTCTGTCACCACACAGCTGTGCCAAGCGAGCCTCACTTCCAGTGTGTATTGAATGATTTCCTTTATGGTGCAAGATGTCCCAAGTTATGAAAAACGTACTGACATGATTTGCCATGCTCAGGAGCAATGCAGTGTGCTGGGGTCAAGGCTTAGCTAAGTGACGGAGCACCTGCTCTGCATGCAGAATGTATTGCGTTCACTCCCCAAAACAGTATAGATAAAAAGGGTATTGGGCTGGGAATAACATTTGTCCAAGATTCTGCAGTTCATCAAAGTAGGCTGTCCTGGGGCTTGGTTGAGTCAACACTCAGTCTGGCTTGGTACAAGGAAACTTCATTCTGTTCTCTGAGTGGTTTAACATTCCCCCCCCCTTTTGTTCCTCCTCCCACAGAGTGACCAGCAGCTGGATTGTGCCTTGGATTTGATGAGGCGTCTGCCTCCCCAGCAGATTGAGAAGAACCTCAGTGATCTGATTGATTTGGTGAGTATTGGGGTATCTTAAACTAGAGCAGAGTTATCATGTCCCCTGTTCATGCCAAGCCATTGTTTGCACCAACCAATTTAGATCCCGGTTAAAGGCACATGGTAGACCAGCTTACCCTTGCCTGGGGCTCTCCATATGTTTTGAGCTACAGCTTCCATCCTTGCGGCTAACTATTGACCAGCTGGCTGGTGGGAGTCCTGGTACAACAATATCTGGAGGGTAGCAGGTTTCAGTAGAGAAACCATGGTTTAGAGTTGATTGTCTTCATTTTCCACCTGCTCCAGATTGCAGTAGGCAAATCAGTGTTCATAGCTGCTTGTCTGCTCTCACTTTCCATCTGCATGGTGCACTTCTTTTTGGGAGCAGTGGGCGCTAGAAGCAAGGCAGTGGCTGCAATTTTGGCTTCTCGCCTCAGACATTGTGGCAACTCTTTGTCTGCAAATCCCTTTCAAACAGTAGTTTGTGGTTCTGCTTTGCTAGCTGATTTTGTAGCTGAAATTTCACAGCTCTGATATTGGGAGAATTGTAGTTGAGGACTTTTGTAAAGACTGCAGTGCCCTTAATATGACATCTGAATTAATCCTCTTTGTGTGAGACTGCTGCTGTTTTCAGGAGGTACGCTGTGACCTCATCCAGAGGGTACACCTCTGTTCCTGTACCTGCTTCTGTAATTGGAGAAACGCCATAGCTCTGTGGTAGAGCATGGGCCTGACTTGGCATAAAGCAGCATCTTATGTTAGGAGAGTCCCAAATTCTTACCTATTTTGTAGCTCAGTGGAAGACCATCCATTTTGCATGCAGAAGGTCCCTGGTTCAATCCCCAATGGCATCTCTAGGCAGGACTGAAACCCTGGAGAGCAACAGCCAGTCAGTGTGGCTTGACTCTGTATAAAGCAGTTTCCTGTGTTCCGAAGATCTCTCTTCCTTCCTGAGATCTTGGAGAGCCACTGGCTTGGTTCCAGCCAGTGCAGCTTAAAATATGTCTTCGGAGTTTATCCGAAGATTAATTAATCCACGTTGGTGGCACAAAAAGGCATTGTGGTCTTGGACAGCCTTGAAATTAACTTACCTATGAGCAGGCATTATAAGTGATGTGTAATGTTTCTCCTTAGCATCTCCAGGCAGAGCTGTGAAAAGACCCTTGTCTGAGATCCTGGAGAGCTGCTGCCAGTCAGTGTAGGCAATGCTGAGCTAGATGGACCAACGATATGGCTCAGTGGAGGATAGAAGTTTATATAAAATTATGCATGGCATGGAGAAAGTGGATAGAGAAAAGTTTTTCTCCCACTCTCATAACACTGGGTGGCTTTAAAAAAGGATTGGACCAATTCATGGAGGAGAATAAGGTTGTCGATGGCTACCAGCCACAATGGCTGGGCTGGGCCTCCACAGTTGGCAGCAGCGATGTTTCTGAATATTGGCTGCAGGAAACTGCAGGAGAAAGTGTCCTTGTACTTTGATCCCGCTTGCTGGTTTTCCACAGGCAACTGCTTGGCCACTGTGAGAACAGGAAACTCGACTAGATGAGTCATTGACCTGACCAAACAGGCTCTTCTTTAGGGTCTTATGGCAGCTTCCCATGTTTCTATAACTTCCTTGTTGCTTGCAGTGCTTAGGTAGGCCGAAGGCCTGCATACCTCACCTCTTACAAGTTAAGGGGGTCCACTGAGGGTGTTTTACCTGAGCCACCCACCCACCCACATATCTGGGCCTGAACTGGTGGAATGCGAAGGTGGAAGCCTCCTTTAAGCTGCTTAGTGATAAATCCCCCCCAAAGGTCCTTGCAGCTCCCGTTTGTCAAGCTGCATGAGGTGCCTTGCTCTGTATACAATTGTGCTGACAGAAGGGGAAATATCCAACTTGAACGTGAAACCAAAAGGGCACGGCCTGGCGGGAGGTGGGTAGAGCGTGGAGGCCCTTTCTGGGTCACTGCCCCTCATCAGCTCCCAAACGCTTCCTTGTTCATTAGCAGAGCGGCACGGCCGACCCCTCTCCCCGCCCCCCGTCACATCTGTTGTGGCTTCCTTGGGCCGCTGCTGCCGAGCCTGTAATTAGAGTTCATTAGAGCCCTTGTCAGTCACGGGCCTCTCCAAAGCACAGCCTGAAAGGAGCGGGGCCTGCGGGTGCCAGTAATCCGCCTTGGCAGGGAGCGCTCAGGCTTGGCATCTTAATTACCAATTATTTGGAAATGGGCAGCTTGGAGCAGCCGTTTGGGTGCTTTGCAAGGTTTTTAGAAGTTGCTTGTTGGAGAGGGGCAGGAGGTGGCTGCTTTTTAGGGTTGCAAAATGAGGATTGTTTTGGCAAGTAGTCATTTTAACGGTTGTTCTTCATGCAGTACGTAGTTAAACTATGGAACTCACTCCTGCAGGAGGGAGTGATGAGCACCAACTTAGATGGCTTTAAAAGAGGAATGGACGAATTGAAATTGGAGGATAAGTCTGATAATGGCTACTTGCCATGATAGCTATTCTCTGCTTCTGCAGCAGTGCTTCTGAATGCCAGTTGTTGGGACCCCCTAGAGGAGAGAGAGCTTTTGTGCTTGAATCCTACTTCCTGGATTAACATACTGTATTTTTCGCTCTATAAGATGCACCCGACCATAAGACGCACCTAGTTTTAGAGGAGGAGAACAAGAAAAAAAATATTCTCTCCCTCTCTGCGCAGCACCCCTTCAGCGAAGCGGCAGGAGAAACAGAGCCCCTTCTATTTCTCCTGCTTTGCTGAAGGGGCACTGCACAGCTTTCCCTCTCTGCGCACCGATCCCTCTCGCTCTCCTGGCTTCAGGGATAGCTGCCAGAAGCCTCCGGAGTGCAGCGGGAGCGCTCCCACTGCGCTCCGGAGGCTTTGCGTTGCTTTCGCTGAAGCCATGGAGCCTGCATTCACTCCATAAGATGCACATACCTTTCCCCTTACTTTTTAGGAGGGGAAAAGTGCGTCATAGAGTGAAAAATATGGTAGACATCTGGTCAGTACTGATTTGAAAGGTGTCAGGGTTTTTTTTTTTTAAAAAAACAAAACAGCATTGTTGAACACTATAATTTATTTATTGCATTGATATCCAACATTTTTCTCCATGGAGCTCAATGGCGTACATGGTTCTCCCCCTCCTCATTTAATCCTCACAGCAACCCTGCAAGTTAGGTTAGGCTGAGAGGCGGTGACTGGCCCATGGTTGTTCTTCAAGCTTCATGGCCGACTGGGGGTTCAAGCTCTGGTCTCCACTGAATGACCACTGTGAGAACACTATGCTTGACTAAGTGAGCTCTTAGCCTGATTCTGCAGGGCTTTCCTTGTGTCCTCAATAAGTAAGTAGAAAGGCAAGCAGAACTATAAAGCCTCAGCACGGCTTGACTTAAAGCCTTATCCTATCCAATGAGAGAAAGGTACATGTGGGTGTAGATAAGAGAATATCTGCATCACTTCATGGGTTGTAGAGGAGTCCTCTGCCACCAGCCAAGGGCCTAAAGACCACTTGAAGGCTCAACTCCCTGAAGGATTATCACAGCCAAGGAGGGAAAACCAACCTGGCTCCATCCTTTAGCTAGTGCTGCAACTGCTCCAGTGCTTAGCTTTTTTTTCTTCCCTCCCCATTTTTTTCCCTTTTGTGCCACGTCTCTTAGATTATGAACCCGCATGCAGGCATGGTTAACCGTACAGAGCTTAGGAAACGTGTTGTGCCTTGCATGTTAATAATGTATGAGAGAGCTTTAGTGGTCACCATTCTGTTGTCACACTCTCTGGTGACCTGTGGACAAACTTGGCGTGATGTGACAGATTTCTCTTTAAGCATTTGTTGGCTCTGATAAAAGCAAATAAGGTTTTTCTTGCTCGCTCGCTCTCTTCAAAAAACAAAAACCCTGCCTTTAAACACACACAGTCTGGTAAAAGTCTGGCAAAAGGAACTATTTTGATAAGATGGGGACTGCATCAAGGTGGGGATCTAGAAACTGCCAGGGATCCACTTCTTTCCCCACCCCACCCCCCCAGCAGAAGTGTAAGCATCAAAGCAACCCTGGGCTGTCCAGCTGCTCGAAAACTGATCATGTCTGAGTCATTTCTCCACAGTTTTTGTCCCAAGAAAGTTTTGTCTTGGAGGCATGCCTGTTTCATGTTGTGTTTTTTTAAGGCAGCGCTTCCTGGTAAAAGTCACACCATGATAATAACCATGTCATTGTCCCATCTCAAATGAGTTAAGCCCTCTAAGGCAGGGGTTAGGCAAGGAACCTCCATCCTGTGGGTCAGCTGTGGACCTCAATTTCTCTTTCTCCCTGGCCCTTAGGACTCTTCCCGAGGCCCCACCCCTCACTGGCTTTCTCTCTCCCCTCGTTAGGTCCTTCCCACCCATCTTTTCGTCCTTTTATTATTTTTTTTAATGGAAGATGCCAAGGTTTAAACCTGGGACCTTCTGCAAGCAGAGTAGGCACACTTTTCACTGAGCTTTGACCCCTTTCCACCCAAAAGGAGAGGCAGGGTGCTTTGAAGCCCTGACCTCTGGAAATCATCTCCCCCCCCCCCCGACTTCTGCGACTTCAGCAGGCATTCTCCATTCCAACTTTCAATCATGTTCACCGCCATGAGGACTAGTACCTTGAGGCATCTGCAAAACCTTGGCGTTGAAAGTTTTGTGTAAGGCAGCAAGCTTGGTTCTGCACCCCAAGTCACATTCTATGCCCCTAGGTACCCAACACATGCCTGAATGAAGTCCTCCTTCCTAGCTGGAGGTGAGCAGTTGCTGTTCACCCATTTTGTATGTGATCAGGCTGAAAGCGGCTATATACAGCCTTCGAAAGATAATAATTTGGCTGTGAAAACTTGGCCATTTTGTCCGTCTCCCCCGGCAAGAGCTGACAAACTGGTGTGTGTTGGTGGTTGTGTGCATGCGTGTGCGGAACAAATGCAGGAATCCAGACCGTTGCTAGGAAGCCTAGCAAGCTTGGAAAAACTGCCTCTTCTCCTGCCTGGCTTTCCTTGAGCACCTTGATGGGAAGAGACGCCCTGCTGACAGCAGCCGGGGGTTCAAAAGGGCAGCCTTTTATGAACTTGGCGTTCTTTCCAAAGGATGTTGAGCATGTCGGGCATGGTGCAGCCGGCCATTCCTAATGTTGAAAGCAGCTGTCGGGGATCCAACCTGGGGATTATTGGCATAAAAATCAGGGGACTTGGCACAATTAGCGCTGCGAGCCAGTTTTCCACCCAGAGAGCACAGCTGTAAATAGAAATGCCTTCAGCTTAGAAGCTGTTACCATTGGGGTAATCGGAACTTGTTTTAAGACACTCTTTTGTTTTAAAAAACCTCATCTACAGGGAAGCCATGATTGTCAAAGTGGCATCATAGGGCTTTAAAGATATAGTGTAAGTGTTGCCCTGGTCTTGAGATGTGTTTAACCTCTGAGTTCTGCTCTATGGAGGATTAAGCTAATTTATGTGTGAGAGAGATGCTCCAGAAGTTTTTGCCAGCTCAGTTTTGGATGCAGATGATACATAGACCTTTCCTTCTCCCTTTTCAGACCTTTTAGGCCAGTATTGCTCAAACATTTGGCTGCTACCACTCCCTTGCTTCCCTAAACTCATCTCGAGCCCACTACCCTACCCTATAAAAAGCATTATACAGAACAGTGGCTTGCACAACACACTGAGGACGATAATATCCCAATAAAACAGTAACAGTTAACAGCACATTTGTTCAAAGCGCAGTTAAGCTGTTTGGTTTATTTGCACAAAATGGATGAACTGGATCCAGTGATACCAGGTTTTCAAAATCTGATAGTCGTTTACACCTCTAGGGGGTGCTCCCGTAGGGAATCCCACAGTGTGCCATGGAGTGGTACCACCCACTTTGGAAACCACAGTAGCCCATTGCTACCTTGGAAATCCTTCTGAGGCCTTGATGTATCAGCAAGAGTCGTTGGATTGTATATGATGTTAACCCTCCTTAGAGCAGTCCCACTGAAATCAACGGACATGACTACCGTAACTTAGGCCCATTAACTTCCGTGGATCTATTCTGAGTAGGAGTAGCATTAGATGCATCCCATCATGTATGAGACCCTCTCTCCCCACCCCTCCGGTCCCATTATTTCTACGACAGTCCATGGACTGGACCTGTTTTTCTGCTTCAAGAGGAAGCTTTTAAAAGCCTGCTGGATGACTCAATAGAATTATAACAAAAAAATTTATTAGATGTGGGCCTAGCATGGCTGGAATCCAGTCTGGGCTTGTCAAGTGGGGGGGGGGGGAGAGAGAGAGAGAGAGAAGGGCACCAGTTCAATTTGTCATTACGGATGTGCTGGCTCCCTTCCGTTGGCTCCAAACATCCGAGTGGTTTTCGCCCTGACGTTGACCAACTCCGATTTCCGTGCCCCCCCCCTCACTTCCATATGGGTGACATCAGTCCTGTAAGAATTCAAATGAGAACCAGAACTGTAAAGGCTTGAAATGCAATTAAATAATAAAACTTAAGTGATCACACTCCTTCCCTGCCAAGGAAATCTTTGCTTTGGAGGAAAGTGGCTTCACGGTGGGCACCATTGTGGTACAAAATAAGGATGCTCCATTCTTGAACCTTAACTCTAGTGCCAGTGTGGTGTAGTGGTTAGTGTGTCTAACCAGGACATGGGAGAGAAGAGTTGGAATCCACACTCTGTTATGAAGTTCACTGGGTAACCTTGGGCCAGTCACTGCCTCTCAGCCTAACCTTCCTCATAGGGTTGTTGTAGGGATTAAATGAGGAGGGAGAGAACCATGTACACCACTTTGAGCTCCTTAGAGAAAAAGGTGGCATATAAATGCAATAAACAAGCAAGAACCCATTGGCCTACCCCATCATCCCCATGGCCCTGGTTATGTTTTTGCCTCCCACGATCCCTTTGGGGTCCTCTATTCCCATGGATTCCCCCTAATTCTGATGTTTCAGCTGAGAGTGCCAATCACTTTCTTAGCTAGAAAAACACCTCTCACACATAAAGGGCAGTGTCAGCAGGCTCTGGAGAATCCCAGGTTCTGCAGAAGTGCACAAAATCTTTAGGAGGGGGAGGACCCAGGAGGGTTGGGAATCCCCCTAAAACAGTTCATGAGCTTCCTGTGTTCCTACAAAGCACTCTCAGGTGACCAGACTTCCAGCGTCTCTCTGGGGGCTACAAGTTATGGAATCCAAGCTATGAGAACCTTGCTGGGTCCTCTTTCAAGTAGTGGCCAGACTGAGGCCACTGGGGAAGCCCCCGTCACCACAAATAGGGTATAAAGGCAGATTAGTCTCTTGTGGATCTTTCTTGTGCATTTGGCCATGGGTGGCTGCAAGGTTGGATTTAACGTTGCCTGCCACCTCTTCTATAGTAGCCTATTCTATAGTTGTTGCCTATTCTATTCTATAGCCTATTCTATAGTTGTTGGTTTAAACAAGCCCCGTGGTGCTTTACAGTTCAATAAGTTTTGAACCGTGGCGTTTGCCAGGAATGACTGCCAACTACTCAGGTATGTTGAAGAAAAGTACCTGTGTCCGAGGAACATTATTGGAATAATGTGGCACAAATCAATATGGTGTAATCCCCACTCAGCCATGAAGCCGCTGGGTGAGCAGCAGCCAGTCACTGTCTCTCATCTAACCTACCTTACAGGGTTGTTGTGGGTGTTAAATGAAGAGGGGGAGACCAGTGTACCCTCCTTGGGTTCCTAGGAGAAAAAGGTGGGCTATAAATGCAATCAATCATTAAAGGTTCCTCTGCTGCTGACAGTCATAATGGATTCCTGTCTGGCACTTGCTCAAATGTGGCATTGTGAGGGTAAGAGACTATGGGATAAATTGGGGGAGAACTCACTTTTTATCTCTGCTTCAAAACTGGGGGGGGGGAGCCCTTCCCAACCTCAGCTCTTCCCCCTCCTTCTGCCACCACCCCAACAATCACTGCAAGATAGGAATAACACTAGCCTATGCGGGTGGTGTGGTGGGTTAAACCACAGAGCCTAGGACTTGCCAATCAGAAGGTCGGCGGTTCGAATCCCCATGACGGGGTGAGCTCCCGTTGCTCAGTCCCTGCTCCTGCCACCCTAGCAGTTCGAAAGAACGTCAAAGTGCAAGTAGATAAATAGGTACCGCTCCGGCGGGAAGGTAAACGGCGTTTCCATGCGCTGCTCTGGTTCGCCAGAAGCGGCTTAGTCATGCTGGCCACATGACCTGGAAGCTGTACGCCGGCTCCCTTGGCCAATAAAGCGAGATGAGCGCTGCAACCCCAGAGTCGTCCGTGACTGGAGCTAATGGTCAGGGGTCCCTTTACCTTTACCTACCTTGCAGGACTGCAGTTAGGTTTCCTGTGACAATGTATGTGCAGCGCATCGAACCAGAGCAGGCAACCCCAGCTGAAACTGAGAGTGAGAACAGCCCCTCTCCATCAGGAACCCCCAAACCAATTCCTGAATAGCAGAATCCTTTTAAGAACTCATTATCAGTGGTGTCATGATCTGGGCATCTCCTCCCACCCCATCCCAATAATCAGTTAGCGATGGGGACAGAGAGGACTGTGGCCCTGACCCCAAGCAGGATGTGGTGAAGTGTCTGCCTTTCTCACTTTTGCTTTTTCTGTTCTCCTTTCCTTCCTAATCTGTCACCTCCTTTGAGATCCTGAGCCTGCGGCTAGGCCCTCTGTGTGGCTGCAGTGTGTCTTTTAATTTTAGTATTGCACCTGGCTGGCCCTTTTAGGTGGTTTACAAATAATTATTATGTTTGAGCATGGCAAGGTGTTGGGACTGGCTTCTACACAACAAGGACTTCACATTATTTCCACTTCAACACGGTCCAAAGCCTCGAGGGCAGCCACAAGTTGGAAGTGTAAAACTTTATGAATCAAAGCTGCACAAGAGCTGGGTCGTATTGAGGGTCTGATCCAGCATCCTGTTTTTAAACCATGGCCAGCTGGAAACTTAGAAAAATGCCACCCAAAGCCTTTGCTGTTAATCCATTCATCTTCTGAATGAATTTGTGTGTGTCTGCGTGTTGCATCAGGAGTAGTTAATCCTGCTGGGGAACAGACATGGTAATTTTTGATGTGACTTTCCTCTCCCCACACGCACCTCTAGGTATGTTCCTAATAAAGCAAAACCAATTTCAGAAGGGGGAAATATCTGACATAAGATCATGGGTCATGCCAACTGTCCATCTAGTCTAGCCTCCTGTTCTCACAGCGGCCATCAAGCTGGTTATGGGAATCCCAAAAGCAGGACCTGAGATCAACTCTCTTCACTTGTCATTCCCAGCAGGGGCAGATGCCTCTAAATTCCTGATTTACACACACACATGCGCGTGCACACACAAATCTCCTTTTATGAAAATAAAGTTAGGCAGTTGATCTGGTATGTTCCCCATTTCAGCTCTAATCCCAGAGACTTTCTCTGATGCTACCTGACACCCACGTACACCTTTGCCTCAATGTGCCCAGTTTTTTGAGCTTTCAGTAAGTCCGTCAGCATTCTGACTCCTGAGCAGGAAGCAAGAGTTTGGCCAGCTGCTCAGGGAGGTGTTTGGTTTCTGGCCGCGCACAGGTGGCCACTTGTCTCTTTGCTTGGAAAGGTAGTTTATTTTTAATTAAAACTTTGTCCCAGTACCTGGTTCACTGGTTCTAGCCAGATTAGCATTTCAGAAGGACAATGCCATCCCTTGTTTGAAGCCCACTGTAAATGTAGCGTTCTCCTCCTTTTCAATTTGTTTCCCTCTTTGTCTGCAGCTAATCTCTCTGTCCCTTCAGGATGTTACCACTGTTTTGTAACCCCCTCCTTCCTCCCCCCCCCCCACAAGTTGTCTCATTCATTCATTCATTCATTTGAAGGGACAAAAAAAGTCTGATCTTTTAAGAGAAATGTCTCTGGTATTTCAGGGTGGTCTGGGTCCAGATGTGCGCTACATGAACAGGTTGTAGGACTCGCCTGCGTGTTCAGCTAAGGGTCTGGAGAGCCTTAGTGAACTTTTATTTAATTTAATCTATTTATGGATCGCTTCCTATGAAACATCTCAAAGCAAATAACAGCAACAATAATTTATTACTTAAGCAAGTTTATGGACCGCTTCACTGCTTAAATCCATCAGATTGGTGTACATGGTAAAAATGGAATAAAACCACAGAAACACATGATCTGAGATTAATAAAACCAATTTGACAGACAGAGAACCTTTCATGCAAACTCTAAAAACAATGAAACAATTTATATTAAAAAGAATACTGCCAGAATTACTAAAACACCGCACCCATAATATTTTCCCCCAGGGTATGTGAATGAAACAACCCAAATATATATCGTGTGATGTGTGTGCATGTTTAATTTTTGTTTTCATTCAGATGTGTTTATTTCTTCATTCTTGCATGTTACTGAAGTATGTGTTTTTGTTTAAAGAAAACAAAAAAGATTCAATGCGCAACATTTTCATGTATAAAAACAAGGAGAGATCAGCAAGGAGCGGCTGCCTCCGGCTAGCCCTGCTTGTGAGCTTCCTGGGAGCATTCGTGAACAAAAGAAACTTTCCTACCCTTGATTAGACCATTGGTCCACCTTGCCCAGTAATGTCTCCTCTGGCTGGCTGTGGCTGGAGAACCACTGCCAGCCAGTGTAGGCAAGACTGAACTAGATGGGCACAAGGGTCTCCTGACAGTATTAAGATTCCTTGTGTTATGCACACAATAACAAACTTAGTTGGTCTCTAAGGTGCTACTGGAAGGATTTTTTTTGTTTCGACTGCAGCAGACCAACTCGGCTACCTACCTGTAACTAATAAAGATTCTCATTCCCAACTCTTCTAACTGCTCCTTTCCAGCTAGAGATGCTAGGAGGCTGATGCTTGTGGGGAGTAACTTCTACATGCCAAGCAGGTGCTCCACCACTGAGGCTCAGTCCCTCTGTTGTGATGTTTTCTGTGCATCTGGGAAAAAGCACATTTCCTATGTGTTTGAGAGAGAAGTGTATGTGTGTGTGAGAGAGAAAGGAATTTGTTCTCTTAAGATGGTACCCTGCCATCTACAGCTCATAAACATCCTTATACTTAAACAAAACCAGTGGTATGTGATAAATCAGGAGTACTTTCATGGTAAAGGTAAAGGTACCCCTGCCCGTACGGGCCAGTCGTGACCGACTCTAGGGTTGTACGCTCATCTCACTCAAGAGGCCGGGGGCCAGCGCTGTCCGAGGACACTTCCGGGTCACGTGCCTAGCATGACGAAGCTGCACTGGTGAGCCAGCACCCGTGCCGCACACGGAAACGCCGTTTACCTTCCCGCTATAAAGCGGTACCTATTTATCTACTTGCACTTGGGGTGCTTTCGAACTGCTAGGTGGGCAGGAGCTGGGACCGAACGACGGGAGCTCACCCCGCCGCGGGGATTTGAACCCCCGACCTTACGATCAGCAAGTCTTAGGCACTGAGGTTTTACCCACAGCGCCACCCGCGTCCCTTACTTTCATAGTAGGCAACATTAAAAAAAAATTAAACAAGTTTGCTAAGCGCAATTCTCACGTGTGTCACTTTTGTGGACTTATTTGAAAAAGACTTTTCAAAAATGTATGGTCTTATTTGCAGCTCACGCTGTTTTATGTTTAATTTGTACCACGGTGTTTTCTGCAGTGCCACCTCCCTTGAAAAAGCAGCACATGTCAGAGGAAAACGTATTTAAAAAACAGAAAAAGTTATCCAACATAGTAATGTTTGGCAGTGTGCCTGGAAAGTATATTAAACTCCACCCAGAGCATGAGTTAGTGGAAAAAATTAAGCTGCCATTCACGGGGCAGCTTATTCTCTTAGCAGCTCTTGGATTTCCACTCAGTTATAAATATTTACCACTTTTTCAAGGTCTGTTCCCCCCGCCACCGCCGCTGCCCCCTTCAGCAGTTGCTTTACAGCCCTCGATTTGGCAAGAAGCAGAGACTGTGACTAATAGGTGTATGTGCGCACGTACATTTAACTTTGAGACCACACCCGTGGCCACAGTGCTGAAACCTGAATTGCTTTAGACAAAACTCTGGTGTGTGCGCGCGCGTGTGTGGGTGTGTGTGCACGCGTGTGCACACACATATATAAGGGCACACCAGTGCGCCGCAGTAGTGGAATTCCTTCCAGTAGCACCTTAAAGACCAACTAAGTCAGTTCTTGGTATGAGCTTTCGTGTGCATGCACACTTCTTCAGATACACTGAATCTGAGTGTATCTGAAGAAGTGTGCATGCACACGAAAGCTCATACCAAGAACTGACTTAGTTGGTCTTTAAGGTGCTACTGGAAGGAATTTGTTTTGTTTTGACTATGGCAGACCAACACGGCTACCTATCTGTAACTGGAGTAGTGGAATTATCATCCAGTGTGATATTAGGCAGGCCCCAACCCTGGATAATTTCAAAGGGGCCTTGAAAACTGTCTTAAAAACCTTGGTTTACAAAATTGCAGCTGGAAATCTCATTGTGTGGCCTGGCCTTGGAGACTGTACTATTTATTAATTTTATTTGCTTCCATAAAGCTTACACACCACTTGATGGTTGTTGGATTTTTTGTTTGTTTTTTAAAGCCACCAAAAGGGTTGGTAGGTAGTGGGGCAGGCAGGGGGGTATTTAGTTAGTTTATTTCTTATAGTGGTTCAGTTATGGGGTGAGGTAACTATAATGCTATGGTGAATTTCATCAGCATGCATTATTCAACAGAAAATTTCCTCTGCTTATGTGTCTGCTTATACTTGAAAACCATATATATATATAGATATATAGTTCTAAACCCTCAAAGTGATTTACAAAAAAAGAAGATAAAATTACCTACAACAATTTAAGACTTTCAACAACTTAAAATAACAATAGACCATGGAATTGATTTCTTCAGATGTTTTTTATCCGTTACCTATTTTGTTTTGTTTTATTTTTAATGGGAGCTGCCTGTGGAAGAACTTTTTATTATTGAAAGTTGCTATAGAAATGTATCAAAGCCAATGTGGTGTCGTGGCTAGAGCAGGGGTAAGCAACCTAAGGCCCAGGGGCTGGATGCGTCCCAATCGCCTTCTAAATCCGGCCCGTGGACAGTCCGGGAATCAGCATGTTTTTACATGATTAGAATGTTCTTTATTTAAAATGCATCTCTGGGTTATTTGTGGGGCATAGGAAGTTCATTCCCCCCCCCCCAAAAAAAATAGTCCGGCCCACCACATGGTCTGAGGGATGGTGGACCGGCCCACAGCTGAAAAAGCTTGCTGACCCCTGGGTTAGAGTGTAGGACTAGAACCTGCTGGGAGACCAAGGTTCAAATCCGGCCCCCACTCCACCATGATGCACTCACTGAGCACCGTAGGCCAGTCATTGCCTCCCAGCGTAACCCACCTCACAGGGTTGTTGTGGGGATTAAATGAGGGGGAGAATTATGTACGCTACATGGTGCTCCGTGGAGAAAAAGGTGGAATATAAATGCAATGAACCAGTGGAGTTAAGAGTAGATGATGAGGTCCTTCTCCAGGGGACCCTTCTTCTGGGTGGGGAAGAGCTGCTGCTCAGTGCCTTACAGGCAGAAAGCCCCAGACTCAGTGCTTTTTTCCCTGGAAAAATAGGTGCCAGTACTCACCATGAAGTTGTCACGGTAAGTGCCACACTTTTTAACAACAAAAAAAAGAAGAGGTGCCAGTACTGCAAACCCTTGATTACCCCCTGAAAAAAGCACTGCCCAGACTCAGTTCCAAGTAGCATCTCCAGGTAGGGCTGGCAACATCCCCTGTCTGGAACTTTGGAGAGCCACTGCCGGTCAGTGTGGGTGGTATTGAGCTAGGTGGGTACGTCCCCATGATCCTGCTATGGGAAGTTAGGTGGACAGCGACAGGGCAATAGACTCTTCTTGGTTAAATGGCCTATCCAGGGAGGCTCAGGTATGGAGATGCAGAGTTGGGTCTTTGATAAGGGTCTAAACAAGCAAGTTTGCATGGAAAACGGTGTCCCTTCTGACATCCTGGTCACAGAGGCTGCTTTATAAAGGAGCTGCAATTCAGACATACATTTACAGGAGCTTGCTGAAGCACCCTTGCCTCACTTTTTGCATCTTGTGCCCCCCCCCAACTTCCTGCTTCTGTTTACAGGTCCCCAGCCTCTGTGAAGATCTCCTGTCTTCTGTTGACCAGCCTTTGAAGATCGCTCGTGATAAAGTAGTGGGGAAGGACTACTTACTGTGCGACTACAACAGAGATGGAGACTCCTATAGGTGACTGCTTTGCTCCTCTGGACAGGGAAACACTCCTTTACATTATCCATCAATTGACTCCCCCTCTTTTTATCCCTTTTGATCTCAGGCAGGTTATTAGGAAGTGGCAATCATCAAAAATTGTGGGGGGGGGGAGTGCCACAGAGTGCAAGTTTAAAAACAGACATAAACACATTTTGCTCACTCCTAGACTAACAGTGTGGATTTACAGAGTTCGATTCACAAAGATAGCAGTCTTGGAAGCTCTCTTAAACTGAGCCAGGCTCTTGAGTCCACCGAGTTCATTATTGTCTACACTAATTGGCAGCAGCTCTCCAGGATTTCAGGCCTGGTTCTTTCCCAGGCCTGGAAAAGAACTGGGAAGATTTTACCTGGAGATTTTAGGGAATGGAACTTGGAGTCCTCTGCCTGCCTCTACCAATGAGCTACAAATTGGTGTAGTTGGGGGAACCTTCTGGAGTTCTCTCCTAATGACCCAACTAAAGAAGATAATAACCCAGAGATGTTCACAACTTTTAAACTATCCAATAGACTATAAAACGTGTGAGCTTTGTGAAGGAGGCACAGCTCAGTGGTAGAGCATCTGCCTAAAACCCTGGAAAGCCACTGTTAGTCACTGTGGACAGTACGAGCCAGATGACCTGGGTGACAGAACTATAAAGTAGCTTCCAGTTTTTCTGTTGATATCAGCCCTTGATTCAGAATCATGAGGACTAAGGTCTTTATTTGTAAGGAGAGGGCCATACCTCAATAGCAGAGCTCCTGCTTTGCATGTAAAATGTCCCCGTTTTAACCCCTGGCAACTCCAGGTAACACTGGGAACGTTTGTCTGGTTTGCAGATGGGTCCAGAAGGGTTTTCAACCCCCTGGATGAGGAATCGGTAGCACATGCTTTTTATTTTTGAAGCTTTGGGTACTTTGAGCACCTTACCCACATCTCAAGAGATCTTGCCCATTATATCGCTTTTCCTAGGCAGCTGAGTTCAGCTTCTGACATGCTGTCGAATGGCTCTTTGAGCTAGAGAATCCTGTATGGTGGGTCCCTTATAATGTCTAAGGCCTGGTTGCAGCTCCCACAAACAAACGGGTTAACTGGCGTGGTGCAGTGGTTGGAGTGTCAGACTAGGACCTGGGAGAGACCAAGGTTCGAATCCCCACTCAGCCATGAAGCTCATGGGGTATCATCTTGGGGCTTGTCAGTGTCCCTCAGCCTTGAGCTCCTTGGAGAAAAAACGGGGGGAAGTGAGATATAAATGCAATAAAGGTAAATCCCGTTAGGTCCAGTCGTGACCGACTCTGGGGTTGCGGCGCTCATCTCGCTTTATTGGCCAAGGGAGCCGGCGTACAGCTTCCGGATCATGCGGCCAGCATGACTAAGCCGCTTCTGGCGAACCAGAGCAGTGCACGGAAACGCCGTTTACCTTCCTGCCGGAGCGGTACCTATTTATCTACTTGCACTTTGACGTGCTTTCGAACTGCAAGTTGGCAGGAGCAGGGACTGAGCAACGGAAGCTCACCCCGTCGAGGGGATTTGAACCGCCGACCTTCTGATCGGCAAGTCCTAGGCTCTGTAGTTTAACCCACAGCGCCACCCGTGTCCCTTATAAATGTAATAAATAATAATAATTAACCAGCCCAGTTCACCTCTGCTGCTACGGTTGGTGGGTAGCACCTGGGAGGCACCAATGGCAGAGACACCCAGCAAACACAAGCTAACTTTTTTAAAAAGAATAACAAAACAAGACCAAACTCCCAGCCCCCTCCCCTCTGCACATCCCTATCCTGGTGTTTGGTTGCTCTCCTTAAATAGGATCCTTATGGGGAGAAGATGCTGATGCCAGCAGCACCGTCTTGGAACCTGTTGGCTGCAGCAGAAACATTGCTCTTGCATGAAGCTCCATCGCTTTCAGCCAGGCGGGCTCCGTTCAGCTGCCTTCTTTCAAAACAGCCTCCCATCTAAGCCAGTAAATGCATTTTGAGGGCTTGTCTGCTGTGAAAACATCATTTGAGGGAGTAATGTTATGAATTTCTTGTGGATGAAATTACTGCTGCAGCCAGCAATCTTTCTTACTTTCTCTCTCTCTCCCCCCACCAAAAAACCCCTTTTTAGAGGTGGTTGGGGATGTGCATGGTCTACAGGCCAGGAAAGTGCTAAGTCGTGGCTATGTGCTCTCGCTCTGAAATTCCATTCCTCGTGCTCTGCAGAAGAAATCTACTAACCGCAATTAAATGAAGCCCACCTTGCTTAAAGCCAAGGGACGCGGGTGGCGCTGTGGGTAAAACCTCAGTGCCTAGGACTTGCCAATCGCATGGTCGGCGGTTCGAATCCCTGCGGCGGGGTGAGCTCCCGTCTTTCGGTCCCAGCTCCTGCCCACCTAGCAGTTTGAAAGCACGCTTAAGTGCAAGTAGATAAATAGGTACCGCTTTATAGCAGGAAGGTAAACGGCACTTCCGTGTGCTGCTCTGGTGCCGGTTCGCTAGAGCAGCTTCATCACACTGGCCACGTGACCCGGAAGTGTCTGCGGACAGCGCTGGCTCCTGACCTCTAGAGTGAAATGAGCGCACAACCCTAGAGTCTGTCAAGACTGGCCCGTACGGGCAGGGGTATCTTTACCTTTACTAAGTTTGTTCTGGGTATAAGCTTTTTTGTGCATGCACACTTTTTCAGATACATGAAAGCTTATACCCAGAACAAACTTAGTTGGTCTCTAAGGTGCTACTGGACATTTTTTTATTTATTTTAACCAACACGGCTAGCCCGTACGGGCAGGGGTACCTTTACCTTTACCTTGCTTAAAAGTGGCTTGGAGGGGTAGGGGAGAAAGGAGATTGTTTGAGTTGGAGGCAGAAACCTTGAGCACTTGCTCAGCATTTACCTGCTGCAGAAATGGAGGGTAAGGGTGTCAATGGCTGCTAACCATGATGGCTGTGCTCTGCCTCCCCAGTCAGGGGCAGCAATGCTTCTGAATGTCAGTTGTTGGAAACCACAGGAGGAGACAGGGCTCTTGTGCTCAGGTCTTGCTTGCTAGCTTCCCACAGGCAACTGTTCAGCCACTGTGAGAACAGGATGCTGGACTAGATGTCTGTGGGCCTGACCCAGCAGCCTCCTCTTACATTCTAATGATATTAGTAAGAGTTCCTAAATGGAAGAAGTAAGTTAGTTCTCCACCACCATCACTCCCAAGAGGTGATGGAAATTTCAAAATGCATATTTATTGGCCGAGGGAGCCGGCGTACAGCTTCCAGGTCATGTGGCCAGCATGACTAAATCACTTCTGGCAAACCAGAGCAGCGCACGGAAACGCCGTTTACCTTCCCACCGGAGCGGTACCTATTTATCTACTTGCACTTTGTGCTTTCGAACTGCTAGGTGCCACCCGCGTCCACACTAGCAAAGCTGCTAGTCCACACTTTTTTGCCTTTTTTATATAAAAAAAATCGGTATGAATATTTATAGTCTTCCTTTGGTCATAGCCTCGTGGTGGCTCTCAAAGCATGAGAAAACAGTTTTGCAACACAGAAGACATTATGAAAAACAGCTAAAATAACTCAAAGCCAATCTGGCACCAAAAGATCTTTTAAGCTCTCTGCCTTGCTTGGATTTTAACTTGTGCAGGGTTAGGGTTTGGGTTGGCCACAAATGGCTGAAATTGTGCAACTTAAATGCACATTAGGTGCCATTGTGCTGTGCTAGCAGAGCCTTTGCTTTAGACACTCAGCACCAGCCGCATGGTTGCTGGAGCTGTTGGGAGGGGCAAAACATCTTCAGAGACCCATGCTAGAGATGGCACACCCATCGTTCCCTGTTCCGAATATCAAGCAGGGTCTGCAAATTCAAAGCAATGAGGTGAGAGTTAGGTGGAAGAATGCTGAGGTGGAATGCTCCAGTGTACTCCTTTGGACTGCAGTTGTGTTGCGTGTCAAATTTTTTGCTTAAAAGATACTTATCTCATCAAGGGGAGAGGTTCTGCCATATTCCTCCTTGCCAGCTGTCCTCATTTCCTATTGCTAGGAAGAATTTGTTCCTTTATGTAATCTTTTGATATTTTGCCTTTCTCCCTAATTGGGATTCAGGACAGCTTCCAACATGGTAAAGCTTCATTATAAAAGCTAAACTAGTTAACTTGCCAACAAAGGTCCGTATAGTAAAAGCTATGGTTTTCCCAGTAGTGATGTATGGAAGTGAGAGCTGGACCATAAAGAAGGCAGATCGCCGAAGAATTGATGCTTTTGAATTATGGTGCTGGAGGAGACTCTTGAGAGTCCCATGGACTGCAAGAAGAACAAACCGATCCATTCTTAAGGAAATCAGCCCTGAGTGCTCACTGGAAGGACAGATCGTGAAGCTGAGGCTCCAATACTTTGGCCACCTCATGAGAAGAGAAGACTCCCTGGAAAAGACCCTGATGTTGGGAAAGATGGAGGGCACAAGGAGAAGGGGACGACAGAGGACAAGATGGTTGGATAGTGTCTTCGAAGCTACAAACATGAGTCTGACCAAACTGCGGGAGGCAGTGGAAGACAGAAGTGCCTGGCGTGCTCTGGTCCATGGGGTCACGAAGAGTCGGACACGACTAAACGACTAAACAACAACAAGTTAACAATAGTTACAGTACCTCAAAACACACTTAGAGCCAGCAGTTAAAATCCAGTGTGCCTTGACAGCAGCCCAGTGGACAACATCGCCTGCACCTCAGTTTCCAAAGGCCTGTCTAAACAGGAAGGTCTTAGCCTGCAGGAGAAAGGATAACAAAGAAGGAACCAGTCTGACCTCTCTTGGGAGGATTTTCCACAATAAGGGAGAAGCCCCAGGAAAGGCCGTCTCTTGTCACCACCAGCCATGCCTCTGATGTTGATGGGACCAAGAGAAAGGTCCTCACCCAAGGCTCTTAGAACCCAGGCAGGTTTATAGGGACAGATACGATCTTTCAGGTAGTCTGGTCCCAAGTTCTAAATGTAGAGGAAATTTCAACAAAGCGACACAGACCTCACCCTGCAATCTGAAATAGTGCAGTTCATTCTGCCACTCTCCTCGTGTGTATAAACTATCCCTGACATTGTCTGGGTGGTATCTAGCTAAATTCTATTCAGAGCAGACCCATTGAAATCACTAGAGCTAAGTTTGTCATGCCTATGAATGGTAACGGGTCTGCTTTGCGTAGGAGTGCTGTGAGATACACCCCTAAGCTTCTTGGGGCAGGGGCTCTGTTGCCAAATGAGTAATTAATAGCAACACCCATGCTTGATTGTCTGGGGGATTCTGTTGATGCTTTGTGTGTTGAACAAGTTTGTTTACTGTCTGTCTTTCTCCTGCTGCAGATCGCCGTGGAGCAACAAATACGACCCTCCTCTGGAAGACGGTGCCATGCCATCCGCCCGCCTGCGCAAACTGGAGGTGGAAGCGAACAACGCCTTTGACCAGTACAGAGACTTGTATGTTGGCTCGTGCTATCATCTCTCTGGGTGTTTGTGTCCATTATCCTCAGGGCAAGAATGAATCCTTTTGATTTCTTTAAGATGGTGACTTAGAGGACAGCTCAGTCGGTATTGCACAGGACTCTTAATCTCAGGGTTGTGGGTTCGAGTCCCCACATTGGGCGAAAAGATTCCTGCATTGCAAGCGGTTGGACTCGATGACCCTTGTGGTCCCTTCCAACTCAAGAAAGAAAAAAAAGGATGGTGACTTAGAGCAGTGGTAGCCAACATGGTTCTTCCAGATGTTGTTGCTCCCATCAGCCCCAGCTTAGCATGGCCCAGTGATCAGGAATGGTGGTAGTTGGAGTCCAGCAGTATCAGGGTGGCACCAGACTCCCCATCCTTGTAGTGATGCAGAATAATGATGCTATGGACAGTAAAGGCAAATGATGGTCTGGTTCAGGGATAGGGGAACCTGCAGCCCCAGAGATGTTATTCAACTCCTTTCTGCCCCAGCCACCATTGCCAGTGATCAGGATTGATGGGAGTCATAGTCTATAGCAATATTGGGAGGCCACCATGTTGGTTTAGAGCATGAGATTTTTAGGAGTAAGTCGTACCTCCTTCCTGCCTCCCTGCTTGTTATCCCCTTTATTTTTGCAGCTTGCTTTGATAGAAGCATGTGGATTTTTCCATCGGAGGGAGTCTGTCTTCAGTCTCTCCTAAGGCACTGTTGTTGGCTCTCTCTCCACTTTGTGACGTTGCAGACGGGCTTAGATGAAAATCTAAACCAGCCCCTGAGTTTAACAGGAAGCAACCTGCTGCCACAGGTTTGGGAAGCGTTGGAATAACAAGCATGTAGTCTTCAGCAGCCAGGATGGAAAGAGATTTCTTCCCCCACCATCAGATTTGATCTTCCAGGTGGCAGCTTAGATTTGAAAAGGGTGCTTGCTTAGAAATGGGGGCATGTTAGATGCAAAACCCCATTCTCAACATGAAGGCAACCTCTTCTCTCATCCTCTCACAAAAGGGCATCCTGCTTTGATTTTCAAGATGATAGGCTGGCAAAGACTGGTGGGGGTGTAACTACAATTTATTATTTATTTGTATTCATATACAAATCACATACACACACACCAGAGTCTGGCTTTCTGGTGTCCATGTGGGCCACTCTGGGCAACTGACAATGAATGCAGCACATAGTTTGGGTTGTTTTAAAAGAGATTGGACAAATTCATAGTGGAGGAGGAAGCTATCAGCAGCTGCTAACCAGGATGGCTACTCGGGACTGTTCTCCTCCTCACGGGCAAGTCTTCACGTCTTCATTGTGATAGCGAGACGTGTGCTTTTGAGGTCGGAAGTGGGAGCAGAATTCAAACAGAAATTCCAGATGGCCAGGTTCCTGCCTTCCCCCCTCAATTTGATAATCTTGTAGGTTCCATGGCGAGGCCAGTGTCCTGGGTATTGTTTGCAACAAATGAGGTACTTGTTGGCAGCAGTGCTGTAATATTTGACCGGCTGAGACCTTCTGCGGAAGATGCTTCTTTGTTGTCATTCAGGGTTTGTTAAACTGTGGAACTCATTCATGCAGGAGGCAGGGATGGTCTCCGACCTAGATGCCTCTAAAAGAGGATTGGACAAATTCATGGAGGAAAGGGCTATTGGTGGCTACAACCTCGATGGCTGTGCTCTGCCTCCATAATGTTTTTGAATACCAGTTTCTGGAAACCTCACGACATGAAAGAGCTCTTGTACAGTGGTACCTCGGGTTAAGAACTTAATTTGTTCCGGAGGTCCGTTCTTAACCTAAAACAGTTCTTAACCTGAAGTACCACTTTAGCTAATGGGGCCTCCCGCTGTCGCCGCGCCGTCACCGCACAATTTCTGTTCTCCTCCTGAAGCAAAGTTCTTAACCCGAGGTACTATTTCTGGGTTAGCGGAGTCTGTAACCTGAAGCGTCTGTAACCAAGGTACCACTGTACTTGGGTCCTCCTTGCAGCTTTCCCACGAGCACCAAATCAGCCACTGTGAACAAAGGCCTGGTTTTAAATAGTAAGGAAGTTGCCTTATACCGAGTTGCACTGCCCAGTACTGCCACAGCACTGACTGGCAGCTGTTTTCCAGGGTTTCTGGCAGGGTCTCTCCCAGCCTACCTGGGGACTGAACCCGGGTCCTTCGGCACGCAGAGCAGATGAGCTCCCACTGAGCTACAGCTCTTTCCGCTTAGTAATGCTTGCAGTTCTCTTCCCTTTTAAGTTAATGAGCCTGTCTTCTGCCACAGGAACACAAAGTGTGTGGAGCAGCTGTGGCTCTGGATGCATTTATCCGCTTTACTTTCCATGCCGTCGTCTTCCTGTGGGGCGGCGGGGAAAGGGGATTGAGCGGGAGGATGGATCCAATTGTGGAATGCAATCATCCCTGATTGTTTTGAAAGCAGGGGCCTTAGAAGTGAGCTGAGATCGTCTCCCTGGCAGGAAAGCTATTGATCTCTTGGCCGGTCCCAAAACAAATGCCTGTTGACGGGGCGTGACGGCTATTGGCCAGATGAGCAATATGGCAGAAACTGGTTTCCATCATCAACAAATGGCACTTGTCACCTCCTATTTTGTTTCAGTGCCTAGGTTTTTCGTTTAAAAAAAAAGTTCACATGAGACAGTGCCATATGTTCTCGTTATCCTAGTGGTTCATAATCTTTTGTTCATGGAGAGGAGCTTCCATCATGCTTCAACATGCTACCACTAAGGTGGAGGTCCTAGGCGGCCCTCTAGATGTTGTCAGATCCCAAACCCCTTCCCAGACTCAGCCAGCCTGGGTGATGGTCAGGGGGATGATGGAAGGCAGAGTCCGTCAACATATGGAAGGCCACAGGCTGCCGATCCCTGCAGGAAAAAGGGGAATACCGGAAAACAGAGTGCCATAGTGCTTCCCATGGAAGCTAGAGCAAGCTAGTTTTCTGCTGCTCACTATACGACCCAAACCACTGAATTCAAATTACAGTGGTACCTGGGATTAAGTACTTAATTCGTTCCGGAAGGTCCGTTCTTAACCTGAAATTGTTCTTAACCTGAAGCACCACTTTAGCTAATGGGGCCTCCTGCTGCTGTCGCGCCGCCAGAGCACGATTTTTGTTCTCATCCTGAAGCAAAGTTCTTAACCCGAGGTAATATTTCTGTGCTAGCGGAGTCTGTAACCCAAAGCGTATGTAACCTGAAGCATATGTAACCCGAGGTACCACTGTACAAGAAAGGAGATTCCGACTAAACATTAGGAAGAGCTTTCTGATGGTAAGAGCTGTTGGACTGCCTGGGAAGGTTGTGGGCTCAGCTTCCTTCGAAGATTTTAAATCAAGAGGTTGAATGGCCATCTGCCAGGGATTCTTTAGCTGCGATTCCTGCATTGTAGGGGGTGGACTGGATGACCCTTGGGGATCCCTTCCAACTCAACAATTCTGTGAAATTGTAGCTGTAGTCTGGGGCAGGCAGTCGGTCTCTGCTTCCTTGCAGTGCAATGCCGAACACTCCCCCCCCTTCCCTTTCCGCCTGCCGCAAGCGCTTTCCCCACCACCTCTCCGCCATCTGTCTCTGGATGTGAATCAAGCATGGCCAAACCTGAGAGACTCAACCAGCAAAGCCTTTTGAAGTGGGTTTATTGCCCTTGGCTCATGGCTCCTAAACCCCTTGTGATGATCTACCTCCCCTGTCTCTGCTTGGGCACAATAATTTGCCACAGCTTTGGCAGCTGGGGCCCTGCCGGATTGAATCCAGATGCCACAGCCCCGGAGAAAGTTGGGCTCCTTTCCCTCTCCCCCCCCCACCCCAAATATTTTCTAGCCAGGTCTTTGCACAAGGGAGTCCAGAGCTGGGTTTGTGTTGCCTGCAAGATTCTTCTTCTTCAGCTTTGACTGACTTTTTAAAGTTAAGCAGCAACACATATACAATGAAAGAAGCTCCCCACAGCCAATAGTAACTGTACTTAGTACTTGTGCTGCATCATTTTACACAAACCAAACACACACACACACACACACACACACACACACGTGTTATTTACTGGTGTTGGTGTGCACCCTCTGTTAAGAGCTATAGTCTTCATTCCCCACCCCCCAAACTGGGACCCTGCTTCTAACTCATACAATCATTTGGGGAACTGTTTTTAAATTATTCTTCACTGTACATTTATACTGTGGAAGTGCTGCTGTTGCAATCCACGTAAAAATCCGCCTTAGACCGAGTTCTGAGGAGCTTAGAATCTAAGATTCATTGCAGGGGAAGGTCAGGGAAGTCCAGGCAACAGTAATCTGACAAGTAATATGCTGTTGCTTCAGCTGAATTGGGGCTGAGCATGAAAATTAAAAAATACATATTATGTGGAAGGAAATGGGAAGAGACTTAGCTAGCCAAATAAAAACCACAAAATGCCCCGCTCGTGGTAGGAGAGGCTCCATTGCCAAATAGGTGAGTGTCAGATGCCCGCCTTGTGGCTTCCCGTCTTGGAAACACTGGCCGACTTTGGATGCAATGCTAAGCGCCCCTCTGTTGCGTCTGAATCCGCCCTTTGTTCTTCCAGAGCCGACTGCCTCCCTGTGCAGTCAGAGCTGCCCAGCTGCCGGCCAGATGTGCACTCTTTTAAGCGTACCTGGCATGGAGGACGTACATACCTAACCGGATCGGTATGTTTGCTTGAGGGCTGCTTTTGCACCTGTGTGCCTGCTGGAAAGAATTTGCCGAATACCTGTGCAGGGACCCACAGGCACTCTTTTGGGACGGATTTGCTTAAGTTGCGGGGGAGGTGAAGGAACAACTGGACCGAAGAGGCTTATTTTTCTCTCCCCTTCCTGCTTTTACCATCTGTGGAAAGCGTGTGTGTGTGTGTGTGTGTGTGTGTGTGTGTGTGTGTGTACTCAACGTTACAGAATATATGGTGGCGTTTTGGGAACTCCTATCTAGGCTCTGCCCAGACCCAACTTTTCCTTGGTAAAGTGGCTGTGCCATTTACCTTCAGATCAGGACAGTGGTACATGGTTTTAATATTTGCATCCTGGTTTTCTGTGATCATAGAAGGGACCATGAGGATCATCTGGTCCAAACCCCTGCAGTGGAGGAATCTTTTGCCCAATGTTGGGCTTGAGCTCATGATCCTGAGATTAAAAGTCTCATGCTATCAGGAAATGAAGTAAATGGGATCAAAGCAGCTTACAGTAACAGCATTTATATCCCGCCTTTTTCTCCAGGGAGCACAAGGTGGCATATGTGGTTTCCCCTTCCTCATTTAATCTCCACAACAACCCTGTGAAGTAGGTTAGGCTGAGAGGCAGTGATTGGCCACAGTATCACCCAGGGAGCTTTATGGACGAGTGGAGATTTGAACCCTGGTTTCCCAGGTCCTGGTCTGACATGCTAATTCCACAACACTGGTTCTGTAGATCTCCTGGGCTTGGAAGATGACAAAGGCAATTAGGGAAGGAGATAAAACAAGACTTATAAAAGTAAGCACTGTGTGAGAAAGGGGGTGGAGAGCACTTTTCTCCCTTTCTTGGCCTACTGGCAACTCCCCATTTGCACACACTTAGCACACACGTGCTATTTTCGGCACTGGAAGGGGACAGGACGGGCTTGCAGACCTCCCACTGACACACATGGTGCCTCAGAATGCAACCCCCGGGTAAATGAGGAGTTTCCCTGCTGGATCAGGCCAGTGGCCCACCTGACCCAGCATCCTCTTCTCACAGTGGCCAACCAGATGACTGTGAGAAACCAAGCAGAATTCAAGCACAAGACCCCTCTCGCTTTCCTGTGGTTTCCAGCAACTGCTATTCAGAATCATTACAAAGGTAAAGGGACCCCTGACCATTAGGTCCAGTCGTGGCCGACTCTGGGGTTGCGGCACTCTTCTCGCTTTACCGGCTGAGGGAGCCGGCGTACAGCTTCCGGGTCATGTGGCCAGCATGACTAAGCCGCTTCTGGCAAACCAGAGCAACGCACCGAAACGCCATTTACCTTCCCGCCTGAGCGGTACCTATTTATCTACTTGCACTTTGACGTGCTTTCGAACTGCTAGGTTGGCAGGAGCAGGGACCGAGCAACCGGAGCTCACCCCGTCGCGGGGATTCGAACCGCCGACCTTCTGATCGGCAAGTCTTAGGCTCTGTGGTTTAACCCACAGCGCTACCCGCGTCCCTATTCAGAAGCATTGCTGTCTCCCAACTGTGGCAGCAGAAGATGGGAATTGTGGCTAGTAGGTAGCCCCTCTCCTCCATGAATTCAGCACTGGGAAAGCAAACTGGAGCCTTCCGACATTTGCAACGGCAGGAAAAAACCCCACCACACCGAGCCAGTGCCGGCACTCAGAGATCAGCGTGGTTCCAAGCCACAGAACAGCAACTTGGCTGGGGTTTTTTGCCTTGCCGGCCACATCCCCCCTGCCCAGCGGGGTAGACCTGAGGCACTAGCTCCAGTCAGCTCCAAACCAACTTGAAATAGCATGTTAGTATTTAAAACAATATTAATGCTAGATTTGATTCATTAAAGGTACAAAGGCCGTCCTGAGTGTTTCCATGTGTGCGCTTGTTAGTTCTGGCTGGAAGCATTCCCTCCGACGGCTTTATGTGGTCTCGGACAACGTTTTAGCACGTTCTTAAAATATGCCCGCAAAAGCCTTTATGCAGAATCTCATAAATGTGAAGCGTGTAAAAATTAGAACGCCTCTCTCTTGCTCTCTCTCCCCCCCCCCCCGCCCCATTTCATGTCATTAGGATCAAAGTACAGATTTGTAAGGTATGGGGTATTCCTTGTAGTGGACCCTTTTGCCTCCTAATTAATGTCTCGTGCTCCGAACAACCTGGTAAAATGTGTAATTGCAACAAATGGAGAAGGCTGGTTTGGGAGGGAGGCTGTACACCAGTCTTTCCTAAATTTCTGAATAGATTTTGGTCGTGTGTGTTGTTTTCGGTTTGAAGTGGGAGACGGACTTCTTTCTTTCGTTCAACGTGGCTTATTTGCGGGGTGGGGAAGAATGCCTGCTCCTCTGTCGGGCTGTAGTTCAGCAATAGAGCCCATCCTTTGTGTGCAGAAGGTCCTGATTTTGATACCTGAAGTCTCCAGGTATGGCTGGGGATGACCTCACCTGAAACCCTGGAGGAGCTGCTGCCAGTCAGCGTAGACAGTATTGGACTCAACAGACTTGCTGTCTGACACTCCAGAGGGCAAATCCCTATGTTTCTATTTAAATTTCCCCTTTATTCCGAACCATGAGGGCTAGAATCCTGCTTTATTTTTAGGGGGAAGTGGTAGAGCATCTGCCTTGCCTCCAGGTGGTCCAAAGATGATGGGGATGTTGTGAATGGCCTCTGCCTGACTCAGTGCAGATATTCATTGTGCTGACAAGGAGCCTTTTTGCTATTTAACAATTATTCAGCTGAAGCTAACTGATCTGCAGTGGTGGTGGGCAGGCTATTTTGACCATTGCAAGCCATGCCTAAACATTTTGCTGGATTAGACCAAGATGGTTTCATCCTGTCTAGCTCCCTGCAGTGGTCCTCCAGATGCTTCTGGGAAGGCCAGAAGCAGGAATATGAAGGCAACGGCCCCCCACATCATAAAATTATTATGCAGAGAGTGTCCCTTTCGGTTTCATGCTTGAGAACATTCAAAGAGCCCTTCTGGATTTGGACCCAGTTGGGATCCAGCATCCTGCGTCCCACACTGACCCTAACCAGATGATTCTAGGAAGCCCATAGGCGGAACTTGAGTGTCAAAGCCCTCTCTTCCTCTCTTCCTACCTTCCACAGACACTTCAGACTTGACCAGGCTTTGCACCAGCATCTGGCATCCCAAGGGATGCTGCCCCTGAACATAGAGGTTCGATTTCTCTATCATGGTCTAATAGCCATCGCTAGATCTGCCCTCCACTTCCACGGCTTTTTAAATCCCTCTTCTTAAAGCCATCTAACAGTCATTGCTGCAAATCCGACAAACTGCGTTGTGTAAAAAAAGGGGTCTTTGTTTTGTTTGGCCTCGACCCACCCCCAGACAAACTCCCCAGTTCCATTGTTTTATATATGAGAGGAAGGGAAAGTTACTTTTCCGCAACGTGCATGAATCAGTATACCTCTATCTTTCCATTCCCCTACCCCAATTTGTTACTGTCCTCAGGAGCAACTCAACAAACACCCGTTTGTGGGTGGATTCTGTGCTGCTTTGTTTCTGCAGGGTCAGATTCAGACAACCCTTCAGCCCGGCACCCTCCGTTGTTTGCACTCAGGTTGCCTTGAATGGAGGTGTGGGTGGGTGTGGGTGTTTCCATGAAGGCTTCAGCATGCGCCAGACAGAGCGCCCAGGAATTCTGTCGGCCAGACTTTGCCTGCAGTGCTTAGGGCAGTGTGCAAGAGATACCAGCAAAGGTGTCAACTAGGTCAGCAGAAGAGCAGGTGTGAGAGGCTCACGTACAAAGCAGCTCAAGTGTAGCAGCTTTTGCAGAAAACAAAAACAGAAAAAACCCTCCCAAACTTTTTGCAGGCACAAGAGAAATGGCATTCACAGTTCGAACCAGCTCTCTGCGTTCCACACTGGACGCCAGGTGGAGGAACATTTAAACCCAGTCATGGGACCTCTGTTCTGCAAAGGCTTTCGACTTGGTTGCAAATCTGCAATAAATCAAAATATCGCCTCTCTCTCTCTCTCTCTCTCTCCCCCCACACACAACGGAGGGCCTGCAGAGCCAGGCTGCCACGTACCTCTTGTTCCCTTTAGTCTTAATTAGGCAACCTCACTGTAAAAAGGTGGGCGGAGGGGAGGGAGAGAGTCTCGCAGCCCACACTGTTTAGCAGCGACGAGAGAAAAGAGAGCTTGGGAAGAACTGAGCTGTAAAAATGCTGGTTTTAAGTTTCAGCTGTGCTCTTTAACAGCTTGTTGCCATTAATTGGAGTCGATGGCATTGTGCAGGTTTGAGTGGGATCCTGACAATGACAGAATGAAGGGAGTTGCCTTCCACTGCACAACTCTTTGCAGAAAAAGGTTGCAGAAAAGCCGTCCTACGGAGTCAAACTATGGTGGTGGGAGGTTTGCTGAGCACTGAAGCCCCTGCCCACTGGAATCCTTCCTTGCTAACCCCACCCCCCCAAAAAAATAATTATTGAGATTTCAGGAGGTACAGCTGCATGAGGGCTAGAAACTTGCTTTAAAAAAGAAAAGAAAAATGAGATTTTCTTTTTTCAGGAAACTGCTTCACCTGGTCTGTCAATTTACTATCAATTTACACCAGACGCTTAGCTGTGCGGCTTTGGAGCTGATCTTTATATACATACATGCATATGCATGCAGAGTGCACGTACAACTATATACATACATAGATATTTATAATAAATGGTGATGGAGTGACGATGCTTTGCTCTGTTCTGCCCTGCTCTGCTGCTAACAAAGCTGATCAGCTGGTCTCTCTCTGTTTTGATTGCAGGTATTTCGAAGGGGGCGTTTCCTCCGTCTACCTCTGGGATCTGGATCACGGATTTGCTGGCGTGATTCTAATTAAGAAAGCTGGCGATGGATCAAAGAAGATCAAGGGGTGCTGGGATTCCATCCATGTGGTGGAAGTTCAGGTACGGCCTGGTCGGTTGGTCTCTCTCTCTCTCTCGGGCAACTTGCAGTTCCTGAGGAGGGAAGAGAAGTCCTTGTTAAATTCCAGGCGGCTAATGAGTGCAGGTGCTCAGCCAAACAATGCGATATTGTTTCAGGCTCATAAACTCCCCCTGCCACCGCTGCTCTTGATCTCCCCCTCACTGCCTCCCCTCTGCAAAAAAACACACACCCTCCTATTAATTTTGGAAAACGCTCCGAAGCCGTTTGGGGGGAAAGGTAAAGTCAGATCAGCAAACCCAAAAGCTCTCTTAAAGGCCCGTGAATTGCTGCTGTTTCTCCCCACAGCTGTATTTCTATAATTTCAGCCTCCAGGTCTATTTTCCCAGTTGGATGGTTTAAAACAGGCCCTGGGTATTCTGGGGAGACAAGCAGAATTTGACTGGCTACAACTGAAAAAGATGCTCCCAGATCCAAAGGGGGGGGGAGTATAAAAATGTACCTTTTAAAAGCAGGTACTTATTAAAAGCAACAGGTAGTTGTCCCAGCGACAGGCAACATCCTTCTGGGTCAGCAGATTGATGACTCCCGAGCGCAAAAGAAAAACACATCTTTTCTTGGTTCAGTAGAGCCAATTGAAAACCAAAGGCATTCTGGGGGCTTTCAGGAGATGGGCAGGATAGAGATGCTCTAGCCCATTGGGGGTGGGGGAGGTTGTTGACCCCTTGCAGCCTGCAGGGAAGAAAATAGATGGCACACCAGCACCAGAGCAACCCTGACGTGGGGAGGGGGAAGAGACAGGCGGCTGGCTTTTATTCAATAGCTGTCCATTTTCAAGAGAGGTAACTCTTTTTCCCCCTTCCCAGGAGAAATCCAGTGGCCGCACTGCCCATTACAAGCTGACCTCCACAGTGATGCTCTGGCTGCAGACGAACAAAACCGGCTCTGGCACTATGAACCTTGGGGGCAGCCTCACCAGACAGGTACAAGAGCCTTCCTTCCTTCCTTCCTTCCTTCCTTCCTTCCTTCCTTCCTTCCTTCCTAATTTTTTTGGGGGAGAAGCGATCTTAACTATGAAACTTGCAAGGAGTCATGAAGTGCATGCTTTGTTGGCCGAGAGTCCTAGGTTCAGTCCCCAGTATCTCCAGGTGTGGCTAGGAGAGGCTCCTGGTCTGAAACCCTGGAGAATCGTGACCAATGGGCCCTGTATAAGGCAGCTTCCAGTGCTACTGTGTCTTAAGTGCAGGGCTGTAGCTCAGTGACAGAGCATTTGCCTTGCATGCAGAAGGTCCCAAACTTCAATCCCTGGCCTCACCTCCAAGGGTCTGGCTCAGTATAAGGCAGCTTCCTGTGTCTTGAAGGAACAGGCGTAGCTCAGCAGTGGAGCACCTGCTTTGCATGCAGAAGGTCCCCGGTGCAACCTGCGCTGGCATCTCCAGGTGTGGCTGAGAATATCTCCTGCTTTGAAACCCTGGAGAGCCACTGCCAGCCAGTGCAGACTGTACAGAGCTAGATGGATTAACTCGGTATAACTTTCCCTCCCTTGCTGTTACTCGTAGGTACATAAGGAAAGTCCAGAGGGGTCTATCTGGTTGAGCCTCCTGTTGCCCACTCCTGGGTTCCCCCTGGAAAGCCACTTCCCACTAACTTTTCCATATAAATTTTATGAAATGGATTAAATTCAGCCGCCTTCCTGTGCCGACAGGGGTTACAACAACATCATGGCAGCCATGCTTCTTTTGTATGGAAGTCTTAGGTAGCAGAGGTGAATTTTATGTCAGGGTGTGGGTTCTGCCTTTATTCACACACTTACACACACACACACACACACACAGACACAGAGAGAGAGAGAGAGAGAGAGAGAGAGAGAGAGCGCGCGCGCATCCTTCCTTCCACAACGGAAGGCCAGGCCATAAATCACTCCAGGCATCACTGTAACAGGGAGAGCGCTGTTCTGCCTATTCTCGGCTATTGTCTATTTTCACCAGGGTTTCACTTTCAAATCGAGGCCCATCCCGCAGAGCTCCGGGTGTCGTCCTCTGGTGAAGTGGAAGAGCAATGGTGGACTTTGTGCGGTGGGGTTGTGGCAGGCGGAAAAGGGCGTTTGCGCCTTCCACCAGGGGGATCTGAAGTTGCAGTGCGTCACACGCTCTGTGCTCAGGCTCTCGGTGCCCCAGTTTCCTGGTGCCGGTGGGTGGTAGGGAGAGAAACTCTCCCCCTGTTTGCCAAGCAAGAGAGGAATTGCTAAAGTCAGGTTGAGATCCGCTGCCCCAGCCAAGGAATTCCTCCTGTTTCTCCATGTGAACATTCTGGCCTTTCCGTTCCTCTGGTGACTGGATAATAAGACAGTGGGGAGTAGGGGAGAATTGGGGAGGGGGCACAGCATGAGCCAACAGGGGCCAGGTCTCTAGCCCAGTCACAAGGTGGGTGAGTCACTCCTTCCCCTTTCTGAGGGTGGGAGAGGCAGCTGGAACAACCCAGTTGTGAGACAGTGGAAGCGGAAGTTCATGGCATGCTGTGGGAGGGAAAGAGGGAGGGAGAAATCTTGTTCCTTTGGCCCCCTCAGGTTTTTGTTAGTTGTATACTTTAAAAAATAAATACAAAAGATAAACACAAACGGGATGGATATGGGTTGTCTCCGGCTAAGTCCTGCTCAGTGTAGACTGTTGAAATTAAGGGACCTTTATGATCCTTGACGATTAGTAACTTCCATTTTTACAAAACAACAGCAACAACATAAAATGAGATTTTCAGGGTGTGGCTGTTTGCACCCAGTTACCATGCTCTGGGTTCTATCCTAGTGAACGCCAGTTCTACTCAGAGTAGGCCCTGAGTTGGAAACGGGGATGCACAGCAGGGCTGCCAAACAGAAGAGAGAGGTGGCTTCAGAAATGGGTCTGGAAAGGTAAAAAGGTAGCTTAGCTTTTCCCTGAGGTGAGAAGAGGAAGCTTTAAGGGGTTGATGTTTAAGGAGTGGCAGGGAGGTTGGTGTGCTGAGCAAGCAGGGCACACACCTTTGTGTTTGTGTGTACATACACATGGCTCCTTGGAACACCTGGACTGCTCAGGAAATACAGGGGGAGATTCCTTTCAATGGGGGCCCTTCAGAGCAGTGCCATAATATCTGCACCATACGTGAAAATTTATTTCCAGCTCTAGCGGCTCTTGCCGGCAGGGTGTCCAGGTGTGGGAAGTGGCTCTGTGTGTGAGTGTGTGCGTTTTTGCATGTAGAGAGCGGAAACTCCCAAGGGACTGTGGGCACCCTCCCTTTCCCCCCGCTCCCCATGCTCACAGCAGGGCCCCACAACCTAGCCTTGCAGATTCTGCATTCTCTTCCAGTGCAAAAATCCTAAACAAAACGGAGGCCGTAATCTCTCCCCCCGCCATTCCCCAATTTCCCTTTTGTATGTCAAAAACGAACTAGGGCCAGCTAATTGGAGCTGGCGCCTTGCCACCGTGCAGGTCACATCTTGCCTCGGAGGCTCTGACTAAATTACACGCCCCGTCGGGCCCAGCAGACACACTTGGCTTGCGCTGGTCTCTCCCCACCCCCCCGGCTGGCTTTGCAAGCAAAGGGAGAAAGACCTGCAAGTGCCTCTCTCCTCCCTCTCCACTCCCCCCCGCAAACTTCCCATCCCGTGGTTCTGGGGGAGCTCCAAACAGCTGGGCGAGAGTCTTCCAGGGATGTTCAGAAGCCTCTTTTGAAACCCCTTTGTTGTCTTGACCTGAGAGTTCTTTTT
This sequence comes from Podarcis erhardii, assembly GCF_964252035.2. Lineage (NCBI taxonomy): Eukaryota > Metazoa > Chordata > Lepidosauria > Squamata > Lacertidae > Podarcis > Podarcis erhardii. The sequence goes on from NC_138511.1 coordinate 14,605,340, forward strand.
TCTCAAAGGGCTTTGTCCAACACAGTGTAAGAACATAAAAGAGCCCACTAGATCAGACCAGCAAGCCCGCCTAGTCCAGCATCCTCGTCTCCCAGATGCCCCAATGCAAAACCCACAAGCAGGACCTGAGCACAGGAACCCTCTCCTGCTCCTCTGGTTTCCAGCAACCAGCATTCAGAAGGATTTGCTGCCTCCACGGCTAGTAGACACTCAGAACACAGTCGTACCTTGGAAGTCGAACGGAATCCATTCTGGAAGTCCGTTCAGCTTCCAAAAATAGTTCGCAACCCGGAACAGTCACTTCCGGGTTTGCGACGTTCGGCAGCCAAAACGTTCGAGAACTAAGCTGTTCGAAAACCAAGGCATGACTGTCCTAATCCTCCATGAGTTTGCCCAATCCTCATTTAAAGCCATCCAGGTCGGTGGCAACTGCTGCCATCTGCAGGAATGAGTTTCATAGTTTGTCCCTGCGCTGCATGACAAAAGTGTCCTGAATCCAACATACAGTTTTATTGGACACCCCCAAGCTCTACAGTGGTACCTCAGGTTAAGTACTTAATTCGTTCCAGAGGTCCGTTTTTAACCTGAAACTGTTCTTAACCTGAGGCACCACTTTAGCTAATGGGGCCTCCTGCTGCTGCTGTGCCACCGGAGCACGATTTCTGTTTTCATCCTGAAGCAAAGTTCTTAACCAGAAGCACTATTTCTGGGTTAGTGGAGTCTGTAACCTGAAGCGTATGTAACCCGAGGTACCACTGTAGTGTCATTGGGCGGGGGGGACAACCCAATCCACTTTCTCCATGCCATGCATGATTTTATAATGAACTTTTTTCATGTCGTCTCTTAATTGTATTTGATCTACTGAAAACAAAATAGGCTGGTACCTGCCTGCATGCCCACTTCTCACATGCAGGTGACCCCCCAGATTCGCTGTTGCTTAGCTTAGGCTGTGTCTGAATCTACTCCTGCTGTTGCGTGCGTGTGTGTGTTTGTGAGTGTGAAATCATGTTATCTTAGCGCCGATGCATTTCAGACAACGTTGTAATTATCATTAATCTTGTTTTCGTTTGCTTGTGTGCCGCACCTTGATGGCTCCGGAAATGAGTCCGATAAAACTGCTGGTAATAAACCGAGAGGCAAAATTACGCAGTGATCTCACACCTCCTGAGTCATGCAAAATGAAAGCTTTATGCAGACTCAGCCCTTTGGGGCATCTAGCTCAGGACCTGTACTGGTAGTTCCTCAAACTTTTGGGGGGCCAATTTTAGTTTCACAAACCAATCCCCACTTCCCCCTACACTAAGGTAAAGGTAAAGGGACCCCTGACCATTAAGTCCACACGTGGCCGACTCTGGGGTTGTGGCGCTCATCTTGCTTTATTGGCCGAGGGAGCCGGCGTACAGCTTCCGGATCATGTGGCCAGCAGGACTAAGCCGCTTCTGGCGAACCAGAGCAGCGCACGAAAACGCCGTTTACCTTCCCGCTGGAGTGGAACCTATTTATCTACTTGCACTTTGACATGCTTTCGAACTGCTAGGTTGGTAGGAGCAGGGACTGAGCAACGGGAGCTCACCCCATGGCAGGGATTCAAACTGCCGACCTTTTGATCGGCAAGCCCTAGGCTCTGTGGTTTAACCCGCATCCCTCCCCCTACACTACCCTCCATAAAAAGCATTATTTGGAAGAGCGGTTTGCACAGCCGACGAAGGAAGAAAATAACAATAAATTTCTGATAAAAGTCTGGTGGTCATTCATACCTTCAGCGCCCCCTGCCTCTTAGCACCTCTGTAAGTAATCCCACCTGCCCCCAGGGGGCAGTACTATCCATTGACTGGTGGTGGCTGCCCTGGTATTCAAACCAGGGTCTCTCCCAACCCTACCTGGAGATGTCAGGGATTGAACCTGGGACCTTCTACATGGAAAAGAGATGTTCTACCACTGAGCTACAGCCCTTTCCTTAAGTAGTAGTAGTTGTTGTTGTTATTGTTGTTGTTAATTCAATTTGTATACTGCTCTTCATCCATCCATCTGGTCTAGGGAACCGCCTACTAACAGGGCTGGGGGATACCGTATTTTTTGCTATATATGACTCACTTTTTCCCTCCTAAAAAGTAAGGGGAAATGTGTGTGCGTCTTATGGAGCGAATGCAGGCTGCTCAGCTATCCCAGAAGCCAGAACAGCAAGAGGGATTGCTGCTTTCACCGCACAGCGATCCCTCTTGCTGTTCTGGCTTCTGAGATTCAGAATATTTTTTTTCTTGTTTTCCTCCTCCAAAAACTAGTCTTGTGGTCTGGTGTGTCTTATAGAGTGAAAAATACGGTGCCTGGCTTTCAACATTGCGATATATCAGCTGCTAAATACCACGATATGCGGATATATCACGATGCCTGGAATGCCTACATTGGCTCCAAGTAAGTTTCCAAGCACAATTCAAAGGTTTGGTGCTGACCTTTAAAGCCCTAAACAGCCTCGGTCCAGTATACCTCAAGGAGCTTCTCCACCTCCATTGCTCAGCCCGGACAACTGAGGTCCAGCTCTGAGGGCCTTCTTGTGGTTCCCTTCCTGCGAGAAGCAAGGCTACAGGGAACCAGGCAGAGGGCCTTCTCGGTAGTGAAGCCTGCCCTATGGAACACCTTTCCATCAGATGTCAAGGAAATAAACAACTATCTGACTTTTAGAAGACATCTGAAGGCAGCCCTGTTTAGGGAATGTTTTAATGTTTTATGTTTTATTGTGTTTTTAATATTCTGTTGGGAGCCGCCCAGAGTGGCTGGGGAAACCCAGCCAGATGGGCGAGCTATAAATAATAATGTTGTTGTTGTTGTTGTTTTGTTGTTGTTGTTGTTGTTTTGTTGTTGTTGTTGTTGTTGTTGTTGTTGTATATTGGCTGCTGCTTCCCACCTTAGGGGAGGAAGAAGCAGCCAAGATACATAGCCCAGCCCTACACAATGAGTGAGCCCCAGTGCCTCTCAGGCTCACATTGAAGCCGGAAGAGCATTGGGGCTTTGTTGAACTGCTCAGCGTGCCGGGCTTTGGTGGTGGAGGGACTCAGGAGCGGCAGCAGTTTCACTCATGTTATACAGCCAAGTGAAGGCGCCACTGTTCTCTGGTCCACAAGCCGGTCCTGGGCAATGCATCAAGCAGCCTTCCCTTTCTCTCCTCTATCCCCAGTGTTCTTCCTCCTTCCAGACTCCCAAACAGGTGAGCTCCAACCAGTGTAACCTCTGTGGTGTTGACTTCCCTCTTAACCAGATTTTTCTTCCTTCCCTGTTCCAGATGGAAAAAGACGAGACTGTGAGCGACTCCTCTCCACACATAGCCAACATTGGGCGCTTGGTAGAGGTAGGTCCTGACAAGGTGGGTGGGAAGGGAGTCAAGATTCAGGGTGCCCTCTTCTACCCTGTTGCCGACCGCCCCCCCCCCCCAGTCTCCCAAGAGGCCGGGGCAGTTGAGTTGAGTCTTCATGTGGGGTGGAAAGCCCCCATTTCCTCCCTGGAGTTCATCCACCTTCTTACAACACTAGTCTTGCACCTAGCAGCCCATGGGCGAAATCAGCCCAAATTTAACAATTTGCTTACCGCTCTCCTATATGGTGGCTAAATGGAACTTTTTGGCTTCATCTAACGCATCTACAGCTAGAGCCCAGCCCCCTTGCTGGTTATTTTTGCATCTTGTGGAAACTTAAATTCTACCATTTTGTGTCCTTTATTTAAATTTTCGAGGTTGTAGCCAATTAAATTATATTTCAGGGTAGGTCTGATGAAATGAACATTAGTCTTGAAGACTAGTAACTTCCATTTTTTAAAAAAAAAAGAAATGGGAGAGATTCTCAGGCTGCACTGGTTTGCAGCCAGATCCCACACTTTGGGTTGTATCTAACAAAGGTCATCTTGGGGTAGACCTGTTGAAATGAATGAGCCTTAAGTTAGTCTTGAGGACTAGTAACTTCCATTTTCTAAAAAAGCAAGAAACGAGAGCCTTAGAGTATGCCGGTTTGCACCCAGATACCACACTCTGGGTTGTATCCAGCTAAGTTCAACTCAGAGTTGACCCGTTGAAATGAAATAAATAGGGTGGGGGAAACTCTTGATGGCTACTATCTATGAAGGCTGTGCTCTGCATCAGGGGTCAGCAAGGTTTAACTCGCCTGGGCCAGTTCACTCCCGCGGAGATCGCTCCGTGGGCCAGATCGTGCCTGTGCAGACACGATTTCCAGTGTCTGCACAGATGTGATTTTCGGTGCCGCGAAAGCGAGTCCCCGCTCCACGCTGTGCCGGTTTATCGCAGCATGCCGGGACTTGCCGAGCGGGTGGCTCGGTTCGGGGGTAGCTCATGGGCCGTTTAAACGACCGCCTTGGGCCACAAGTTGCTGACCCCTGTTCTACATGCACAGTTGGAGGCAAAAGTGCTTCTCATCACCGCAGGAGGGGAAAGAGTGCTCTTGTGCTTAGATCCTGTTTTACAGGTATGATGAACTTGCACCCTTTTGGACTCTCTCCCTGGCATGCTCGTTCATCATACCTGTAAAACAGCCATGCCCTCCCTCCCTCCTTTATCTCAAAATATATGGCTCCCAGTGGCTGCTGTTCTTTTAAAGGTCACACCACCCGGCAAGTAGGCGCCTTCTTTCTCTCCAAAAATGTCAGTGCACCCTGTTAACACCCTGACAAGAACATCTCTTGGCTGAGTGTCCCTTGGCCTCATCCTGATTGCCAAGGCTGGGGCAGACTTGAAAAGGGCAAATGAGACGGAGTGGGAGAGCATCTTGTTCATTTTGGGGAGGAGTTGCTTTTTGGCACTCCCAACTTTTTTGTTCGTTTTTGCATTTTAAAAGATCAGGGGGGAGTCGGGGTGGCACACTTGGCCAGGTTATACACACACCCCTTCCCATTTTACCTGCACAGTTCCCCTCGGAGGCTGGTTAAGGAGAGAAAGAAAGGCTTGCCCGAGGCGTAAATGGGTCAGTGAAGACTCCAATCCAGGTTCCCTTGGTTCAGATTCAACACTGTTCATTATACTGCTCTGTCTGCCTCTCTTTCTCCTGCCTAGCACAGCCTTCAATGGTTAAAAGATCCTCAGTCACCCCATTTGTTTGCTTGACTGTGGGGATCCAGCTAGACTTAAACCCAACCTCATCTTTGAGGTTGTATAGGCCCCAACTGCACCATGCATTCAAAGCGGTCTCATGCCGCTGCCCTGGTGTCCCCCAAGGAATTCTGGGAGCCTCTTAAGGGAGCTGAGAGCTACAGTTCCCAGGGAAGAGGGCTTGATTGTTAAACTGCTCTGGGAATTGTAGCTCTGCGAGGGGAATAGGGGATCTCCTGACACCTCTCAGCACCCTTAACAAACTACAGCTCCCAGATTTCTTTGTGGAAAGCCTCGGCTGTTGAAAGTGGTACGATACTGCTTTAAATGTGTGGTGCAGATGGACCCACAATTCCTGACTTGTATTGCATCGGGTGTTTGCTTGCATGGGTGCCTGCTGCCCTCTAGTGGCAGGGATTGCAACGTTCTGTCTCTTGTTTTAAAACCTTAATGTTTATTCCTGCACATTTGTTTTTCAGTTCCCTTGCGCCTCTCTCATTTATTTTAAACATGCCACTTTGGGGTTTATTTTTTCTTGCCGAAGGCAATAAGCCCCATTAAGACCATCGTCTCCTCAAAATGATTCTGTGGTATAAATTGGCTTTTTCCCCTTGCCAGTTTAAATATTTTTGATTTCAGTACAGTGGTACCTTGGGTTACATACGCTTCAGGTTACATACGCTTCAGGTTACAGACTCCGCTAACCCAGAAATAGTGCTTCAGGTTAAGAACTTTGCTTCAGGATGAGAACAGAAATTGTGCTGCGGCGGCAGCGGGAGGCCCCATTAGCTAAAGTGGTGCTTCAGGTTAAAAACAGTTTCAGGTTAAGAACGGACCTCCAGAATGAATTAAGTACTTAACCCGAGGTACCACTGTACATCCATCCTGCCAGCCATTACAAGGCAAAAAGGAGGGTTTTATTTTTAAAATACAGTGGTACCTCAGGTTAAGAACATAATTCGTTCTGGAGGTCTGTTCTTAACCTGAAACTGTTCTTAACCTGAAGCACCACTTAGCTAATGGGGCCTCCTGCTGCTGCTGCACAATTTCTGTTCTCATTCTGAAGCAAAGTTCTTAACCCTAGGTAATATTTCTGGGTTGGTGGAGTCTGTAACCTGAAGCGTCTGTAACCTGAAGCATATGTAACCCGAGGTACCACTGTACTTGGATGGGTGTATGGGCTTCAGTGTGTACCAATGGGGTGTCTGAGGGGGTGCCATGCTGCAACGCAGAGCAAAGCATTTCTGTTTTTAAGGGGAAAGGTGCAGCAAACACAACCTGGTTCCTTTTCACCTGAAATCTTTTCACAGGTGTGTCCTGTGATGGGTCATCTTCCAGGCCCTCTACCTTGCTTCTACTGCTTCCTCCAGGGTGGAAACTAGCACTTAACTGACTGTGGATTCTCTCTCTTTCCCCCTCCTCCACCCCATTTCTAGGACATGGAGAATAAAATCAGAAGTACGCTGAATGAGATTTATTTTGGGAAAACGAAGGATATTGTCAATGGACTGAGGTAAGGGATGGACTGCAACTTTGCAGTTGTTGTTCTTCTCCCCTCCCCTCCCTCCTCCCTCCACCCTCTTGACTCCCATGAATTATTTCCATCATTAAAAAAAGGCATTTCTCTTTGAGGAATGTGTTGAACCGCAGCACATTTTAGCAATGCTATGTAGCCCTGGTTCCCTGCATTTCAAGCCCACTACAAGCACCAACTGGAATTTCACCTCTATCCTACCGTTAAGAGTGCCCTGTTCTGTTAAATTCTTCTGAGCTAATCTTAGGTTTCTGTTATCCCCACCCTCTCCCAGCTGCATTTCTCCAATTAAATTGCAACACTGATGTGGCAAAGGTTTCAGACAGCAAGCTTCAAGGTAGCACAAAGAGCTTCCTCTTTGAAGAAGCACTCTGTGTGACTTGGCAGCTGGCTACTTTAGAAGCAGCTGCTTCCCAGCCACCCCCAAGCTGTGTGTCATCCGATTTCCAAACTAAAAGAAGCATCAGTTGACGGTGAACTCCTTCCTCTCTGCCTTTGCTACCTGAAAGCAACGTCGTCTGTCTCCCCTTTTCCCCCACTCAATTATTTCTACCTGCCGTGTTCTCTCTCTCTCGCAACTCCAGTGCCGCCCCCCCATTCTGCTTCTGTTTCTCCAACTCTTCTGACCTGTTCTTTTACTTCCTCTGCTTCTCTTCCCTTTTTCCATCTCCGCACCTGCTCCTCTCTAGATCTATTGATGCTATTCCCGACAACCAAAAGTATAAGCAGTTGCAGAGGGAGCTCTCCCAAGTCCTGACCCAACGCCAGATGTACATTCAGCCAGATAACTAAGCCAGCCCAGGTATTCCCCCGTGGCCTCCCTCCAGCCTGCAAAGTGCACCACTTGGCACTAAAACAGCACTTAACTTTGGCCGGGCGAATCCTGCCTTCCGTGAGCGCATGTTGGGGCACTCTCTGCCCTCACACAAACTAGCCCCCTAACCTCTAACTTGAACCAGTTAGAACATGCCAGGGCCCGTTGTCTCTCTCTCTCTCTCACTGTCCCTTTCTTCCAAAGGCTTGATTTGTTCTTACTCGCCCACTGTTTTGGAGTTTCTTGCACTTGGTATGTTAAAAATAAATTGTGTGTGTGTGATTTTGTTTATCAGTCTGTGCATGGGTGGGGAGAGAAACCACGCCATAAGGGCTGTGTGTACACCATGCAGAAACGCCAGCAAATTCTTTGTAAATATAACATCACCATCCCTTCCCTTTTTAAAAAGTGGAATTTGGTAACTGTTAGAAATTCCACAGAAAACCCCTATCATTTGATTCGGTGGGGGGCGGCAAGGGGCTGTATGGGGTGCTGAAACTCCACCTCCTTCAAGCCTCCCTTCCAAGATTTCAGCAGGCATTTCTCACAAACGTTTGGGCTTCTCTTACCAGCACTGTGGACTAGAAACTTGGCTTTATAAAAGTTAAAATGAAGCCCACTATTCAGAATTCTGCATACACCACTTAAATTCATTTGGGGATTGTTTGTTTTTTATTCTTTTGGACTTTTGCAGAATACAAATTTAGTTGCAGGTTGCTGCTGAATTATTTCCCCTTTTTCTTGAGGTCTAGGCACTTGTTTTCACTCTTTCCCTACCTTTTAAAACGGAAGCTGAGTTCTGCCGGCTGTTCTGCAGCACCACAAACAGTGGAAATAATCCACAGAGCTTGGGGATTGAAGGAAAACGGAAAGGAGTAGAAAAACCAAGCTCTGACTTATGGCCATTTCTTCCTTCCCCTGACTCTTGTCAGGAACAATACAATTCGCCGAAGAGTCCCAGCCCAAATCAAACACTGTGCAGTCTCATCCGCACTGTCTTAAAGGGAAAAAAGAATTGCTCTTCTGAATTCTAACTGCTTAGGCTGCATGGCAGTGACTAACCTCAGGCCGGCTTAACCTTCCACGAGTTGAGCTGCTAACATGCCACAGAAACCCCCTTGAGCCGCGTTGAAGAAGATGCCTTGCTTGTTTTGATGGCAGCTGGGGAGAAAATTTCCCTTCTCTTTCAGGAACACTGCTGAAAAACGTGTGTGCATTTGATTTTGTCTACTAAAGTGATAGGTAGGTAGGTAGGTAGGTAGGTAGGTAGGTAGGTAGGTAGGTAGATGATAGAAAGAACAGACTGGAAGTAGTTTTCCAGTAGAGTTGTGGAAACCTAAGGAGGTGTGAAATAATGGCCAACTGCTCCTTCACTGCTAGGATGTGGAGGGGATCAGTCTGCCGGCAGTGATGGTGCCATGGAACCTCCACATTCAGCATTAGTCTGAGTAACAGGGGCATGACAGTAGATGGGCTCATGCAGCCTGCTAGCCTCTTCAGTCAGTCCGTCACGAAATTTATATACTGCTCGATTGCAAAACAGCACCTCAGAGCAGTTTGCAAAATGGAAGGTTTATAAGAGAATCGCTTGGAAAAATTAGATCCTTCAGACTATGACTTTCAACTACAGTGGTACCTCAGGTTACATACGCTTCAGGTTACAGACACCGCTAACCCAGAAATAGTACCTCGAGTTAAGAATTTTGCTTCAGGATGAGAACAGAAATCGTGCTACGGCGGCAGCAGGAGGCCCTATTAGCTAAAGTGGTGCTTCAGGTTAAGAACAGTTTCAGGTTAAGAACGGACCTCCAGAACGAATTAAGTACTTAACCCGAGGTACCACTGTACTTTTTAAGACACTTGGCAGTCATTACACAGTAATGTAAATTAATCCAGAAGAGGCCTCAACAGATTTCAGGGAGATGCCACAATTAGCAAGGAACCTGTGGAATGCCAGAAGAGTCGTCTTCCAGAAAATGGAGCTCTTAGCAGGCTCATAACTATATAACGTATAAGTTTCTGCCTCTTCTCTCCCCAAAACGCAAATCCAAGGCCCCTTCCCATGCAGCCACTCTGCAATATTGGTTTTTAACCCTCCGGCTCTCTCCCTCCAGGTCTGTGCAGACTTTTGCGGACAAATCAAAGCAAGAAGCTCTGAAGATCGACCTGGTGGAGGCTTTGAAGAAGAAGCAGCAAAGCTAAAACAAAAACAAAGAAAACCCGCTCCGTTGACGATGCTAACGAGACATGCCATGCTCTCATTAGATTCCTTTTTCTTAGAGAACTTTCCCCACTCTCCCTTTCTCCTCTCCCCCACCACCCGCCTGCCACTATTTTTTCTGTCTGCGTCTCCATCACATCATGCCCACGTACAAAGTGCTGTCTCAAGTCCCACCCCCTCCCTAACCCCACCCCGGATGAATAAAGCTGTATAAACTTTCATCAGTCTCTCTCTCTCTTGGCTTAATTTGCACCATATTTTTTTTAATTCTCGAGACTTTGCGGAGCGCATTTCTGTAGAGAGAAAAAGATCCACGAGAGGGGGTGGTGTTTATTTTGTTGCCCTGTTTTTTTTTCCCCTGGCCCCCACCCCAACATCTATATGCATAAAATCACCAGGCCATTCTGTTAGTCTTACCCCCCCTTCCCCTCCCTCCTTCCTTCCTTCCTTCCCCTCCCCTCCCTCTGCTTTTTTCTTTTCATCTTTTGTTACATTGGTGTAAAAAATGTAAAACAAAACAAACAACAAAAAAACTTTATTATATACTGTGGTGTGTGAAAGAGGAAAACGAAAAACTGGAAAAGAAATTGTTCCATGTATGTTTGGGGGTGGGGGGCTGTGCGGGAGGGGGGGTGCAGAAGGCTGAAGTAAACTCTCTCCCACCCACCCACCGACTTTTTGAGCTGCGAGGAATTTTGCTGAGTTGGTGATGGCTGCAAGGTGTTCTTTCTTAATGGGGACAGTGAGGTGCTTTCTCTCTCCCCCGCCCCCAAATCCCTTCTCTTGTTTTGATTTCTATGGAATGCAGAAAATTTTTTAAACCCACCCCTCCCCGGTTATTTTTATTTTATTTGTAATGCTTAAATCGGAATCTACATCTTATACTTGAGCCTCCATACTTAAAAATAAAAAATAAAATAAACCACAAAAAAAATGTGAAAACTTGCGTTGGGAAGTTCACCGTTTTTGCATGTTCCTTACAGGGGGTTTGTTCGATATGTGGTGGTGCTGGTAACAAGTCAGTCAAAGGGATAGCCTGTCTAGTATGCACTCTCCCCAAAGGTTACTGGACTACAACTCCCATCATCCCCAGCTAGCGGGACCAGTGGTCAGGGATCATGGGAGTTGTAGGCCAGCCACAGGTGGAGATCCAAATTTGAAAAACACTGGGCTAAGTTGAAAGACTGGCCACATTCATACCGTGCATTTAAAGTTCTACAATACCACTTTTAAACAGTCATGGCTGTAGTTTTGTTAAGATGCTGAAAGTTCCCAGAGTGGTTTAGCAGCCTGTCCCTCCCCACAGGGAGCTCTGAGAATTGCAGTCCTGGGAGGGAAGGAGATGTCTCTGTTAAGAGTCTGAAGAAAGTTCCTACTCTGTTTGGAGGCGTTTCCCTCCACAAACCGGCCTCAATTCGAATTAAACAACCTACCTACATTTTAAAGCAGCGAAGTATTTCCTGGGAAGAATGATGGGCTGGCTTGAGTTGTACTAGAGGTCACCTACTTCTGTATTCACAACAACGATGAATTTTCTAGTATTTTTGCAGTCAACTTGTTATGGACGCGGGTGACACTGTGGTCTAAACCACAGAGCCTAGGGCTTGCTGATCAGAAGGGTGATGGGGTGAGCTCCCATTGCTCAGACCCTGCTCCTGCCAACCTAGCAGTTCGAAAGCACGTCAAAGTGCAAGCAGATAAATAGGTACAGCTCCAGCGGGAAGGTAAACGGTGTTTCTGTGCGCTGCTCTTGTTCACCAGAAGCGGCTTAGTCATGCTGGCCACATGACCCGGAAGCTGTACACCGGCTCCCTCAGCCAGTAAAGCGAGATGAGCACCGCAACCCCAGAGTCAGACACAACTGGACCTAACGGTCAAGGGTCCATTTACCTTTTTGAGGGGTACACCCTCATCTTTCCAGAGTTTAGGCTGTCTAAAATACCCCCAGGAAACCTATCCTGTTCAGATATCGACACTGAAGAAAGGAGTGAGATTGTGGCCAAGATTAACAACGTAAGAGAATGATCATCTGGCCCATCTAGTCCATCAGCAATGTCTAGGCAACATGACCATATAAATATGTAATAGACAGTCTTTATAGAATTCCTTCAAACCATAAAAAGTACAAAATGAAATCTTTAGTCTCAAAGTCTCTGAAAACCTTTAAATGAAGCGAGGTAGCAAACTTTGTATGATGAAAGACAAGCTGTGAAGCTTTGTGTATTCAGCAAATATGATGTCCAACACTGAACAGTGGTTCCGGATATTGACTACTGTTTTGTAGAATTCTTCGTCAGCGTGGTGGGAGAATATAGAATTGCTAAATTTTGTACTTGTTATCGTTTGAAGGAATCCTATAGAGTCTATTACGTATGTATATGGTCATCGTTTTGCCTAGACATTGCTGACGTTCTCTTTGCAACACAGGGGTTTGTTTGGTTGGCCCATCTAGTCCAGCATCCTGCTTTCACAGTGGCTAACCAGATGCCCCAATATAAAACCAGCAGTCCTCTCCATTTCCAGAAACACTGCTGCCTCCATTATGGATAGCCCTCTTCTCTATGAATTTGTCCAATACTCTCAAAGTCATCCAAGTTGGTGGCTGTGACTGCCTCCTATGGGGGCAAGTTCCACACTTTTAACTATGTGCTATGTGAAGAATTTTACCTGCCGTGAATCTTCCAACATTGAGCTTCATTGGCTGTATACGGTTCTGTTTAATCTTCTCCCAATGCATCCAGACATTATTAGAAAGCGGGGGTTAAATTTATTTTCATATTCATCCATCTGTGCAAATAAAACGCTTATTCACAATGAATGCCCAATGTGTGTGCCACAGAACAAGACCTCTGCCCTTCACCCTCGATGGGTCTTGGCAGAATTCACCTGTGACTGTGTTTATGAAGTCAAATAACTCTTTGACGCCCAGAGATATAGCTTTACCCAATCCCCACTTGCAGTGATTTCCCTTTGATCTCATCCAAACCACCTCATTAAATTACATTTTTCCTTATTTTGGATTGTGATTGTGAAGAGGGAGCTATGTGCATCTTGAGTTCCAAAAGACACTTAAAAATTAAAAAAAAATATGCACCATTTTCACTCCTCAGCTTACAACCTGTGAGATTAATTCCCCAATCCACCCTTTTAAATAGAAACATTGTCCGTTTAGAGGTAGTCAGCCCAACCCCGAAATGGAGAAGGATCTGTTCAACAGTAAAGGATTAACTGTGTTGTGTGCTCTCCAAAGTCCAGAGGAATGGAGAAAGCCTTCACAGCATCTTCATTCACTTAAAAATTGTGCCTTGTCAGCTCTCGGGAGGTTCCTCTTGAGCACCCAGGAGAGCCTCTCTCTCTTCAAGCGATGGTAGCCTCTTCCGACGGTAGGCAAGGAACTGAAACGAAATCTGAATTGGTGAAGTTAAGGACAGTTTCTGCAGCAGGAAGAGCCAATTTTAGTTTTTAATTGGGTGCCTCTTGATTTTACCGTTGGTCCGTCTCAAATTAATCTGTGTAATCCTTTTATTTTTTAAAAAAGACCCTTGCTACTTAAATGTGGTGTTGCAAAAAAAAGAGAAAAGAAATCAAGGCAGCAGCATATATCTTCCTATATAGATAAAAACGCAAGGCTGTCGTCACGCAGCCCCATTGGAATGTTTCATCACAATTCTGGATTTGCACGAAGACAGGGCAGAGGAGCAGAAGAGAAGATGCAACAGAGTGGACCCACTTTTCTCCCAGGAGCTGAGCTGGTGTAGGTGGACCCAATCCCAGTTTTACCCATGCAGCCGTTTGGTAGCTTAGGCCCAACATCACTCAGCAAGCTTTGTTGAGTAAGCAGAGAGTTGATTCCCTGGGTAAATAATTAAAAGATATGGCACTATGATGCATTGTCTATAGAATTCTCATATCTGCACGGGATTTTGCCTTTGTAGAAACGCAAAAAAATCTGAAATCTGGCTGGGGGTGGGGGTGTCATGGGAGAGAGAGAAAGGATACGACGATGTCAAGAGCCAGGACTCCCAAACTGCCAATCAACCATGGGAGGTGGTGGATGACGTAGCTGCCTTCAGCTTGGCCCCGATCCGGGTTTTTCAGCAGGACGCTGAGTCCGTACAAAGTGTTCCCCAGCATCACCAGAGCGAAGAGAGAGTAAGATATGCCGACGGTCGATTTCCTCTTGAACTGCAGGGTAAGTTAAGAGGAATTGCAATTATCAAGGCAGCCCTGTTTAGGGAAGCTTTTAATGTTTAATAGGTTATTGTATTTTAGTGTTCAGTTGGAAGCCACCCAGAATGGCTGGGGAAACCCAGCCAGATGGGTGGGGTATAAATAAATTATTATTATTATTATTAGCAGCAGCAGCAGCAATAAAGCCCTAAACGGCCTCGGTCCAGTATACCTGAAGGAGCGTCTCCACCTCCATCGTTCTATCTGGACACTGAGGTCCAACACCGAGGGCCTTCTGGCGGTTCCCTCACTGCGAGAAGCCAAGTTACAGGGAACCAGGCAGAGGGCCTTCTTGGTAGAGGCTCCTACTCTGTGGAACGCCCTCCCACCAGATGTCAAAGAGAACAACAACTACCAGACTTTTAGAAGACGTCTGAAGGCAGCCCTGTTTAGGGAAGCTTTTAATGTTTGATGTATCACAGTATTTTAATATTCTTTTGGAATCCGCCCAGAGTGGCTGGGGAAACCCAGCCAGATGGGCGGGGTATAAATAATAAATAACAACAACAACAACAACAACAACAACAACAACAACAACAACTCTCAAGGTTTTCTGGCAGGGAGTCTTTTCCCAGCCCTACCTGGCAATTCCTTCAGGGACTGAACACCTATCAGAGAGTCGAGAAGAATGGGGTGCAATTGCGGACATCTAAGGCAAACAACAGAGACGCGGGTGGCGCTGTGGGTTAAACCACAGAGCCTAGGACTTGTCGATCAGAAGTTTGGCGGTTCGAATCCCCACGACAGGGTGAGCTCCCGTTGCTCAGTCCCTGCTCCTGCCAACCTAGCAGTTTGAAAGCACACCAGTGCAAGTAGATAAATAGGTACCACTCCGGCGGGAAGGTAAACGGTGTTTCCGTGCGCTGCTCTGGTTTGCCAGAAGCGGCTTAGTCCTGCTGGCCACATGACCCGGAAGCTGTACGCCGGCTCCTTCGGCCAATAAAGCGAGATGAGCGCCGCAACCCCAGAGTCGGTCATGACTGGACCTAGTGGTCAGGGGTCCATTTACCTTTACCTTTAAGCCAAACAACGCAGATGCATTTGGAATCGTGCAGACAGAAGCAGACTTCAGGCTTCTCAGATCTACATTGGTGGGGTTTTTTTATACTAGAATCCAAAATCAATGGCTACTAGCCATGATGGCTATACTCTGTCGGAGGCAGTAAAGCTCTAGATACTGAATGCTGGGAATCACAAGAGCGATAGGCTCAGGTCCTGCTTATGAGCTTCCCTTTGGGGCAACTGGGTATCAGAACTGGAATAGATGAGCCATTGGTCTGATCCAGTAGCCAGGCTGTACTTGCATTCTTCAGATCTACCAGGTGCAAAAGGTTTGTTTTTAGCAGCAGAACTGAGCTGAGCTCCTGATGGCCACTTGTGATCTCTCTCTCTCCCACCCAGCTACAGCCACTGCAGAAAATGAGCAAAGCCTGCTTTGGATCAGGTCAGACTATTTACCCATCTAGCCCCATACAGTCTACTCTGACTGGCAGCAGCTCTCCAGGGCCACAGACCAGGGAAGGGCCTTTCCCCTCCCCAGCAGCCCAACCCTTTTTGATTGGAGATGCTACTGGGGATGGAAACTCAGATCACGTGCAAGCAAAGCAGAATATTCTGCCACCTGCTAAAAAGAAAGTAAAATTCTATATTCCTGCCGCTAGGAAAAACGTTTTCTTATATGCAACTGCTGTGGCCAGAATGATTATAGAAAAAAACTGGAAGGGAGAAAAAACTCCCTCAAAAAGAGAATGGCAAATAAGATTTTGTGAATACGGTGGTACCTCAGGTTACATACGCTTCAGGTTACATACGCTTCAGGTTACAGACTCCGCTAACCCAGAAATATTACCTTGGGTTAAGTACTTTGCTTCAGGATGAGAACAGAAATCGTGCTCTGGCGGCGCGGTGGCAGCGGGAGGCCCCATTAGCTAAAGTGGTGCTTCAGGTTAAGAACAGTTTCAGGTTAAGTACGGACCTCTGGAACGAATTAAGTACTTAACCTGAGCTACCACTGTATATAGAATCAGCAAGACTTACAGCAGTAGTAAGAAGCCAATCAGACCAAAAACTGATAGAGGAGTGGACTTGCGTGAAGGAGTGGACATCAAAAAACATTGTTCTGGTATTAATATATTGATATGCAATGAATGAAACTGATAGAGTAAAAAATTAAGAAGAAATGGGTATAAGATGAGACAAGTCAAAAATAATATAACGCAGCGAAAAGAAAAGAAAAAGGAAGCCACACACAGGTGTAGGGAAGTCAAAATTTATGTTTGTATGTTTAATTTGTCTGTTTTCTTTCTTTTTTTGTAATCTAAGTGGAGAGGTGTATGTATCTATGTATAATAAGTTGGTTTAGTGTTTTGTGTTTGTAAGTATTGCATTTACAGTGGTACCTCGGGTTAAGTACTTAATTCGTTCCGGAGGTCTGTTCTTAACCTGAAACTGTTCTTAACCTGAAGCCCCACTTTAGCTAATGGGGCCTCCCGCGGCTGCCGCACTGCCAGAGCACAATTTCTGTTCTCATCCTGAAGCAAAGTTCTTAACCTGAAGCACTATTTCTGGGTTAGCGGAGTCTGTATAGTGAAGCGTATGTAACCTGAAGTGTATGTAACCCGAGGTACCACTGTATCAATAAAAGTTTTTTTAAAAAGTAAAATTCTAGTCCTCATGGTTCAAAGAAAAGGGCCCATTTAAACAAAAGCAAAGTCAGCTGCCCTCATACTGAGCCAGACCACTGCTCCATTTAGCTTGATCTTCTCTGACTGGCAGCAGCCACCCAGGGTTTCAGATGCCCTGTCTCTCCCGGCCCTACCCGGAAATGCCACTGCGAGTTGAACCCAGAAACTTCGACATGCAGAGCAGTTGCTCTGCCACTGAGATACAGTAGCCTCCCTCCCAAGTCAGCCTGAAAGAGTCGCTGGTACTGAACCAGATCCTGCCCCAGTTCCCCAAGCACAGCTTACATTCGTGTAGATCTGTGGGACCCGGGAAAGCAGGTAGAGAACAGACGAAACAGACCCGATAATGAAACCAATGATTTCTTGCTGGGTGAAAGGCTGCGGAAGGAAACGAGGCCGTTAAAAATAAATAAACAGCCCAAGAAGGGAACAGGTTTAAAATTAATTCTGCCCAAACCAGCCCACCGCCCTCTGGCTCTGCTTCTCTATTTTTTGAAAATATTTTTTATTAGTTTTTCAAGAATAAGGAAATATAGGCAGCTCTCAGTTTACAGCGGGGTTATTTTCTGGGAACAGCGTGTAAAGGCAAAATAGTGTAAAGTCAAAACAGACTGGGTCCATTGGCAGGTGGGAGGGCCAAAGCCTTTTCCCCCTGGTGCCCACCCCTGACCATTAGGTCCAGTCATGGACAACTCTGGGGTTGTGGCACTCATATCGCTTTATTGGCCAAGGGAGCCGGCGTACAGCTTCCGGGTCATGTGGCCAGCATGACTAAGCCGCTTCTGGCGAACCAGAGCAGCGCACGGAAACGCCGTTTACCTTCCCGCTGCAGTGGTACCTATTTATCTACTTGCACTGGTGTGCTTTTGAACTGCTAAGTGGGCAGGAGCAGGGACCGAGCAACGGAAGCTCACCCCATCGCAGGGATTCGAACCACCGACCTTCTGATCGGCAAGCCCTACTCTGTGGTTTGCAGGGATTTGAACCGCTGACCTTCTGATCAGCAAGCCCTAAGCTCTGTGGTTTAGACCACAGCACTACCTGCGTCCCCCCCTTTTTATAGGTTTTCCAAATTACCCATAACACCCTTAGTGAAACATCATCCATTTGTCGTAACTATGTCATAAATTGGGAGGGGTTTCTTCCAGCAGAAACCTGAGCACAAGGCCCGCCCTGCGCCTCACATGACCTCCAGCTTCCGATCTTTAGGTGAAACAAATAAACAAACACACCTCCCACACAGTACGATCGTCTGCGGACGAGAGAAGCATCCTCCCTCTGAAGGACGCAGTGTCGTCGCTGGGAAGAGAGGAGGGTCTGCCCAGGAAGGAGGTCACAGACACCGTTCCCACAACGAGGAACGCAAAAGCGGCATTGATTGAAGCGGAGACTGAGGAGGGAAAGAGAGAAATTGGTTTAGGATGAGGCAGAAAACTGGCCAGAGGGGTGGGTGGCGTGTGAACAAGAGGATGGGAAACCCCCTTAAAAATTTTCCCGAAGTAATAATAATAATTTTATGTATCCTGCCCATCTGGCTGGGTTGCCTCAGCCACTCTGGGACATATAAAAACATGGGTTTGCAATTGTTATTGCAAAACAATTTACATATAACAACACAAAGACAGTATCTCAATGACAACTAAATATTAACTAACAACACATCGTCTAACACAGGGGTAGGCAACCTAAGGCCCGGGGGCCGGATGCGGCCCAATTGCCTTCTAAATCCAGCCCACGGACGGTCCAGAGATCAGCGTGTTTTTACATGAGTAGAATGTGTGTATTTATTTAAAATTAATCTCTGGGTTATTTGTGGGGCCTACCTGGTGTTTTTACATGAGTAGAAAGTGTGCTTTTATTAAAAATGCATCTCTGGGTTATTTGTGGGGCATAGGAATTCATTCATTTCCCCCTCCAAAAAAATATAGTCCAGCCCCCCCCCCCCCCAAGGTCTGAGGGACAGTGGACCGGCCCCCTGCTGAAAAAGTTTGCTGACCCCTGTATAAAAACATAATAAAATGTCAAACATTAAAAACTTCCCTATACAGGGCTGCCTTCAGATGTCTTCTAAAAGTCAGATGGTTGTTTATTTCCTTGACATTTGATGGGAGGGCGTTCCACAGGGCAGGTGCCACTACCGAGAAGGCCCCTGCCTGGTTCCCCGTAACCTCAGTTCTCGGAACTGGACTAATGCCTGACAATTTCCCCAACATTTCAGCAGTGTGGCGTAGTGGTTTGGAGCATCAGCCTAGGACCTGGGACAGCAGAGTTCAAATCCCCCACTCAGCCGCAAAGCTCGCTGGGGGAGCTTGGGCCCGTCACTGCCTCTTGGCCTATTCTAGCCTGCAGGGTTGTTTTCGTGAGGGCAAAATGGATCAGGGGAGAACCATGTATGACACTTGGAGGAAAGTTGGGATATGAGAGGCAGTGTGGCGTAGTGGTTAGACTGTTTTGCCAGAACCTAGGAGAGAACAGGGTTCAAATCTGCCCCCTCAGTCATTAGGCTCACTGGGGGCCAGTACCTGCCTTCTCAGTCTAACCTACTGCCCAGGATTGTTGTGGGGATTACATGAGCTCAATAGAGGAAAAAAGTGCAATTAGTCAATAATAAATCATTATTAGTAATGTTTAGCCCTACTGTGGCTTTTTGGGGGTACATTTAGGGTTTCCCAGAATTATGGCATCAGTAACAGATTTTCCTTTAGGGGAACAGTTCCAAAATGACACCCGGCCACTGACCTTCAGCCTCACAGTGTTAAAATATCTCAAAAAAAGAGGAAGAGATAAATTCATTATCAGCAGCCAGGAAGTTGTTCACTGAGTTAACAGATCTACAGTTTGATGAAATTAACAAGATGGAGAGGCAAGTCCTTTGTTTTAAAGAGTGAGGAAAGATTTAAGGATTGGATTTAAAGATTAATGCAGGGCTTCTAATTTATGAATCCTTGCCAAACTTTAGATTGTAGGTGTTTTGAGACAACACTCTGCCCTTTTGTACTCTAAAGCATCACACAAACTGATAGCACTATACAAATTGACAACAGTTAAAATGTATAGGACAGGAACGTGGTTATGCAGTGGCAGGGTAGATGTTGAGCCCTGGAGCCAATTAAGTAAGCGTTAGAGCATGTACAGAGCGCACACCCACACCAGCTTGCATTCCACCCTGGAAGTCGGTGAGCATTGAGTAGAAAGGTTTAAAGGGTATTCCAGGAAAACTGCAACCCTGGCACTTTGGTTCGTTCTTAACCATAGGCAAAGTAGGGCAGAGAACTCTGCACATGCCCAGAGGTAAAAACTAGAATTAAGTTGCATGCCCCAAACCTCAAAATGGGGCCCCAACTTGTGTTGAAAGTATTTCCTGAAAACAGGGCTAATGTTTTGGGTTTGGTTTTTTTTAAGTTACAATTGTTTAATGTTTTGCAAAACATGCTTTTCTTGGCCCGTGTTAGTGAGTTGAAACTTACAGGTTCTGTTCTGGTTCTTGACTTTGTAATAGAGGTAGAGGGACATCATAAGCAGGTCTGCCAGTACGTAATAGATGGCTGTGTATACCTGTGGCAGAGAGAGAGAGAGAGAGAGAGAGAGAGAGAGAGAGAGACAGGGCTGTCAAAAGCAACTCTGAATTTAAAAGAATTAAAATTCTGCACCCAGGCTATACAGATTCCGCAAAGTGATCCAGATGTTTGGGACTACAATTCCCATCATCCCTGACCACTGGTCCTGTTAGCTAGGGATGATGGGAATTGTAGTCCCAAACATCTGGAGGGTCGGAGTTTGCCTATGCTATGGTTTCAATTAATCCGGGGACCTTTTTTTTTTTTTTTTTGGAAGCTGAGTAGCAACAGGGAGTCATTAGTGGGGATGGTGAGGCAAAAGACCCTGGGCCCAAGAACACATGCATATTGTATAAAGGTGCAAAGCCCTTCTTTCGCACCCTGTGAAACATAAATGCACAGTTTTTTTAAAGACTGGGCAACGGCGCGCTGCCCGCCCGTGACTCCCAAGCCTTCCCTGATCTCCCGCCCCCTTTCCCCTTTGTTTTGACAGATCGGGGGAGGCTCGGGAGCCGCAGGTGGGCGGCTGTTGCCCAGTTTTTTAAAAACTCTGCGCATTTATGTTTCGCAGGGTGCGAAAGAAGGGCTTTGTACCTTGCCTGGAAGAGAAACCGTGTGCCTTGCGCACTTCCTGGGCAACGGCCACCCGCCCACGACTCCTGAGCCTCCCCCGATCTGTCAAAACAAAGGGGGAAGGGGGCAGGAGATCTGTACCGCCGGACGTCCCCAGTTCTCCTTCGGCAGTGGCGGCGGCATGAGTAGCTCCTGAAGCTCCTGTTTTAATGTTGTATCTTAATCTTTTAAATTGTATTTTAATCAACTTGTTTTTATTAATGGTTGTTAGCCGTTTAGGGCTTTAAAGGTCAGCACCAACACTTTGAATTGTGCTCAGAAACATACTGGGAGCCAATGCAGATCTAGATTGGATGCCCAGAACTGGACAGAGGACTCCCAGGTGAGGTCTGACCAGGGCAGAACAGAGTGGTCCTCTTTTAAACCACGCAAAACATGGATGAGGGCATCCAATTCAGTTCAGTTCACACTGCTCCAGAAAGGCTCTTCTTACCTGTAGTGGTAGCTGGTCAGCCAAGAACGACCCAATCAGGTTTAAAGAGTCTCCTCCCAACCATCCCAGCAGGAAGTAGACAGATAACGCCTGGTCCATAATCCCAGTTTTACAGGCCAGGTAGTATTGGCTGCAGCGGGGAGACATTGGAGGAAGAAGCAGTTAGAGTAGGCTTGCTGGTCAAGCTTTGCTTGGTCACCTAGGGCAAGCAAATGATATCTCCAGGTGACCAAGTCCCCAGTCAAAAAAAAAGTAAGATTGTAGAAGTCTGCATGTAGACACACACAGACACATATACACACACGGTTACAATATTACTGTTTATATAGATATAGTTCTGTGCTTCTGTTTTGCTACTTTGATATTAGTTGGTTTTACGGGTTTTATTTTACATTCATTTATTTAAAAGTATGCATAAACTGCATGATATTTTTTAATCTCTAAAAAGTGTAGGATGCAAGAACATCGCTGAAACAAAAATGCAACGTGTAAACAGCAAAACATTTGTTTATTTTTTAATTTTTAATTTTATCTGTTGAATTTATATTACCGCCCTATACCTGGAGGTCTCATGGCAGTTCAGAGAATAAAATCAAAATATAAAACCACAAAAGACATAATCAAAATAAAAAACAACAACCACCCAATAACTCCCCACCCCCAAAAAAACAACCCACCACATTTTAAAAGGTCATAGGATGTCAATCAAATCAACCAAAGGCCTGGTTAAGTAAGTTCTGGTGAGCAGAAAAGCAGACAAAAACAAATAAAATTTCAGGGAATTCAGACAAATAAAGTCAGGGTCTTTTGGGTTAGGGAAAGCCTGGGCAAAAAGATATACATGTATTTAAGAATGTAAGAAGGGCTGCTGTATCAGGGTCAATGGGCCACCTAGCCGGCAACCATTTTGTCACAGAGCGATCTTTCTCAAGACATCTGAAGCAAGTAACGACCGCTGCTTCACCTATGCACTTCATTTTAAATGATGTTTTCGCAACCTGCCCTGGATCCATTTGATGAGTAATAAGTAATAATCTTTCCCCGGCTTTACTTTAAGAGACAACGTAGGTGAGAACTGCAACAAAATGTCGCAGCGCAGGGCTCACTACCTTGCTCGAGATTCCAGTCAGCTACATGAGCTTCATTTGGAGGGATTTTGTCGTTGCCATTGCAAAGAAAGGGGGAAATAAGGAAAGCTCGGGGTTTCCTAAGGGCAGCAGGAGACTTGCTCGAGCGGGAAGTGACTCATGTCTCCAAAAAAAAATATGTTGCGTCAGGGTTGGTTAGCAATGAGAAACTCGCCCGTCATTCCAGCAGTGGGTTGTTGAGTTCTTCAATTAGGAGATATGATCACTCAAGGCAACCAAAGAGGAAGCGACCATTGTTTTTTTGCTTGTTGTTACTTACGGGAAAGACGCCGCAGCAAAGCAGAAGATGGAGAGCAAGCCCAGCACCACGCTGGATATGTCCCAGCCGTCCTGGGCACATTCATGGAATATCTCCCAAACCCACTGGGAGCCATTGGGGCAATCGGAAAAATTCATGCTCAGGGAACCCATCATTTGCAGATGAACCGGCATTGTGCGTATCTAAGCAAAGGCTCAATTTAGGGAATTTAGGGAAAGGGAGGCAAGGCCGCAGAAGTCACATGAAACATAAGAGGCAGGATTATTTGTCCATAGCCAAGCCGTGAACCTGCCAAGGAAGAAAGGAAAGAAATGTCATAGGAACCAGTCTTTTAGCATGGCTGCACTCTGAAACTCCCTGCTAATTGACATTGGTCAAATGTCTCAATTGTATTCTTCCTGACGCCTGCGAAAAACTTTTCCCTTTACGTAAAGCCTTCTCAGACACAAATTTTAATCCATAATTTGAACCTAGAATGCTAAACAAACATCTAGAGGGAATCAGGTTGGGGGAGGCTAGTTTAAAGGGTTGTATCCAACTAAGCAAGGGACGCGGGTGGCACTGTGGGTTAAACCACAGAGCCTAGGACTTGCCAATCAGAAGGTCAGTGGTTCGAATCCCCACGACAGGGTGAGCTCCTGTTGCTCAGTCCCAGCTCCTGCCAACCTAGCACTTCAAAGCACGTCAAAGTGCAAGTAGATAAATAGGTACCACTCCGGTGGGAAGGTCAATGGCGTTTCCGTGCGCTGCTCTGGTTCGCCAGAAGCGGCTTAGTCATGCTGGCCACATGACCCGGAAGCTGTACACCAGCTCCCTTGGCCAATAAAGCGAGATGAACGCCGCAACCCCAGAGTCGGCCACGACTGGACCTAATGGTCAGGGGTCCCTTTACCTTTACCTTTATCCAACTAAGCAGACCCACTGAAATGAATGAACCTAATTTAGCCAAACTGTGTGGTTACTCCAGAGGTCAGCAACCTTTTTCAGCCACTGTCCCTCAGACCATGTGGTGGGCCAGACTATATTTTGGAGGAAAAAATGAACGAATTCCTATGCCCCACGAATAACCCAGAGATGCATTTTAAATAAAAGGACACATTCTACTCAGGTAAAAACACACTGATTCCCGGACCGTCTGCGGGCTGGATTGAGAAGGCAATTGGGCCGCATCTGGCCCCCGGGCCTTAGGTTGCCTACCTCTGATCTACTCTTAACATTGAATGCAAGCCAGTACAGCTATTTGCCACTGGGGCTTAATGGAGCCTCCTAGTTCAGGGGTAGTGTATCTCCAACTACCAGCCTGGACCCAAATGTCAAGGGAAACCTTCCATCTCTTTCAAACCCTCCCCTCCCTAACCTGGGCACTGTCCCAAGCAGCTACTATTGCAAAGCACTTTTTCTGGGATCTGGACAGCTGACATGAGGGCCATCAGCATTTTGCATACTGAAAAATACAGCTCAAGGAAAAACCATACTCGTGAGCAGGGAGCCCTTTCACAATCCCACAGGCAAAGCAAAAGAGAGAGGACTTTAGCCGGCAATAATTGCCCACCCCAGCACATATTCTTGCTTTGCAGGCACAGAGAAATCGTCATTTCAGCACAACATTTATTTTTCATTCTGACACACACACACACACACACACAGAGAGAGAGAGAGAGAGAGAGAGAGAGAGGGAGAGAGAGAGTTTGGTCTTCCAAAGCTGAATTCTTTTTTCTTCTTTTTTCTTTTTTGCTAGCCAAACAAGAAAGTAAATAGCTTTTTTAAAAAACAACAACAAAAACTTTCTGACTGGAGTCCAAAGGCAAGACCAGATTCTGGAACGCTTCACCTTGGTGTGTGTAAACAAGAGGGTGACAAACCACTTCAGTATTTACCACACGGTGACCTGGTTTGCTATCCGAATGTTTGTCTGAGAAAAAGTCCAGTGGATTCTCCCCAGCCCCACATCCCTGGTCTGTTCTAGGTGAGGACAAAAGGATGTTTTTCATTCTACAGATCCAGGTGGAAAAGAGGTCACAAAACCATCAGCCCTCATGGACAAAGATCACTTGGAGAATTTAGAGCTGGGGTCAGCAAACTTTTTCAGCAGGGGGCCGGTCCACTGTCCCTCAGGCCTTGTGAGGGCCGGACTATATTTTTTTTGGGAGGGGGAATGAACAAATTCCTATGCCCCATAAATAACCCAGAGATGCATTTTAAAGACAGTGGTACCTCGGGTTAAGAACTTACGGTAATTTGTTCCGGAGGTCCGTTCTTAACCTGAAACTGTTCTTAACCCGAGGTACCACTTTAGCTAATGGGGCCTCCTGCTGCCGCTGTGCTGCTGCTGCACGATTTCTGTTCTCAACCTGAAGCAAAGTTCTTAACCCAAGGTACTATCTGAGTTAGCGGAGTCTGTAACCTGAAGCGTATGTAACCTGAAGCGTCTGTAACCCAAGGTACCACTGTAAAAGGGCATATTCTACTCATGTAAAAACACCAGGCAGGCCCCACAAATAACCCAGAGATGCATTTTAAATAGAAGGACACATTCTATTCATGTAAAAACACACTGATTCCTGGAGCGTCCGCAGGCCGGATTTAGAAGGCACTTGGGCTGGATCCGGCCCCCGGGCCTTAGTTTGCCTACCCATGATTTAGAGAGTATCCTGCTCTCTCACAGTAGGCAAGAAGGAACTGTCCCGAAGGGACAGTGAGGGTTTGGCCTGATGGAAATTTGGTGGGGGAAATCTACGGTGCTATAGCTTGGGGCCAGAACTTTTGGGTTAGTCTCTATTGGTTACTGCAAGAACAGGGCGACTGTTTCAAAAAAAATAAAGAGTTGCAAAAAAACAAAACAAAAAAAGGAGCCAGGATAGCATCCACAATGACCTTCCCCAGGACAGATCTAGCAGGTGGAACACAAAGAAGCGAATTCCAAACTGGCTGTGAGCAAAGATGGAGGAATATACTCGGCGCATGCATGCCCAGTGTTACTCTTGTTTACCGCTGCTTTCCACCTTTGCAGAGGTCTGGAAATGAAAGAAGCCACTTGTACATAATTAGCCACTTGTAATAATTAGCAGTTGCAATGGGCCACGATTCATCTTCTCCCACCCATCCCAAAACGTTCAATATACCATCAAAGAAAATGAACAAAAAAATTTTCCTCCCTACCAAACTCCATTTAATAATAAGGTTTTCCCCAGGCTGAATCATTACCTATTTTTTTTTCAAGCCTGGGGGCAGTTCTGGGACACAGGAAGGCCTCTGAGCACAGGCAGAGTGGCTTTTTTTTATTTTGTAAGAAAGGAGGAACCACACCCAAGGCCTTAGGTGGGATGGGAGCTTGCTGATAAACTGATAAACAGCCTCCTGATAAACCTAAGCCCCATTTCATTTGCAAGACAGTTATCAAGGAATAACGATAGATAGTAATAACTCAATCTTCTTGTGTGGCTGCACTTTAGAACTCCCTGCCCATTGAAATCAAGCAGGAGCTTTCACTCTCCTCTTTTTCGGTGCCGGCTAAAAACATTTTTTACGCCAGCCTCCCCAGATTATTATGATGCGAGTTTTAATCTGTTTTTAGTCTATTGCTATTTTACCTTATTGTTTTTTTGTGCTAATTTTATCGTTTTGCCTTTTGGAAACTGCTTTTGAGAAGGTTTTTTTAAAAAAATAAATAAAATCAAGCGGTATATAAAATTTATAAATATATTATACTTAGCATCTCGAATTTTTATCATCCTGGCCTTTGGCTAGTACAATAAACCTATGGAGAAATTGGGGTGGGAAAGGAAAATAGGGTTTTAAAACAAATACCTGCCCTGGTTTGACCTCGGGGGAGGGAAACATCGTGCCCTACCCCCGGGTTAGGAACCCTACTTCCCCTGGGGACAACCCCCAACCGCAATCATTCAACTCACTCCGGTTCCCAAAGATGCTGAAGGCGCTTTAGCTCCTGGCCCTCGTCTGCGCGCCCCGGGGTGCCATTGCGCCCAAACCGGATTCGCTCCTCTTGGCGGCTGTTCAGACGCCGACCCGGAGCGCGGCTTTGTTTTGTTCTCAGCCCGACTCGGCCGCAGCTCCTCCCCTGCGGCGCCGGCGGGAGGGTTGGCGGATGCGGCGGCGTCAGCTGACGGCAGAGCCCGCCCCACCGAAGGGGGAGGAATCGGGGCCTCGCTCCGCCTCCCGGCCGGGGGGGGGACAAGAAGTCAGCCCCACGGAACCCGCAGAGCCAGCCGCCCGCGTTTTGGAAGCGCCTCGGGGCGGAGCTCTGCGGTTTGGTTGTGGCGGCGCCTTAGAATGCAGTGGAATCTCGGGTTACAGACGCTGCAGGTTACAGACGCTGCAGGTTACAGACTCCGCTAACCCAGGAATAGTACCTCGGGTTAAGAACTTTGCTTCAGGATGAGAACAGAAATCGTGCTCCAGCGGTGCAGCGGCAGCGGGAGGCCCCATTAGCTAAAGCGGTGCTTCAGCTTAAGAACAGTTTCAGGTTAAGAACGGACCTCCGGAACGAATTAAGTACTTAACCCGAGGTACCACTGTAATTGTAGAGTTGGTCAAGGGGACTCCTGAGGGTCATCTAGTCCACCCCCCCCCGCCCCGCAATGCAGGAATCTCAACTAAAGCATCCCTGATAGACGGCCGTCCAACCTCTGCTTAAAAACTTTAGAACCATCTTTATGTATGCAACTAGGGTGACTAGAATTTTTTCCCCAAAAATTCTTTATTAAGTTTTTCACAGTCCTGACAAATATAACATAGAAAAAAGAAAGAAAAGCACTCAAAAGAAAACACATTACGATACAGTGGTACCTCGGGTTACATATGCTTCAGGTTACAGACTCCATTAACCCAGAACTAGTACCTCAGGTTAAGAACTTTGCTTCAGGATGAGAACACAAATCACACGGCAGTGGGAGGCCCCATTAGCTAAAGTGGTGCCTCAGGTTAAGAACAGTTTCAGGTTAAGAACGGACCTCCAGAATTAATTAAGTTCTTAACCCAAGGTATCACTGTAATTGTAGAGTTGGTCAAGGGGACTCCTGAGGGTCATCTAGTCCAACCCCCCCCCCCCCGCAATGCAGGAATCTCAACTAAAGCATCACTGATAGACGACCATCCAACCTCTGCTTAAAACCTTCCAGTGAAATCCCAAAAAACTTTAGAACCATCTTTATGTATGCAATTACGGCGGCTAGAATTTTAGTAGCAAAACACTGGAAATGTGACTTAATTCCTACAAAGCTTGACTGGCAGGTGAAGATGATAGAATACTTGGAAATTGTGAAAATGACTGGGAAAATAAGAGGAAACTCAAACCAGAAAGTATGTAAAGAATGGATAACATCTAAACAATATCTAAAACAATATTGTGAAAATGCAAATCTCCTGACAGGTCTAGATTGAATCTTGAATATTAAGGGTAACTATGAATGTAGAAGGGACTTGGGTGGTGCTATGGGTTAAAACACAAAGCTTGCAGATCGGAAGACAGGCAGTTCGAATCCTCGTGATGGGGTAACCTCCTGTTGCTCGGCCCCTGCTCCTGCCAACCTAGCAGTTCGAAAGCATGAAGTGCAAGTAGATAAATAGGTACCACTCCAGCGGGAAGGTAAATGTTGTTTCCGTGCGCTGCTCTGGTTCGCCAGAAGCGGCTTAGTCATGCTGGCCACATGACCCGGAAGCTGTATAAAGCGAGATGAGCGCCACAACCCAAAGTTGTCTGCGACTGGACCTAATGGTCCCTTTACCTTGATAAATGTATAAAATTTTCTGGATATGTAACAGATTAACAGGAATTGCGTAAAGGTTAAGAATTTGTTCGAAAGCACAATGAGGTGAATTGGAACTAAAAAATGTGTGTGTTGTTAGACCAGGGGTCAACAACCTTTTTCAGCTGTGGGGCGGTCTGCCATCCCTCAGACCATGTGGTGGGCCGGACTATATTGGGGGGGGGGAGTGAACGAATTCCTATGCCCCACAAATAACCCAGAGATGCATTTTAAATAAAAGGACACATTCTACTCATGTAAAAACACCAGGCAGGCCCCACAAATAACCCAGAGATGCATTTTAAATAAAAGGACACATTCTACTCAGGTAAAAACACACTGATTCCCGGACCGTCTGTGGGCTGGATTGAGAAGGCAATTGGGCCACATCTGGCCCCCGGGCCTTAGGTTGCCTACCCCGGTCAACTCTTAACATTGGATGCAAGCCAGTACAGCTATTTGCCACTGGGGCTTAATGGAGCCTCCTAGTTCAGGGGTAGTGTATCTCCAACTACCAGCCTGGACCCAAATGTCAAGGGAAACCCTCCATCTCTTTCAAACCCACCCCTTCCCTCCCTAACCTGGGCACTGTCCCAAGCAGCTACTCTTGCAAAGCACTTTTTCTGGGATCTGGACAGCTGACATGAGGGCCATCAGCATTTTGCATACTGAAAAAACAGCTCAAGGAAAAACCATACTTGTGAGCAGGGATACATTCTACTCGTGTAAAAACATGCTGATTCCCAGACCGTCCGCGGGTTGGATTGAAAAGGCAATTGGGCCACATCTGGGCCCTGGGCCTTAGGTTAGAAGATGTGTTGTTAGTTAATGTTTATTGTCATTGAGATATTGTCTTTGTCTGTGTTGTTATATGTAAATCGTTTGCAATAAAGTTTAAAAAAAAAGTCCAGTGATGGAGAGTCCCCCATAAGATCTTTTATGCACTTCATAGAATCGTGGAAGGAGAGCCCTCAACCTGCTGAGGGAGTTGAATTCTATATCCTACCATTTTTCTCCAAGTTGCTCGAAAGCATTGGCTCACATGGTTCTCCCTCTCTCCTCATTTAATCCCCACAACAACCCTGAGAGGTAGGTTAGGCTGAGA
The DNA here is from genome assembly GCF_964252035.2 of Podarcis erhardii. Taxonomy (NCBI): domain Eukaryota; kingdom Metazoa; phylum Chordata; class Lepidosauria; order Squamata; family Lacertidae; genus Podarcis; species Podarcis erhardii. The sequence continues at coordinate 14,634,809 of NC_138511.1, forward strand.
TAGACAGTAGTGACCGGCACAAGGTCGCACCTATGCGAGTTCATAGCCCAGTGAGGATTTGAACCCAGGACCTTAGCAGGACACTCTGACTGAAGGCGCTGCTTGAAACCAGCCCTTTTAAAACAGGCATACAAAAACGACATGCTGCAAAATGGCATGCTCTAAAAAGACATTGCAGGAATTTTGAGACGGCCCCTTACCTGGGAAGGGAAGGCGTGGCGTCACGCGTCCTTTAAAAGGCGGTTTCCCAGCTGGTGGCGAGTTCGAGTCCAGCCGGAGGCAGATCGATCTGTTGCTGCAGCCGCCGGGATGTCGGGGCTACGCGGGCAGAGCCGCGGGGTGCGCTCGGTGCTGGGCACCATGGAGTTCGGGCGCAGGGCAGACGCGGAGGCCAGCGGGGCCATGCTGCGCGTGTTCCTGGCCCGCGGGCACTGCGAGCTGGATACCGCGCATATTTACGCGGGGGGCGAGTCGGAGCGGATCCTGGGCGCCTGGTTGGCAGCTGAACCCAAGGCTGCGGCGGCAGGTGGGTCGGTGGAATGGGGGAGCCGGAGACGAAGGCTGCTCTAGACGTCCAGTGGGTCAGCAACGGTTCCTCTGAGCGCATGCAGAGTGCCACACACACACAGAGCGGCGAGTAATCACCGGAGTCTGATCTAGATTCGAATCGAGTTCTGTGCACACGCTCAGAAGGGCTGACTCTCAGCGCAGGCCTTGCATGCAAGCAGAAGGTCCCAGTTAATGCTGCAGATCTGTGTGCCTTGCCTGAAACCCTGGAGAGCAGCTGCTGCTGCCAGTCAGTGTAGACAATCCAGAGTTTGATGGACCAAGGGAGCCGAGTAAGGTTGTTTCGTAGGATCTGTTGTTGTCTTCTATCTAGTCCAGCCTGCAAAAAAATCAACAACCAAGCAATGGTGCGTTTGAGCATGTGTGGAGTGCATCTCTCCCTTTTCCTACCCTCCACCCTTTCAATGCAGTCAAAGGAGATCCACCCTCATTCCTCCCCTAAATAAATCCCCCCCCCCCGTTAATCTAGATTCCAGAAATGGGGGAGATATGGGCCTGCTGCTCTGCAAATGTTCTCTGGCACCAGCCCCCTTCATCCCCAACCCGCCTGGCTGGTGATCAGGAATAATGAGAGATCATAGTAAAGGTAAAGGGACCCCTGACCATTAGGTCCAGTTGTGACCGACTCTGGGGTTGCGGCGCTCATCTCACTTTATTGGCCGAGGGAGCCGGCGTACAGCTTCCGGGTCATGTGGCCAGCATGACTAAGCCGCTTCTGGCGAACCAGAGCAGCGCACGGAAATGCCGTTTACCTTCCCGCCGGAGCGGTACCTATTCATCTACTTGCACTTTGACGTGCTTTCGAACTACTAGGTTGGCAGGAGCAGGGACCGAGCGACGGGAGCTCACCCCGTCGAGGGGATTCGAACGGATCTGCAAGTCTTAGGCTCTGTGGTTTAACCCACAGCGCCACCCGCGTCCGAAATGAGAGATCATGGGGTGCTGCAAATGCAGGAGTTAAATTGTGAATTCAGTGACATCTGGAAGGCCATGGAAGAGTCTTATCTCTGGGTGTCCCTTTGCCAGGGAGCGCAGTCATTTAAATATGAAGCAGCCCCCCCCCCCCCGTTCCAGTTAGATTCCTGCAGCAAGCAGGTGCATTAGCAGGACAATTTTGCCTACTTTCAACCTTTGCTCTTACTGTTCTTTCTTTCCAGGGTTGGTCATCTGGTTAATCAACAACCTGCAAATCAAAAGGACTGTTTGCATTGTTGCCTTTGGTCCAGCTGACAAAATCTCCTGTTAGTGCGGCAAAGGCAAAGGGGCCTGAGAAGGGAAAGCACTCTGCACATGCTCAGAGCTGGGCCGTGTTGATCTGATGCTCACTTGTAATTATGGCCTTCGTCTAGGAAATGGAGGGGAAATGTACTTTTTTTACTTCTTTGTTAGTTGCTATTTTACTGCTCATTTGCCCAGTATGGAGAGATCCTTTTGGGGCTCTTTGCCATCCCCGAACAATTTGGTAAACCTAACTCCAGGTCATTTATGAACGGGTTAAAAAGAGCTAATGGACAGGATTGGTCTGATCCAGGACGGTTCTTACAATTTGTTCCCCCCCCCAATTTGTTTTATTTATTTTCACAAAATTGTAAGCACACAAACATACAAACAAACATAAATCATAACCTTATTAAAACTAGTCTTATTAACATTGTTAAGTGACTTCCTCGTATCCCCCTAGTTGAATTTCAGTGCGAATCATTTTAACAGTTTTCCAAATCATAATTCTTATAAACTTAATCACTTAACATCTATCTTTCTTACCAATTCAGCATTAAACATATTAATTCAACACATTACATATTTAAATCCTAAGCCTATCTGGTAATTGCAAGCTTTTTCCAATTAATTTAACTTAACATATTTAACTAAATAGTCATTAAATTTCGTCCATTCTTCCTGATACTCCTCCTCCTCCTGGTCGCGGACTCTTCTTGTCAGGTCGGCTAGCTCCGAAAAATCCATCATCTTCATCTGCCATTCTTCCACAGTTGGTACTTCTTGCATTTTCCGCTTTTTAGCTAGTAAGATTCGAGCAGCAGTTGTGGCATACAAAAATGACGGTTCTTACAATTTGGGGATGGGTCTACCTGCAGCTTTGAGCTACGAGATAGAACTTCCACAGTCAGTGGCAGTATACCTGGGATCCCTTCCAACTTTACAATTATATGAATCTGTGATCCAATATGGCAGGGTGAGCGGGGGTGGGGAGGACCTTTTTCTGCAGTCCAGGCAAGCGAGGTGTATTGCCAGATTTCAAGGACACTTTTTGTTATGTACTGAGTTGAATAGGATCCAAACTGCAGCAGTCTGATTGGTCCTAGAACAATAGGATTCAGAATGCAGCAGTCTGATTGGTCCTAGAACAATAGGATTCAGAATGCAGCAGTCTGATTGGTCCTAGAACAATGCAGCAGTATGATTGGTTGGCAGGAACCACCCAATCATGCTCCAGATATAAGTGAATCCACAACCTGATTGGCTTACAGTAGAATTCCAGAATTAGCCAATCATGTGCAGCCCATTGTATAAATAATGTATATAAAGCAGATACTTTGAGGGGGCTTTCATTCATTCCTCCTCACCACTATGAGCTGAATAAAGAGCATGAAATCACTTTGCGACTTTGAGTATATTTCACTTTTCAACACCTGAGGAGGGTTCAAAGCAGAGCCATTAAGAGATGTAGCTTGGGAAGAGTCCCAAGGGCAATATAGGAGGGCTGCATGTAGCCTAAGGTCCTGGAGTTTCTGATAATTTCATACACCCTCCTTGCCAGTGTTTGGCAGGAGCACAGGTTCCTTTTGTTCCCTTATCACGTCCTTTTTCTCCACCTGTCAAGTTAGCCTCCAAGTCACCTTCCTGAATCACCTTGCCAACACTGTAGAACCCACGGCCAGCTTTTAGTAAGCTCTTTTTAAAAAATATTGTTTTATTAATTTTTACATGAAATTTCCAAAAAACATACAACATATTTTCTTGTCTTATTCAGTGTTTTGGACTTCCATCAACCACATCTGAAGGTTTTTCAATCTTTATCACTTAACCTGCATTTCATTAATTTCACTATTACTTTTAATGGTCCTTCACTAATAATTCTCTTCATACTTTTCTCTGCAATATTTCACATAGTCCTCCTTACAAAACTTCTTGCAATCCTACTAGCGTAATCTGTTGATTACAATTGCTTTTCAAATAGTTCACATATTTACTCCAGTCCTCTGAGAAACTCTGATCCCGCAGGTTTCAAATCCTTCCTGTCATCTTGTCTAATTCTGCATAGTCCATTAATTTCGCCTGCCATTCCTCTTTCGTCGGTAATTCTTCTTGCTTCCATTTCTGTGCCAATAGTGCTCTTGCTGCCATTATTGCATATAAAAACAGTTTGTTATCCTGTCTATTAATATCCTCCTCTACAATGCCAAGTAGAAATGCTTCTGGTTTTTTTTAATAAATGTATATTTCAACATCCTTTTCATCTCATTATGTATCATTTCCCAGAAGCTTTTCGCTTTCTTACATTCCCAGCTTTTAGTAAGCTCTTTGGGGCGCAGACTTACCATTCTGTTACAGTATTACGCTAAACAGTGATGGCAATTGAGGGCGATTGTAAAAACAGTGCCTCTGAGCGTGCACAGAGCGTTTCCCCTCTTTGAAGGCTTCCCTCCTCCTTCTCGTCATTAGGCCTTTTTTAAAAAGTCATTCCTAGCCCAATTTTCCTCCAGAGGAGTTCAAGATGGGGGCTTGAATCCAATGCTAGTCCTACTCGGAGTAGACCGACCAAAGTTACTAGACAAGGATAACTTAGGTCCATTCAGTTGGAAGCAGTAATGTTCCTAAATACCAGTCGCTAGAAACCACAGAAAGGGAGAGTGCTTTTGCATTCCAATCATGCTTTTGAGCATCCCATAATGTCCACTGTGAGAACAGGATGCTGCCCTGTTGGCTTGATCCAGCAGGCTGTTGCTTTTTTCTGCTTGGGGACTTCCTGCATGCCCCTTGTTTGCCAGTGATTTTTGTGGTTGTTATCTATATATTAGGGACGCGAGTGGCGCTGTGGGTAAAAGCCTCAGCGCCTAGGGCTTGCCGATCGAAAGGTCGGTGGTTCGAATCCCCGCCACAGGGTGAGCTCCCGTTGCTCGGTCCCAGCGCCTGCCAACCTAGCAGTTCGAAAGCACCCCCGGGTGCAAGTAGATAAATAGGGACCGCTTACTGGCGGGAAGGTAAACGGTGTTTCCGTGTGCTGCGCTGGCTCGCCAGATGCAGCTTTGTCACGCTGGCCACGTGACCCGGAAGTGTCTGCGGACAGCGCTGGCCCCTGGCCTCTAGAGTGAGATGAGCGTACAACCCTAGAGTCTGTCAAGACTGGCCCGTACGGGCAGGGGTACCTATCTATATATTTGCCAGTTTTAAAATACCACTTGACTGATGAAAACCTCTCTCTAAACGGTTCATATCCAAACTATGCAAAACGTTTACTAAAAAGTGCCAATGAAAATCTAAAGCTCAAGGAGAAACGGGCACAGAATCTATCAGCCCACTGATAAATTTATCAGCCAGCAGTTTTAAAACAGGGACAACAAATTACATATAAAGCAAATGATTTCTTCCAAATTGAGCCTGGGCCAAGCCTACCTGGCAGGGCTGTTGCTAGAATTAAATGAGGAACGGCAGGGAGAAACATTGAGCTCCTTGGAGGAAAAGATGGGATGGAAATGCAATAAATAAAACAAACCAACGAAGGTTAAAATGACATGGCAGGATTTGTTGTTGTTTAGTCGTTTAGCTGTGTCCGACTCTTTGTGACCCCATGGATCAGAGCACGCCAGGCACTCCTGTCTTCCACTGCCTCCCACAGTTTGGTCAGACTCATGTTGGTAGCTTCGAGAACACTGTCCAACCATCTCATCCTCTGTCGTCCCCTTCTCCTTGCACCCTCCATCTTTCCCAACATCAGGGTCTTTTCCAGGGAGTCTTCTCTTCTCATGAGGTGGCCAAAGTATTGGAGCCTCAGCTTCACGATCTGTCCTTCCAGTGAGCACTCAGGGCTGATTTCCTTCAGAATGGAGAGGTTTGATCTTCTTGCAGTCCATGGGATTCTCAAGAGTCTCCTCCAGCACCATAATTCAAAAGCATCAATTCTTCGGCGATCAGCCTTCTTTATGGTCCAGCTCTCACTTCCATACATCACTACTGGGAAAACCATAGCTTTAACTATACGGACCTTTGTTGGCAAGGTGATGTCTCTGCTTTTTATGATGCTGTCTAGGTTTGTCACTGCTTTTCTCCCAAGAAGCAGGCGTCTTTTAATTTCGTGGCTGCTGTCACCATCTGCAGTGATCATGGAGCCCAAGAAAGTGAAATCTCTCACTGCCTCCATTTCTTCCCCTTCTATTTGCCAGGAGGTGATGGGACCAGGGGCCATGATCTTCGTTTTTTTGATGTTGAGCTTCAGACCATATTTTGCGCTCTCCTCTTTCACCCTCATTAAAAGGTTCTTTAATTCCTCCTCACTTTCTGCCATCAATGTTGTGTCATCTGCATATCTGAGGTTGTTGATATTTCTTCCGGCAATCTTAATTCTGGCTTGGGATTCATCCAGCCCAGCCTTCCGCATGTTAAATTCTACCTATAAGTTAAATAAGTAGGGAGACAATATACAGGACATGGCAGGATAAGGAACCCGAAATTATCCGGCAAGGCTCTTCTTTTGCTTCTGGAATCGGGAAATTCGAGACGGTCCCTTCTCCTGGAAGGGGGCAGGAGTGGAAAGGAGGCGCTGACGCATGCGCAGACAGTGGTGATGCGATTGCCTTTGCCCAGGACCTGGTGGCGAGTTCGAGTTCTGCCAGAGGCAGATCGATCTGTTGCTGCAGCCGCCGGGATGTCGGGGCTACGCGGGCAGAGCCGCGGGGTGCGCTCGGTGCTGGGCACCATGGAGTTCGGGCGCAGGGCAGACGCGGAGGCCAGCGGGGCCATGCTGCGCGCGTTCCTGGCCCGCGGGCACTGCGAGGTGGATACCGCGCATATGTACGCGGGGGGCGAGTCGGAGCGGATCCTGGGCGCCTGGCTGGCGGCTGAACCCAAAGCTGCGCCTGCAGGTAGGTAGGGCTGCTCTAGACGTCGAGCCCAGCGGGCCGGCAACGGTTCCTCTGAGCGCATGCAGAGTGCCTCGCACGCATTGACACGTAGCCGCGAACTCTCACCCGAGCTCAGCGGAGCTTCATCAGGATTCGAATCGCGTTCCGCTTTGCCGGCGCGCCTATCGGAGTCCTGGCTGGAAGGGGAGAGCGTCTGCCTTGCATCCTGCAATTCAATTCCCACGGGCATCTCAGGGTTGGGCTAGGAATGCACCGTGCCTGAAACCCTGGAGAGCTGCTGCCGGTCAGTGTAGACGTAACTGGGCTCGGTGGACCAGTGGTCTGGCTTCCTATGACATGCTGAGGTTGGGAGCGGGGGTCGTCTCCTGCCTAGACCAGCTTGCAAAACAGCAACAACAACAGAGCAACGGTGCATTTGAGCATGTGCAGAGTGCATTTCTCTCTCCTACCTCCCCACCCTTTCCATGCAGTCAAAACTAATCCAACTCCACCCATCCCCATTTTAAACCCATGCTCATCTGTCCTCATTCTTTGTCTTTTATAGTTTGGCCTTTCATTTTCTTAATTTTCATCGGTTGTTCCAGCAACATCTGGAAGGCCACCCCAGACCTGAAACGTGGATTCCCTATCTCTGGGTGCAGCCTTTCCCGCTGAAGCTCAAAAACGGACCAGTTGCTACCCCCATACCAGATTCTTAATTGGATTCCTCCACCAACCAGGCCCTGCATCCTTTGGTCTCTCTCTGCTCTTAAATTTATTGCCTCAGAGGGTTGATAATCTGGTTATTCAACAACTCAAAGAGCTAGAAATCAATCAAAAGGGCTGTCGGCACCTTTATTCCAGTGGTCAAAAGTCTCCTCAGAGTTTGCAAAGATCCCTGATTATACTGAAAGCCTTCCCATCTAATCTGGAGGCCAGTTGGAGTTGCTAAGCAGCTTGAGAAGGGAAAGGAAGTTTGAATATAGAATCATAGAAGCTGGAAGGGACCCTGAGGGTCATCTAGTCCAACCCGCCTTCAACGCAGGCATCTCAACTAAACCTCCAAGGAAGGAGAGCCCCCCACCGTCCAGGGGAGTCTGTTCCACTGTCAAACAGCTCTTAACAGTCAGAAAGTTTTTCCTGATGTTTAGTTGGAATCTCCCTACAACAAAGCCACTGGTTCGAGTCCTGCCCTCCAGAGCAGGAGAAAACAAGCATGTTCCCTCTTCCATTTGACAGCCCTTTAGGTATTTGAAGATGGCTATCTTATCCCCTTTTGAATTATGGTGCTGGAGGAGACTCTTGAGAGTCCCATGGACTGCAAGATCAAACCTCTCCATTCTGAAGGAAATCAGCCCTGAGTGCTCACTGGAAGGACAGATCCTGAAACTGAGGCTCCAGTACTTTGGCCCCCTCATGAGAAGTGAAGACTCCCTGGAAAAGACCCTGATGTTGGGAAAGATGGAGGGCACAAGGAGAAGGGGACAACAGAGGACAAGATGGTTGGACAGTGTTCTCGAAGCTACCAGCATGAGTTTGACCAAACTGCGGGAGGCAATGGAAGACGGGAGTGCCTGGCATGCTCTGGTCCATGGGGTCACGAAGAGTCGGACACGACTAAACGACTAAACAACAACAACAAATCTTATCCCCATCAGTCTCCTCTTTCCCAAGCTAAACATTCCCAACTCCCTCAACCTTTACTGTACTCCTAAGGCTTGATTTCAGATTCTCCCAAGTGTACTGCTTATTATTAGGGCGTAGGGGGTGAAAAAGCCTTTAACAACCCAAGGGCCACTTTCCCTTCTGTGCAGCCTTCCGGGGGCCAGATGCAAGGGATGGGCAGGGCCAGAGGGGGAAGTGGGCAGAGCAATTGACGCAAATTTTAGCTTTTGGCACTAGACTAGTTTCCTACACACAATCTCTGTCCGCCATCCAGGCAAGGAAGAGGCACAGTCAGAGTTCAAGGTCATGTTCCATCACACGAAGCCTGAGAGCAGGTCCATTGGGGGTGTGGCCTGTGGGGAGGGGTGTGGCTTGGGGAGAGCCCTGGGGGGCCCAGATGGACAGACTTGGTGGGCTGTATTTGGCTCTGCCTGCCTTGTTAATATTTGTTTGCTCCTCATCCTGGTTTTGGGGGCTCCTCTTTACAGAATGACGCGGGTGGCGCTGCCGATCAGAAGGTCGGCGGTTCAAATCCCTGTGAACCACAGAGCCTAGGCCTTGCTGATCAGAAGGTTGGGGGTTCGAATCCCAGTGACGGGGTGAGCTCCCGTTGCTTGATCCCTGCTCCTGCCAACCTAGCAGTTTGAAAGCACGTCAAAGTGCAAGTAGATAAATAGGTACCACTGTGGCAGGCAGGTAAACAGCGTTTCCGTGCGCTGCTCTGGTTCGCCAGAAGCGGCTTAGTCATGCTGGCCACATGACCCGGAAGCTGTCTGCAGACAAACGCCGGCTCCCTCGGCCTATAGAGTGAGATGAGCGCACAACCCCAGAGTCGGGTCACGACTGGACCAAATGGTCAGGGATCCCTTTACCTTTACCTTTACAGAATGCAGTCAGAGTTCCTTTCCTTCCCTGATCATACCTTCTTTGGCAATCACTCATAGCCTAATAAGATTGTCTTCCATGAACACGGTTTTAAAAGTGAGTCCGTAAGTGACTGTGGAGGCCAATTCTGGATCCACAAGTCCTTCCACTGTGGGGACACAGGTTTCTGAGCAGGAGTTGGGTCACGGTGAGGGTTTGCCAAGCGTGCCTTCCTCTTAGCACGTTTCTCCCTTGCGTCCTGAGTTCGAGCGTCTTCAAAGCCCATGACACCTTTGGTAAAGGCTGTTCTCCAACTGGAGCGCTCGCAGGCCAGTGTTTCCCAGTTGTCGGTGCTTATCCTACACTTTTTTAGATTTGCCTTGAGAGGGTCTTTAAGCCTCTTTTGTTGACCACTGGCATTACGCTTTCCATTTTTAAGTTTGGAATAGAGCAGTTGCTTTGGAAGACGATAATCAGGCATCCTCACAACATGACCAGTCCAGCGAAGTTGATGTTGAAGAATCAATTGCTTCGACACTGGTGAACTTTGCTTCTTTCAGGACACTGGCATTAGTTTGCCTGTCTTCCCAAGTGAAGTGTAAAAATTTTCGGAGACACCATTGATGGAATCTTTCAAGGAGTTGGAGATGGCGTTTATAGGTGGTACATGTTTCACAAAAGGGCTGGGTTTGGGGTGGGTTTTTGAAGACGCCTGTGTGTGAATTTGTTTTGTGTGTAGACCAGTGCACGCTGACCAATGCACAGTCTTTGCAGTAAGGCTCTACAGTGGTTCCTTGGGTTAAGAACTTAATTTGTTCTGGAGGTCCGTTCTTAACCTGAAACTGCTCTTAACCTGAAGCACCATTTTAGCTAATGGGGGCCTCCTGCTGCCACCACAGTGCGATTTCTGTTCTCATACTGAAGCAAAGTTCTTAACCCGAGGTACTATTTCTGGGTTAGCGGAGTCTGTAACCTGAAGCGTCTGTAACCTGAGGTACCACTGTACTGCCCTGATCTAGTCCTCTCTTCCCCACCAGTCAAAGTAGCCACCAAGGCAAATCCATTGGAGGGCAATACTCTGAAGGCTGATGGCGTTCGCTCCCAACTGGAGACGTCCCTCCAGAGACTGCAGGCGAAGAGTGTCGACCTCTTCTACCTCCATATGCCCGACCACAAGACCCCCCTGGAAGAGACGCTGAAGGCCTGCAATGAGCTACACAGAGAGGTGCAAAAACTGGGGTTTTCTGGGGGGCGGGGGGCGGGAAACTGATTCTCATAACTGGGCGGCTCATTTGGGCCTCCCAGTTGGTGTTTGATGTGCTGCTTTTGTATCCCCCTTTCCTTCTAAAAGGGACGCAGGTGGCGCTGTGGGTTAAACCACAGAGCCTAAGATCAGAAGGTCGGCGGTTTGAATCCCCGCGACGGGGTGAGCTCCCGTTTCTCGGTCCCTGCTCCTGCCAACCTAGCAGTTTGAAAGCACGTCAAAGTGCAAGTAGATAAATAGGTACCGCTCAAGCGGGAAGGTAAACGGCATTTCCGTGCGCTGCTCTGGTTCGCCAGAGGCGGCTTAGTCATGCTGGCCACATGACCCGGAAGCTGTACACCGGCTCCCTCGGCCAATAAAGCGAGATGAGCGCCGCAACCCCAAAGTCGGCCATGACTGGACCTAATGGTCAGGGGTCCCTTTACCCTTGCCTTCTAAACAAATTGAGGCGCCTGTCTGGAATAGAGGGGGTTCAAAGGTCACGAGTTCCATTCCACCCGGCGTTCATTCAGCACAATCCGCCGTGTTTCCTTTCTGCTGCAGTTCGCCTTCTGCCAAATATAAACCTTGTTTGTCTCGCTCTTGTCTGCTATCTGACCTAAAGTTGCATCACTGTTTAAGTCACTTACATTTCCTCTGACGTCAAGGAAACACCCAAACAGTGGGGGGGGGGACCCTTAATTGGATTTTATTAATTTATTTATTTGCATTTACATTCCACCTTTTTTCATCCTAAGCAGCTCTGGGTGGCGTACGTTAGGGCCACAGCTTATGCACATGTAGCTTGTGCGCATTAAACTTTATTCGCATGGCAAAAAAAGAAATTAATTTAATTTAATCCAATCCAATTTAGGTGAGGCTAAGAGGCAGTGACTGGTCTCCCACAGTCATCCATCCATGGCCTAGAGGGGAATTGAACCCTTGTCTCCCATGTCCCTAGTCCTCATTTAACCACCAGATCCTCTGGTCTGATCCAGCACCCAGCCTCCTCTTCTGTCTTAAGACGATCTGTGAACATAGAGCTAAAAATACAGGGGCTTATTTGTGTTTTTTTTCCTTCCGACAGGGGAAGTTTAAGGAACTGGGTCTCTCCAACTATGCCTCGTGGCAGGTGGCGGAAATCTATGGCATCTGCAAGGCCAACAACTGGGTGTTGCCAACAGTGTACCAGGTGAGAGCTGGGTGGACGAATGAAGGTCTTTTCCCCAAGTTGTTTGGTCAGGGCTGGGCAACCTGTGGCCCCTCCAGACGTGTCTGGACTCTCAGCTTCCATCACTCTTGACCATTGACCAAGCTGGTAATGGTTTAAGTCTGTGTATTAGAATCATAGGATTGTATCATTGGAAAGTCCTGCAATGAGTCTGCAAAGCCCAGCTTAGACACTGAGACCACCTGCAGAAGTGTTGCTGGTTTTTCTTTTTAATGTTTGATGTTGCATCGTGTTTTTATTACTGGACAAGAAACCAAGCCTTGATTGGCCCAGTCCTGTGGAATTCTCTGCCAGCAGGTGCCTTCTGTGCCGGCCTTTAAACACATGCTGAAAATGTATCTGTTCTGCAAGGCTTATTCAGGTAGTTTAGAATAAAGAGCCAGTGTGGTGTTGTGGTTAAGAGTGGTGGACTCGTAATCTGGGGAACTGGGTTCGCATCTCCGCTCTTCCACATGCAGCTGCTGGGTGACCTTGGGCTAGTCACACGTCTCTGAAGTCTCTCAGCCCCACTCACCTCACAGAGTGTTTGTTGTGGGGGAGGAAGGGAAAGGAGAATGTTAGCCGCTTTGAGACTCCTGAAGGGGAGTGAAAGGCGGGATATCAAATCCAAACTCTTCTTCTTCTTCTACATATTTCCATAATAGCTACTTTTCAATGTTTTTTTAAAAACAACAACAACAACATGGTTTTTATTGGATGAACACCAACAACTGGAAACTGAAGGAGGGGAGAGGACCCTTGGGCTCGAATCTCGCTTGCAGATGTCCCACTGGGGAAACACTGGTGCCTGATGATATTGGTGATATATTAGATTTCTATACTGCCCTTCATCCGAGGCTCGTGGGGCAGTTTACAGTATGTATGAAAGCACAAAAATCCGCAACATAATAGGAAACAGAACAATCTCTCTCTCTCCCCTCCCTTCTCCCGATGTCAATCGGCAGGGAGTTCCAAAGGTGCCGTCACAATAAATGACCAGTTTCTTACAAATGCAGAACGGATGTTCGATGGCACCTGTAGTACTGGCAGTTCCCTCGGTCAGTGGGCAGAAGGTATTTTGCAACACAACGGTCGGCTCCAAGGCTTCTTTATGAATTTTGTTTTTTACTGTCTTTTCCCCAAAGGGCATGTACAACGCTACGACGCGCCAAGTGGAGACCGAATTGCTGCCATGCCTTAGACATTTTGGGATTCGATTCTACGCATATAATCCGCTGGCTGGTACGAGTCTGGCAAGGAATGGCAGGGAATGGGGTGGTTTCAGTGGCAGGGCTGCAAAACTTTAGGTACCAGGCGAAAATGTTTCTCTTCATTCAGGCCGATTAACAAGCTATGGTTTTTAAATGTGTGGGATTTTTTTTGCGGGTATTGGTCTTGTTTTCGTTTTGTGTTCTCATTTTGTATTTTTTCTGTTGTGAACTGTCTTCGAATCTTCGCACAAAATAGGCATATTTATGAAATGCGTTGTTGTTGCTGTTTTATGGGCAGAATAACAGACAGAAATCCAAAGAGGTGCTGGAGTTTTAGCTGTGGGGTGAGAAGAGAGGGGATTGACCTAAGTGAGGCATCTTGGCTTATAAGGCTCTAGTCCCTAATTTTGGGGCGTTAACTTTCACCTCTTGCAGGAGGGCTCCTGACTGGGAGGTACAAGTACGAAGACAAAGACTCGAACCAGCAGCCAGCTAGCAGGTTTTTCGGCAACGACTGGGCCAAAATCTACAGGGACAGGTGGGTCTAAAGATGGCAAAAGGGGCTTGCATCTTGAAGGCAGGGGATGACTCAGTTCTGTTGATGTAGGAAGAGGCTAGCTTCTTGAACACGGGGGCAAGAAATTAAACTGCTAATGTTGGAAAGCAGTTCTTGTTCTTTGGAGGAAAGAGGTCAGAGCAATAAATACGGGGTTAAAGGTTAGGTCCAGTCCGTTAGGTCCAGTCGCGGACGACTCTGGGGTTGCGGCGCTCATCTCGCTTTATTGGTCGAGGGAGCCAGCGTACAGCTTCCGGGTCATGTGGCCAGCATGACTAAGCCGCTTCTGGTGAACCAGAGCAGCGCACGGAAACACCATTTACTTTCCCGCCAGAGTGGTACCTATTTATCTACTTGCACTTTGACGTGCTTTCGAACTGCTAGGTTGGCAGGAGCAGGGACCGAGCAACAGGAGCTCACCCCGTAGCGGGGATTCGAACCGCCGACCTTCTGATTGGCAGGTCCTGGGTTCTGTGGTTTAACCCACAGTGCCACCCGCGTCCCTAATGCGGGGTTAGGGGAGTGATTTTGTTAGCCATGGCACTAAATGGAACCTCTAGGCACAGAGGCAGTCTACCTCTGAACACCAGGTGCTGAATTCGCATCCTGCATGTGGACCAGATGGCATGATACAATTGTAACTGCCATCTACTACTGCCATTTTGCTTTGCTTATTATGTAAGATTCATTCAGATATATAGAGATACAGTGGTACCTTGGGTTACATACGCTTCAGGTTACATACACTTTAGGTTACAGACTCCACTAACCCAGAAATAGTACCTCGGGTTAAGAACTTTGCTTCAGGATGAGAACAGAAATCTGGCTCCGGCGGCGCGGCAGCAGCAGGAGGCCCCATTAGCTAAAGTGGTGCTTCAGGTTAAGAACAGTTTCAGGTTAAGAACGGACCTCCGGTACGAATCAAGTATGTAACCAGAGGTACCACTGTACATATAAACATGCAGAATGTAAATGACCTTAATTTTTTTTTTTTTTACAACTACGCAGGTATTGGAAGAAGCATCATTTCCAGGGAGTGGACTTGGTCGAGAAAGCCCTCCACGAGGCGTATGGCTCAGATACACCCAGCTTGACTTCAGCTGCCCTGCGCTGGATCTATCATCACTCAAAGCTGCAGGTAATGGTGAACTTTTCCATCAGCCCGGTATGGTATGGGGAAGAAGTTTCTGTATGTGTCTGAGGCCAGGTCTAAACTGTTCTACAGTGGTACCTCGGGTTACAGACGTTTCAGGTTACAGACTCCGCTAACCCAGAAATAGTACCTCAGGTTAAGAGCTTTGCTTCAGGATGAGAACAGAAATTGTGGTCCGGCGGTGCGGCGGCAGCAGGAGGCCCCATTAGCTAAAGTGGTACCTCAGGTTAAGAACAGTTTCTGGTTAAGAACGGACCTCCAGAACGAATTAAGTTCTTAACCCAAGGTACCACTGCATTCCCAAAACAGAATCAATAAATGACTTCTGGTAGGTCTAATATTCTGGAGGCGACATATGCTACTTATATCCCCTGCTCTCAATTTTTTATCCTCGCAACCACCCTGCAAGATGAGTCAAGGGGAAACCTGTATTATTATTATTATTATTATTATTATTATTATTATTATTATTATATTTATACTCCACCCACCTGGCTGCGTTTCCGCAGTCACTCTGAGTGGCTTCCAACAAAAGATTAAAAATACATTAAAACATCAGTCATTAAAAACTTCCCTAAACAGGGCTGTTCGACTTCTGAGGCACGTTCGAAAACGGAATCATTTACTTCTGGGTTTTCGGTGTTCAAAAGCCGAAACGTTTGGCTTCCGAGACGCTCGAAAACTGAGGTGCCACTGTATACCCCAAATGTGGTGTCTTTTTTTCATATAAAAAATCCCAAACGTTCTTTTAATTTTGCTGTCAGCTTTGCCCTTCCTCTTAAGCTGAGTCTTCCAACGTTCACCTTTCCCTCTTCTTGCTCTTTTCCCCCTAGGCTAACCTTGGAGATGCTGTGATCATTGGAATGTCCAGCATGGAACAACTGCAGGAGAATCTCAAGTGCAGTGAGGAGGGTCCCCTCCTGCCCGGGGTGGTCGAGGCCTTTGAGAGCGCTTGGCATCTCACAGCCCACGACTGCCCCAACTACTTCCGCTGAAGGCTTTTGCAGCCTCCAGGAGAAACAAGAGCACCCATCGGAGACCCCCACCCCTCTGGACTCTCGTTTCACCACAAAACCCTCTTCTGCTTCAGAAGTTCCTCCCTTTCCCTTGGAATAAACCCAAGCCAACACCTCCGTGGCCTTAGATCAAGAGAGCACTTTTCCCTGGCAAGATTTCTGCAACAAGATTTTCTGGGTCCCTGAAAGTGGCTTTCATCCTTCAAAATAAAAATATTGGTTGCACCTTTTGGCTCTCTTCTTTGCTCCCCACCCCACAGAAGTACAGTGGTACCTCGGGTTAAGTACTTAATTCGTTCCGGAGGTCCGTACTTAACCTGAAAGTGTTCTTAACCTGAAGCACCACTTTAGCTAATGGGGCTTCCTGCTGCTGCCGCGCCGCCGGAGCACGATTTCTGTTCCCAACCTGAAGCAAAGTTCTTAACCTGAAGCACTATTTCTGGGTTAGCGGAGTGTGTAACCTAAAGCGTATGTGTCAGAGCTGCCCAAGGTCCCAGCTCACAGAGGACCAACGCCAGGTCGTTGTTATATACAAAAGTCTTTATTGAAGTTCAGTCTCTATTTCAAAGCCGTGGCGCGCAGCTCTACGTCTTAAACCCTAGACTGCCGAAGCTCCATCTGAATCTCCTCCCCTCTGACACCAGTTTAAGACTCTAGCCCTGCTCCACCTCTTCCTCTGCTCTCTCCTCCTCTGGGTCCTCCTGTCCGCTGGGGCATTCCCCTTTCTGGACTCTTCTGACGCTGAGTCCCCTGACTCCTCCCCCTGCCTCCGGCGGGCTTTAGGACCTGGTTCCCAATCCGGGTTCTCTGTTGTCCCGCACGCCTGTACATTTGAACTTGGCGCTTGCGCCCAGCCAGTGACCTTCCTCCTGACCGTTACACTGCTTCTGTCACTGCTTCCCTCTTCCGGGAGGCTAGCTGGACCTGACTTCCCCTCCGTTCCCTGACTCTCCGATGGAGGTGTGGTCAGCACTGACTCATCTTCTCTCCCTGCTGGGGGAGACGCTGGCCCCGATACCTGGGACTCTTCCCCCCCACTACGCTCTGGTGGGGAAGCTGGTCCTGATCTCCAACTGCTGCTCTGGGAGTCCCCGCTGGCCCCTTGCTTCTGGAGTGTCCCCCTTGGGACCCCCCTTGCCCTGGCCATCGGCGCCCCCTTCTGTGAATCTTCTGATTCGCTGGAGAGGCTCATGGAATCTCTCGGGCCACTGTCATCTTCTCCTACGCTGCCCTCAGATTCTTCCCCTTCGCTCTCCATTTCCTCTCTTCCCTGTGCCTCTGCTCCTGAG